>NW_028126334.1:0-600000 GCF_965194825.1 Balaenoptera physalus
CTCCGTTTAGGGTATGGGTTAGGATTAGGGTACGTGTTTGGGTTAGGGTAGGTGTTAGGGTTAGGGTACGCGATAGGGTCAGGGTAGTTATTAAACCTATCCCACTCTCTAGATACCCCTTAGCACGTAAAGGAATATTATTTGGGGGTCCAGCCATGGAGAAGAGTTTAGACAGTAGGATAAGATAAGGAACACACCCATTATAAAGAAATCACATTAGGATTCTCTTTTTAAGCTGTTCCTTAAAACACTAGTGGTTAGGAAATATATTGGCGGCAGAAGCAGTCAAGGATAGCCTAGGGTTAGGGTTACGGTGGGGGTTAGGGTTCGGTTACGGCCTAGGGTATGGGTTCGGGGAGGGGTTCGTGTATGGCGTAGGGAATGGGTTAGGGTTAGGGTTATGTTAGGGTTAGGCCTCGGTTTAGGGTACGGGTTAGGATTAGGGTACGTGTTAGGGTTAGGGTACGCGTTAGTGTTAGGGTAGTTATTAAACCTATCCTACTCTCTAGATACCCCTTAGCACGTAAAGAAATATTATTTGGTGGTCCAGCCATGGAGAAGAGTTTAGACACTGGGATAAGATAAGGAACACAGCCATTATAAAGGAATCACATTAGGATTCTCTTTTTAAGCTGATACTTATAACACTAGTGATTAGGAAATGTATTGGAGGCAGAAGCAGTCAAGGGTAGCTTAGGGTTAGGGTACGGCTTAGGATACGGTTTCGGGGAGGGTTTCGTGTAGGGTGTAGGGTATGGGTTAGGGTTAGGGTTAGTGGTAGGGTTAGGGCTCGGTTTAGGGTACGGGTTAGGATTTGGGTACGTGTTAGGGTTAGGGTAGGGGTTAGGGTTAGGGTACGCATTAGGGTTAGGGTAGTTATTAAACCTATCCCACTCTCTAGATACCCCTTAGCACGTAAAGGAATATTATTTGGGGGTCCAGCCATGGAGAAGAGTTTAGACACTAGGATAAGATAAGGAACACACCCATTATAAAGAAATCACATTAGGATTCTCTTTTTAAGCTGTTCCTTAAAACACTAGGGATTAGGAAAACTATTGGAGGCAGAAGCAGTCAAGGGTAGCTTAGGGTTAGGGTACTGCTTAGGATACGGGTTCGGGGAGGGGTTCGTGTACGGCGTAGGGTATGGGTTTGGGTTAGGGTTAGTGTTAGGGTTAGGGCTCGGTTTAGGGTACGGGTTAGGATTAGGGTACGTGTTAGCGTTAGCGTAGGGGTTAGGGTTAGGGTACGCGTTAGGGTTAGGGTAGTTATTAAACCTATCCCACTCTCTAGATACCCCTTAGGACGTAAAGGAATATTATTTGGGGTCCAGCCATGGAGAAGAGTTTAGACACTAGGATAAGATAAGGAACACACCCATTATAAAGAAATCACATTAGGATTCTCTTTTTAAGCTGTTCCTTAAAACAGAAGTTCTTAGGAAATCTATTGGAGGCAGAAGCAGTCAAGGGTAGCCTAGGGTTAGGGATAGGCTTAGGGTTAGTGTTAGAGTACGGCGTAGGGTACGGGTTCGGGGAGGGGTTCTCTTCCGGCGTAGGGTATCGGTTAGGGTTAGGGTTAGTGTTAGTGTTAGGGTTAGGGCTCGGTTTAGGGTACGGGTTAGGATTAGGTGACGTGTTAGGGTTAGGGTAGGGGTTAGGGTTAGGGTACGTGTTAGGGTTAGCGTAGTTATTAAACCTATCCCACTCTCTATATTCACCTTAGCACGTAAAGGAATATTATTTGGGGGTCCAGCCATGGAGAAGAGTTTAGACACTAGGATAAGATAAGGAACACACCCATTATAAAGAAATCACATTAGGATACTATTTTAAAGCTGTTCCTTAAAACACTAGTGCTTTGGAAATCTATTGGAGGCAGAAGCAGTGAAGGGTAGCGTAGGGTTAGGGTTAGGGTGAGGGTTAGGGTTAGGGTACGGCTTAGGGTACGGGTTCAGGGGGGGGTTCGTGTATGGCGTAGGGTATGGTTTAGGTTTAGGGTTAGTGTTAGGGTTAGAGCTCTGTTTAGGGTATGAGTTAGGATTAGGATACGTGTTAGGGTTAGGGTAGGGGTTACGGTTAGGGTATACGTGAGGGTTAGGGTAGTTATTAAACATATCCCACTCTCTAGATACACCTTAGCACGTAAAGGAATATTATTTGGGGGTCCAGCCATGGAGAAGAGTTTAGACACTAGGATAAGATAAGGAACACACACATTATAAAGAAATCACATTAGGATTCTATTTTTAAGCTGTTCCTTAAAAAACTAGTGCTTTGGAAATCTATTGGAGGCAGAAGCAGTGAAGGGTAGCATAGGGTTAGGGTTAGGGTGAAGGTTAGGGTTAGGGTACGGCTTAGGGTACGGGTTCAGGTGGGTGGTTCGTGTATGGCATAGGGTATGGTTTAGGGTTAGGGTTAGGGTTAGTGTTAGGGTTAGGGCTCGGTTTAGGTTACGGGTTAAAATTAGGGTACCTGTTAGGGTAAGGGTAGAGGTTAGGCTTAGGGTATGCGTTAGGTTTAGGGTAGTTATTAAACCTATCCCACTCTCTAGATACCCCTTAGCAAGTAAAGGAATACTATTTGTGGGTACAGCCATGGAGAAGAGTTTAGACACTAGGATAAGATAAGGAACACACCCAATATAAAGAAATCACATGAGGATTCTCTTTTTAAGCTGTTCCTTAAAACACTAGTGCTTAGGAAATCTATTGGAGGCAGAAGCAGTCAAGGGTAGCCTAGGGTTAGGGTTAGGGTGAGGGTTAGGGTTAGGGTACGGCTTAAGGTACTGGTTCGAGGAGGGGTTCGGTTACAGTGTAGGGTATGGGTTAGGGTTAGGGTTAGTGTTAGGGTTAGGGCTCGGTTTAGGGTACGGGTTAGGATTAGGGTACGTGTTAGGGTTAGGGTAGGGGTTAGGGTTAGGGTACGCGTTAGGGTTAGGGTAGTTATTAAACCTATCCCACTCTCTAGATACCCCTTAGCACGTAAAGGAATATTATTTGGGGTCCAGCCATGGAGAAGTGTTTAGACACTAGGATAAGATAAGGAACACACCCATTATAGAGAAATCACATTAGGATTCTCTTTTAAAGCTGTTCCTTAAAACACTAGTGCTTAGGAAATCTACTGGAGGCAGAAGCATTCAAGGGTAGCCTAGGGTTAGGGTAAGGCTTAGGGTTAGGTTTAGGGTATGGCTTAGTGTACGGGTTCGGGGAGGGGGTCGTTTAAGGCGTAGGGTATGGGTTAGGGTTAGGGTTAGTGTTATGGTTAGGGCTCGGTTTAGGGTATGGATTAGGATTAGGGCACGTGTAAGGGTTAGGGTAGGTGTTAGGGTTAGGGTACGCGTTAGGGTTAGGGTAGTTATTAAACCTATCCCACTCTCTAGATACCCCTTAGCACGTAAAGGAATATTATTTGGGGGTCCAGCCATGGAGAAGATTTTAGACACTAGGATAAGATAAGGAAAACACCCAGTATAAAGAAATCACATAAGGATTCTCTTTTTAAGCTGTTCCTTAAAACACTAGTGCTTCGGAATTCTATTGGAGGCTGAAGCAGTCAAGGGTAGCTTAGGCTTAGTGATAGAGTGAGGGTTAGGGTTAGGGTACGGCTTAGGGTACGGGTTCGGGTACGGCGTAGGGTATGGGTTAGGGTTAGGATTAGTGTTAGGGCTCGGTTTAGAGTACGGGTTAGGATTAGGGTACGTGTTTGGGTTAGGGTAGGTGTTAGGGTTAGGGTACGGCTTAAGGTACTGCTTCGAGGAAGGGTTCGGGTAAGGCGTAGGGTATGGGTTAGGGTTAGGGTTAGTGTTAGCGTTAGGGCTCCGTTTAGGGTATGGGTTAGGATTAGGGTACGTGTTTGGGTTAGGGTAGGTGTTAGGGTTAGGGTACGCGATAGGGTCAGGGTAGTTATTAAACCTATCCCACTCTCTAGATACCCCTTAGCACGTAAAGGAATATTATTTGGGGGTCCAGCCATGGAGAAGAGTTTAGACAGTAGGATAAGATAAGGAACACACCCATTATAAAGAAATCACATTAGGATTCTCTTTTTAAGCTGTTCCTTAAAACACTAGTGGTTAGGAAATATATTGGCGGCAGAAGCAGTCAAGGATAGCCTAGGGTTAGGGTTACGGTGGGGGTTAGGGTTCGGTTACGGCCTAGGGTATGGGTTCGGGGAGGGGTTCGTGTATGGCGTAGGGAATGGGTTAGGGTTAGGGTTATGTTAGGGTTAGGCCTCGGTTTAGGGTACGGGTTAGGATTAGGGTACGTGTTAGGGTTAGGGTACGCGTTAGTGTTAGGGTAGTTATTAAACCTATCCTACTCTCTAGATACCCCTTAGCACGTAAAGAAATATTATTTGGTGGTCCAGCCATGGAGAAGAGTTTAGACACTGGGATAAGATAAGGAACACAGCCATTATAAAGAAATCACATTAGGATTCTCTTTTTAAGCTGTTCCTTAAAACACTAGGGATTAGGAAAACTATTGGAGGCAGAAGCAGTCAAGGGTAGCTTAGGGTTAGGATACTGCTTAGGATACGGGTTCGGGGAGGGGTTCGTGTACGGCGTAGGGTATGGGTTTGGGTTAGGGTTAGTGTTAGGGTTAGGGCTCGGTTTAGGGTACGGGTTAGGATTAGGGTACGTGTTAGCGTTAGCGTAGGGGTTAGGGTTAGGGTACGCGTTAGGGTTAGGGTAGTTATTAAACCTATCCCACTCTCTAGATACCCCTTAGGACGTAAAGGAATATTATTTGGGGGTCCAGCCATGGAGAAGAGTTTAGACACTAGGATAAGATAAGGAACACACCCATTATAAAGAAATCACATTAGGATTCTCTTTTTAAGCTGTTCCTTAAAACAGAAGTTCTTAGGAAATCTATTGGAGGCAGAAGCAGTCAAGGGTAGCCTAGGGTTAGGGATAGGCTTAGGGTTAGTGTTAGAGTACGGCGTAGGGTACGGGTTCGGGGAGGGGTTCTCTTCCGGCGTAGGGTATCGGTTAGGGTTAGGGTTAGTGTTAGTGTTAGGGTTAGGGCTCGGTTTAGGGTACGGGTTAGGATTAGGTGACGTGTTAGGGTTAGGGTAGGGGTTAGGGTTAGGGTACGTGTTAGGGTTAGCGTAGTTATTAAACCTATCCCACTCTCTATATTCACCTTAGCACGTAAAGGAATATTATTTGGGGGTCCAGCCATGGAGAAGAGTTTAGACACTAGGATAAGATAAGGAACACACCCATTATAAAGAAATCACATTAGGATACTATTTTAAAGCTGTTCCTTAAAACACTAGTGCTTTGGAAATCTATTGGAGGCAGAAGCAGTGAAGGGTAGCGTAGGGTTAGGGTTAGGGTGAGGGTTAGGGTTAGGGTACGGCTTAGGGTACGGGTTCAGGGGGGGGTTCGTGTATGGCGTAGGGTATGGTTTAGGTTTAGGGTTAGTGTTAGGGTTAGAGCTCTGTTTAGGGTATGAGTTAGGATTAGGATACGTGTTAGGGTTAGGGTAGGGGTTACGGTTAGGGTATACGTGAGGGTTAGGGTAGTTATTAAACCTATCCCACTCTCTAGATACACCTTAGCACGTAAAGGAATATTATTTGGGGGTCCAGCCATGGAGAAGAGTTTAGACACTAGGATAAGATAAGGAACACACACATTATAAAGAAATCACATTAGGATTCTATTTTTAAGCTGTTCCTTAAAAAACTAGTGCTTTGGAAATCTATTGGAGGCAGAAGCAGTGAAGGGTAGCATAGGGTTAGGGTTAGGGTGAAGGTTAGGGTTAGGGTACGGCTTAGGGTACGGGTTCAGGTGGGTGGTTCGTGTATGGCATAGGGTATGGTTTAGGGTTAGGGTTAGGGTTAGTGTTAGGGTTAGGGCTCGGTTTAGGTTACGGGTTTAAATTAGGGTACCTGTTAGGGTAAGGGTAGAGGTTAGGCTTAGGGTATGCGTTAGGTTTAGGGTAGTTATTAAACCTATCCCACTCTCTAGATACCCCTTAGCAAGTAAAGGAATACTATTTGTGGGTACAGCCATGGAGAAGAGTTTAGACACTAGGATAAGATAAGGAACACACCCAATATAAAGAAATCACATGAGGATTCTCTTTTTAAGCTGTTCCTTAAAACACTAGTGCTTAGGAAATCTATTGGAGGCAGAAGCAGTCAAGGGTAGCCTAGGGTTAGGGTTAGGGTGAGGGTTAGGGTTAGGGTACGGCTTAAGGTACTGGTTCGAGGAGGGGTTCGGTTACAGTGTAGGGTATGGGTTAGGGTTAGGGTTAGTGTTAGGGTTAGGGCTCGGTTTAGGGTACGGGTTAGGATTAGGGTACGTGTTAGGGTTAGGGTCGGGGTTAGGGTTAGGGTACGCGTTAGGGTTAGGGTAGTTATTAAACCTATCCCACTCTCTAGATACCCCTTAGCACGTAAAGGAATATTATTTGGGGGTCCAGCCATGGAGAAGTGTTTAGACACTAGGATAAGATAAGGAACACACCCATTATAGAGAAATCACATTAGGATTCTCTTTTAAAGCTGTTCCTTAAAACACTAGTGCTTAGGAAATCTACTGGAGGCAGAAGCATTCAAGGGTAGCCTAGGGTTAGGGTAAGGCTTAGGGTTAGGTTTAGGGTATGGCTTAGTGTACGGGTTCGGGGAGGGGGTCGTTTAAGGCGTAGGGTATGGGTTAGGGTTAGGGTTAGTGTTATGGTTAGGGCTCGGTTTAGGGTATGGATTAGGATTAGGGCACGTGTAAGGGTTAGGGTAGGTGTTAGGGTTAGGGTACGCGTTAGGGTTAGGGTAGTTATTAAACCTATCCCACTCTGTAGATACCCCTTAGCACGTAAAGGAATATTATTTGGGGGTCCAGCCATGGAGAAGATTTTAGACACTAGGATAAGATAAGGAAAACACCCATTATAAAGAAATCACATAAGGATTCTCTTTTTAAGCTGTTCCTTAAAACACTAGTGCTTCGGAATTCTATTGGAGGCTGAAGCAGTCAAGGGTAGCTTAGGCTTAGGGATAGAGTGAGGGTTAGGGTTAGGGTACGGCTTAGGGTACGGGTTCGGGTACGGCGTAGGGTATGGGTTAGGGTTAGGATTAGTGTTAGGGCTTGGTTTAGAGTACGGGTTAGGATTAGGGTACGTGTTTGGGTTAGGGTAGGGGTTAGGGTTAGGGTACGGCTTAAGGTACTGCTTCGAGGAAGGGTTCGGGTAAGGCGTAGGGTATGGGTTAGGGTTAGGGTTAGTGTTAGCGTTAGGGCTCCGTTTAGGGTATGGGTTAGGATTAGGGTACGTGTTTGGGTTAGGGTAGGTGTTAGGGTTAGGGTACGCGATAGGGTCAGGGTAGTTATTAAACCTATCCCACTCTCTAGATACCCCTTAGCACGTAAAGGAATATTATTTGGGGGTCCAGCCATGGAGAAGAGTTTAGACAGTAGGTTAAGATAAGGAACACACCCATTATAAAGAAATCACATTAGGATTCTCTTTTTAAGCTGTTCCTTAAAACACTAGTGGTTAGGAAATATATTGGCGGCAGAAGCAGTCAAGGATAGCCTAGGGTTAGGGTTACGGTGGGGGTTAGGGTTCGGTTACGGCCTAGGGTATGGGTTCAGGGAGGGGTTCGTGTATGGCGTAGGGTATGGGTTAGGGTTAGGGTTATGTTAGGGTTAGGCCTCGGTTTAGGGTACGGGTTAGGATTAGGGTACGTGTTAGGGTTAGGGTACGCGTTAGTGTTAGGGTAGTTATTAAACCTATCCTACTCTCTAGATACCCCTTAGCACGTAAAGAAATATTATTTGGTGGTCCAGCCATGGAGAAGAGTTTAGACACTGGGATAAGATAAGGAACACAGCCATTATAAAGGAATCACATTAGGATTCTCTTTTTAAGCTGATACTTATAACACTAGTGATTAGGAAATGTATTGGAGGCAGAAGCAGTCAAGGGTAGCTTAGGGTTAGGGTACGGCTTAGGATACGGTTTCGGGGAGGGTTTCGTGTAGGGTGTAGGGTATGGGTTAGGGTTAGGGTTAGTGGTAGGGTTAGGGCTCGGTTTAGGGTACGGGTTAGGATTTGGGTACGTGTTAGGGTTAGGGTAGGGGTTAGGGTTAGGGTACGCATTAGGGTTAGGGTAGTTATTAAACCTATCCCACTCTCTAGATACCCCTTAGCACGTAAAGGAATATTATATGGGGGTCCAGCCATGGAGAAGAGTTTAGACACTAGGATAAGATAAGGAACACACCCATTATAAGGAAATCACATTAGGATTCTCTTTTTAAGTGGTTCCTCAAAACACTAGTGCTTAGGAAATCTATTGGAGGCAGAAGCAGTAAAGGGTAGCTTAGGGTTAGGGTACGGCTTAGGATACGGGTTCAGGGAGGGGTTCGTGTACGGTGTAGGGTATGGGATAAGGTTAGGGTTAGGGTTAGTGGTAGGGTTAGGGCTCGGTTTAGGGTACGGGTTAGGATTGGGGTACGTGTTAGGGTTAGGGTAGGGGTTAGGGTTAGGGTACGCGTTAGGGTTAGGGAAGTTATTAAACCTATCCCACTCTCTAGATACCCCTTAGCACGTAAAGGAATATTATTTGGGGGTCCAGCCATGGGGAAGAGTTTAGAAACTAGTATAAGATAAGGAACACACCCATTATAAAGAAATCACATTAGGATTCTCTTTTTAAGCTGTTCCTTAAAAAACTAGTGCTTAGGAAATCTATTGGAGGCAGAAGCAGTCAAGGGTAGCCTAGGGTTAGGGTTAGGCTTAGGGTACAGCTTAGGGTACGGGTTCGTGGAGGGCTTCGGGTACGGCGTAGGGTATGGGTTAGGGTTAGGGTTAGGGTTAGTGTTAGGGTTAGGGGTCGGTTTAGGGTACGGTTTAGGATTAGGGTACATGTTAGGGTTAGGGCAGGGGTTAGGGTTAGGGTACGCGTTAGGATTAGGGTAGTTATTAAACCTATCCCACTCTCTAGATACCCCTTAGCACATAAAGGAATATTATTTGGGAGTCCAGCCATGGAGAAGAGTTTAGACACTAGGATAAGATAAGGAACACACCCATTATAAAGAAATCACATTAGGATTCTCTTTTTAAGCTGTTCCTTAAAACACTAGTGCTTAGGAAATCTATTGGAGGCAGAAGCAGTCAAGGGTAGCCTAGGGTTAGGGTTAGGCTTAGGATTAGTCTTAGGGTACGGCTTAGGGTACGGGTTCGAGGAGGAGTTCGGGTACTTCGTAGGGTATGGTTTGGGTTAGGGTTAGGGTTAGTGTTAGGGTTAGGGCTGGGTTTAGGGTACGGTTTAGGATTAGGGTACGTGTTAGGGTTAGGGTAGGGGTTAGGGTACGGGTTCGGGGAGGGGTTCGGGTATAGCGTAGGGTATGGGTTAGAGTTAGGGTTAGTGTTAGGGTTAGGGCTCGGTTTAGGGTACGGGTTATGATTAGGGTACGTTTTAGGGTTAGGGTACGTGTTAGTGTTAGGGTAGTTATTAATCCTATCCCACTCTCTAGATACCCCTTAGCACGTAAAGGAATATTATTTGGGGGTCCAGCCATGGAGAAGAGTTTAGACACTAGGATAAGATAAGGAACACACCCATTATAAAGAAATCACATTAGGATTCTCTTTTTAAGCTGATCCTTAAAACACTAGTGAATAGGAAATGTATTGGAGGCAGAAGCAGTCAAGGGTAGCTTAGGGTTAGGGTACGGCTTAGGATTCGGTTTCGGGGAGGGGTTCGTGTAGGGTGTAGGGTATGGGTTAGGGTTAGGGTTAGGGTTAGTGGTAGGGTTAGGGCTCGGTTTAGGGTACGGGATAGGATTAGGGTACGTGTTAGGGTTAGGGTAGGGGATAGGGTTAGGGTACGCGTTAGGGTTAGGGTAGTTATTAAACCTATCCCACTCTCTAGATACCCGTTAGCACGTAAAGGAATATTATTTGGGGGTCCAGCCATGGAGAAGAGTTTAGACACTAAGATAAGAAAAGGAACACACGCATTATAAAGAAATCACATTAGGATTCTCTTTTTAAGTGGATCCTTAAAACACTAATGCTTAGGAAATCTATTGGAGGCAGAAGAAGTCAAGGGTTGCTTAGGGTTAGGGTACGGCTTAGGATATGGGTTCGGGTAGGGGTTCGTGTATGGCGCAGGGTATGTGTTAGGGTTAGTGTTAGTGTTAGTGTTAGGGTTAGGGCTCGGTTTAGGGTACGGGTTAGGATTAGGGTACATGTTAGGGTTAGGGCAGGGGTTAGGGTTAGGGTACGCGTTAGGATTAGGGTAGTTATTAAACCTATCCCACTCTCTAGATACCCCTTAGCACATAAAGGAATATTATTTGGGAGTCCAGCCATGGAGAAGAGTTTAGACACTAGGATAAGATAAGGAACACACCCATTATAAAGAAATCACATTAGGATTCTCTTTTTAAGCTGTTCCTTAAAACACTAGTGCTTAGGAAATCTATTGGAGGCAGAAGCAGTCAAGGGTAGCCTAGGGTTAGGGTTAGGCTTAGGGTTAGTCTTAGGGTACGGCTTAGGGTACGGGTTCGAGGAGGAGTTCGGGTACTTCGTAGGGTATGGTTTGGGTTAGGGTTAGGGTTAGTGTTAGGGTTAGGGCTGGGTTTAGGGTACGGTTTAGGATTAGGGTACGTGTTAGGGTTAGGGTAGGGGTTAGGGTACGGGTTCGGGGAGGGGTTCGGGTATAGCGTAGGGTATGGGTTAGAGTTAGGGTTAGTGTTAGGGTTAGGGCTCGGTTTAGGGTACGGGTTATGATTAGGGTACGTTTTAGGGTTAGGGTACGCGTTAGTGTTAGGGTAGTTATTAATCCTATCCCACTCTCTAGATACCCCTTAGCACGTAAAGGAATATTATTTGGGGGTCCAGCCATGGAGAAGAGTTTAGACACTAGGATAAGATAAGGAACACACCCATTATAAAGAAATCACATTAGGATTCTCTTTTTAAGCTGATCCTTAAAACACTAGTGAATAGGAAATGTATTGGAGGCAGAAGCAGTCAAGGGTAGCTTAGGGTTAGGGTACGGCTTAGGATTCGGTTTCGGGGAGGGGTTCGTGTAGGGTGTAGGGTATGGGTTAGGGTTAGGGTTAGGGTTAGTGGTAGGGTTAGGGCTCGGTTTAGGGTACGGGTTAGGATTAGGGTACGTGTTAGGGTTAGGGTAGGGGATAGGGTTAGGGTACGCGTTAGGGTTAGGGTAGTTATTAAACCTATCCCACTCTCTAGATACCCGTTAGCACGTAAAGGAATATTATTTGGGGGTCCAGCCATGGAGAAGAGTTTAGACACTAAGATAAGAAAAGGAACACACGCATTATAAAGAAATCACATTAGGATTCTCTTTTTAAGTGGATCCTTAAAACACTAATGCTTAGGAAATCTATTGGAGGCAGAAGAAGTCAAGGGTTGCTTAGGGTTAGGGTACGGCTTAGGATATGGGTTCGGGTAGGGGTTCGTGTATGGCGCAGGGTATGTGTTAGGGTTAGTGTTAGTGTTAGTGTTAGGGTTAGGGCTCGGTTTAGGGTACGGGTTAGGATTAGGGTACATGTTAGGGTTAGGGCAGGGGTTAGGGTTAGGGTACGCGTTAGGATTAGGGTAGTTATTAAACCTATCCCACTCTCTAGATACCCCTTAGCACATAAAGGAATATTATTTGGGAGTCCAGCCATGGAGAAGAGTTTAGACACTAGGATAAGATAAGGAACACACCCATTATAAAGAAATCACATTAGGATTCTCTTTTTAAGCTGTTCCTTAAAACACTAGTGCTTAGGAAATCTATTGGAGGCAGAAGCAGTCAAGGGTAGCCTAGGGTTAGGGTTAGGCTTAGGGTTAGTCTTAGGGTACGGCTTAGGGTACGGGTTCGAGGAGGAGTTCGGGTACTTCGTAGGGTATGGTTTGGGTTAGGGTTAGGGTTAGTGTTAGGGTTAGGGCTGGGTTTAGGGTACGGTTTAGGATTAGGGTACGTGTTAGGGTTAGGGTAGGGGTTAGGGTACGGGTTCGGGGAGGGGTTCGGGTATAGCGTAGGGTATGGGTTAGGGTTAGGGTTAGTGTTAGGGTTAGGGCTCGGTTTAGGGTACGGGTTATGATTAGGGTACGTTTTAGGGTTAGGGTACGCGTTAGTGTTAGGGTAGTTATTAAACCTATCCCACTCTCTAGATACCCCTTAGCACGTAAAGGAATATTATTTGGGGGTCCAGCCATGGAGAAGAGTTTAGATACTAGGATAAGATAAGGAACACACCCATTATAAAGAAATCACATTAGGATTCTCTTTTTAAGCTGATCCTTATAACACTAGTGAATAGGAAATGTATTGGAGGCAGAAGCAGTCAAGGGTAGCTTAGGGTTAGGGTACGGCTTAGGATTCGGTTTCGGGGAGGGGTTCGTGTAGGGTGTAGGGTATGGGTTAGGGTTAGGGTTAGGGTTAGTGGTAGGGTTAGGGCTCGGTTCAGGGTACGGGTTAGGATTAGGGTACGTGTTAGGGTTAGGGTAGGGGTTAGGGTTAGGGTACGCGTTAGGTTTAGGGTAGTTATTAAACCTATCCCACTCTCTAGATACCCGTTAGCACGAAAAGGAATATTATTTGGGGGTCCAGCCATGGAGAAGAGTTTAGACACTAAGATAAGAAAAGGAACACACGCATTATAAAGAAATCACATTAGGATTCTCTTTTTAAGTGGATCCTTAAAACACTAATGCTTAGGAAATCTATTGGAGGCAGAAGAAGTCAAGGGTTGCTTAGGGTTAGGGTACGGCTTAGGATATGGGTTCGGGTAGGGGTTCGTGTATGGCGCAGGGTATGTGTTAGGGTTAGTGTTAGTGTTAGTGTTAGGGTTAGGGCTCGGTTTAGGGTACGGGTTAGGATTAGGGTACCTGTTAGTGTTAGGGTAGGGGTTAGGATTAGGGTACGCGTTAGGGTTAGGGTAGTTATTAAACCTATACCACTCTCTAGATACCCCTTAGCACGTAAAGGAATATTATTTGGGGATCCAGGCATGGAGAAGAGTTTAGACACTAGGATAAGATAAGGAACACACCCATTATAAAGAAATCACATTAGAATTCTCTTTTTAAGCTGTTCCTTAAAACACTAGTGCTTAGGAAATCTATTGGAGGCAGAAGCAGTCAAGGGTAGCCTAGGGTTCGGGTTAGGCTTAGGGTTAGGGTTAGGGTAAGGCTTAGGGTACGGGTTCGGAGAGGGGTTCAGGTACGGCGTAGGGTATGGGTTAGGGTTAGGGTTAGTGTTAGGGTTAGGGCTCGGTTTAGGGTACGTGTTAGGATTAGATTACGGGTTAGGGTTAGGGTAGGGATTAGGGCTAGGGTACGCGTAAGGATTAGGGTAGTTATTAAAACTATACCACTCTCTAGATACCCCTTAGCACGTAAAGGAATATTATTTGGGGGTCCAGCCATGGAGAAGAGTTTAGACAGTAGGATAACATAAGGAACACACCCATTATAAAGAAATCACATTAGGATTCTCTTTTTAAGCTGTTCCTTGAAACACTAGTGCTTAGGAAATCTATTGGAGGCAGAAGCAGTCAAGGGTAGCCTAGGGTTAGGGTTAGGCTTAGGGTTAGGGTTAGGGTATGGCTTAAGTTATGGGTTCGTGGAGGGGTTCGGGTACGGCGTAGGGTATGGGTTAGGGTTAGGGTTAGTGTTAGGGTTAGGGCTCGGATTAGGGTACGGGTTAAGATTAGGGTACGTGTTAGGGTAAGGTTAGACGTTAGGGTTAGGGTATGCGTTAGGTTTAGGGTAGTTATTAAACCTATCCCACTCTCTAGATACCCCTTAGCACGTAAAGGAATACTGTTTGGTAGTCCAGCCATGGAGAAGAGTTTAGACACTAGGATAAGATAAGGAACACACCCATTATAAAGAAATCACATTAGGATTCTCTTTTTAAGCTGTTCCTGAAAACACTAGTGCTTAGGACATATATTGGAGGCGGAAGGAGTCAAGGGTAACTTAGGGTTAGGGTTAGGGTTAGGGTACGGCTTAGGGTACGGGTTCGGGGAGAGGTTCGGGTACGGCGTATGGTATGGGTTAGGGTTAGGGTTAGGGTTAGTGTTAGGGTTAGGGCTCGGTTTAGGGTACGGGTTTGCATTAGGGTACGTGTTAGGGTTAGGGTAGGGGTTAGGGTTAGGGTACGCGTTAGGGTTAGGGAAGTTATTAAAACTATCCCACTCTCTAGATACCCCTTAGCACGAAAAGGAATATTATTTGGGGGTCCAGCCATGGAGAAGAGTTTAGACACTAGGATAAGATAAGGAACACAACCATTATAAAGAAATCACTTTAGGATTCTCTTTTTAAGCTGTTCCTTAAAGCACTAGTGATTAGGAAAACTCTTGGAGGCAGAAGCAGTCAAGGGTAGCTTAGTGTTAGGGTACGGCTTAGGATACTGGTTCGGGGAGGGTTTCATGTACGGCGTAGGGTATGGGTTAGGGTGAAGGTTAGGGTTAGTGTTATGGTTAGGGCTCGGTTTAGGGTACGGGTTAGGATTAGGGTACGTGTTAGGGTTAGGGTAGGGGTTAGGGTTAGGGTACGCGTTAGGGTTAGGGTAGTTATTAAACCTATCCAACTCTCTAGATACCCCTTAGCACGTAAAGGAATATTATTTGGGGGTCCAGCCATGGAGAAGAGTTTTGACAATAGGATAAGTTAAGGAACACACCCATTATAAAGAAATCACATTACGATTCTCTTTTAAACCTGTTCCTTAAAACACTAGTGCTTAGGAAATCTATTGGAGGCAGAAGCAGTCAAGGATAGCCTAGGGTTAGGGTTAGGGTGGTGGTTAGGGTTAGGTTATGGCTTACGGTACGGGTTCGGGGAGGGGTTCGTGTATGGCGAAGGGTATGGGTTAGGGTTAGGGTTATGTTAGGGTTAGGGCTCGGTTTAGGGTACGGTGTAGGATTAGGGTACGTGTTAGGGTTAGGGTAAGCGTTAGTGTTAGGGTAGTTATTAAACCTATCCCACTCTCTAGATACCCCTTAGCACGTAAAGAAATACTGTTTGGTGGTCCAGCCATGGAGAAGAGTTTAGACACTAGGATAAGATAAGGAACACACCCATTATAAAGAAATCACATTAGGATTCTCTTTTTAAGCTGTTCCTGAAAACACTAGTGCTTAGGACATATATTGGAGGCGGAAGGAGTCAAGGGTAACTTAGGGTTAGGGTTAGGGTTAGGGTACGGCTTAGGGTACGGGTTCGGGGAGAGGTTCGGGTACGGCGTATGGTATGGGTTAGGGTTAGGGTTAGGGTTAGTGTTAGGGTTAGGGCTCCGTTTAGGGTACGGGTTTGCATTAGGGTACGTGTTAGGGTTAGGGTAGGGGTTAGGGTTAGGGTACGCGTTAGGGTTAGGGAAGTTATTAAAACTATCCCACTCTCTAGATACCCCTTAGCACGAAAAGGAATATTATTTGGGGGTCCAGCCATGGAGAAGAGTTTAGACACTAGGATAAGATAAGGAACACACCCATTATAAAGAAATCACTTTAGGATTCTCTTTTTAAGCTGTTCCTTAAAGCACTAGTGATTAGGAAAACTCTTGGAGGCAGAAGCAGTCAAGGGTAGCTTAGTGTTAGGGTACGGCTTAGGATACTGGTTCGGGGAGGGTTTCATGTACGGCGTAGGGTATGGTTTAGGGTGAGGGTTAGGGTTAGTGTTATGGTTAGGGCTCGGTTTAGGGTACGGGTTAGGATTAGGGTACGTGTTTCGGTCAGGGTAGGGGTTAGGGTTAGGGTATGCGATAGGGTTAGGGTAGTTATTAAACCTATCCCACTCTCTTGATACCCCTTAGCATGTAAAGGAATATTATTTGGGGGTCCATCCATGGAGAAAAGTTTAGACACAAGGATAAGATAAGGAACACACCCATTATAAAGAAATCACATTAGGATTCCCTTTTTAGGATGTTCCTTAAAACACTAGTGGTTAGGAAATCTATTGGAGGCAGAAGCAGTCAAGGGTAGCTTAGGATTAGGGTACGGCTTAGGTTACGAGTTCGGGGAGGGGTTCGTATACGGCGTAGGATATTGGTTAAGGTTAGGGTTAGGGTTAAATGTAGGGTTAGGGCTCGGTTTAGGGTACGGGTTAGGATTAGGGTACGTGTTAGGGTTAGGGTAGGGGTTAGGGTTAGAGTACGCGTTAGGGTTAATGTAGTTATTAACCCTATCCCACTCTCTAGATACCCCTTAACACGTAAAGGAATATTATTTGGGGGTCCAGGCATGGAGAAGAGTTTAGACACAAGGATAAGATAAGGAACACACCCATTATAAAGAAATCACATTAGGATTCTCTTTTTAAGCTGTTCCTTAAAACACTAGTGCTTAGGAAATCTATTGGAGGCAGAAGCAGTCAAGGGTAGCCTAGGGTTAGGGATAGGCTTAGGGTTAGTGTTAGGGTACGGCTTAGTGTACGGGTTCTGGGAGGGGTTCGTTTATGGCGTAGGGTATGGGTTAGGGTTAGGGTTAGGGTTAGTGTTAGGGTTAGGGCTCGGTTTAGGTTATGGGTTAGGATTAGGGTACGTGTAAGGGTTAGGGTAGGGGTTAAGGTTAGGGTACGCGTTAGGGTTAGGGTAGTTATTAAACCTATTCCACTCTCTAGATACCCCTTAGCATGTAAAGGAATATTATTTGGGGGTCCAGCCATGGAGAAAAGTTTAGACACTAGGATAAGATAAGGAACACACCCATTATAAAGAAATCACATTAGGATTTTCGTTTTAAGCTGTTCCTTAAAACACTAGTGCTTCGGAAATCTATTGGAGGCTGAAGCAGTCAAGGGTAGCTTAGGCTTAGGGAAAGGGTGACGGTTAGGGTTAGGGTACGGCTTAGGGTACGGGTTCGGGGAGGGCTTCGGGTACGGCGTAGGGTACGGGTTAGGGTTAGTGTTAGGGTTAGGGCTCGGTGTAGAGTACGGGTTAGGATTAGGGTACGTGTTAGGGTTAGGGTAGTTATTAAACCTACCCCACTCTATAGATACCCCTTAGCACGTAAAGGAATATTATTTGGGGGTCCAGCCATGGAGAAGAGTTTAGACACAAGGATAAGATAAGGAACACACCCATTATAAAGAAATCACATTAGGATTCTCTTTTTAAGCTGTTCCTTAAAACACTAGTGCTTAGGAAATCTATTGGAGGCAGAAGCAGTCAAGGGTAGCCTAGGGTTAGGGATAGGCTTAGGGTTAGTGTTAGGGTATGGCCTAGGGTTACCGTTCGAGGAGGGTTCCGGTTCTGGCGTAGGGTATGGGTTAGGGTTAGGGTTAGGGATAGTGTTAGGGTTAGGGCTCGGTTTAGGGTACGGGTTCGGGGAGGGGTTCGTGTACGGCATAGGGTATGGTTTAGGGTTAGGTTTAGTGTTAGGGTTAGGGCTCAGTTTAGGGTATGGGTTAGGATTAGGGTACGTGTTAGCGTTAGGGTAGGGGTTATCGTTAGGGTACGTGTGAGGGTTAGGGTAGTTATTAAACCTATCCCACTCTCTAGATACCCCTTAGCACGTAAAGGAATATTATTTGGGGGTCCAGCGATCTAGAAGTGTTTAGACACTAGGATAAGATAAGGAACACACCCATTATAAAGAAATCACATTAGGATTCTCTTTTTAAGCTGTTCCTTAAAACACTAGTGCTTAGGAAATCTATTGGAGGCAGAAGCAGTCAAGGGTAGCCTAGGGTTAGGGTTAGGCTTAGGGTACGGGTTAGGGTACGGCTTAGGGTACGGGTTCGGGGAGGTGTTCGGGTATGGCGTAGCGTATGGGTTACGGTTAGGGTAAGGGTTAGTGTTAGGGTTAGGGCTCGGTTTAGGGTACGGGTTAGGATTAGGGTACGTGTTATGGTTAAGGTAGGGGTTAGGGTTAGGGTACGCCTTAGGTTTAGGGTAGTTATTAAAACTATCCCACTCTCTAGATACCCCTTAGCACATCAAGGAATATTATGTGGGGGTACAGACTCGGAGAAGGGTTTAGACACAAGGATAAGATAAGGAACACAGCCATTATAAAGAAATCACATTAGGATTCTCTTTTTAAGCTGTTCCTTAAAACACTAGTGCTTAGGAAATCTATTGGAGGCAGAAGCAGTCAAGGGGAGCCTAGGGTTAGGTTTAGGGTGAGGGTTATGGTTAGGGTACGGGTTCGGGGAGGGGTTCGCGTACGGCGTAGGGTATGGGTTAGGGTTAGGGTGAGGGTTAGTGTTAGGGTTAGGGCTCGGTTTAGGGTACGGGTTAGGATTAGGGTACGTGTTAGGGTTAGGGTAGGGGTTAGGGTTAGGGTACGCGTTAGGGTTAGGGAAGTTATTAAACCGATCCCACTCTCTAGATACCCCTTAGCACGTAAAGGAATATTATTTGGGGGTCCAGCCATGGAGAAGAGTTTAGACACTAGGATAAGATAAGGAACACACCATTTATAAAGAAATCACATTAGGATTCTCTTTTTAAGCTGTTCCTTAAAACACTATTGATTAGGAAAACTCTTGGAGGCAGAAGCAGTCAAGGGTAGCTTAGGGTTAGGTTACGGCTTAGGATAGTGGTTCGGGGAGGGGTTCGTGTACGGCGTAGGGTATGGGATAGGGTTAGGGTTAGGGTTAGTGGTATGGTGAGGGCTCGGTTTAGGGTACGGGTTAGGATTAGGGTATGTGTTAGGGTTAGGGTAGGGGTTAGGGTTAGGGTTCGCGTTAGGGTTAGGGTAGTTATTAAACCTATCCCACTCTCTAGATACCCCTTAGCACGTAAAGGAATATTATTTGAGGGTCCAGCCATGGAGAAGAGTTTAGACACTAGGATAAGATAAGGAACACACCCATTATAAAGAAATCACATTAGGATTCTCTTTTTAAGCTGTTCCTTAAAACAGTAGTGCTTAGGAAATCTATTGAAGAAAAAGCAGTGAAAGGTAGCCCAGGGTTAGGGTTAGGGTGAGGATTAGGGTTAGGGTACGGCATAGGGTACGGGTTCGGGTAGGGGTTCGTGTATGGCGCAGGGTATGTGTTAGGGTTAGTGTTAGTGTTAGTGTTAGGGTTAGGGCTCGGTTTAGGGTACGGGTTAGGATTAGGGTACCTGTTAGTGTTAGGTTAGGGGTTAGGATTAGGGTACGCGTTAGGGTTAGGGTAGTTATTAAACCTATACCACTCTCTAGATACCCCTTAGCACGTAAAGGAATATTATTTGGGGATCCAGGCATGGAGAAGAGTTTAGACACTAGGATAAGATAAGGAACACACCCATTATAAAGAAATCACATTAGAATTCTCTTTTTAAGCTGTTCCTTAAAACACTAGTGCTTAGGAAATCTATTGGAGGCAGAAGCAGTCAAGGGTAGCCTAGGGTTCGGGTTAGGCTTAGGGATAGGGTTAGGGTAAGGCTTAGGGTACGGGTTCGGAGAGGGGTTCAGGTACGGCGTAGGGTATGGGTTAGGGTTAGGGTTAGTGTTAGGGTTAGGGCTCGGTTTAGGGTACGTGTTAGGATTAGATTACGGGTTAGGGTTAGGGTAGGGATTAGGGCTAGGGTACGCGTAAGGATTAGGGTAGTTATTAAAACTATACCACTCTCTAGATACCCCTTAGCACGTAAAGGAATATTATTTGGGGGTCCAGCCATGGAGAAGAGTTTAGACAGTAGGATAAGATAAGGAACACACCTATTATAAAGAAATCAGATTAGGATTCTCTTTTTAAGCTGTTCCTTGAAACAGTGCTTAGGAAATCTATTGGAGGCAGAAGCAGTCAAGGGTAGCCTAGGGTTAGGGTTAGGCTTAGGGTTAGGGTTAGGGTACGGCTTAAGTTATGGGTTCGCGGAGGGGTTCGGGTACGGCGTAGGGTATGGGTTAGGGTTAGGGTTAGTGTTAGGGTTAGGGCTCGGATTAGGGTACGGGTTAAGATTAGGGTACGTGTTAGGGTAAGGTTAGACGTTAGGATTAGGGTATGCGTTAGGTTTAGGGTAGTTATTAAACCTATCCCACTCTCTAGATACCCCTTATCACGTAAAGGAATACTGTTTGGTGGTCCAGCCATGGAGAAGAGTTTAGACACTAGGATAAAATAAGGAACACACCCATTATAAAGAAATCACATTAGGATTCTCTTTTTAAGCTGTTCCTGAAAACACTAGTGCTTAGGACATATATTAGAGGCGGAAGGAGTCAAGGGTAACTTAGGGTTAGTGTTAGGGTTAGGGTACGGCTTAGGGTACGGGTTCGGGGAGAGGTTCGGGTACGGCGTATGGTATGGGTTAGGGTTAGGGTTAGGGTTAGTGTTAGGGTTAGGGCTCGGTTTAGGGTACGGGTTTGCATTAGGGTACGTGTTAGGGTTAGGGTAGGGGTTAGGGTTAGGGTACGCGTTAGGGTTAGGGAAGTTATTAAAACTATCCCACTCTCTAGATACCCCTTAGCACGAAAAGGAATATTATTTGGGGGTCCAGCCATGGAGAAGAGTTTAGACACTAGGATAAGATAAGGAACACACCCATTATAAAGAAATCACTTTAGGATTCTCTTTTTAAGCTGTTCCTTAAAGCACTAGTGATTAGGAAAACTCTTGGAGGCAGAAGCAGTCAAGGGTAGCTTAGTGTTAGGGTACGGCTTAGGATACTGGTTCGGGGAGGGGTTCATGTACGGCGTAGGGTATGGGTTAGGGTGAGGTTTAGGGTTAGTGTTAGGGTTAGGGCTCGGTTTAGGGTACGGGTTAGGATTAGGGTACGTGTTAGGGTTAGGGTAGGGGTTAGGGTTAGGGTACGCGTTAGGGTTAGGGTAGTTATTAAACCTATCCAACTCTCTAGATACCCCTTAGCACGTAAAGGAATATTATTTGGGGGTCCAGCCATGGAGAAGAGTTTTGACAATAGGATAAGTTAAGGAACACACCCATTATAAAGAAATCACATTACGATTCTCTTTTAAACCTGTTCCTTAAAACACTAGTGCTTAGGAAATCTATTGGAGGCAGAAGCAGTCAAGGATAGCCTAGGGTTAGGGTTAGGGTGGTGGTTAGGGTTAGGTTATGGCTTACGGTACGGGTTCGGGGAGGGGTTCGTGTATGGCGAAGGGTATGGGTTAGGGATAGGGTTATGTTAGGGTTAGGGCTCGGTTTAGGGTACGGTGTAGGATTAGGGTACGTGTTAGGGTTAGTGTAAGCGTTAGTGTTAGGGTAGTTATTAAACCTATCCCACTCTCTAGATACCCCTTAGCACGTAAAGGAATATTATTTGGGTGTCCAGCCATGGAGAAGAGTTTAGACACTAGGATAAGATAAGGAACACACCCATTATAAAGAAATCACATTAGGATTCTCTTTTTAACCTGATACTTATAACACTAGTTATTAGGAAATGTATTGGAGGCAGAAGCAGTCAAGTGTAGCTTAGGGTTAGGGTACGGCTTAGGATACGGTTTCGGGGAGGGGTTCGTGTACGGTGTAGCGTATGGGTATGGGTTAGTGTTAGTGTTAGGGTTAGTGTTAGGGTTAGGGCTCGGTTTAGGGTACGGGTTAGGATTAGGGTACGTGTTTCGGTCAGGGTAGGGGTTAGGGTTTGGGTATGCGATAGGGTTAGGGTAGTTATTAAACCTATCCCACTCTCTTGATACCCCTTAGCATGTAAAGGAATATTATTTGGGGGTCCATCCATGGAGAAAAGTTTAGACACAAGGATAAGATAAGGAACACACCCATTATAAAGAAATCACATTAGGATTCCCTTTTTAGGATGTTCCTTAAAACACTAGTGATTAGGAAATCTATTGGAGGCAGAAGCAGTCAAGGGTAGCTTAGGATTAGGGTACGGCTTAGGTTACGGGTTCGGGGAGGGGTTCGTGTACGGCGTAGGATATGGGTTAAGGTTAGGGTTAGGGTTAGTGGTAGGGTTAGGGCTCGGTTTAGGGTACGGGCTAGCATTAGGGTACGTGTTAGTGTTAGGGTAGGGGTTAGGGTTAGGGTACGCGTTAGGGTTAGGGTAGTTATTAAACCTATCCCACTCTCTAGATACCCCTTAGCACGTAAAGGAATATTATTTGGGTGTCCAGCCATGGAGAAGAGTTTAGACACTAGGATCAGATAAGGAACACACCCATTATAAAGAAATCACATTAGAATTCTCTTTTTAAGCAGTTCCTTAAAACACTACTGCTTAGGAAATCTATTGGAGGCAGAAGCAGTCAAGGGTAGCCTAGGGTTAGGGTTAGGCTTAGGGTTAGAGTTAGGGTACGGCTTAGGGTACGGGTTCGAGGAGGAGTTCGTGTACTGCGTAGGGTATGGATTAGGGTTAGGGTTAGGGTTAGTGTTAGGGTTAGGGCTGGGTTTAGGGTACGGTTTAGGATTAGGGTACGTTTTAGGGTTAGGGTACGCGTTAGTGTTAGGGTAGTTATTAAACCTATCCCACTATCTAGATACCCCTTAGCACGTAAAGGAATATTATTTGGGGGTCCAGCCATGGAGAAGAGTTTAAACACTAGGATAAGATAAGGAACACACCCATTATAAAGAAATCACATTAGGATTCTCTTTTTAAGCTGTTCCTTAAAACACTAGTGCTTAGGAAATCTGTTGGAGGCAGAAGCAGTCAAGGGTTGCCTAGGGTTAGGGTTAGGGTGGGGGTTAGGGTTAGGGTACGGCTTTGGGTACGGGTTTGGGGAGGGGTTCGGGTATAGCGTAGGGTATGGGTTAGGGTTAGGGTTAGTGTTAGGGTTAGGGCTCGGTTTAGGGTACGGGTTAGAATTAGGGTACGTTTTAGGGTTAGGGTACCCGTTAGTGTTAGGGTAGTTATTAAACCTATCCCACTCTCTAGATACCCCTTAGCACGTAAAGGAATATTATTTGGGGGTCCAGCCATGGAGAAGAGTTTAGACACTAGGATAAGATAAGGAACACACCCATTATAAAGAAATCACATTAGGATTCTCTTTTTAAGCTGATCCTTATAACCCTAGTGATTAGGAAATGTATTGGAGGCAGAAGCAGTCAAGGGTAGCTTAGGGTTAGGGTACGACTTAGGATTCGGTTTCGGAGAGGGGTTCGTGTACGGTGTAGGGTATGGGTTAGGGTTAGGGTTAGGGTTAGTGGTAGGGTTAGGGCTCGGTTTAGGGTACGGGTTAGGATTAGGGTACGTGTTAGGGTTAGGGTAGGGGTTAGGGTTAGGGTACGCGTTAGGGTTAGGGTAGTTATTAAACCTATCCCACTCTCTAGATACCCCTTAGCACGTAAAGGAATATTATTTGGGGGTCCAGCCATGGAGAAGTGTTTAGACACTAGGATAAGATAAGGAACACACCCATTATAGAGAAATCAGATTAGGATTCTCTTTTAAAGCTGTTCCTTAAAACACTAGTGCTTAGGAAATCTACTGGAGGCAGAAGCATTCAAGGGTAGCCTAGGGTTAGGGTAAGGCTTAGGGTTAGGTTTAGGGTATGGCTTAGTGTACGGGTTCGGGGAGGGGGTCGTTTAAGGCGTAGGGTATGGGTTAGGGTTAGGGTTAGTGTTATGGTTAGGGCTCGGTTTAGGGTATGGATTAGGATTAGGGCACGTGTAAGGGTTAGGGTAGGTGTTAGGGTTAGGGTACGCGTTAGGGTTAGGGTAGTTATTAAACCTATCCCACTCTCTAGATACCCCTTAGCACGTAAAGGAATATTATTTGGGGGTCCAGCCATGGAGAAGATTTTAGACACTAGGATAAGATAAGGAAAACACCCAGTATAAAGAAATCACATAAGGATTCTCTTTTTAAGCTGTTCCTTAAAACACTAGTGCTTCGGAATTCTATTGGAGGCTGAAGCAGTCAAGGGTAGCTTAGGCTTAGTGATAGAGTGAGGGTTAGGGTTAGGGTACGGCTTAGGGTACGGGTTCGGGTACGGCGTAGGGTATGGGTTAGGGTTAGGATTAGTGTTAGGGCTCGGTTTAGAGTACGGGTTAGGATTAGGGTACGTGTTTGGGTTAGGGTAGGTGTTAGGGTTAGGGTACGGCTTAAGGTACTGCTTCGAGGAAGGGTTCGGGTAAGGCGTAGGGTATGGGTTAGGGTTAGGGTTAGTGTTAGCGTTAGGGCTCCGTTTAGGGTATGGGTTAGGATTAGGGTACGTGTTTGGGTTAGGGTAGGTGTTAGGGTTAGGGTACGCGATAGGGTCAGGGTAGTTATTAAACCTATCCCACTCTCTAGATACCCCTTAGCACGTAAAGGAATATTATTTGGGGGTCCAGCCATGGAGAAGAGTTTAGACAGTAGGTTAAGATAAGGAACACACCCATTATAAAGAAATCACATTAGGATTCTCTTTTTAAGCTGTTCCTTAAAACACTAGTGGTTAGGAAATATATTGGCGGCAGAAGCAGTCAAGGATAGCCTAGGGTTAGGGTTACGGTGGGGGTTAGGGTTCGGTTACGGCCTAGGGTATGGGTTAGGGGAGGGGTTCGTGTATGGCGTAGGGAATGGGTTAGGGTTAGGGTTATGTTAGGGTTAGGCCTCGGTTTAGGGTACGGGTTAGGATTAGGGTACGTGTTAGGGTTAGGGTACGCGTTAGTGTTAGGGTAGTTATTAAACCTATCCTACTCTCTAGATACCCCTTAGCACGTAAAGAAATATTACTTGGTGGTCCAGCCATGGAGAAGAGTTTAGACACTGGGATAAGATAAGGAACACAGCCATTATAAAGGAATCACATTAGGATTCTCTTTTTAAGCTGATACTTATAACACTAGTGATTAGGAAATGTATTGGAGGCAGAAGCAGTCAAGGGTAGCTTAGGGTTAGGGTACGGCTTAGGATACGGTTTCGGGGAGGGTTTCGTGTAGGGTGTAGGGTATGGGTTAGGGTTAGGGTTAGTGGTAGGGTTAGGGCTCGGTTTAGGGTACGGGTTAGGATTTGGGTACGTGTTAGGGTTAGGGTAGGGGTTAGGGTTAGGGTACGCATTAGGGTTAGGGTAGTTATTAAACCTATCCCACTCTCTAGATACCCCTTAGCACGTAAAGGAATATTATATGGGGGTCCAGCCATGGAGAAGAGTTTAGACACTAGGATAAGATAAGGAACACACCCATTATAAGGAAATCACATTAGGATTCTCTTTTTAAGTGGTTCCTCAAAACACTAGTGCTTAGGAAATCTATTGGAGGCAGAAGCAGTAAAGGGTACCTTAGGGTTAGGGTACGGCTTAGGATACGGGTTCGGGGAGGGGTTCGTGTACGGTGTAGGGTATGGGATAAGGTTAGGGTTAGGGTTAGTGGTAGGGTTAGGGCTCGGTTTAGGGTACGGGTTAGGATTGGGGTACGTGTTAGGGTTAGGGTAGGGGTTAGGGTTAGGGTACGCGTTAGGGTTAGGGAAGTTATTAAACCTATCCCACTCTCTAGATACCCCTTAGCACGTAAAGGAATATTATTTGGGGGTCCAGCCATGGAGAAGAGTTTAGACACTAGGATAAGATAAGGAACACACCCATTATAAAGAAATCACATTAGGATTCACTTTTTAAGCTGTTCCTTAAAACACTAGGGATTAGGAAAACTATTGGAGGCAGAAGCAGTCAAGGGTAGCTTAGGGTTAGGGTACTGCTTAGGATACGGGTTCGGGGAGGGGTTCGTGTACGGCGTAGGGTATGGGTTTGGGTTAGGGTTAGTGTTAGGGTTAGGGCTCGGTTTAGGGTACGGGTTAGGATTAGGGTACGTGTTAGCGTTAGCGTAGGGGTTAGGGTTAGGGTACGCGTTAGGGTTAGGGTAGTTATTAAACCTATCCCACTCTCTAGATACCCCTTAGGACGTAAAGGAATATTATTTGGGGGTCCAGCCATGGAGAAGAGTTTAGACACTAGGATAAGATAAGGAACACACCCATTATAAAGAAATCACATTAGGATTCTCTTTTTAAGCTGTTCCTTAAAACAGAAGTTCTTAGGAAATCTATTGGAGGCAGAAGCAGTCAAGGGTAGCCTAGGGTTAGGGATAGGCTTAGGGTTAGTGTTAGAGTACGGCGTAGGGTACGGGTTCGGGGAGGGGTTCTGTTCCGGCGTAGGGTATCGGTTAGGGTTAGGGTTAGTGTTAGTGTTAGGGTTAGGGCTCGGTTTAGGGTACGGGTTAGGATTAGGTGACGTGTTAGGGTTAGGGTAGGGGTTAGGGTTAGGGTACGTGTTAGGGTTAGCGTAGTTATTAAACCTATCCCACTCTCTATATTCACCTTAGCACGTAAAGGAATATTATTTGGGGGTCCAGCCATGGAGAAGAGTTTAGACACTAGGATAAGATAAGGAACACACCCATTATAAAGAAATCACATTAGGATACTATTTTAAAGCTGTTCCTTAAAACACTAGTGCTTTGGAAATCTATTGGAGGCTGAAGCAGTGAAGGGTAGCGTAGGGTTAGGGTTAGGGTGAGGGTTAGGGTTAGGGTACGGCTTAGGGTACGGGTTCAGGGGGGGGGTTCGTGTATGGCGTAGGGTATGGTTTAGGTTTAGGGTTAGTGTTAGGGTTAGAGCTCTGTTTAGGGTATGAGTTAGGATTAGGATACGTGTTAGGGTTAGGGTAGGGGTTACGGTTAGGGTATACGTGAGGGTTAGGGTAGTTATTAAACCTATCCCACTCTCTAGATACACCTTAGCACGTAAAGGAATATTATTTGGGGGTCCAGCCATGGAGAAGAGTTTAGACACTAGGATAAGATAAGGAACACACACATTATAAAGAAATCACATTAGGATTCTATTTTTAAGCTGTTCCTTAAAAAACTAGTGCTTTGGAAATCTATTGGAGGCAGAAGCAGTGAAGGGTAGCATAGGGTTAGGGTTAGGGTGAAGGTTAGGGTTAGGGTACGGCTTAGGGTACGGGTTCAGGTGGGTGGTTCGTGTATGGCATAGGGTATGGTTTAGGGTTAGGGTTAGGGTTAGTGTTAGGGTTAGGGCTCGGTTTAGGTTACGGGTTAAAATTAGGGTACGTGTTAGGGTAAGGGTAGAGGTTAGGCTTAGGGTATGAGTTAGGTTTAGGGTAGTTATTAAACCTATCCCACTCTCTAGATACCCCTTAGCACGTAAAGGAATACTATTTGTGGGTACAGCCATGGAGAAGAGTTTAGACACTAGGATAAGATAAGGAACACACCCAATATAAAGAAATCACATGAGGATTCTCTTTTTAAGCTGTTCCTTAAAACACTAGTGCTTAGGAAATCTATTGGAGGCAGAAGCAGTCAAGGGTAGCCTAGGGTTAGGGTTAGGGTGAGGGTTAGGGTTAGGGTACGGCTTAAGGTACTGGTTCGAGGAGGGGTTCGGTTACAGTGTAGGGTATGGGTTAGGGTTAGGGTTAGTGTTAGGGTTAGGGCTCGGTTTAGGGTACGGGTTAGGATTAGGGTACGTGTTAGGGTTAGGGTCGGGGTTAGGGTTAGGGTACGCGTTAGGGTTAGGGTAGTTATTAAACC
This sequence comes from Balaenoptera physalus, assembly GCF_965194825.1. NCBI lineage: Eukaryota > Metazoa > Chordata > Mammalia > Artiodactyla > Balaenopteridae > Balaenoptera > Balaenoptera physalus. Next base: position 27,391 of record NW_028126334.1, read on the forward strand.
TATCCCACTCTCTAGATACCCCTTAGCACGTAAAGGAATATTATTTGGGGGTCCAGCCATGGAGAAGTGTTTAGACACTAGGATAAGATAAGGAACACACCCATTATAGAGAAATCACATTAGGATTCTCTTTTAAAGCTGTTCCTTAAAACACTAGTGCTTAGGAAATCTACTGGAGGCAGAAGCATTCAAGGGTAGCCTAGGGTTAGGGTAAGGCTTAGGGTTAGGTTTAGGGTATGGCTTAGTGTACGGGTTCGGGGAGGGGGTCGTTTAAGGCGTAGGGTATGGGTTAGGGTTAGGGTTAGTGTTATGGTTAGGGCTCGGTTTAGGGTATGGATTAGGATTAGGGCACGTGTAAGGGTTAGGGTAGGTGTTAGGGTTAGGGTACGCGTTAGGGTTAGGGTAGTTATTAAACCTATCCCACTCTCTAGATACCCCTTAGCACGTAAAGGAATATTATTTGGGGGTCCAGCCATGGAGAAGATTTTAGACACTAGGATAAGATAAGGAAAACACCCATTATAAAGAAATCACATAAGGATTCTCTTTTTAAGCTGTTCCTTAAAACACTAGTGCTTCGGAATTCTATTGGAGGCTGAAGCAGTCAAGGGTAGCTTAGGCTTAGGGATAGAGTGAGGGTTAGGGTTAGGGTACGGCTTAGGGTACGGGTTCGGGTACGGCGTAGGGTATGGGTTAGGGTTAGGATTAGTGTTAGGGCTTGGTTTAGAGTACGGGTTAGGATTAGGGTACGTGTTTGGGTTAGGTTAGGGGTTAGGGTTAGGGTACGGCTTAAGGTACTGCTTCGAGGAAGGGTTCGGGTAAGGCGTAGGGTATGGGTTAGGGTTAGGGTTAGTGTTAGCGTTAGGGCTCCGTTTAGGGTATGGGTTAGGATTAGGGTACGTGTTTGGGTTAGGGTAGGTGTTAGGGTTAGGGTACGCGATAGGGTCAGGGTAGTTATTAAACCTATCCCACTCTCTAGATACCCCTTAGCACGTAAAGGAATATTATTTGGGGGTCCAGCCATGGAGAAGAGTTTAGACAGTAGGTTAAGATAAGGAACACACCCATTATAAAGAAATCACATTAGGATTCTCTTTTTAAGCTGTTCCTTAAAACACTAGTGGTTAGGAAATATATTGGCGGCAGAAGCAGTCAAGGATAGCCTAGGGTTAGGGTTACGGTGGGGGTTAGGGTTCGGTTACGGCCTAGGGTATGGGTTCAGGGAGGGGTTCGTGTATGGCGTAGGGTATGTGTTAGGGTTAGGGTTATGTTAGGGTTAGGCCTCGGTTTAGGGTACGGGTTAGGATTAGGGTACGTGTTAGGGTTAGGGTACGCGTTAGTGTTAGGGTAGTTATTAAACCTATCCTACTCTCTAGATACCCCTTAGCACGTAAAGAAATATTATTTGGTGGTCCAGCCATGGAAAAGAGTTTAGACACTGGGATAAGATAAGGAACACAGCCATTATAAAGGAATCACATTAGGATTCTCTTTTTAAGCTGATACTTATAACACTAGTGATTAGGAAATGTATTGGAGGCAGAAGCAGTCAAGGGTAGCTTAGGGTTAGGGTACGGCTTAGGATACGGTTTCGGGGAGGGTTTCGTGTAGGGTGTAGGGTATGGGTTAGGGTTAGGGTTAGTGGTAGGGTTAGGGCTCGGTTTAGGGTACGGGTTAGGATTTGGGTACGTGTTAGGGTTAGGGTAGGGGTTAGGGTTAGGGTACGCATTAGGGTTAGGGTAGTTATTAAACCTATCCCACTCTCTAGATACCCCTTAGCACGTAAAGGAATATTATATGGGGGTCCAGCCATGGAGAAGAGTTTAGACACTAGGATAAGATAAGGAACACACCCATTATAAGGAAATCACATTAGGATTCTCTTTTTAAGTGGTTCCTCAAAACACTAGTGCTTAGGAAATCTATTGGAGTCAGAAGCAGTAAAGGGTAGCTTAGGGTTAGGGTACGGCTTAGGATACGGGTTCAGGGAGGGGTTCGTGTACGGTGTAGGGTATGGGATAAGGTTAGGGTTAGGGTTAGTGGTAGGGTTAGGGCTCGGTTTAGGGTACGGGTTAGGATTGGGGTACGTGTTAGGGTTAGGGTAGGGGTTAGGGTTAGGGTACGCGTTAGGGTTAGGGAAGTTATTAAACCTATCCCACTCTCTAGATACCCCTTAGCACGTAAAGGAATATTATTTGGGGGTCCAGCCATGGGGAAGAGTTTAGAAACTAGTATAAGATAAGGAACACACCCATTATAAAGAAATCACATTAGGATTCTCTTTTTAAGCTGTTCCTTAAAAAACTAGTGCTTAGGAAATCTATTGGAGGCAGAAGCAGTCAAGGGTAGCCTAGGGTTAGGGTTAGGCTTAGGGTACGGCTTAGGGTACGGGTTCGTGGAGGGCTTCGGGTACGGCGTAGGGTATGGGTTAGGGTTAGGGTTAGGGTTAGTGTTAGGGTTAGGGGTCGGTTTAGGGTACGGTTTAGGATTAGGGTACATGTTAGGGTTAGGGCAGGGGTTAGGGTTAGGGTACGCGTTAGGATTAGGGTAGTTATTAAACCTATCCCACTCTCTAGATACCCCTTAGCACATAAAGGAATATTATTTGGGAGTCCAGCCATGGAGAAGAGTTTAGACACTAGGATAAGATAAGGAACACACCCATTATAAAGAAATCACATTAGGATTCTCTTTTTAAGCTGTTCCTTAAAACACTAGTGCTTAGGAAATCTATTGGAGGCAGAAGCAGTCAAGGGTAGCCTAGGGCTAGGGTTAGGCTTAGGGTTAGTCTTAGGGTACGGCTTAGGGTACGGGTTCGAGGAGGAGTTCGGGTACTTCGTAGGGTATGGTTTGGGTTAGGGTTAGGGTTAGTGTTAGGGTTAGGGCTGGGTTTAGGGTACGGTTTAGGATTAGGGTACGTGTTAGGGTTAGGGTAGGGGTTAGGGTACGGGTTCGGGGAGGGGTTCGGGTATAGCGTAGGGTATGGGTTAGGGTTAGGGTTAGTGTTAGGGTTAGGGCTCGGTTTAGGGTACGGGTTATGATTAGGGTACGTTTTAGGGTTAGGGTACGCGTTAGTGTTAGGGTAGTTATTAACCCTATCCCACTCTCTAGATACCCCTTAGCACGTAAAGGAATATTATTTGGGGGTCCAGCCATGGAGAAGAGTTTAGACACTAGGATAAGATAAGGAACACACCCATTATAAAGAAATCACATTAGGATTCTCTTTTTAAGCTGATCCTTAAAACACTAGTGAATAGGAAATGTATTGGAGGCAGAAGCAGTCAAGGGTAGCTTAGGATTAGGGTACGGCTTAGGTTACGAGTTCGGGGAGGGGTTCGTATACGGCGTAGGATATGGGTTAAGGTTAGGGTTAGGGTTAAATGTAGGGTTAGGGCTCGGTTTAGGGTACGGGTTAGGATTAGGGTACGTGTTAGGGTTAGGGTAGGGGTTAGGGTTAGAGTACGCGTTAGGGTTAATGTAGTTATTAACCCTATCCCACTCTCTAGATACCCCTTAACACGTAAAGGAATATTATTTGGGGGTCCAGGCATGGGGAAGAGTTTAGACACAAGGATAAGATAAGGAACACACCCATTATAAAGAAATCACATTAGGATTCTCTTTTTAAGCTGTTCCTTAAAACACTAGTGCTTAGGAAATCTATTGGAGGCAGAAGCAGTCAAGGGTAGCCTAGGGTTAGGGATAGGCTTAGGGTTAGTGTTAGGGTACAGCTTAGTGTACGGGTTCTGGGAGGGGTTCGTTTATGGCGTAGGGTATGGGTTAGGGTTAGGGTTAGGGTTAGTGTTAGGGTTAGGGCTCGGTTTAGGTTATGGGTTAGGATTAGGGTACGTGTAAGGGTTAGGGTAGGGGTTAAGGTTAGGGTACGCGTTAGGGTTAGGGTGGTTATTAAACCTATTCCACTCTCTAGATACCCCTTAGCATGTAAAGGAATATTATTTGGGGGTCCAGCCATGGAGAAAAGTTTAGACACTAGGATAAGATAAGGAACACACCCATTATAAAGAAATCACATTAGGATTTTCGTTTTAAGCTGTTCCTTAAAACACTAGTGCTTCGGAAATCTATTGGAGGCTGAAGCAGTCAAGGGTAGCTTAGGCTTAGGGAAAGGGTGACGGTTAGGGTTAGGGTACGGCTTAGGGTACGGGTTCGGGGAGGGCTTCGGGTACGGCGTAGGGTACGGGTTAGCGTTAGTGTTAGGGTTAGGGCTCGGTGTAGAGTACGGGTTAGGATTAGGGTACGTGTTAGGGTTAGGGTAGTTATTAAACCTACCCCACTCTATAGATACCCCTTAGCACGTAAAGGAATATTATTTGGGGGTCCAGCCATGGAGAAGAGTTTAGACACAAGGATAAGATAAGGAACACACCCATTATAAAGAAATCACATTAGGATTCTCTTTTTAAGCTGTTCCTTAAAACACTAGTGCTTAGGAAATCTATTGGAGGCAGAAGCAGTCAAGGGTAGCCTAGGGTTAGGGATAGGCTTAGGGTTGGTGTTAGGGTATGGCCTAGGGTTACCGTTCGAGGAGGGTTCCGGTTCTGGCGTAGGGTATGGGTTAGGGTTAGGGTTAGGGATAGTGTTAGGGTTAGAGCTCGGTTTAGGGTACGGGTTCGGGGAGGGGTTCGTGTACGGCATAGGGTATGGTTTAGGGTTAGGGTTAGTGTTAGGGTTAGGGCTCAGTTTAGGGTATGGGTTAGGGTTAGGGTTAGGGTACGGCTTAGGGTACGGGTTCGGGGAGGTGTTCGGGTACAGCATAGGGTATGGGTTAGGGTTAGGGTTTGGGTTAGAGGTAGGGTTAGGGCTTGGTTTAGGGTACGGGTCAGGATTAGGGTACTTGTTAGGGTTAGGTTAGGGTACGCGTTAGGATTAGTGTATTTATTAAACGTATCCCACTCTCTAGATTCCGCTTAGCACGTAAAGGAATATTATTTGGGGGTCCAGCCATGGAGAAGAGTTTAGACACTAGGATAAGATAAGGAACACACCCATTATAAAGAAATCACATTAGGATTCTCTTTTTAAGCTGTTCCTTAAAACACTAGTGCTTAGGAAATCTATTGGAGGCAGAAGCAGTCAAGGGTAGCCTAGGGTTAGGTTTAGGGTGAGGGTTATGGTTAGGGTACGGGTTCGGGGAGGGGTTCGCGTACGGCGTAGGGTATGGGTTAGGGTTAGGGTGAGGGTTAGTGTTAGGGTTAGGGCTCGGTTTAGGGTACGGGTTAGGATTAGGGTACGTGTTAGGGTTAGGGTAGGGGTTAGGGTTAGGGTACGCGTTAGGGTTAGGGAAGTTATTAAACCGATCCCACTCTCTAGATACCCCTTAGCACGTAAAGGAATATTATTTGGGGGTCCAGCCATGGAGAAGAGTTTAGACACTAGGATAAGATAAGGAACACACCCATTATAAAGAAATCACATTAGGATTCTCTTTTTAAGCTGTTCCTTAAAACACTATTGATTAGGAAAACTCTTGGAGGCAGAAGCAGTCAATGGTAGCTTAGGGTTAGGTTACGGCTTAGGATACTGGTTCGGGGAGGGGTTCGTGTACGGCGTAGGGTATGGGTTATGGTTAGGGTTAGGGTTAGTGGTATGGTTAGGGCTCGGTTTAGGGTACGGGTTAGGATTAGTGTATGTGTTAGGGTTAGGGTAGGGGTTAGGGTTAGGGTTCGCGTTAGGGTTAGGGTAGTTATTAAACCTATCCCACTCTCTAGATACCCCTTAGCACGTAAAGGAATATTATTTGAGGGTCCAGCCATGGAGAAGTGTTTAGACACTAGGATAAGATAAGGAACACACCCATTATAAAGAAATCACATTAGGATTCTCTTTTTAAGCTGTTCCTTAAAACACTAGTGCTTAGGAAATCTATTGGAGGAAAAAGCAGTCAAAGGTAGCCCAGGGTTAGGGTTAGGGTGAGGATTAGGGTTAGGGTACGGGTTCGGGTAGGGGTTCGTGTATGGCGCAGGGTATGTGTTAGGGTTAGTGTTAGTGTTAGTGTTAGGGTTAGGGCTCGGTTTAGGGTACGGGTTAGGATTAGGGTACCTGTTAGTGTTAGGGTAGGGGTTAGGATTAGGGTACGCGTTAGGGTTAGGGTAGTTATTAAACCTATACCACTCTCTAGATACCCCTTAGCACGTAAAGGAATATTATTTGGGGATCCAGGCATGGAGAAGAGTTTAGACACTAGGATAAGATAAGGAACACACCCATTATAAAGAAATCACATTAGAATTCTCTTTTTAAGCTGTTCCTTAAAACACTAGTGCTTAGGAAATCTATTGGAGGCAGAAGCAGTCAAGGGTAGCCTAGGGTTCGGGTTAGGCTTAGGGTTAGGGTTAGGGTAAGGCTTAGGGTACGGGTTCGGAGAGGGGTTCAGGTACGGCGTAGGGTATGGGTTAGGGTTTGGGTTAGTGTTAGGGTTAGGCCTCGGTTTAGGGTACGTGTTAGGATTAGATTACGGGTTAGGGTTAGGGTAGGGATTAGGGCTAGGGTACGCGTAAGGATTAGGGTAGTTATTAAAACTATACCACTCTCTAGATACCCCTTAGCACGTAAAGGAATATTATTTGGGGGTCCAGCCATGGAGAAGAGTTTAGACAGTAGGATAAGATAAGGAACACACCTATTATAAAGAAATCACATTAGGATTCTCTTTTTAAGCTTTTCCTTGAAACACTAGTGCTTAGGAAATGTATTGGAGGCAGAAGCAGTCAAGGGTAGCCTAGGGTTAGGGTTAGGCTTAGGGTTAGGGTTAGGGTACGGCTTAAGTTATGGGTTCGCGGAGGGGTTCGGGTACGGCGTAGGGTATGGGTTAGGGTTAGGGTTAGTGTTAGGGTTAGGGCTCGGATTAGGGTACGGGTTAAGATTAGGGTACGTGTTAGGGTAAGGTTAGACGTTAGGGTTAGGGTATGCGTTAGGTTTAGGGTAGTTATTAAACCTATCCCACTCTCTAGATACCCCTTAGCACGTAAAGGAATACTGTTTGGTGGTCCAGCCATGTAGAAGAGTTTAGACACTAGGATAAGATAAGGAACAAACCCATTATAAAGAAATCACATTAGGATTCTCTTTTTAAGCTGTTCCTGAAAACACTAGTGCTTAGGACATATATTGGAGGCGGAAGGAGTCAAGGGTAACTTAGGGTTAGGGTTAGGGTTAGGGTACGGCTTAGGGTACGGGTTCGGGGAGAGGTTCGGGTACGGCGTATGGTATGGGTTAGGGTTAGGGTTAGGGTTAGGGTTAGGGCTCGGTTTAGGGTACGGGTTTGCATTAGTGTACGTGTTAGGGTTAGGGTAGGGGTTAGGGTTAGGGTACGCGTTAGGGTTAGGGAAATTATTAAAACTATCCCACTCTCTAGATACCCCTTAGCACGAAAAGGAATATTATTGGGGGTCCAGCCATGGAGAAGAGTTTAGACACTAGGATAAGATAAGGAACACACCCATTATAAAGAAATCACTTTAGGATTCTCTTTTTAAGCTGTTCCTTAAAGCAATAGTGATTAGGAAAACTCTTGGAGGCAGAAGCAGTCAAGGGTAGCTTAGTGTTAGGGTACGGCTTAGGATACTGGTTCGGGGAGGGGTTCATGTACGGCGTAGGGTATGGGTTAGGGTTAGGGTTAGGGTTAGTGGTATGGTTAGGGCTCGGTTTAGGGTACGGGTTAGGATTAGGGTACGTGTTAGGGTTAGGGTAGGGGTTAGGGTTAGGGTACGCGTTAGGGTTAGGGTAGTTATTAAACCTATCCAACTCTCTAGATACCCCTTAGCACGTAAAGGAATATTATTTGGGGGTCCAGCCATGGAGAAGAGTTTTGACAATAGGATAAGTTAAGGAACACACCCATTATAAAGAAATCACATTACGATTCTCTTTTAAACCTGTTCCTTAAAACACTAGTGCTTAGGAAATCTATTGGAGGCAGAAGCAGTCAAGGATAGCCTAGGGTTAGGGTTAGGGTGGTGGTTAGGGTTAGGTTATGGCTTACGGTACGGGTTCGGGGAGGGGTTCGTGTATGGCGAAGGGTATGGGTTAGGGTTAGGGTTATGTTAGGGTTAGGGCTCGGTTTAGGGTACGGTGTAGGATTAGGGTACGTGTTAGGGTTAGGGTAAGCGTTAGTGTTAGGGTAGTTATTAAACCTATCCCACTCTCTAGATACCCCTTAGCACGTAAAGGAATATTATTTGGGTGTCCAGCCATGGAGAAGAGTTTAGACACTAGGATAAGATAAGGAACACACCCATTATAAAGAAATCACATTAGGATTCTCTTTTTAACCTGATACTTATAACACTAGTGATTAGGAAATGTATTGGAGGCAGAAGCAGTCAAGGGTAGCTTAGGGTTAGGGTACGGCTTACGATACGGTTTCGGGGAGGGGTTCGTGTACGGTGTAGCGTATGGGTTAGGGTTAGGGTTAGTGGTAGGGTTAGGGCTCGGTTTAGGGTACGGGCTAGCATTAGGGTACGTGTTAGTGTTAGGGTAGGGGTTAGGGTTAGGGTACGCGTTAGGGTTAGGGTAGTTATTAAACCTATCCAACTCTCTAGATACCCCTTAGCACGTAAAGGAATATTATTTGGGGGTCCAGCCATGGAGAAGAGTTTTGACAATAGGATAAGTTAAGGAACACACCCATTATAAAGAAATCACATTAGAATTCTCTTTTTAAGCAGTTCCTTAAAACACTACTGCTTAGGAAATCTATTGGAGGCAGAAGCAGTCAAGGGTAGCCTAGGGTTAGGGTTAGGCTTAGGGTTAGAGTTAGGGTACGGCTTAGGGTACGGGTTCGAGGAGGAGTTCGTGTACTGCGTAGGGTATGGATTAGGGTTAGGGTTAGGGTTAGTGTTAGGGTTAGGGCTGGGTTTAGGGTACGGTTTAGGATTAGGGTACGTTTTAGGGTTAGGGTACGCGTTAGGGTTAGGGTAGTTATTAAACCTATCCCACTCTCTAGATACCCCTTAGCACGTAAAGGAATATTATTTGGGGGTCCAGCCATGGAGAAGAGTTTAAACACTAGGATAAGATAAGGAACACACCCATTATAAAGAAATCACATTAGGATTCTCTTTTTAAGGTGTTCCTTAAAACACTAGTGCTTAGGAAATCTGTTGGAGGCAGAAGCAGTCAAGGGTTGCCTAGGGTTAGGGTTAGGGTGGGGGTTAGGGTTAGGGTACGGCTTAGGGTACGGGTTTGGGGAGGGGTTCGGGTATAGCGTAGGGTATGGGTTAGGGTTAGGGTTAGTGTTAGGGTTAGGGCTCGGTTTAGGGTACGGGTTAGGATTAGGGTACGTTTTAGGGTTAGGGTACCCGTTAGTGTTAGGGTAGTTATTAAACCTATCCCACTCTCTAGATACCCCTTAGCACGTAAAGGAATATTATTTGGGGGTCCAGCCATGGAGAAGAGTTTAGACACTAGGATAAGATAAGGAACACACCCATTATAAAGAAATCACATTAGGATTCTCTTTTTAAGCTGATCCTTATAACCCTAGTGATTAGGAAATGTATTGGAGGCAGAAGCAGTCAAGGGTAGCTTAGGGTTAGGGTACGACTTAGGATTCGGTTTCGGAGAGGGGTTCGTGTACGGTGTAGGGTATGGGTTAGGGTTAGGGTTAGGGTTAGTGGTAGGGTTAGGGCTCGGTTTAGGGTACGGGTTAGGATTAGGGTACGTGTTAGGGTTAGGGTAGGGGTTAGGGTTAGGGTATGCGTTAGGGTTAGGGTAGTTATTAAACCTCTCCCACTCTCTAGATACCCGTTAGCACGTAAAGGAATATTATTTGGGGGTCCAGCCATGGAGAAGAGTTTAGACACTAAGATAAGAAAAGGAACACACGCATTATAAAGAAATCACATTAGGATTCTCTTTTTAAGTGGTTCCTTAAAACACTAATGCTTAAGAAATCTATTGGAGGCAGAAGCAGTCAAGGGTTGTTTAGGGTTAGGGTACGGCTTAGGATATGGGTTCGGGGAGGGGTTCGTGTACGGTGTAGGGTATGGGTTAGGGTTAGGGTTAGTGGTAGGGTTAGGGCTCGGTTTAGGATACGGGTTAGGATTAGGGTACGTGTTAGGGTTAGGGTTAGGCTACGTGTTAGGGTTACGGTAGTAATTAAACCTATCCCACTCTCTAGATACCCCTTAGGACGTAAAGGAATATAATTTGGGATTCCACCCATGGAGAAGAGTTTAGACACTAGCAAAAGATAAGGAACACACCCATTATAAAGAAATCACATTAGGATTTTCTTTTTAAGCTGTTTCTTAAAACACTAGTGCTTAGGAAATCTATTGGAGGCAGAAGCAGTCAAGGGTAGATTAGGGTTAGGGTACGGCTTAGGATTCGGGTTCGGGGAGGGGTTCGGGTATGGCGTAGGGTATGGGTTAGGGTTAGGTTTAGGATCAGTGGTAGGGTTAGGGCTCGGTTTAGGGTACGGGTTAGGTCTAGGGTACGTGTTAGGGTTAGGGTAGGGGTTGGGGTTAGCGTACGCGTTAGGGTTAGGGTAGTTATTAAACCTATCCCACTCTCTAGATACCCCTTAGCACGTAAAGGGATATTATTTGGGCGTCCAGCCATGGAGAAGAGTTTAGACACTAGGATAAGATAAGGAACACACCCATTATAAAGAAATCACATTAGGATTCTCTTTTTAAGCTGTTCCTTAAAACACTAGTGCTTAGGAAATCTATTGGAGGCAGAAGCACTCAAGGGTAGCCTACGGTTAGCGTTAGGCTTAGGGTTAGGGTTAGGGTACGGCTTAGCGTATGGGTTCGGGGAGGGGTTCGGGTATGGCGTAGGGTATGGGTTAGGGTTAGGGTTAGCGTTAGGTTGAGGGCTCTGTTTAGGGTACGGGATAGGATTAGGGTACGTGTTAGGGTTAGGGTAGGGGTTAGGGTTAGGGTACACGTTAGGGTTAGGGTAGTTATTAAACCTACCCCACTCTCTAGATACCCCTTAGCACGTAAAGGAATATTATTTGGGGGTCCAGCCATGGAGAAGAGTTTAGACACTAGGATAAGATAAGGAACACACCCATTATAAAGAAATCACATTAGGATTCTCTTTTTAAGCTGTTCCTTAAAACACTAGTGCTTAGGAAATCTATTGGAGGCAGAAGGAGTCAAGGTTAGCCTAGGGTTAGGTTTAGGGTGAGGGTTATGGTTAGGGTACAGGTTCGGGGAGGGGTTCGGGTACGGCGTAGGGTATGGGTTAGGGTTAGGGTTAGGGTTAGTGTTAGGGTTAGGGCTCGGTTTAGGGTACGGGTTAGGATTAGGGTATGTGTTAGTGTTAGGGTAGGGGTTAGGGTTAGGGTACGCATTAGGGTTAGGGAAGTTATTAAACCTAACCCACTCTCTAGATACCCCTTAGCACGTAAAGGAATATTGTTTGGTGGTCCAGTCATGGAGAAGAGTTTAGACACTAGGATAAGATAAGGAACACACCCCTTATAAAGAAATCACATTAGGATTCTCTTTTTAAGCTGTTCCTTAAAACACTAGTGCTTAAGAAATCTATTGGAGGCAGAAGCAGTCAAGGGTTGCCTAGGGTTAGGGTTAGGGTGAGGGTTAGGGTTAGGGTACGGCTTAAGGTACTGCTTCGAGCAGGGGTTCGGGTAAGGCGTAGGGTATGGGTTAGGGTTAGGGTTAGTGTTAGGGTTAGGGCTCCGTTTAGGGTACGGGTTAGGATTAGGGTACGTGTTTGGGTTAGGGTATGGGTTAGGGTTAGGGTACGCGATAGGGTTAGGGTAGTTATTAAACCTATCCCACTCTCTTGATAACCCTTAGCACGTAAAGGAATATTATTTGGGGGTCCAGCCATGGAGAAAATTTAGACACTAGGATAAGATAAGGAACACACCCATTATAAAGAAATCACATTAGGATTCTCTTTTTAAGCTGTTCCTTAAAACACTAGTGATTAGGAAATCTATTGGAGGCAGAAGCAGTCAAGGGTAGCTTAGGATTAGGTTACGGCTTAGGATACTGGTTCGGGGAGGGGTTCGTTTACGGCGTAGGGTATGTGTTAAGGTTAGGGTTAGGGTTAGGGTACGGCTTAGGGTACGGGTTCGGGGAGGTGTTCGGGTACGGCATAGGGTATGGGTTAGTGTTAGGGTTAGGGTTAGTGTTAGGGTTAGGTCTCGGTTTAGGGTACGGGTTAGGATTAGGGTACGTGTTAGGGTTAGGGTTAGGGTACGCGTTAGGGTTAGGGTAGTTATTAAACCTATCCGACTCTCTAGATACCCCTTAGCACGTAAAGGAATATTATTTTGGGGTCCAGCCTTGGAGAAGAGTTTAGACACTAGGATAAGAAAAGGAACACACCCATTATAAAGAAATCACTTTAGGATTCTCTTTTTAAGTGGTTCCTTAAAACACTAATGCTTAGGAAATCTATTGGAGGCAGAAGCAGTCAAGGGTAGCTTAGGGTTAGGGTTAGGCTTAGGGTTAGGGTTAGGGTAAGGCTTAGGGTACGGGTTCGGAGAGGGGTTCAGGTACGGCGTAGGGTATGGGTTAGGGTTAGGGTTAGTGTTAGGGTTAGGGCTCGGTTTAGGGTACGGTTTAGGATTAGGGTACGTGTTAGGTTAAGGGTAGGGGATAGGGTGAGGGTACGCGTTAGGGTTAGGGTAGTTATTAAATCTATCCCACTCTCTAGATACCCCTTAGGACGTAAAGGAATGTAATTTGGGCGTCCAGCCATGGAGAAGAGTTTAGACACTAGCATAAGATAAGGAACACACCCATTATAAAGAAATCACATTAGGATTCTCTTTTTAAGCTGTTCCTTAAAACACTAGTGCTTAGGAAATCTATTAGAGGCAGAAGCAGTCAAGGGTAGATTGGGGTTAAGGTACGGCTTAGGATTCGTGTTCGGGGAGGGGTTCGGGTACGGCGTAGGGTATGGGTTAGGCTTAGGTTTAGGGTTAGTGGTAGGGTTAGGGCTCGGTTTAGGGTACGGGTTAGGTCTAGGGTACGTGTTAGGGTTAGGGTAGGGGTTAGGGTTAGGGTACGCGTTAGGGTTAAGGTAGTTATTAAACCTATCCCACACTCTAGATACCCCTTAGCACGTAAAGGTATATTATTTGGGGGTCTCGCCATGGAGAAGAGTTTAGACACTAGGATAAGATAAGGAACACGCCCATTATAAAGAAATCACATTAGGATTCTCTTTTTAAGTGGTTCCTTAAAACACTCGTGCTTAGGAAATATATTGGAGGCAGAATCAGTCAAGGGTAGCCTAGGGTTAGGGTTTGGCTTAGGGTTAGGGTTAGGGTGAGGGTTAGGGTTAGGGTACGGCTTAGGGTACGGGTTTGGGGAGGTGTTCGGGTACGGAGAAGGGTATGGGTTAGGATTAGGGTTAGGGTTAGTGTTAGGGTTAGGGTTCGGTTTAGGGTATGGGTTAGGATTAGGGTACTTGTTAGGGTTAGGGTAGGGGTTAGGGTTAGGGTACACGTTAGGGTTAGGGTAGTTATTAAACCTATCCCACTCTGTAAATACCCCTTAGCACTTAAAGGAATATTATTTGGGGGTCCAGCCATGGAGAAGAGTTTTGACATTAGGATAAGATAAGGAACACACCCATTATAAAGAAATCACATTAGGATTCCCTTTTTAAGCTGTTCCTTAAAACACTAGTGATTAGGAAAACTATTGGAGGCAGAAACAGTCAAGGGTAGCTTAGGGTTAGGGTATGGATTAGGATACGGTTTCGGGGAGGGGTTCGTGTACGGCGTAGGGTATGGGTTAGGGTTAGAGGTAGGGTTAGGGCTCGGTTTAGGGTACGGGTCAGGATTAGTGTACTTGTTAGGGTTAGGTTAGGGGTCAGGGTTAGGGTACGCGTTAGGATTAGTGTAGTTATTAAACGTATCCCACTCTCTAGATACCCCTTAGCACGTAAAGGAATATTATTTGGGGGTCCAGCCATGGAGAAGAGTTTAGACACTAGGATAAGATAAGGAACACACCCATTATAAAGAAATCACATTAGGATTCTCTTTTTAAGCTGATCCTTATAACCCTAGTGATTAGGAAATGTATTGGAGGCAGAAGCAGTCAAGGGTAGCTTAGGGTTAGGGTACGACTTAGGATTCGGTTTCGGAGAGGGGTTCGTGTACGGTGTAGGGTATGGGTTAGGGTTAGGGTTAGGGTTAGTGGTAGGGTTAGGGCTCGGTTTAGGGTACGGGTTAGGATTAGGGTACGTGTTAGGGTTAGGGTAGGGGTTAGGGTTAGGGTACGCGTTAGGGTTAGGGTAGTTATTAAACCTATCCCACTCTCTAGATACCCGTTAGCACGTAAAGGAATATTATTTGGGGGTCCAGCCATGGAGAAGAGTTTAGACACTAAGATAAGAAAAGGAACACACGCATTATAAAGAAATCACATTAGGATTCTCTTTTTAAGTGGTTCCTTAAAACACTAATGCTTAAGAAATCTATTGGAGGCAGAAGCAGTCAAGGGTTGTTTAGGGTTAGGGTACGGCTTAGGATATGGGTTCGGGGAGGGGTTCGTGTACGGTGTAGGGTATGGGTTAGGGTTAGGGTTAGTGGTAGGGTTAGGGCTCGGTTTAGGATACGGGTTAGGATTAGGGTACGTGTTAGGGTTAGGGTTAGGCTACGTGTTAGGGTTACGGTAGTAATTAAACCTATCCCACTCTCTAGATACCCCTTAGGACGTAAAGGAATATAATTTGGGATTCCACCCATGGAGAAGAGTTTAGACACTAGCAAAAGATAAGGAACACACCCATTATAAAGAAATCACATTAGGATTTTCTTTTTAAGCTGTTTCTTAAAACACTAGTGCTTAGGAAATCTATTGGAGGCAGAAGCAGTCAAGGGTAGATTAGGGTTAGGGTACGGCTTAGGATTCGGGTTCGGGGAGGGGTTCGGGTATGGCGTAGGGTATGGGTTAGGGTTAGGTTTAGGATCAGTGGTAGGGTTAGGGCTCGGTTTAGGGTACGGGTTAGGTCTAGGGTACGTGTTAGGGTTAGGGTAGGGGTTGGGGTTAGCGTACGCGTTAGGGTTAGGGTAGTTATTAAACCTATCCCACTCTCTAGATACCCCTTAGCACGTAAAGGGATATTATTTGGGCGTCCAGCCATGGAGAAGAGTTTAGACACTAGGATAAGATAAGGAACACACCCATTATAGAGAAATCACATTAGGATTCTCTTTTTAAGCTGTTCCTTAAAACACTAGTGCTTAGGAAATCTATTGGAGGCAGAAGCACTCAAGGGTAGCCTACGGTTAGCGTTAGGCTTAGGGTTAGGGTTAGGGTACGGCTTAGCGTATGGGTTCGGGGAGGGGTTCGGGTATGGCGTAGGGTATGGGTTAGGGTTAGGGTTAGCGTTAGGTTGAGGGCTCTGTTTAGGGTACGGGATAGGATTAGGGTACGTGTTAGGGTTAGGGTAGGGGTTAGGGTTAGGGTACACGTTAGGGTTAGGGTAGTTATTAAACCTACCCCACTCTCTAGATACCCCTTAGCACGTAAAGGAATATTATTTGGGGGTCCAGCCATGGAGAAGAGTTTAGACACTAGGATAAGATAAGGAACACACCCATTATAAAGAAATCACATTAGGATTCTCTTTTTAAGCTGTTCCTTAAAACACTAGTGCTTAGGAAATCTATTGGAGGCAGAAGGAGTCAAGGTTAGCCTAGGGTTAGGTTTAGGGTGAGGGTTATGGTTAGGGTACAGGTTCGGGGAGGGGTTCGGGTACGGCGTAGGGTATGGGTTAGGGTTAGGGTTAGGGTTAGTGTTAGGGTTAGGGCTCGGTTTAGGGTACGGGTTAGGATTAGGGTATGTGTTAGTGTTAGGGTAGGGGTTAGGGTTAGGGTACGCATTAGGGTTAGGGAAGTTATTAAACCTAACCCACTCTCTAGATACCCCTTAGCACGTAAAGGAATATTGTTTGGTGGTCCAGTCATGGAGAAGAGTTTAGACACTAGGATAAGATAAGGAACACACCCCTTATAAAGAAATCACATTAGGATTCTCTTTTTAAGCTGTTCCTTAAAACACTAGTGCTTAAGAAATCTATTGGAGGCAGAAGCAGTCAAGGGTTGCCTAGGGTTAGGGTTAGGGTGAGGGTTAGGGTTAGGGTACGGCTTAAGGTACTGCTTCGAGCAGGGGTTCGGGTAAGGCGTAGGGTATGGGTTAGGGTTAGGGTTAGTGTTAGGGTTAGGGCTCCGTTTAGGGTACGGGTTAGGATTAGGGTACGTGTTTGGGTTAGGGTATGGGTTAGGGTTAGGGTACGCGATAGGGTTAGGGTAGTTATTAAACCTATCCCACTCTCTTGATAACCCTTAGCACGTAAAGGAATATTATTTGGGGGTCCAGCCATGGAGAAAATTTAGACACTAGGATAAGATAAGGAACACACCCATTATAAAGAAATCACATTAGGATTCTCTTTTTAAGCTGTTCCTTAAAACACTAGTGATTAGGAAATCTATTGGAGGCAGAAGCAGTCAAGGGTAGCTTAGGATTAGGTTACGGCTTAGGATACTGGTTCGGGGAGGGGTTCGTTTACGGCGTAGGGTATGTGTTAAGGTTAGGGTTAGGGTTAGGGTACGGCTTAGGGTACGGGTTCGGGGAGGTGTTCGGGTACGGCATAGGGTATGGGTTAGTGTTAGGGTTAGGGTTAGTGTTAGGGTTAGGTCTCGGTTTAGGGTACGGGTTAGGATTAGGGTACGTGTTAGGGTTAGGGTTAGGGTACGCGTTAGGGTTAGGGTAGTTATTAAACCTATCCGACTCTCTAGATACCCCTTAGCACGTAAAGGAATATTATTTTGGGGTCCAGCCTTGGAGAAGAGTTTAGACACTAGGATAAGAAAAGGAACACACCCATTATAAAGAAATCACTTTAGGATTCTCTTTTTAAGTGGTTCCTTAAAACACTAATGCTTAGGAAATCTATTGGAGGCAGAAGCAGTCAAGGGTAGCTTAGGGTTAGGGTTAGGCTTAGGGTTAGGGTTAGGGTAAGGCTTAGGGTACGGGTTCGGAGAGGGGTTCAGGTACGGCGTAGGGTATGGGTTAGGGTCAGGGTTAGTGTTAGGGTTAGGGCTCGGTTTAGGGTACGGTTTAGGATTAGGGTACGTGTTAGGTTAAGGGTAGGGGATAGGGTGAGGGTACGCGTTAGGGTAAGGGTAGTTATTAAATCTATCCCACTCTCTAGATACCCCTTAGGACGTAAAGGAATGTAATTTGGGGGTCCAGCCATGGAGAAGAGTTTAGACACTAGCATAAGATAAGGAACACACCCATTATAAAGAAATCACATTAGGATTCTCTTTTTAAGCTGTTCCTTAAAACACTAGTGCTTAGGAAATCTATTAGAGGCAGAAGCAGTCAAGGGTAGATTGGGGTTAAGGTACGGCTTAGGATTCGTGTTCGGGGAGGGGTTCGGGTACGGCGTAGGGTATGGGTTAGGCTTAGGTTTAGGGTTAGTGGTAGGGTTAGGGCTCGGTTTAGGGTACGGGTTAGGTCTAGGGTACGTGTTAGGGTTAGGGTAGGGGTTAGGGTTAGGGTACGCGTTAGGGTTAAGGTAGTTATTAAACCTATCCCACACTCTAGATACCCCTTAGCACGTAAAGGTATATTATTTGGGGGTCTCGCCATGGAGAAGAGTTTAGACACTAGGATAAGATAAGGAACACGCCCATTATAAAGAAATCACATTAGGATTCTCTTTTTAAGTGGTTCCTTAAAACACTCGTGCTTAGGAAATATATTGGAGGCAGAATCAGTCAAGGGTAGCCTAGGGTTAGGGTTTGGCTTAGGGTTAGGGTTAGGGTGAGGGTTAGGGTTAGGGTACGGCTTAGGGTACGGGTTTGGGGAGGTGTTCGGGTACGGAGAAGGGTATGGGTTAGGATTAGGGTTAGGGTTAGTGTTAGGGTTAGGGTTCGGTTTAGGGTATGGGTTAGGATTAGGGTACTTGTTAGGGTTAGGGTAGGGGTTAGGGTTAGGGTACACGTTAGGGTTAGGGTAGTTATTAAACCTATCCCACTCTGTAAATACCCCTTAGCACTTAAAGGAATATTATTTGGGGGTCCAGCCATGGAGAAGAGTTTTGACATTAGGATAAGATAAGGAACACACCCATTATAAAGAAATCACATTAGGATTCCCTTTTTAAGCTGTTCCTTAAAACACTAGTGATTAGGAAAACTATTGGAGGCAGAAACAGTCAAGGGTAGCTTAGGGTTAGGGTATGGATTAGGATACGGTTTCGGGGAGGGGTTCGTGTACGGCGTAGGGTATGGGTTAGGGTTAGAGGTAGGGTTAGGGCTCGGTTTAGGGTACGGGTCAGGATTAGTGTACTTGTTAGGGTTAGGTTAGGGGTCAGGGTTAGGGTACGCGTTAGGATTAGTGTAGTTATTAAACGTATCCCACTCTCTAGATACCCCTTAGCACGTAAAGGAATATTATTTGGGGGTCCAGCCATGGAGAAGAGTTTAGACACTAGGATAAGATAAGGAACACACCCATTATAAAGAAATCACATTAGGATTCTCTTTTTAAGCTGATCCTTATAACCCTAGTGATTAGGAAATGTATTGGAGGCAGAAGCAGTCAAGGGTAGCTTAGGGTTAGGGTACGACTTAGGATTCGGTTTCGGAGAGGGGTTCGTGTACGGTGTAGGGTATGGGTTAGGGTTAGGGTTAGGGTTAGTGGTAGGGTTAGGGCTCGGTTTAGGGTACGGGTTAGGATTAGGGTACGTGTTAGGGTTAGGGTAGGGGTTAGGGTTAGGGTACGCGTTAGGGTTAGGGTAGTTATTAAACCTATCCCACTCTCTAGATACCCGTTAGCACGTAAAGGAATATTATTTGGGGGTCCAGCCATGGAGAAGAGTTTAGACACTAAGATAAGAAAAGGAACACACGCATTATAAAGAAATCACATTAGGATTCTCTTTTTAAGTGGTTCCTTAAAACACTAATGCTTAAGAAATCTATTGGAGGCAGAAGCAGTCAAGGGTTGTTTAGGGTTAGGGTACGGCTTAGGATATGGGTTCGGGGAGGGGTTCGTGTACGGTGTAGGGTATGGGTTAGGGTTAGGGTTAGTGGTAGGGTTAGGGCTCGGTTTAGGATACGGGTTAGGATTAGGGTACGTGTTAGGGTTAGGGTTAGGCTACGTGTTAGGGTTACGGTAGTAATTAAACCTATCCCACTCTCTAGATACCCCTTAGGACGTAAAGGAATATAATTTGGGATTCCACCCATGGAGAAGAGTTTAGACACTAGCAAAAGATAAGGAACACACCCATTATAAAGAAATCACATTAGGATTTTCTTTTTAAGCTGTTTCTTAAAACACTAGTGCTTAGGAAATCTATTGGAGGCAGAAGCAGTCAAGGGTAGATTAGGGTTAGGGTACGGCTTAGGATTCGGGTTCGGGGAGGGGTTCGGGTATGGCGTAGGGTATGGGTTAGGGTTAGGTTTAGGATCAGTGGTAGGGTTAGGGCTCGGTTTAGGGTACGGGTTAGGTCTAGGGTACGTGTTAGGGTTAGGGTAGGGGTTGGGGTTAGCGTACGCGTTAGGGTTAGGGTAGTTATTAAACCTATCCCACTCTCTAGATACCCCTTAGCACGTAAAGGGATATTATTTGGGCGTCCAGCCATGGAGAAGAGTTTAGACACTAGGATACGATAAGGAACACACCCATTATAAAGAAATCACATTAGGATTCTCTTTTTAAGCTGTTCCTTAAAACACTAGTGCTTAGGAAATCTATTGGAGGCAGAAGCACTCAAGGGTAGCCTACGGTTAGCGTTAGGCTTAGGGTTAGGGTTAGGGTACGGCTTAGCGTATGGGTTCGGGGAGGGGTTCGGGTATGGCGTAGGGTATGGGTTAGGGTTAGGGTTAGCGTTAGGTTGAGGGCTCTGTTTAGGGTACGGGATAGGATTAGGGTACGTGTTAGGGTTAGGGTAGGGGTTAGGGTTAGGGTACACGTTAGGGTTAGGGTAGTTATTAAACCTACCCCACTCTCTAGATACCCCTTAGCACGTAAAGGAATATTATTTGGGGGTCCAGCCATGGAGAAGAGTTTAGACACTAGGATAAGATAAGGAACACACCCATTATAAAGAAATCACATTAGGATTCTCTTTTTAAGCTGTTCCTTAAAACACTAGTGCTTAGGAAATCTATTGGAGGCAGAAGGAGTCAAGGTTAGCCTAGGGTTAGGTTTAGGGTGAGGGTTATGGTTAGGGTACAGGTTCGGGGAGGGGTTCGGGTATGGCGTAGGGTATGGGTTAGGGTTAGGGTTAGGGTTAGTGTTAGGGTTAGGGCTCGGTTTAGGGTACGGGTTAGGATTAGGGTATGTGTTAGTGTTAGGGTAGGGGTTAGGGTTAGGGTACGCATTAGGGTTAGGGAAGTTATTAAACCTAACCCACTCTCTAGATACCCCTTAGCACGTAAAGGAATATTGTTTGGTGGTCCAGTCATGGAGAAGAGTTTAGACACTAGGATAAGATAAGGAACACACCCCTTATAAAGAAATCACATTAGGATTCTCTTTTTAAGCTGTTCCTTAAAACACTAGTGCTTAAGAAATCTATTGGAGGCAGAAGCAGTCAAGGGTTGCCTAGGGTTAGGGTTAGGGTGAGGGTTAGGGTTAGGGTACGGCTTAAGGTACTGCTTCGAGCAGGGGTTCGGGTAAGGCGTAGGGTATGGGTTAGGGTTAGGGTTAGTGTTAGGGTTAGGGCTCCGTTTAGGGTACGGGTTAGGATTAGGGTACGTGTTTGGGTTAGGGTATGGGTTAGGGTTAGGGTACGCGATAGGGTTAGGGTAGTTATTAAACCTATCCCACTCTCTTGATAACCCTTAGCACGTAAAGGAATATTATTTGGGGGTCCAGCCATGGAGAAAATTTAGACACTAGGATAAGATAAGGAACACACCCATTATAAAGAAATCACATTAGGATTCTCTTTTTAAGCTGTTCCTTAAAACACTAGTGATTAGGAAATCTATTGGAGGCAGAAGCAGTCAAGGGTAGCTTAGGATTAGGTTACGGTTTAGGATACTGGTTCGGGGAGGGGTTCGTTTACGGCGTAGGGTATGTGTTAAGGTTAGGGTTAGGGTTAGGGTACGGCTTAGGGTACGGGTTCGGGGAGGTGTTCGGGTCCGGCATAGGGTATGGGTTAGTGTTAGGGTTAGGGTTAGTGTTAGGGTTAGGTCTCGGTTTAGGGTACGGGTTAGGATTAGGGTACGTGTTAGGGTTAGGGTAAGGGTACGCGTTAGGGTTAGGGTAGTTATTAAACCTATCCGACTCTCTAGATACCCCTTAGCACGTAAAGGAATATTATTTTGGGGTCCAGCCTTGGAGAAGAGTTTAGACACTAGGATAAGAAAAGGAACACACCCATTATAAAGAAATCACTTTAGGATTCTCTTTTTAAGTGGTTCCTTAAAACACTAATGCTTAGGAAATCTATTGGAGGCAGAAGCAGTCAAGGGTAGCTTAGGGTTAGGGTTAGGCTTAGGGTTAGGGTTAGGGTAAGGCTTAGGGTACGGGTTCGGAGAGGGGTTCAGGTACGGCGTAGGGTATGGGTTAGGGTTAGGGTTAGTGTTAGGGTTAGGGCTCGGTTTAGGGTACGGTTTAGGATTAGGGTACGTGTTAGGTTAAGGGTAGGGGATAGGGTGAGGGTACGCGTTAGGGTTAGGGTAGTTATTAAATCTATCCCACTCTCTAGATACCCCTTAGGACGTAAAGGAATGTAATTTGGGGGTCCAGCCATGGAGAAGAGTTTAGACACTAGCATAAGATAAGGAACACACCCATTATAAAGAAATCACATTAGGATTCTCTTTTTAAGCTGTTCCTTAAAACACTAGTGCTTAGGAAATCTATTAGAGGCAGAAGCAGTCAAGGGTAGATTGGGGTTAAGGTACGGCTTAGGATTCGTGTTCGGGGAGGGGTTCGGGTACGGCGTAGGGTATGGGTTAGGCTTAGGTTTAGGGTTAGTGGTAGGGTTAGGGCTCGGTTTAGGGTACGGGTTAGGTCTAGGGTACGTGTTAGGGTTAGGGTAGGGGTTAGGGTTAGGGTACGCGTTAGGGTTAAGGTAGTTATTAAACCTATCCCACACTCTAGATACCCCTTAGCACGTAAAGGTATATTATTTGGGGGTCTCGCCATGGAGAAGAGTTTAGACACTAGGATAAGATAAGGAACACGCCCATTATAAAGAAATCACATTAGGATTCTCTTTTTAAGTGGTTCCTTAAAACACTCGTGCTTAGGAAATCTATTGGAGGCAGAATCAGTCAAGGGTAGCCTAGGGTTAGGGTTTGGCTTAGGGTTAGGGTTAGGGTGAGGGTTAGGGTTAGGGTACGGCTTAGGGTACGGGTTTGGGGAGGTGTTCGGGTACGGAGAAGGGTATGGGTTAGGATTAGGGTTAGGGTTAGTGTTAGGGTTAGGGTTCGGTTTAGGGTATGGGTTAGGATTAGGGTACTTGTTAGGGTTAGGGTAGGGGTTAGGGTTAGGGTACGCGTTAGGGTTAGGGTAGTTATTAAACCTATCCCACTCTGTAAATACCCCTTAGCACTTAAAGGAATATTATTTGGGGGTCCAGCCATGGAGAAGAGTTTTGACATTAGGATAAGATAAGGAA
The DNA here is from genome assembly GCF_965194825.1 of Balaenoptera physalus. Taxonomy (NCBI): domain Eukaryota; kingdom Metazoa; phylum Chordata; class Mammalia; order Artiodactyla; family Balaenopteridae; genus Balaenoptera; species Balaenoptera physalus. The sequence continues at coordinate 50,014 of NW_028126334.1, forward strand.
CACACCCATTATAAAGAAATCACATTAGGATTCCCTTTTTAAGCTGTTCCTTAAAACACTAGTGATTAGGAAAACTATTGGAGGCAGAAACAGTCAAGGGTAGCTTAGGGTTAGGGTATGGATTAGGATACGGGTTCGGGGAGGGGTTCGTGTACGGCGTAGGGTATGGGTTAGGGTTAGAGGTAGGGTTAGGGCTCGGTTTAGGGTACGGGTCAGGATTAGTGTACTTGTTAGGGTTAGGTTAGGGGTCAGGGTTAGGGTACGCGTTAGGATTAGTGTAGTTATTAAACGTATCCCACTCTCTAGATACCCCTTAGCACGTAAAGGAATATTATTTGGGGGTCCAGCCATGGAGAAGAGTTTAGACACTAGGATAAGATAAGGAACACACCCATTATAAAGAAATCACATTAGGATTCTCTTTTTAAGCTGTTCCTTAAAACACTAGTGCTTAGGAAATCTATTGGAGGCAGAAGCAGTCAAGGGTAGCCTAGGGTTAGGGTTAGGGTTAGCGTTAGGGTTAGGGTACGGTTTAGGGTACGGGTTCGGTGAGGGGTACGGGTACGGCGTAGGGTATGGGTTAGTGTTAGGGTTAGGGTTAGTGTTAGGGTTAGGGCTCGGTTTAGGGTACGGGTTAGGATTAGGGTACGTGTTAGGTTTAGGGTAGGGGTTAGGGTTAGGGTACGTGTTAGGGTTAGGGCAGTTATTAAACCTACCAAACTCTCTAGATACCCCTTAGCACGTAAAGGAATATTATTTGGGGGTTAGGGTTAGGGTTAGGGTTAGGATACGGCTTAGGGTATGGGTTCGGGGAGGGGTTCGGGTACGGCGTAGGGTATCGGTTAGGGTTAGGGTTAGTGTTAGGGTTAGGGCTCGGATTAGGGTATGGGTTAAGATTAGGGTACGTGTTAGGGTAAGGTTAGACGCTAGGGTTAGGGTATGCGTTAGGTTTAGGGTAGTTATTAAACCTATCCCACTCTCTAGATACCCCTTAGCACGTAAAGGAATACTGTTTGGTGGTCCAGCCATGGAGAAGAGTTTAGACACTAGGATAAGATAAGGAACACACCCATTATAAAGAAATCACATTAGGATTCTCTTTTTAAGCTGTTCCTGAAAACACTAGTGCTTAGGACATATATTGGAGGCAGAAGGAGTCAAGGGTAACGTAGGGTTAGGGTTAGGGTTAGGGTTAGGGTACGGCTTAGGGTACGGGTTCGGGGAGGGGTTCGGGTACGGCATAGGGTATGGGTTAGGGTTAGGGTTAGGGTTAGGGTTAGGGTTAGGGCTCGGTTTAGGGTACGGTTTAGGATTAGGGTACGTGTTAGGGTTAGGGTAGGGGTTAGGGTTAGGGTACTCGTTAGGGTTAGGGTAGTTATTAAACCTATCCCACTCTCTAGATACCCCTTAGCACAAAAAGGAATATTATTTGGGGGTCCAGCCATGGAGAAGAGTTTAGACACTAGGATAAGATAAGGAACACACCCATTATAAAGAAATCACATTAGGATTCTCTTTTTAAGCTGTTCCTTAAAACACTAGTGCTTAGGAAATCTATTGGAGGCAGAAGCATTCAAGGGTAGCCTAGGGTTAGGTTTAGGGTGAGGGTTATGGTTAGGGTCCGGGTTCGGGGAGGGGTTCGGGTACGTCGTAGGGTATGGGTTAGGGTTAGGGTTAGGGTTAGTGTTAGGTTTAGGGCTCGGTTTAGGGTACGGGTTAGGATTAGGGTACGTGTTAGGGTTAGGGTAGGGGTTAGGGTTAGGGTACGCGTTAGGGTTAGGGATGTTATTAAACCTATCCCACTCTCTAGATACCCCTTAGCACATAAAGGAATATTATTTGGGGTTCCAGCCATGGAGAAGAGTTTAGACACTAGGATAAGATAAGGAACACACCCATTATAAAGAAATCACATTAGGCCTCTCTTTTTAAGCTGTTCCTTAAAACACTAGTGATGAGGAAAACTCTTGGAGACAGAAGCAGTCAAGGGAAGCTTAGGGTTAGGGTACGGCTTAGGATACTGGTTCGGGGAGGGGTTCGTGTACGGCGTAGGGTATGGGTTAGGGTTAGGGTTAGGGTTAGGGTAAGGCTTAGGGTACGGGTTCGGAGAGGGGTTCAGGTACGGCGTAGTGTATGGTTTAGGGTTAGGGTTAGTGTTAGGGTTAGGGCTCGGTTTAGGGTACGGGTTAGGATTAGGTTACGTGTTAGGGTTAGGGTAGGGGTTAGGGCTAGGTTACGCGTAAGGATTAGGGTAGTTATTAAACCTATCCCACTCTCTAGATACCCCTTAGCACGTAAAGGAATATTATTTGGGGGTCCAGCCATGGAGAAGAGTTTAGACAGTAGGATAAGATAAGGAACACACCCATTATAAAGAAATCACATTAGGATTCCCTTTTTAAGCTGTTCCTTAAAGCACTAGCGCTTAGGAAATCTATTGGAGGCAGAAGGAGTCAAAGGTAGCCTAGGGTTATGGTTAGGGTGAGGGTTAGGGTTAGGGTACGGCTTAGGGCACGGGTTCGGGGTGGGGTTCGGGTACAGCGTAGGGTATGGGTTAGGGTTAGGTTTAGGGTTAGTGTTAGGGTTAGGGCTCGGTTTAGGGTACGGGTTAGGATTAGGGTATGTGTTAGGGTTAGGATAGGGTTAGGGTTAGGGTATGCGTTAGGGTTAGGGTAGTTATTAAACCTATCCCACTCTCTAGATACCACATAACACATAAAGTAATATTATTTGGGGGTCCAGCCATGGAGAAGAGTTTAGACACTAGGATAAGAAAACGAACACACCCATTATAAAGAAATCACATTAGGATTCTCTTTTTAAGCTGTTCCTTAAAACACTAGTGATTAGGAAAACTATTGGAGGCAGAAGCAGTCAAGGGTAGCTTAGGGTTACGGTACGGCTTAGGATTCGGGTTCGGGGAGGGTTTCGGGTACGGCGTAGGGTATGGATTAGGGTTAGGGTTAGGGTTAGTGTTAGGTTTAAGGCTCGGTTTAGGGTACGGGTTAGGGTTAGGGTACGAGTTAGGGTTAGGGTAGGGGTTAGGGTTAGGGTACACGTTAGGGTTAGGGAAGTTATTAAACCTATCCCACTCTCTAGATACCCCTTAGCACGTAAAGGAATATTATTTGGGTGTTCAGCCATGGAGAAAATTTAGACACTAGGATAAGATAAGGAACACACCCATTATAAAGAAATCACATTAGGATTCTCTTTTTAAGCTGTTCCTTAAAACACTAGTTATTAGGAAATCTATTGGAGGCAGAAGCAGTCAAGGGTAGCTTAGGATTAGGGTACGGCTTAGGATACTGGTTCGGGGAGGGGTTCGTTTACGGCGTAGGGTATGGGTTAAGGTTAGGGTTAGGGTTAGGGTACGGCTTAGGGTACGGGTTCGGGGAGGTGTTCGGGTACGGCATAGGGTATGGGTTAGTGTTAGGGTTAGGGTTAGTGTTAGGGTTAGGTCTCGGTTTAGGGTACGGGTTAGGATTAGGGTACGTGTTAGGGTTAGGGTTAGGGTACGCGTTAGGGTTAGGGTAGTTATTAAACCTATCCGACTCTCTAGATACCCCTTAGCACGTAAAGGAATATTATTTGGGGGTCCAGCCTTGGAGAAGAGTTTAGACACTAGGATAAGAAAAGGAACACACCCATTATAAAGAAATCACTTTAGGATTCTCTTTCTAAGTGGTTCCTTAAAACACTAATGCTTAGGAAATCTATTGGAGGCAGAAGCAGTCAAGGGTAGCTTAGGGTTAGGGTAAGGCTTAGGGTACGGGTTCGGAGAGGGGTTCAGGTACGGCGTAGGGTATGGGTTAGGGTTAGGGTTAGTGTTAGGGTTAGGGCTCGGTTTAGGGTACGGTTTAGGATTAGGGTACCTGTTAGGGTTAGGGTAGGGGATAGGGTGAGGGTACGCGTTAGGGTTAGGGTAGTTATTAAATCTATCCCACTCTCTAGATACCCCTTAGGACGTAAAGGAATGTAATTTGGGGGTCCAGCCATTGAGAAGAGTTTAGACACTAGCATAAGATAAGGAACACACCCATTATAAAGAAATCACATTAGGATTCTCTTTTTAAGCTGTTCCTTAAAACACTAGGGCTTAGGAAATCTATTAGAGGCAGAAGCAGTCAAGGGTAGATTGGGGTTAGGGTACGGCTTAGGATTCGGGTTCGGGGAGGGGTTCGGGTACGGCGTAGGGTATGGGTTAGGGTTAGGTTTAGGGTTAGTGGTAGGGTTAGGGCTCGGTTTAGGGTACGGGTTAGGTCTAGGGTACGTGTTAGGGTTAGGGTAGGGGTTAGGGTTAGGGTACGCGTTAGGGTTAAGGTAGTTATTAAACCTATCCCACACTCTAGATACCCCTTAGCACGTAAAGGTATATTATTTGGGGGTCCCGCCATGGAGAAGAGTTTAGACACTAGGATAAGATAAGGAACTCGCCCATTATAAAGAAATCACATTAGGATTCTCTTTTTAAGTGGTTCCTTAAAACACTCGTGCTTAGGAAATCTATTGGAGGCAGAAGCAGTCAACGGTAGCCTAGGGTTAGGGTTAGGCTTAGGGTTAGTCTTAGGGTACGGCTTAGGGTACGGGTTCGGGGAGGGCTTCGAGTACGGTGTAGGGTATGTGTTAGGGTTAAGGTTAGGGTTAGTATTAGGGTTAGGGCTCGGTTTAGGGTATTGGTTAGGATTAGGGTACGTGTTAGGGTTAGGGTAGGGGTTAGGGTTAGGGTACGCGTTAGGGTTAGGGTAGTTATTAAACCTATCCCACTCTCTAGATACCCGTTAGCACGTAAAGGAATATTATTTGGGGGTCCAGCCATGGAGAAGAGTTTAGACACTAGGATAAGATAAGGAACACACCCATTATAAAGAAATCACATTAAAATTCTCTTTTTAAGCAGTTCCTTAAAACACTAGTGCTTACGAAATCTATTGGAGGCAGAAGCAGTCAAGGGTAGCCTAGGGTTAGGGTTAGGCTTAGGGTTAGAGTTAGGGTACGGCTTAGGGTACGGGTTCGAGGAGGAGTTCGGGTACTGCGTAGGGTATAGTTTAGGGTTAGGGTTAGGGTTAGTGTTAGGGTTTGGGCTGGGTTTAGGGTACGGTTTAGGATTAGGGTACGTTTTAGGGTTAGGGTAGGCGTTAGTGTTAGGGTAGTTATTAAACCTATCCCACTCTCTAGATACCCCTTAGCACGTAAAGGAATATTATTTGGGGGTCCAGCCATGGAGAAGAGTTTAGACACTAGCATAAGATAAGGAACACACCCATTATAAAGAAATCACATTAGGATTCTCTTTTTAAGCTGATCCTTATAACACTAGTGATTAGGAAATGTATTGGAGGCAGAAGCTGTCAAGGGTAGCTTAGGGTTAGGGTACGGCTTAGGATTCGGTTTCCGGGAGGGGTTCGTGTACAGTGTAGGGTATGGGTTAGGGTTAGGGTTAGGGTTAGTGGTAGGGTTAGGGCTCGGTTTAGGGTACGGGTTAGGATTAGGGTACGTGTTAGGGTTGGGGTAGGGGTTAGGGTTAGGGTACGCGTTAGGGTTAGGGTAGTTATTAAACCTATCCCACTCTCTAGATACCCGTTAGCACGTAAAGGAATATTATTTGGGGGGTCCAGCCATGGAGAAGAGTTTAGACACTAAGATAAGAAAAGGAACACACGCATTATAAAGAAATCACATTAGGATTCTCTTTTTAAGTGGTTCCTTAAAACACTAATGCTTAGGAAATCTATTGGAGGCAGAAGCAGTCAAGGGTTGCTTAGGGTTAGGGTACGGCTTAGGATATGGGTTCGGGGAGGGGTTCGTGTACGGTGTAGGGTATGGGTTAGGGTTAGGGTTAGTGGTAGGGTTAGGGCTCTGTTTAGGATACTGGTTAGGATTAGGGTATGTGTTAGGGTTAGGGTAGGGGTTAGGTTTAGGGTACGCATTAGGTTAGGGTTAGGGTTAGGGTATGGCTTAGGGTATGGGTTCGGGGAACGGTTCGGGTACGGCGTAGGGTATGGGTTAGGGTTTGAGTTAGTGTTAGGTTGAGGGCTCACTTTAGGGTACGGGTTAGGAGTAGGGTACATGTTAGGGTTAGGGCAGGGGTTAGGGTTAGGGTAGTTATTAAACCTATCCCACTCTCTAGATACCGCTTAACACGTAAAGGAATATTATTTGGGGGTCCAGCCATGGAGAAGAGTTTACACACTAGGATAAGATAAGGAACACACCCATTATAAAGAAAGCACATTAGGATTCTTTTTAAGCTGTTCCTTAAAACACTAGTGCTTAGGAAATCGATTGGAGGCAGAAGCAGTCAAGGGTAGCCTAGGGTAGGGTTAGGCTTAGGGTTAGGGTTAGGGTACGGCTTAGGGTACGGGTTCGGGGAGTGGTTCGGGTAAGGCGTAGGGTATGGGTTAGGGTTAGGGTTAGGGTTAGTGTTAGGGTTAGGGCTCGGTTTAGGGTACGGATTAGGATTAGTGTACGTGTTAGGGTAACAGTATGGGTTACATTTAGGGTACGCGTTAGGGTAGTTATTAAACCTATCCTACTCTCTAGATACACCTTAACACGTAAAGGAATATTATTTGGGGGTCCAGCAATGGAGAAGAGTTTAGACACTAGGATAAGATAAGGAACACACCCATTATAAAGAAATCACATTAGGATTCTCTTTTTAAGCTGTTCCTTAAAACACTAGTGCTTGGGAAATCTATTGGAGGCTGAAGCAGTCAAGGGTAGCTTAGGCTTAGGGATAGAGTGAGGGTTAGGGTTAGGGTACGGCTTAGGTTACGGGTTCGGGTACGGCGTAGGGTATGGGTTAGGGTTAGGGTTAGTGTTAGGGCTCGGTTTAGGGTACGGGTTAGGATTGGGGTACGTGTTAGTGTTAGGGTAGGGATTAGGGTTAGGGTACGCGTTAGGGTTAGGGTAGTTATTAAACCTATCCCACTCTCTAGATACCCCTTAGCACGAAAAGGAATATTATTTGGGGGTCCAGCCATGGGGAAGAGTTTAGACACTAGTATAAGATAAGGAACACACCCATTATAAAGAAATCACATTAGGATTCTCTTTTTAAGCTGTTCCCTAAAAAACTAGTGCTTAGGAAATCTATTGGAGGCAGAAGCAGTCAAGGGTAGCCTAGGGTTAGGGTTAGGCTTAGGGTACGGCTTAGGGTACGGGTTCGGGGAGGGCTTCGGGTACGGCGTAGGGTATGGGTTAGGGTTAGGGTTAGGGTTAGTGTTAGGGTTAGGGGTCGGTTTAGGGTACGGTTTAGGATTAGGGTACATGATAGGGTGAGGGCAGGGGTTAGGGTTAGGGTACGCGTTAGGATTAGGGTAGTTATTAAACCTATCCCACTCTCTAGATACCCCTTAGCACGTAAAGGAATATTATTTGGGGGTCCAGCCATGGAGAAGAGTTTAGACACTAGGATAAGATAAGGAACACACCCATTATAAAGAAATCACATTAGGATTCTCTTTTTAAGCTGTTCCTTAAAACACTAGGGATTAGGAAAACTATTGGAGGCAGAAGCAGTCAAGGGTAGCTTAGGGTTAGGGTACTGCTTAGGATAAGGGTTCGGGGAGGGGTTCGTGTACGGCGTAGGGTATGGGTTTGGGTTAGGGTTAGTGGTAGGGTTAGGGCTCGGTTTAGGGTACGGGTTAGGATTAGGGTACATGTTAGCGTTAGCGTAGGGGTTAGGGTTTGGGTACGCGTTAGGGTTAGGTTAGTTATTAAACCTATCCCACTCTCTAGATACCCCTTAGGACGTAAAGGAATATTATTTGGGGGTCCAGCCATGGAGAAGAGTTTAGACACTAGGATAAGATAAGGAACACACCCATTATAAAGAAATCACATTAGGATTCTCTTTTTAAGCTGTTCCTTAAAACAGAAGTTCTTAGGAAATCTATTGGAGGCAGAAGCAGTCAAGGGTAGCCTAGGGTTAGGGATAGGCTTAGGGTTAGTGTTAGAGTACGGCGTAGGGTACGGGTTCGGGGAGGGGTTCTGTTCCGGCGTAGGGTATCGGTTAGGGTTAGGGTTAGTGTTAGTGTTAGGGTTAGGGCTCGGTTTAGGGTACGGGTTAGGATTAGGTGACGTGTTAGGGTTAGGGTAGGGGTTAGGGTTAGGGTACGGCTTAAGGTACTGCTTCGAGGAAGGGTTCGGGTAAGGCGTAGGGTATGGGTTAGGGTTAGGGTTAGTGTTAGCGTTAGGGCTCCGTTTAGGGTATGGGTTAGGATTAGGGTACGTGTTTGGGTTAGGGTAGGGGTTAGGGTTAGGGTACGTGATAGGGTCAGGGTAGTTATTAAACCTATCCCACTCTCTTGATACCACTTAGCACGTAAAGGAATATTATTTGGGGGTCCAGCCATGGAGAAAAGTTTAGACACTAGGATAAGATAAGGAACACACCCATTATAAAGAAATCACATTAGGATTCTCTTTTTAATCTGTTCCTTAAAACACTAGTGATTACGAAATCTATTGGAGGCAGAAGCAGTCAAGGGTAGCTTAGGATTAGGGTACGGCTTAGGATACCGGTTCTGGGAGGGGTTCGTGTACGGCGTAGTGTATGGGTTAGGGTTAGGGTTAGGGTTAGGGTACGGCTTAGGGTACGGGTTCGGGGAGGTTTTCGGGTACGGCATAGGGTATGGGTTAGGGTTAGGGTTAGGGTTAGTGTTAGGGTTAGGGCTCGGTTTAGGGTACTGGTTAGGATTAGGGTACGTGTTAGGGTTAGGGTACGTGTTAGTGTTAGGGTAGTTATTAAACCTATCCTACTCTCTAGATACCCCTTAGCACGTAAAGAAATATTATTTGGTGGTCCAGCCATGGAGAAGAGTTTAGACACTGGGATAAGATAAGGAACACAGCCATTATAAAGGAATCACATTAGGATTCTCTTTTTAAGCTGATACATATAACACTAGTGATTAGGAAATGTATTGGAGGCAGAAGCAGTCAAGGGTAGCTTAGGGTTAGGGTACGGCTTAGGATACGGTTTCGGGGAGGGGTTCGTGTAGGGTGTAGGGTATGGGTTAGGGTTAGGGTTAGTGGTAGGGTTAGGGCTCGGTTTAGGGTACGGGTTAGGATTTGGGTACGTGTTAGGGTTAGGGTAGGGGTTAGGGTTAGGGTACGCATTAGGGTTAGGGTAGTTATTAAACCTATCCCACTCTCTAGATACCCCTTAGCACGTAAAGGAATATTATTTGGGGGTCCAGCCATGGAGAAGAGTTTAGACACTAGGATAAGATAAGGAACACACCCATTATAAGGAAATCACATTAGGATTCACTTTTTAAGTGGTTCCTCAAAACACTAGTGCTTAGGAAATCTATTGGAGGCAGAAGCAGTAAAGGGTAGCTTAGGGTTAGGGTACGGCTTAGGATACGGGTTCGGGGAGGGGTTCGTGTACGGTGTAGGGTATGGGTTAAGTTTAGGGTTAGGGTTAGTGGTAGGGTTAGGGCTCGGTTTAGGGTACGGGTTAGGATTGGGGTACGTGTTAGGGTTAGGGTAGGGATTAGGGTTAGGGTACGCGTTAGGGTTAGGGTAGTTATTAAACCTATCCCACTCTCTAGATACCCCTTAGCACGTAAAGCAATATTATTTGGGGGTCCAGCCATGGGGAAGAGTTTAGACACTAGTATAAGATAAGGAACACACCCATTATAAAGAAATCACATTAGGATTCTCTTTTTAAGCTGTTGCTTAAAAAACTAGTGCTTAGTAAATCTATTGGAGGCAGAAGCAGTCAAGGGTAGCCTAGGGTTAGGGTTAGGCTTAGGGTACGGCTTAGGGTACGGGTTCGGGGAGGGCTTCGGGTACGGCGTAGGTTATGAGTTAAGGTTAGGGTTAGGGGTCGGTTTAGGGTACGGTTTAGGATTAGGGTACATGTTAGGGTTAGGGCAGGGGTTAGGGTTAGGGTACGCGTTAGGATTAGGGTAGTTATTAAACCTATCCCACTCTCTAGATACCCCTTAGCACATAAAGGAATATTATTTGGGGGTCCAGCCATGGAGAAGAGTTTAGACACTAGGATAAGATAAGGAACACACCCATTATAAAGAAATCACATTAGGATTCTCTTTTTAAGCTGTTCCTTAAAATACTAGTGCTTAGGAAATCTATTGGAGGCAGAAGCAGTCAAGGGTAGCCTAGGGTTAGGGTTAGGCTTAGGGTTAGTCTTAGGGTACGGCTTAGGGTACGAGTTCGGGGAGGGCTTCGAGTACGGTGTAGGGTATGTGTTAGGGTTAAGGTTAGGGTTAGTATTAGGGTTAGGGCTCGGTTTAGGGTATTGGTTAGGATTAGGGTACGTGTTAGGGTTAGGGTAGGGGTTAGGGTTAGGGTACGCGTTAGGGTTAGGGTAGTTATTAAACCTATCCCACTCTCTAGATACCCGTTAGCACGTAAAGGAATATTATTTGGGGGTCCAGCCATGGAGAAGAGTTTAGACACTAGGATAAGATAAGGAACACACCCATTATAAAGAAATCACATTAAAATTCTCTTTTTAAGCAGTTCCTTAAAACACTAGTGCTTACGAAATCTATTGGAGGCAGAAGCAGTCAAGGGTAGCCTAGGGTTAGGGTTAGGCTTAGGGTTAGAGTTAGGGTACGGCTTAGGGTACGGGTTCGAGGAGGAGTTCGGGTACTGCGTAGGGTATGGTTTAGGTTTAGGGTTAGGGTTAGTGTTAGGGTTAGGGCTGGGTTTAGGGTATGGTTTAGGATTAGGGTACGTTTTAGGGTTAGGGTAGGCGTTAGTGTTAGGGTAGTTATTAAACCTATCCCACTCTCTAGATACCCCTTAGCACGTAAAGGAATATTATTTGGGGGTCCAGCCATGGAGAAGAGTTTAGACACTAGGATAAGATAAGGAACACACCCATTATAAAGAAATCACATTAGGATTCTCTTTTTAAGCTGATCCTTATAACACTAGTGATTAGGAAATGTATTGGAGGCAGAAGCTGTCAAGGGTAGCTTAGGGTTAGGGTACGGCTTAGGATTCGGTTTCCGGGAGGGGTTCGTGTACGGTGTAGGGTATGGGTTAGGGTTAGGGTTAGGGTTAGTGGTAGGGTTAGGGCTCGGTTTAGGGTACGGGTTAGGATTAGGGTACGTGTTAGGGTTGGGGTAGGGGTTAGGGTTAGGGTACGCGTTAGGGTTAGGGTAGTTATTAAACCTATCCCACTCTCTAGATACCCGTTAGCACGTAAAGGAATATTATTTGGGGGGTCCAGCCATGGAGAAGAGTTTAGACACTAAGATAAGAAAAGGAAGACACGCATTATAAAGAAATCACATTAGGATTCTCTTTTTAAGTGGTTCCTTAAAACACTAATGCTTAGGAAATCTATTGGAGGCAGAAGCAGTCAAGGGTTGCTTAGGGTTAGGGTACGGCTCAGGATATGGGTTCGGGGAGGGGTTCGTGTACGGTGTAGGGTATGGGTTAGGGTTAGGGTTAGTGGTAGGGTTAGGGCTCGGTTTAGGATACTAGTTAGGATTAGGGTATGTGTTAGGGTTAGGGTAGGGGTTAGGTTTAGGGTACGCGTTAGGTTTGGGTTAGGGTTAGGGTACGGCTTAGGGTACGGGTTCGGGGAGTGGTTCGGGTAAGGCGTAGGGTATGGGTTAGGGTTAGGGTTAGTGTTAGGGTTAGGGCTCGGTTTAGGGTACGGATTAGGATTAGTGTACGTGTTAGGGTAACAGTATGGGTTACATTTAGGGTACCCGTTAGGGTAGTTATTAAACCTATCCTACTCTCTAGATACACCTTAACACGTAAAGGAATATTATTTGGGGGTCCAGCAATGGAGAAGAGTTTAGACACTAGGATAAGATAAGGAACACACCCATTATAAAGAAATCACATTAGGATTCTCTTTTTAAGCTGTTCCTTAAAACACTAGTGCTTGGGAAATCTATTGGAGGCTGAAGCAGTCAAGGGTAGCTTAGGCTTAGGGATAGAGTGAGGGTTAGGGTTAGGGTACGGCTTAGGTTACGGGTTCGGGTACGGCGTAGGGTATGGGTTAGGGTTAGGGTTAGTGTTAGGGCTCGGTTTAGAGTACGGGTTAGGATTAGGGTACGTGTTTGGGTTAGGGTAGTGGTTAGGGTTAGGGTACGGCTTAAGGTACTGCTTCGAGGAGGGGTTCGGGTAAGGCGTAGGGTATGGGTTAGGGTTAGCGTTAGTGTTAGCGTTAGGGCTCCGTTTAGGATATGGTTTAGGATTAGGGTACGTGTTTGGGTTAGGGTAGGGGTTAGGGTTAGGGTACGCGATAGGGTTAGGGTAGTTATTAAACCTATCCCACTCTCTTTATACCCCTTAGCACGTAAAGGAATATTATTTGGGGGTCCAGCCATGGAGAAAAGTTTAGACACTAGGATAAGATAAGGAACACACCCATTATAAAGAAATCACATTAGGATTCTCTTTTTAAGCTGTTCCTTAAAACACTAGTGATTAGGAAATCTATTGGAGGCAGAAGCAGTCAAGGGTAGCTTAGGATTAGGGTACGGCTTAGGATACGGGTTCTGGGAGGGGTTCGTGTACGGCGTAGTGTATGGGTTAGGGTTAGGGTTAGGGTACGGCTTAGGGTACGGGTTCGGGGAGGTGTTCGGGTACGGCATAGGGTATGGGTTAGGGTTAGGGTTTGGGTTAGAGGTAGGGTTAGGGCTTGGTTTAGGGTACGGGTCAGGATTAGGGTACTTGTTAGGGTTAGGTTAGGGTACGCGTTAGGATTAGTGTATTTATTAAATGTATCCCACTCTCTAGATTCCCCTTAGCACGTAAAGGAATATTATTTGGGGGTCCAGCCATGGAGAAGAGTTTAGACACTAGGATAAGAAAAGGAACACACCCATTATAAAGAAATCACATTAGGATTCTCTTTTTAAGCTGTTCCTTAAAACACTAGTGCTTAGGAAATCTAATGGAGGAAGAAGCAGTCAAGGGTAGCCTAGGGTTAGGTTTAGGGTGAGGGTTATGGTTAGGGTACGGGTTCGGGGAGGGGTTCGAGTACGGCGTAGGGTATGGGTTAGGGTTAGGGTGAGGGTTAGTGTTAGGGTTAGGGCTCGGTTTAGGGTACGGGTTAGGATTAGGGTACGTGTTAGAGTTAGGGTAGGGGTTAGGGTTAGGGTATGCGTTAGGGTTAGGGAAGTTATTAAACCGATCCCACTCTCTAGATACCCTTTAGTACGTAAAGGAATATTATTTGGGGGTCCATCCATGGAGAAGAGTTTAGACACTAGGATAAGATAAGGAACACACCCATTATAAAGAAATCACATTAAGATTCTCTTTTTAACCTGATACTTATAACACTAGTGATTAGGAAATGTATTGGAGGCAGAAGCAGTCAAGGGTAGCTTAGGGTTAGGGTACGGCTTAGGATACGGTTTCGGGGAGGGGTTCGTGTACGGTGTAGCGTATGGGTTAGGTTTAGGGTTAGTGGTAGGGTTAGGGCTCGGTTTAGGGTACGGGCTAGGATTAGGGTACGTGTTAGGGTTAGGGTAGGGGTTAGGGTTAGGGTACGCGTTAGGGTTAGGGTAGTTATTAAACCTATCCCACTCTCTAGATACCCCTTAGCACGTAAAGGAGTATTATTTGGGTGTCCAGCCATGGAGAAGAGTTTAGACACTAGGATCAGATAAGGAATACACCCATTATAAAGAAATCACTTTAGGATTCTCTTTTTAAGTGGTTCCTTAAAACACTAGTGCTTAAGAAATTTATTTGAGGCAGAAGCAGTCAAGGATAGCTTAGGGTTAGTGTACGGCTTAGGATACGGGTTCGGGGAGGGGTTCGTGTACGGTGTAGGGTATGGGTTAGGGTTAGGGTTAGTGGTAGGGGTTAGGGTAGGGGTTAGGGTTTTGGTACGCGTTTGGGTTAGGGTAGTTATTAAACCTATCCCACTCTCTAGTTACTCCTTAGCACGTAAAGGAATATTATTTGGGGGTCCATCCATGGAGAAGAGTTTAGACACAAGGATAAGATAAGGAACACACCCATTATAAAGAAATCACATTAGGATTCTCTTTTTAAGCTGTTCCTTAAAACACTAGTTCTTAGGAAATCTATTGGAGGCAGAAGCAGTCAAGGGTTGCCTAGGGTTAGGGTTAGGGTGAGGGTTAGGGTTAGGGTTCGGCTTAAGGTACTGTTTCGAGGAGGGGTTCGGGTACGGCGTAGGGTATGGGTTAGTGTTAGTGTTAGGGTTAGTGTTAGGGTTAGGGCTCGGTTTAGGGTACGGGTTAGGATTAGGGTACGTGTTTCGGTCAGGGTAGGGGTTAGGGTTAGGGTATGCGATAGGGTTAAGGTAGTTATTAAACCTATCCCACTCTCTTGATACCCCTTAGCATGTAAAGGAATATTATTTGGGGGTCCATCCATGGAGAAAAGTTTAGACACAAGGATAAGATAAGGAACACACCCATTATAAAGAAATCACATTAGGATTCCCTTTTTAGGATGTTCCTTAAAACACTAGTGATTAGGAAATCTATTGGAGGCAGAAGCAGTCAAGGGTAGCTTAGGATTAGGGTACGGCTTAGGTTACGGGTTCGGGGAGGGGTTCGTGTACGGCGTAGGATATGGGTTAAGGTTAGGGTTAGGGTTAGTGGTAGGGTTAGGGCTCGGTTTAGGGTACGGGTTAGGATTAGGGTACGTGTTAGGGTTAGGGTAGGGGTTAGGGTTAGAGTACGCGTTAGGGTTAATGTAGTTATTAACCCTATCCCACTCTCTAGATACCCCTTAACACGTAAAGGAATATTATTTGGGGGTCCAGGCATGGAGAAGAGTTTAGACACAAGGATAAGATAAGGAACACACCCATTATAAAGAAATCACATTAGGATTCTCCTTTTAAGCTGTTCCTTAAAACACTAGTGCTTAGGAAATCTATTGGAGGCAGAAGCAGTCAAGGGTAGCCTAGGGTTAGGGATAGGCTTAGGGTTAGTGTTAGGGTACGGCTTAGTGTACGGGTTCGGGGAGGGGTTCGTTTATGGCGTAGGGTATGTGTTAGGGTTAGGGTTAGGGTTAGTGTTAGGGTTAGGGCTCGGTTTAGGTTATGGGTTAGGATTAGGGTACGTGTAAGGGTTAGGGTAGGGGTTAAGGTTAGGCTACGCGTTAGGGTTAGGGTAGTTATTAAACCTATTCCACTCTCTAGATACCCCTTAGCATGTAAAGGAATATTATTTGGGGGTCCAGCCATGGAGAAAAGTTTAGACACTAGGATAAGATAAGGAACACACCCATTATAAAGAAATCACATTAGGATTTTCGTTTTAAGCTGTTCCTTAAAACACTAGTGCTTCGGAAATCTATTGGAGGCTGAAGCAGTCAAGGGTAGCTTAGGCTTAGGGAAAGGGTGACGGTTAGGGTTAGGGTACGGGTTCGGGGAGGGCTTCGGGTACGGCGTAGGGTACGGTTTAGGGTTAGTGTTAGGGTTAGGGCTCGGTTTAGAGTTCGGGTTAGGATTAGGGTACGTGTTAGGGTCAGTGTAGGGGTTAGGGTTAGGGTACGTGTTAGGGTTAGGGTAGTTATTAAACCTACCCCACTCTATAGATACCCGTTAGCACGTAAAGGAATATTATTTGGGGGTCCAGCCATGGAGAAGAGTTTAGACACAAGGATAAGATAAGGAACACACCCATTATAAAGAAATCACATTAGGATTCCCTTTTTAAGCTGTTCCTTAAAACACTAGTGCTTAGGAAATCTATTGGAGGCAGAAGGAGTCAAGGGTAGCCTAGGGTTAGGGATAGGCTTAGAGTTAGTGTTAGGGTATGGCCTAGGGTTACCGTTCGAGGAGGGTTCCGGTTCTGGCGTAGGGTATGGGTTAGGGTTAGGGTTAGGGATAGTGTTAGGGTTAGGGCTCGGTTTAGGGTACGGGTTCGGGGAGGGATTCGTGTACGGCATAGGGTATGGTTTAGGGTTAGGGTTAGTATTAGGGTTAGGGCTCAGTTTAGGGTATGGGTTAGGATTAGGGTACGTGTTAGGGTTAGGGTAGGGGTTATCGTTAGGGTACGCGTGAGGGTTAGGGTAGTTATTAAACCTATCCCACTCTCTAGATACCCCTTAGCACGTAAAGGAATATTATTTGGGGGTCCAGCGATGGAGAAGTGTTTAGACACTAGGATAAGATAAGGAACACACCCATTATAAAGAAATCACATTAGGATTCTCTTTTTAAGCTGTTCCTTAAAACACTAGTGCTTAGGAAATCTATTGGAGGCAGAAGCAGTCAAGGGTAGCCTAGGGTTAGGGTTAGGCTTAGGGTACGGGTTAGGGTACGGCGTAGGGTACGGGTTCGGGGAGGTGTTCGGGTACGGCATAGGGTATGGGTTAGGGTTAGGGTTTGGGTTAGAGGTAGGGTTAGGGCTTGGTTTAGGGTACGGGTCAGGATTAGGGTACTTGTTAGGGTTAGGTTAGGGTACGCGTTAGGATTAGTGTATTTATTAAACGTATCCCACTCTCTAGATTCCCCTTAGCACGTAAAGGAATATTATTTGGGGGTCCAGCCATGGAGAAGAGTTTAGACACTAGGATAAGATAAGGAACACACCCATTATAAAGAAATCACATTAGGATTCTCTTTTTAAGCTGTTCCTTAAACACTAGTGCTTAGGAAATCTATTGGAGGCAGAAGCAGTCAATGGTAGCCTAGGGTTAGGTTTAGGGCGAGGGTTATGGTTAGGGTACGGGTTCGGGGAGGGTTTCGCGTACGGCGTAGGGTATGGGTTAGGGTTAGGGTGAGGGTTAGTGTTAGGGTTAGGGCTCGGTTTAGGGTACGGGTTAGGATTAGGGTACGTGTTAGGGTTAGGGTAGGGGTTAGGGTTAGGGTACGCGTTAGGGTTAGGGAAGTTATTAAACCGATCCCACTCTCTAGATACCCCTTAGCACGTAAAGGAATATTATTTGGGGGTCCAGCCATGGAGAAGAGTTTAGACACTAGGATAAGATAAGGAACACACCAATTATAAAGAAATCACATTAGGATTCTCTTTTTAAGCTGTTCCATAAAACACTATTGATTAGGAAAACTCTTGGAGGCAGAAGCAGTCAAGGGTAGCTTAGGGTTAGGTTACGGCTTAGGATACTGGTTCGGGGAGGGGTTCGTGTACGGCATAGGGTATGGGTTAGGGTTAGGGTTAGGGTTAGTGGTATGGTTAGGGCTCGGTTTAGGGTACGGGTTAGGATTAGGGTATGTGTTAGGGTTAGGGTAGGGGTTAGGGTTAGGGTTCGCGTTAGGGTTAGGGTAGTTATTAAACCTATCCCACTCTCTAGATACCACTTAGCACGTAAAGGAATATTATTTGAGGGTCCAGCCATGGAGAAGAGTTTAGACACTAGGATAAGATAAGGAACACACCCATTATAAAGAAATCACATTAGGATTCTCTTTTTAAGCTGTTCCTTAAAACACTAGTGCTTAGGAAATCTATTGGAGGAAAAAGCAGTCAAAGGTAGCCCAGGGTTAGGGTTAGGGTGAGGATTAGGGTTAGGGTACGGCTTAGGGTACGGGTTCGGGTAGGGGTTCGTGTATGGCGCAGGGTATGTGTTAGGGTTAGTGTTAGTGTTAGTGTTAGGGTTAGGGCTCGGTTTAGGGTACGGGTTAGGTTTAGGGTACCTGTTAGTGTTAGGGTAGGGGTTAGGATTAGGGTACGCGTTAGGGTTAGGGTAGTTATTAAACCTATACCACTCTCTAGATACCCCTTAGCACGTAAAGGAATATTATTTGGGGATCCAGGCATGGAGAAGAGTTTAGACACTAGGATAAGATAAGGAACACACCCATTATAAAGAAATCACATTAGAATTCTCTTTTTAAGCTGTTCCTTAAAACACTAGTGCTTAGGAAATCTATTGGAGGCAGAAGCAGTCAAGGGTAGCCTAGGGTTCGGGTTAGGCTTAGGGTTAGGTTTAGGGTAAGGCTTAGGGTACGGGTTCGGAGAGGGGTTCAGGTACGGCGTAGGGTATGGGTTAGGGTTAGGGTTAGTGTTAGGGTTAGGGCTCGGTTTAGGGTACGTGTTAGGATTAGATTACGGGTTAGGGTTAGGGTAGGGATTAGGGCTAGGGTACGCGTAAGGATTAGGGTAGTTATTAAAACTATACCACTCTCTAGATACCCCTTAGCACGTAAAGGAATATTATTTGGGGGTCCAGCCATGGAGAAGAGTTTAGACAGTAGGATAAGATAAGGAACACACCTATTATAAAGAAATCACATTAGGATTCTCTTTTTAAGCTGTTCCTTGAAACACTAGTGCTTAGGAAATCTATTGGAGGCAGAAGCAGTCAAGGGTAGCCTAGGGTTAGGGTTAGGCTTAGGGTTAGGGTTAGGGTACGGCTTAAGTTATGGGTTCGCGGAGGGGTTCGGGTACGGCGTAGGGTATGGGTTAGGGTTAGGGTTAGTGTTAGGGTTAGGGCTCGGATTAGGGTACGGGTAAAGATTAGGGTACGTGTTAGGGTAAGGTTAGACGTTAGGGTTAGGGTATGCGTTAGGTTTAGGGTAGTTATTAAACCTATCCCACTCTCTAGATACCCCTTAGCACGTAAAGGAATACTGTTTGGTGGTCCAGCCATGGAGAAGAGTTTAGACCCTGGATAAGATAAGGAACACACCCATTATAAAGAAATCACATTAGGATTCTCTTTTTAAGCTGTTCCTGAAAACACTAGTGCTTAGGGCATATATTGGAGGCGGAAGGAGTCAAGGGTAACTTAGGGTTAGGGTTAGGGTTAGGGTACGGCTTAGGGTACGGGTTCGGGGAGAGGTTCGGGTACGGCGTATGGTATGGGTTAGGGTTAGGGTTAGGGTTAGTGTTAGGGTTAGGGCTCGGTTTAGGGTACGGGTTTGCATTAGGGTACGTGTTAGGGTTAGGGTAGGGGTTAGGGTTAGGGTACGCGTTAGGGTTAGGGAAGTTATTAAAACTATCCCACTCTCTAGATACCCCTTAGCACGAAAAGGAATATTATTTGTGGGTCCAGCCATGGAGAAGAGTTTAGACACTAGGATAAGATAAGAACACACCCATTATAAAGAATTCACTTTAGGATTCTCTTTTTAAGCTGTTCCTTAAAGCACTAGTGATTAGGAAAACTCTTGGAGGCAGAAGCAGTCAAGGGTAGCTTAGTGTTAGGGTACGGCTTAGGGTACTGGTTCGGGGAGGGGTTCATGTACGGCGTAGGGTATGGGTTAGGGTGAGGGTTAGGGTTAGTGTTATGGTTAGGGCTCGGTTTAGGGTACGGGTTAGGATTAGGGTACGTGTTAGGGTTAGGGTACGCGTTAGGGTTAGGGTAGTTATTAAACCTATCCAACTCTCTAGATACCCCTTAGCAAGTAAAGGAATATTATTTGGGGGTCCAGCCATGGAGAAGAGTTTTGATAATAGGATAAGTTAAGGAACACACCCATTATAAAGAAATCACATTACGATTCTCTTTTAAACCTGTTCCTTAAAACACTAGTGCTTAGGAAATCTATTGGAGGCAGAAGCAGTCAAGGATAGCCTAGGGTTAGGGTTAGGGTGGTGGTTAGGGTTAGGTTATGGCTTACGGTACGGGTTCGGGGAGGGGTTCGTGTATGGCGAAGGGTATGGGTTAGGGTTAGGGTTATGTTAGGGTTAGGGCTCGGTTTAGGGTACGGTGTAGGATTAGGGTACGTGTTAGGGTTAGGGTAAGCGTTAGTGTTAGGGTAGTTATTAAACCTATCCCACTCTCTAGATACCCCTTAGCACGTAAAGGAATATTATTTGGGTGTTCAGCCATGGAGAAGAGTTTAGACACTAGGATAAGATAAGGAACACACCCATTATAAAGAAATCACATTAGGATTCTCTTTTTAACCTGATACTTATAACACTAGTGATCAGGAAATGTATTGGAGGCAGAAGCAGTCAAGGGTAGCTTAGGGTTAGGGTACGGCTTAGGATACGGTTTCGGGGAGGGGTTCGTGTACGGTGTAGCGTATGGGTTAGGGTTAGGGTTAGTGGTAGTGTTAGGGCTCGGTTTAGGTTACGGGCTAGGATTAGGGTACGTGTTAGGGTTAGGGTAGGGGTTAGGGTTAGGGTACGCGTTAGGGTTAGGGTAGTTATTAAACCTATCCCACTCTCTAGATACCCCTTAGCACGTAAAGGAATATTATTTGGGTGTCCAGCCATGGAGAAGAGTTTAGACACTAGGATCAGATAAGGAACACACCCATTATAAAAAATCACATTAGGATTCTCTTTTTAAGTGGTTCCTTAAAACACTAGTGCTTAAGAAATTTATTTGAGGCAGAAGCAGTCAAGGATAGCTTAGGGTTAGGGTACGGCTTAGGATACGGGTTCGGGGAGGGGTTCGTGTACGGTGTAGGGTATGGGTTAGGGTTAGGGTTAGTGGTAGGGGTTAGGGTAGGGGTTAGGGTTTTGGTACGCGTTTGGGTTAGGGTAGTTATTAAACCTATCCCACACTCTAGTTACTCCTTAGCACGTAAAGGAATATTATTTGGGGGTCCATCCATGGAGAAGAGTTTAGACACAAGGATAAGATAAGGAACACACCCATTATAAAGAAATCACATTAGGATTCTCTTTTTAAGCTGTTCCTTAAAACACTAGTGCTTAGGAAATCTATTGGAGGCAGAAGCAGTCAAGGGTAGCCTAGGGTTAGGGTTAGGGTGAGGGTTAGGGTTAGGGTTCGGCTTAAGGTACTGTTTCGAGGAGGGGTTCGGGTACGGCGTAGGGTATGGGTTAGTGTTAGTGTTAGGGTTAGTGTTAGGGTTAGGGCTCGGTTTAGGGTACGGGTTAGGATTAGGGTACGTGTTTCGGTCAGGGTAGGGGTTAGGGTTAGGGTATGCGATAGGGTTAGGGTAGTTATTAAACCTATCCCACTCTCTTGATACCCCTTAGCATGGAAAGGAATATTATTTGGGGGTCCATCCATGGAGAAAAGTTTAGACCCAAGGATAAGATAAGGAACACACCCATTATAAAGAAATCACATTAGGATTCCCTTTTTAGGATGTTCCTTAAAACACTAGTGATTAGGAAATCTATTGGAGGCAGAAGCAGTCAAGGTTAGCTTAGGATTAGGGTACGGCTTAGGTTACGGGTTCGGGGAGGGGTTCGTGTACGGCGTAGGATATGGGTTAGGGTTAGGGTTAGGGTTAGTGGTAGGGTTAGGGCTCGGTTTAGGGTACGGGTTAGGATTAGGGTACGTGTTAGGGTTAGGGTAGGGTTTAGGGTTAGTGTACGCGTTAGGGTTAATGTAGTTATTAACCCTATCCCACTCTCTGGATACCCCTTAACACGTAAAGGAATATTATTTGGGGGTCCAGGCATGGAGAAGAGTTTAGACACAAGGATAAGATAAGGAACACACCCATTATAAAGAAACCACATTAGGATTCTCTTTTTAAGCTGTTCCTTAAAACACTAGTGCTTAGGAAATCTATTGGAGGCAGAAGCAGTCAAGGGTAGCCTAGGGTTAGGGATAGGCTTAGGGTAAGTGTTAGGGTACGGCTTAGTGTACGGGTTCGGGGAGGGGTTCGTTTATGGTGTAGGGTATGGGTTAGGGTTAGGGTTAGGGTTAGTGTTAGGGTTAGGGCTCGGTTTAGGTTATGGGTTAGGATTAGGGCACGTGTAAGGGGTAGGGTAGGGGTTAAGGTTAGGGTACGCGTTAGGGTTAGGGTAGTTATTAAACCTATTCCACTCTCTAGATACCCCTTAGCATGTAAAGGAATATTATTTGGGGGTCCAGCCATGGAGAAAAGTTTAGACACTAGGATAAGATAAGGAACACACCCATTATAAAGAAATCACATTAGGATTTTCGTTTTAAGCTGTTCCTTAAAACACTAGTGCTTCGGAAATCTATTGGAGGCTGAAGCAGTCAAGGGTAGCTTAGGCTTAGGGAAAGGGTGACGGTTAGGGTTAGGGTACGGCTTAGGGTACGGGTTCGGGGAGGGCGTCGGGTACGGCGTAGGGTACGGGTTAGGGTTAGTGTTAGGCTTAGGGCTCGGTTTAGAGTACGGGTTAGGATTAGGGTACGTGTTAGGGTCAGTGTAGGGGTTAGGGTTAGGGTACGTGTTAGGGGTAGGGTAGTTATTAAACCTACCCCTCTCTATAGATACCCCTTAGCACGTAAAGGAATATTATTTGGGGGTCCAGCCATGGAGAAGAGTTTAGACACAAGGATAAGATAAGGAACACACCCATTATAAAGAAATCACATTAGGATTCTCTTTTTAAGCTGTTCCTTAAAACACTAGTGCTTAGGAAATCTATTGGAGGCAGAAGCAGTCAAGGGTAGCCTAGGGTTAGGGATAGGCTTAGGTTTAGTGTTAGGGTATGGCCTAGGGTTACCGTTCGAGGAGGGTTCCGGTTCTGGCGTAGGGTATGGGTTAGGGTTAGGGTTAGGGATAGTGTTAGGGTTAGGGCTCGGTTTAGGGTACGGGTTCGGGGAGGGGTTCGTGTACGGCATAGGGTATGGTTTAGGGTTAGGGTTAGTGTTAGGGTTAGGGCTCAGTTTAGGGTATGGGTTTGGATTAGGGTACGTGTTAGGGTTAGGGTAGGGGTTATCGTTAGGGTACGCGTGAGGGTTAGGGTAGTTATTAAACCTATCCCACTCTCTAGATACCCCTTAGCACGTAAAGGAATATTATTTGGGGGTCCAGCGATGGAGAAGTGTTTAGACACTAGGATAAGATAAGGAACACACCCATTATAAAGAAATCACATTAGGATTCTCTTTTTAAGCTGTTCCTTAAAACACTAGTGCTTAGGAAATCTATTGGAGGCAGAAGCAGTCAAGGGTAGCCTAGGGTTAGGGTTAGGCTTAGGGTACGGGTTAGGGTACGGCTTAGGGTATGGGTTCGGGGAGGTGTTCGCGTATGGCATAGCGTATGGGTTACGGTTAGGGTAAGGGTTAGTGTTAGGGTTAGGGCTCGGTTTAGGGTACGGGTTAGGATTAGGGTACGTGTTATGGTTAGGGTAGGGGTTAGGGTTAGGGTACTCCTTAGGTTTAGGGTAGTTATTAAAACTATCCCACTCTCTAGATACCCCTTTGCACGTCAAGGAATATTATTTGGGGGTACAGCCTCGGAGAAGGGATTAGACACAAGGATAAGATAAGGAACACAGCCATTATAAAGAAATCACATTAGGATTCTCTTTTTAAGGTGTTCCTTAAAACACTAGTGCTTAGGAAATCTATTGGAGGCAGAAGCATTGAAGGTTAGCCTAGTGTTAGTGTTAGGCTTAGGGTTAGGTTTAGGGTATGGCTTAGGGTACGGGTTCGGGGTGGGTTTTGGGTACGGCGTAGGGTATGGGTTAGTGTTAGGGTTAGGGTTAGTGTTAGGGTTAGGGCTCGGTTTAGGGTACGGGTTAAGAGTAGGCTACGTATTATGGTTAGGGTAGGGGTTAGGGTTAGGGTACGCGTAAGGGTTAGGGTAGTTATTAAACCTATCCCTCTCTCTAGATACCCCTTAGCACATAAAGGAATATTATTTGGGGGTCCATCCATGGAGAAAAGTTTAGACACTAGGATAAGATAAGGAACACACCCATTATAAAGAAATCACATTAGGATTCTCTTTTTAGGATGTTCCTTAAAACACTAGTGCTTAGGAAATCTATTGGAGGAAGAAGCAGTCAAGGGAAGCTTAGGATTAGGGTACTGCTTAGGATACGGGTTCGGGAAGGGGTTCGTGTACGGCGTAGGGTATGGGTTAGGGTTAGGTTTAGGGTTAGTGGTAGGGTTAGGGCTCGGTTTAGGGTACGGGTTAGGATTAGGGTACGTGTTAGGCTTAGGGTTAGGGTACGCGTTAGGGTTAGGGTAGTTATTAAACCTATCCCACTCTCTAGATAGCCCTTAGCACGTAAAGAAATATTATTTGGGGGTCCATCCATGGAGAAGTGTTTAGACACTAGGATAAGATAAGGAACACATCCATTATAAAGAAATCACATTAGGATTCCCTTTTTAAGCTGTTCCTTAAAACACTAGTGCTTAGGAAATCTATTGGAGGCAGAAGCAGTCAAGGGTAGCCTAGGGTTAGCGTTAGGCTTAGGGTTAGGGTTAGGGTACGGCTTAGGGTATGGGTTCGGGGAGGGGTTCGGGTACGCCGTAGGGTATGGGTTAGGGTTAGGGTTAGTGTTAGGTTGAGGGCTCGGTTTAGGGTACGGGTTAGGATTAGGGTACGTGTTAGGGTTAGGGTAGGGGTTAGGGTTAGGGTACGCGTTAGGGTTAGGGTAGTTATTAAACCTATCCAACTCTCTAGATACCCCTTAGCACGTAAAGGAATATTATTTGGGGGTCCAGCCATGGAGAAGAGTTTTGACAAAAGGATAAGTTAAGGAACACACCCATTATAAAGAAATCACATTAGGATTCTCTTTTTAACCTGTTCCTTAAAACACTAGTGCTTAGGGAATCTATTGGAGGCAGAAGCAGTCAAGGAGAGCCTAGGGTTAGGGTTAGGGTGGGGGTTAAGGTTAGGTTACGGCTTAAGGTACGGGTTCGGGGAGGGGTTCGTGTATGGCGTAGGGTATGGTTTAGGGTTAGGGTTAGTGTTAGGGTTAGGGCTCGGTTTAGGGTACGGGTTAGGATTAGGGTACGTGTTAGGGTTAGCGTACGCGTTAGTGTTAGGGTAGTTATTAAACCTATCCCACTCTCTAGATACCCCTTAGCACGTAAAGGAATATTATTTGGGGGTCCATCCATGGAGAAGTGTTTAGACACTAGGATAAGATAAGGAACACATCCATTATAAAGAAATCACATTAGGATTCCCGTTTTAAGCTGTTCCTTAAAACACTAGTGCTTAGGAAATCTATTGGAGGCAGAAGCAGTCAAGGGTAGCCTAGGGTTAGGGTTAGGCTTAGGGATAGGGTTAGGGTACGGCTTAGGGTACGGGTTCAGGGAGGGGTTCGGGTACGGCGTAGGGTATGGGTTCGGGTTAGTGTTAGGGTTAGTGTTAGGGTTAGGGCTCGGTTTAGGGTACGGGTTAGGATTAGGGTACGTGTTAGGGTTAGGGTTAGGCTACGTGTTAGGGTTACGGTAGTAATTAAACCTATCCCACTCTCTAGATACCCCTTAGGACGTAAAGGAATATAGTTTGGGATTCCACCCATGGAGAAGAGTTTAGACACTAGCAAAAGATAAGGAACACACCCATTATAAAGAAATCACATTAGGATTCTCTTTTTAAGCTGTTTCTTAAAACACTAGTGCTTAGGAAATGTATTGGAGGCAGAAGCAGTCAAGGGTAGATTAGGGTTAGGGTACGGCTTAGGATTCGGGTTCGGGGAGGGGTTCGGGTATGGCGTAGGGTATGGTTTAGGGTTAGGTTTAAGATCAGTGGTAGGGTTAGGGCTCGGTTTAGGGTACGGGTTAGGTCTAGGGCACGTGTTAGGGTTAGGGTAGGGGTTGGGGTTAGCGTACGCGTTATGGTTAGGGTAGTTATTAAACCTATCCCACTCTCTAGATACCTCTTAGAACGTAAAGGAATATTTTTTGGGGGTCCAGCCATGGAGAAGAGTTTAGACACTAGGATAAGATAAGGAACACACCCATTATAAAGAAATCACATTAGGATTGTGTTTTTAAGCTGTTCCTTAAAACACTAGTGATTAGGAAATATATTGGAGGCAGAAGCAGTCAAGGGTAGCCTAGGGTTAGGGTTAGGCTTAGGGTTAGGTTTAGGGTACGGCTTAGTGTACGGGTTCGGGGAGAGGTTCGGGTACGGCGTAGGGTATGGGTTAAGGTTAGGATTGGGGTTAGTGTTAGGGTTAGGACTCGGTTTAGGGTACGGGTTAAGATTAGGGTACGTGTTAAGGTAAGGGTTAGGGTTAGGTTTAGGGTTAGGGTTAGGGTTAGGGTAGGGTTTAGGGTAGGGGTTGGGTTTGGTACGCGTTTGGGTTAGGGTAGTTATTAAACCTATCCCACTCTCTAGTTACCCCTTAGCACATAAAGGAATATTATTTGGGGATCCAGCCATGGAGAAGAGTTTAGATACTAGGATAAGATAAGGAACACACCCATTATAAAGAAATCACATTAGGATTCTCTTTTTAAGCTGTTCCTTAAAACACTAGTGCTTAGGAAATCTATTGGAGGAAAAAGCAGTCAAAGGTAGCCCAGTGTTAGGGTTAGGGTGAGGATTAGGGTTAGGGTACGGCTTAGGGTACGGGTTCGGGTAGGGGTTCGTGTATGGCGCAGGGTATGTGTTAGGGTTAGTGTTAGTGTTAGTGTTAGGGTTAGGGCTCGGTTTAGGGTACGGGTTAGGTTTAGGGTACCTGTTAGTGTTAGGGTAGGGGTTAGGATTAGGGTACGCGTTAGGGTTAGGGTAGTTATTAAACCTATACCACTCTCTAGATACCCCTTAACACGTAAAGGAATATTATTTGGGGATCCAGGCATGGAGAAGAGTTTAGACACTAGGATAAGATAAGGAACACACCCATTATAAAGAAATCACATTAGAATTCTCTTTTTAAGCTGTTCCTTAAAACACTAGTGCTTAGGAAATCTATTGGAGGCAGAAGCAGTCAAGGGTAGCCTAGGGTTCGGGTCAGGCTTAGGGTTAGGTTTAGGGTAAGGCTTAGGGTACGGGTTCGGAGAGGGGTTCAGGTACGGCGTAGGGTATGGGTTAGGGTTAGGGTTAGTGTTAGGGTTAGGGCTCGGTTTAGGGTACGTGTTAGGATTAGATTACGGGTTAGGGTTAGGGTAGGGATTAGGGCTAGGGTACGCGTAAGGATTAGGGTAGTTATTAAAACTATACCACTCTCTAGATACCCCTTAGCACGTAAAGGAATATTATTTGGGGGTCCAGCCATGGAGAAGCGTTTAGACAGTAGGATAAGATAAGCAACACACCTATTATAAAGAAATCACATTAGGATTCTCTTTTTAAGCTGTTCCTTGAAACACTAGTGCTTAGGAAATCTACTGGAGGCAGAAGCAGTCAAGGGTAGCCTAGGGTTAGGGTTAGGCTTAGGGTTAGGGTTAGGGTACGGCTTAAGTTATGGGTTCGCGGAGGGGTTCTGGTACGGCGTAGGGTATGGGTTAGGGTTAGGGTTAGTGTTAGGGTTAGGGCTCGGATTAGGGTACGGGTTAAGATTAGGGTACGTGTTAGGGTAAGGTTAGACGTTAGGGTTAGGGTATGCGTTAGGTTTAGGGTAGTTATTAAACCTATCCCACTCTCTAGATACCCCTTAGCACGGAAAGGAATACTGTTTGGTGGTCCAGCCATGGAGAAGAGTTTAGACCCTGGATAAGATAAGGAACACACCCATTATAAAGAAATCACATTAGGATTCTCTTTTTAAGCTGTTCCTGAAAACACTAGTGCTTAGGGCATATATTGGAGGCGGAAGGAGTCAAGGGTAACTTAGGGTTAGGGTTAGGGTTAGGGTACGGCTTAGGGTACGGGTTCGGGGAGAGGTTCGGGTACGGCGTATGGTATGGGTTAGGGTTAGGGTTAGGGTTAGTGGTAGGGTTAGGGCTCGGTTTAGGGTACGGGTTAGGATTAGGGTACGTGTTAGGGTTAGGGTAGGGGTTAGGGTTAGGGTACGCGTTAGGGTTAGGGAAGTTATTAAAACTATCCCACTCTCTAGATACCCCTTAGCACGAAAAGGAATATTATTTGGGGGTCCAGCCATGGAGAAGAGTTTAGACACTAGGATAATATAAGAACACACCCATTATAAAGAAATCACTTTAGGATTCTCTTTTTAAGCTGTTCCTTAAAGCACTAGTGATTAGTTAAACTCTTGGAGGCAGAAGCAGTCAAGGGTAGCTTAGTGTTAGGGTACGGCTTAGGATACTGGTTCGGGGAGGGGTTCATGTACGGCGTAGGGTATGGGTTAGGGTGAGGGTTAGGGTTAGTGTTATGGTTAGGGCTCGGTTTAGGGTACGGGTTAGGATTAGTGTACGTGTTAGGGTTAGGGTACGCGTTAGGGTTAGGGTAGTTATTAAACCTATCCAACTCTCTAGATACCCCTTAGCAAGTAAAGGAATATTATTTGGGGGTCCAGCCATGGAGAAGAGTTTTGACAATAGGATAAGTTAAGGAACACACCCATTATAAAGAAATCACATTACGATTCTCTTTTAAACCTGTTCCTTAAAACACTAGTGCTTAGGAAATCTATTGGAGGCAGAAGCAGTCAAGGATAGCCTAGGGTTAGGGTTAGGGTGGTGGTTAGGGTTAGGTTATGGCTTACGGTACGGGTTCGGGGAGGGGTTCGTGTATGGCGAAGGGTATGGGTTAGGGTTAGTGTTATGTTAGGGTTAGGGCTCGGTTTAGGGTACGGTGTAGGATTAGGGTACGTGTTAGGGTTAGGGTAAGCGTTAGTGTTAAGGTAGTTATTAAACCTATCCCACTCTCTAGATACCCCTTAGCACGTAAAGGAATATTATTTGGGTGTCCAGCCATGGAGAAGAGTTTAGACACTAGGATAAGATAAGGAACACACCCATTATAAAGAAATCACATTAGGATTCTCTTTTTAACCTGATACTTATAACACTAGTGATTAGGAAATGTATTGGAGGCAGAAGCAGTCAAGGGTAGCTTAGGGTTAGGGTACGGCTTAGGATACGGTTTCGGGGAGGGGTTCGTGTACGGTGTAGCGTATGGGTTAGGGTTAGGGTTAGTGGTAGGGTTAGGGCTCGGTTTAGGTTACGGGCTAGGATTAGGGTACGTGTTAGGGTTAGGGTAGGGGTTAGGGTTAGGGTACGCGTTAGGGTTAGGGTAGTTATTAAACCTATCCCACTCTCTAGATACCCCTTAGCACGTAAAGGAATATTATTTGGGTGTCCAGCCATGGAGAAGAGTTTAGACACTAGGATCAGATAAGGAACACACCCATTATAAAGAAATCACATTAGGATTCTCTTTTTAAGTGTTTCCTTAAAACACTAGTGCTTAAGAAATTTATTTGAGGCAGAAGCAGTCAAGGATAGCTTAGGGTTAGGGTACGGCTTAGGATACGGGTTCGGGGAGGGGTTCGTGTACGGTGTAGGGTATGGGTTAGGGTTAGGGTTAGTGGTAGGGGTTAGGGTAGGGGTTAGGGTTTTGGTACGCGTTTGGGTTAGGGTAGTTATTAAACCTATCCCACACTCTAGTTACTCCTTAGCACGTAAAGGAATATTATTTGGGGGTCCATCCATGGAGAAGAGTTTAGACACAAGGATAAGATAAGGAACACACCCATTATAAAGAAATCACATTAGGATTCTCTTTTTAAGCTGTTCCTTAAAACACTAGTGCTTAGGAAATCTATTGGAGGCAGAAGCAGTCAAGGGTAGCCTAGGGTTAGGGTTAGGGTGAGGGTTAGGGTTAGGGTTCGGCTTAAGGTACTGTTTCGAGGAGGGGTTCGGGTACGGCGTAGGGTATGGGTTAGTGTTAGTGTTAGGGTTAGTGTTAGGGTTAGGGCTCGGTTTAGGGTACGGGTTAGGATTAGGGTACGTGTTTCGGTCAGGGTAGGGGTTAGGGTTAGGGTATGCGATAGGGTTAGGGTAGTTATTAAACCTATCCCACTGTCTTGATACCCCTTAGCATGGAAAGGAATATTATTTGGGGGTCCATCCATGGAGAAAAGTTTAGACCCAAGGATAAGATAAGGAACACACCCATTATAAAGAAATCACATTAGGATTCCCTTTTTAGGATGTTCCTTAAAACACTAGTGATTAGGAAATCTATTGGAGGCAGAAGCAGTCAAGGGTAGCTTAGGATTAGGGTACGGCTTAGGTTACGGGTTCGGGGAGGGGTTCGTGTACGGCGTAGGATATGGGTTAGGGTTAGGGTTAGGGTTAGTGGTAGGGTTAGGGCTCGGTTTAGGGTACGGGTTAGGATTAGGGTACGTGTTAGGGTTAGGGTAGGGGTTAGGGTTAGAGTACGCGTTAGGGTTAATGTAGTTATTAACCCTATCCCACTCTCTGGATACCCCTTAACACGTAAAGGAATATTATTTGGGGGTCCAGGCATGGAGAAGAGTTTAGACACAAGGATAAGATAAGGAACACACCCATTATAAAGAAACCACGTTAGGATTCTCTTTTTAAGCTGTTCCTTAAAACACTAGTGCTTAGGAAATCAATTGGAGGCAGAAGCAGTCAAGGGTAGCCTAGGGTTAGGGTTAGGCTTAGGGTTAGGGTTAGGGTACGGCTTAAGTTATGGGTTCGCGGAGGGGTTCTGGTACGGCGTAGGGTATGGGTTAGGGTTAGGGTTAGTGTTAGGGTTAGGGCTCGGATTAGGGTACGGGTTAAGATTAGGGTACGTGTTAGGGTAAGGTTAGACGTTAGGGTTAGGGTATGCGTTAGGTTTAGGGTAGTTATTAAACCTATCCCACTCTCTAGATACCCCTTAGCACGGAAAGGAATACTGTTTGGTGGTCCAGCCATGGAGAAGAGTTTAGACCCTGGATAAGATAAGGAACACACCCATTATAAAGAAATCACATTAGGATTCTCTTTTTAAGCTGTTCCTGAAAACACTAGTGCTTAGGGCATATATTGGAGGCGGAAGGAGTCAAGGGTAACTTAGGGTTAGGGTTAGGGTTAGGGTACGGCTTAGGGTACGGGTTCGGGGAGAGGTTCGGGTACGGCGTATGGTATGGGTTAGGGTTAGGGTTAGGGTTAGTGGTAGGGTTAGGGCTCGGTTTAGGGTACGGGTTAGGATTAGGGTACGTGTTAGGGTTAGGGTAGGGTTTAGGGTTAGGGTACGCGTTAGGGTTAGGGAAGTTATTAAAACTATCCCACTCTCTAGATACCCCTTAGCACGAAAAGGAATATTATTTGGGGGTCCAGCCATGGAGAAGAGTTTAGACACTAGGATAATATAAGAACACACCCATTATAAAGAAATCACTTTAGGATTCTCTTTTTAAGCTCTTCCTTAAAGCACTAGTGATTAGTTAAACTCTTGGAGGCAGAAGCAGTCAAGGGTTGCTTAGTGTTAGGGTACGGCTTAGGATACTGGTTCGGGGAGGGGTTCATGTACGGCGTAGGGTATGGGTTAGGGTGAGGGTTAGGGTTAGTGTTATGGTTAGGGCTCGGTTTAGGGTACGGGTTAGGATTAGTGTACGTGTTAGGGTTAGGGTACGCGTTAGGGTTAGGGTAGTTATTAAACCTATCCAACTCTCTAGATACCCCTTAGCAAGTAAAGGAATATTATTTGGGGGTCCAGCCATGGAGAAGAGTTTTGACAATAGGATAAGTTAAGGAACACACCCATTATAAAGAAATCACATTACGATTCTCTTTTAAACCTGTTCCTTAAAACACTAGTGCTTAGGAAATCTATTGGAGGCAGAAGCAGTCAAGGATAGCCTAGGGTTAGGGTTAGGGTGGTGGTTAGGGTTAGGTTATGGCTTACGGTACGGGTTCGGGGAGGGGTTCGTGTATGGCGAAGGGTATGGGTTAGGGTTAGTGTTATGTTAGGGTTAGGGCTCGGTTTAGGGTAC
Source organism: Balaenoptera physalus (assembly GCF_965194825.1). Taxonomy (NCBI): domain Eukaryota; kingdom Metazoa; phylum Chordata; class Mammalia; order Artiodactyla; family Balaenopteridae; genus Balaenoptera; species Balaenoptera physalus. The sequence goes on from NW_028126334.1 coordinate 81,444, forward strand.
GGTGTAGGATTAGGGTACGTGTTAGGGTTAGGGTAAGCGTTAGTGTTAGGGTAGTTATTCAACCTATCCCACTCTCTAGATACCCCTTAGCACGTAAAGGAATATTATTTGGGTGTCCAGCCATGGAGAAGAGTTTAGACACTAGGATAAGATAAGGAACACACCCATTATAAAGAAATCACATTAGGATTCTCTTTTTAACCTGATACTTATAACACTAGTGATTAGGAAATGTATTGGAGGCAGAAGCAGTCAAGGGTAGCTTAGGGTTAGGGTACGGCTTAGGATACGGTTTCGGGGAGGGGTTCGTGTACGGTGTAGCGTATGGGTTAGGGTTAGGGTTAGTGGTAGGGTTAGGGCTCGGTTTAGGTTACGGGCTAGGATTAGGGTACGTGTTAGGGTTAGGGTAGGGGTTAGGGTTAGGGTACGCGTTAGGGTTAGGGTAGTTATTAAACCTATCCCACTCTCTAGATACCCCTTAGCACGTAAAGGAATATTATTTGGGTGTCCAGCCATGGAGAAGAGTTTAGACACTAGGATCAGATAAGGAACACACCCATTATAAAGAAATCACATTAGGATTCTCTTTTTAAGTGGTTCCTTAAAACACTAGTGCTTAAGAAATTTATTTGAGGCAGAAGCAGTCAAGGATAGCTTAGGGTTAGGGTACGGCTTAGGATACGGGTTCGGGGAGGGGTTCGTGTACGGTGTAGGGTATGGGTTAGGGTTAAGGTTAGTGGTAGGGGTTAGGGTAGGGGTTAGGGTTTTGGTACGCGTTTGGGTTAGGGTAGTTATTAAACCTATCCCACACTCTAGTTACTCCTTAGCACGTAAAGGAATATTATTTGGGGGTCCATCCATGGAGAAGAGTTTAGACACAAGGATAAGATAAGGAACACACCCATTATAAAGAAATCACATTAGGATTCTCTTTTTAAGCTGTTCCTTAAAACACTAGTGCTTAGGAAATCTATTGGAGGCAGAAGCAGTCAAGGGTAGCCTAGGGTTAGGGTTAGGGTGAGGGTTAGGGTTAGGGTTCGGCTTAAGGTACTGTTTCGAGGAGGGGTTCGGGTACGGCGTAGGGTATGGGTTAGTGTTAGTGTTAGGGTTAGTGTTAGGGTTAGGGCTCGGTTTAGGGTACGGGTTAGGATTAGGGTACGTGTTTCGGTCAGGGTAGGGGTTAGGGTTAGGGTATGCGATAGGGTTAGGGTAGTTATTAAACCTATCCCACTGTCTTGATACCCCTTAGCATGGAAAGGAATATTATTTGGGGGTCCATCCATGGAGAAAAGTTTAGACCCAAGGATAAGATAAGGAACACACCCATTATAAAGAAATCACATTAGGATTCCCTTTTTAGGATGTTCCTTAAAACACTAGTGATTAGGAAATCTATTGGAGGCAGAAGCAGTCAAGGGTAGCTTAGGATTAGGGTACGGCTTAGGTTACGGGTTCGGGGAGGGGTTCGTGTACGGCGTAGGATATGGGTTAGGGTTAGGGTTAGGGTTAGTGGTAGGGTTAGGGCTCGGTTTAGGGTACGGGTTAGGATTAGGGTACGTGTTAGGGTTAGGGTAGGGGTTAGGGTTAGAGTACGCGTTAGGGTTAATGTAGTTATTAACCCTATCCCACTCTCTGGATACCCCTTAACACGTAAAGGAATATTATTTGGGGGTCCAGGCATGGAGAAGAGTTTAGACACAAGGATAAGATAAGGAACACACCCATTATAAAGAAACCACGTTAGGATTCTCTTTTTAAGCTGTTCCTTAAAACACTAGTGCTTAGGAAATCAATTGGAGGCAGAAGCATTAGGGTAGCCTAGGGTTAGGGATAGGCTTAGGGTTAGTGTTAGGGTACGGCTTAGTGTACGGGTTCGGGGAGGGGTTCGTTTATGGCGTAGGGTATGGGTTAGGGTTAGGGTTAGGGTTAGTGTTAGGGTTAGGGCTCGGTTTAGGTTATGGGTTAGGATTAGGGTACGTGTAAGGGTTAGGGTAGGGGTTAAGGTTAGGGTACGCGTTAGGGTTAGGGTAGTTATTAAACCTATTCCACTCTCTAGATACCCCTTAGCATGTAAAGGAATATTATTTGGGGGTCCAGCCATGGAGAAAAGTTTAGACACTAGGATAAGATAAGGAACACACCCATTATAAAGAAATCACATTAGGATTCTCTTTTTAAGCTGTTCCTTAAAACACTAGTGCTTAGGAAATCTATTGGAGGCAGAAGCAGTCAAGGGTAGCCTAGGGTTAGGGTTAGGCTTAGGGTACGGGTTAGGGTACGGCTTAGGGTATGGGTTCGGGGAGGTGTTCGCGTATGGCGTAGCGTATGGGTTACGGTTAGGGTAAGGGTTAGTGTTAGGGTTAGGGCTCGGTTTAGGGTACGGGTTAGGATTAGGGTACGTGTTATGGTTAGGGTAGGGGTTAGGGTTAGGGTACGCCTTAGGTTTAGGGTAGTTATTAAAACTATCCCACTCTCTAGATACCCCTTTGCACGTCAAGGAATATTATTTGGGGGTACAGCCTCGGAGAAGGGTTTAGACACAAGGATAAGATAAGGAACACAGCCATTATAAAGAAATCACATTAGGATTCTCTTTTTAAGGTGTTCCTTAAAACACTAGTGCTTAGGAAATCTATTGGAGGCAGAAGCATTGAAGGTTAGCCTAGGGATAGTGTTAGGCTTAGGGTTAGGTTTAGGGTATGGCTTAGGGTACGGGTTCGGGGTGGGTTTTGGGTACGGCGTAGGGTATGGGTTAGTGTTAGGGTTAGGGTTAGTGTTAGGGTTAGGGCTCGGTTTAGGGTACGGGTTAAGAGTAGGCTACGTATTATGGTTAGGGTAGGGGTTAGGGTTAGGGTACGCGTAAGGGTTAGGGTAGTTATTAAACCTATCCCTCTCTCTAGATACCCCTTAGCACATAAAGGAATATTATTTGGGGGTCCATCCATGGAGAAAAGTTTAGACACTAGGATAAGATAAGGAACACACCCATTATAAAGAAATCACATTAGGATTCTCTTTTTAGGATGTTCCTTAAAACACTAGTGCTTAGGAAATCTATTGGAGGAAGAAGCAGTCAAGGGCAGCTTAGGATTAGGGTACGGCTTAGGATACGGGTTCGGGAAGGTGTTCGTGTACGGCGTAGGGTATGGGTTAGGGTTAGGTTTAGGGTTAGTGGTAGGGTTAGGGCTAGGTTTAGGGTACGGGTTAGGATTAGGGTACGTGTTAGGCTTAGGGTTAGGGTACGCGTTAGGGTTAGGGTAGTTATTAAACCTATCCCACTCTCTAGATAGCCCTTAGCACGTAAAGAAATATTATTTGGGGGTCCATCCATGGAGAAGTGTTTAGACACTAGGATAAGATAAGGAACACACCCATTATAAAGAAATCACATTAGGATTTTCGTTTTAAGCTGTTCCTTAAAACACTAGTGCTTCGGAAATCTATTGGAGGCTGAAGCAGTCAAGGGTAGCTTAGGCTTAGGGAAAGGGTGATGGTTAGGGTTAGGGTACGGCTTAGGGTACGGGTTCTGGGAGGGCGTCGGGTACGGCGTAGGGTACGGGTTAGGGTTAGTGTTAGGGTTAGGGCTCGGTTTAGAGTACGGGTTAGGATTAGGGTACGTGTTAGCGTTAGTGTAGGGGTTAGGGTTAGGGTACGTGTTAGGGTTAGGGTAGTTATTAAACCTACCCCACTCTATAGATACCCCTTAGCACGTAAAGGAATATTATTTGGGGGTCCAGCCATGGAGAAGAGTTTAGACACAAGGATAAGATAAGGAACACACCCATTATAAAGAAATCACATTAGGATTCTCTTTTTAAGCTGTTCCTTAAAACACTATTGCTTAGGAAATCTATTGGAGGCAGAAGCAGTCAAGGGTAGCCTAGGGTTAGGGATAGGCTTAGGTTTAGTGTTAGGGTATGGCCTAGGGTTACCGTTCGAGGAGGGTTCCGGTTCTGGCGTAGGGTATGGGTTAGGGTTAGGGTTAGGGATAGTGTTAGGGTTAGGGCTCGGTTTAGGGTACGGGTTCGGGGAGGGGTTCGTGTACGGCATAGGGTATGGTTTAGGGTTAGGGTTAGTGTTAGGATTAGGGCTCAGTTTAGGGTATGGGTTAGGATTAGGGTACGTGTTAGGGTTAGGGTAGGGGTTATCGTTAGGGTACGCGTGAGGGTTAGGGTAGTTATTAAACCTATCCCACTCTCTAGATACCCCTTAGCACGTAAAGGAATATTATTTGGGGGTCCAGCGATGGAGAAGTGTTTAGACACTAGGATAAGATAAGGAACACAACCATTATAAAGAAATCACATTAGGATTCTCTTTTTAAGCTGTTCCTTAAAACACTAGTGCTTAGGAAATCTATTGGAGGCAGAAGCAGTCAAGGGTAGCCTAGGGTTAGGGTTAGGCTTAGGGTACGGGTTAGGGTTCGGCTTAGGGTATGGGTTCGGGGAGGTGTTCGCGTATGGCGTAGCGTATGGGTTACGGTTAGGGTAAGGGTTAGTGTTAGGGTTAGGGCTCGGTTTAGGGTACGGGTTAGGATTAGGGTACGTGTTATGGTTAGGGTAGGGGTTAGGGTTAGGGTACGCCTTAGGTTTAGGGTAGTTATTAAAACTATCCTACTCTCTAGATACCCCTTTGCACGTCAAGGAATATTATTTGGGGGTACAGCCTCGGAGAAGGGTTTAGACACAAGGATAAGATAAGGAACACAGCCATTATAAAGAAATCACATTAGGATTCTCTTTTTAAGGTGTTCCTTAAAACACTAGTGCTTAGGAAATCTATTGGAGGCAGAAGCATTGAAGGTTAGCCTAGGGTTAGTGTTAGGCTTAGGGTTAGGTTTAGGGTATGGCTTAGGGTACGGGTTCGGGGTGGGTTTTGCGTACGGCGTAGGGTATGGGTTAGTGTTAGGGTTAGGGTTAGTGTTAGGGTTAGGGCTCGGTTTAGGGTACGGGTTAAGAGTAGGCTACGTATTATGGTTAGGGTAGGGGTTAGGGTTAGGGTACGCGTAAGGGTTAGGGTAGTTATTAAACCTATCCCTCTCTCTAGATACCCCTTAGCACATAAAGGTATATTATTTGGGGGTCCATCCATGGAGAAAAGTTTAGACACTAGGATAAGATAAGGAACACACCCATTATAAAGAAATCACATTAGGATTCTCTTTTTAGGATGTTCCTTAAAACACTAGTGCTTAGGAAATCTATTGGAGGAAGAAGCAGTCAAGGGCAGCTTAGGATTAGGGTACGGCTTAGGATACGGGTTCGGGAAGGGGTTCGTGTACGGCGTAGGGTATGGGTTAGGGTTAGGTTTAGGGTTAGTGGTAGGGTTAGGGCTCGGTTTAGGGTACGGGTTAGGATTAGGGTACGTGTTAGGCTTAGGGTTAGGGTACGCGTTAGGGTTAGGGTAGTTATTAAACCTATCCCACTCTCTAGATAGCCCTTAGCACGTAAAGAAATATTATTTGGGGGTCCATCCATGGAGAAGTGTTTAGACACTAGGATAAGATAAGGAACACATCCATTATAAAGAAATCACATTAGGATTCCCTTTTTAAGCTGTTCCTTAAAACACTAGTGCTTAGGAAATCTATTGGAGGCAGAAGCAGTCAAGGGTAGCCTAGGGTTAGCGTTAGGCTTAGGGTTAGGGTTAGGGTACGGCTTAGGGTATGGGTTCGGGGAGGGGTTCGGGTACGCCGTAGGGTATGGGTTAGGGTTAGGGTTAGTGTTAGGTTGAGGGCTCGGTTTAGGGTACGGGTTAGGATTAGGGTACGTGTTAGGGTTAGGGTAGGGGTTAGGGTTAGGGTACGCGTTAGGGTTAGGGTAGTTATTAAACCTATCCAACTCTCTAGATACCCCTTAGCACGTAAAGGAATATTATTTGGGGGTCCAGCCATGGAGAAGAGTTTTGACAAAAGGATAAGTTAAGGAACACACCCATTATAAAGAAATCACATTAGGATTCTCTTTTTAACCTGTTCCTTAAAACACTAGTGCTTAGGGAATCTATTGGAGGCAGAAGCAGTCAAGGAGAGCCTAGGGTTAGGGTTAGGGTGGGGGTTAAGGTTAGTTTACGGCTTAAGGTACGGGTTCGGGGAGGGGTTCGTGTATGGCGTAGGGTATGGGTTAGGGTTAGGGTTAGTGTTAGGGTTAGGGCTCGGTTTAGGGTATGGGTTAGGATTAGGGTACGTGTTAGGGTTAGCGTACGCGTTAGTGTTAGGGTAGTTATTAAACCTATCCCACTCTCTAGATACCCCTTAGCACGTAAAGGAATATTATTTGGGGGTCCATCCATGGAGAAGTGTTTAGACACTAGGATAATATAAGGAACACATCCATTATAAAGAAATCACATTAGGATTCCCGTTTTAAGCTGTTCCTTAAAACACTAGTGCTTAGGAAATCTATTGGAGGCAGAAGCAGTCAAGGGTAGCCTAGGGTTAGGGTTAGGCTTAGGGATAGGGTTAGGGTACGGCTTAGGGTACGGGTTCAGTGAGGGGTTCGGGTACGGCGTAGGGTATGGGTTCGGGTTAGTGTTAGGGTTAGTGTTAGGGTTAGGGCTCGGTTTAGGGTACGGGTTAGGATTAGGGTACGTGTTAGGGTTAGGGTTAGGCTACGTGTTAGGGTTACGGTAGTAATTAAACCTATCCCACTCTCTAGATACCCCTTAGGACGTAAAGGAATATAGTTTGGGATTCCACCCATGGAGAAGAGTTTAGACACTAGCAAAAGATAAGGAACACACCCATTATAAAGAAATCACATTAGGATTCTCTTTTTAAGCTGTTTCTTAAAACACTAGTGCTTAGGAAATGTATTGGAGGCAGAAGCAGTCAAGGGTAGATTAGGGTTAGGGTACGGCTTAGGATTCGGGTTCGGGGAGGGGTTCGGGTATGGCGTAGGGTATGGTTTAGGGTTAGGTTTAAGATCAGTGGTAGGGTTAGGGCTCGGTTTAGGGTACGGGTTAGGTCTAGGGCACGTGTTAGGGTTAGGGTAGGGGTTGGGGTTAGCGTACGCGTTAGGGTTAGGGTAGTTATTAAACCTATCCCACTCTCTAGATACCTCTTAGAACGTAAAGGAATATTTTTTGGGGGTCCAGCCATGGAGAAGAGTTTAGACACTAGGATAAGATAAGGAACACACCCATTATAAAGAAATCACATTAGGATTGTGTTTTTAAGCTGTTCCTTAAAACACTAGTGATTAGGAAATATATTGGAGGCAGAAGCAGTCAAGGGTAGCCTAGGGTTAGGGTTAGGCTTAGGGTTAGGTTTAGGGTACGGCTTAGTGTACGGGTTCGGGGAGAGGTTCGGGTACGGCGTAGGGTATGGGTTAAGGTTAGGGTTGGGGTTAGTGTTAGGGTTAGGACTCGGTTTAGGGTACGGGTTAAGATTAGGGTACGTGTTAAGGTAAGGGTTAGGGTTAGGGTTAGGGTTAGGGTTAGGGTTAGGGTAGGGTTTAGGGTAGGGGTTGGGTTTGGTACGCGTTTGGGTTAGGGTAGTTATTAAATCTATCCCACCCTCTAGTTACCCCTTAGCACATAAAGGAATATTATTTGGGGATCCAGCCATGGAGAAGAGTTTAGACACTAGGATAAGATAAGGAACACACCCATTATAAAGAAATCACATTAGGATTCTCTTTTTAAGCTGTTCCTTAAAACACTAGTGCTTAGGAAATCTATTGGAGGCAGAAGCAGTCAAGGGTAGCCTAGGGTTAGGGTTAGGTTTAGGGTTAGGGTTAGGGTACGGCTTAGGGTTCGGGTTCGGGGAGGGGTACGGGTACGGCGTAGGGTATGGGTTAGTGTTAGGGTTAGGGTTAGTGTTAGGGTTAGGGTTATGTTAGGGTTAGGGCTCGGTTTAGGGTACGGGTTAGGATTAGGGTACGTGTTAGGGTTAGGGTAGGGGTTAGGGTTAGGGTACGCGTTAGGGATAGGGTAGTTATTAAACCTCTCCCACTCTCTAGATACCCCTTAGCACGAAAAGGAATATTATTTGGGGGTCCAGCCATGGAGAAGTGTTTAGACACTAGGAGAAGATAAGGAACACACTCATTATAAAGAAATAACATTTGGATTCTCTTTTTAAGCTGTTCGTTAAAACACTAGTGCTTAGGAAATCTATTGGAGGCAGAAGCAGTCAAGGGTAGCCTAGGGTTAGGTTTAGGGTGAGGGTTATGGTTAGGGTACGGGTTCGGGGAGGGGTTCGTGTACGGCGTAGGGTATGGGTTAGGGTTAGGGTGAGGGTTAGTGTTAGGGTTAGGGCTCGGTTTAGGGTACGGGTTAGGATTAGGGTACGTGTTAGGGTTAGGGTAGGGGTTTGGGTTAGGGTACGCGTTAGGGTTAGGGAAGTTATTAAACCGATCCCACTCTCTAGATACCCCTTAGCACGTAAAGGAATATTATTTGGGGGTCCAGCCATGGAGAAGAGTTTAGACACTAGGATAAGATAAGGAACACACCCATTATAAAGAAATCACATTAGGATTGTGTTTTTAAGCTGTTCCTTAAAACACTAGTGATTAGGAAATATATTGGAGGCAGAAGCAGTCAAGGGTAGCCTAGGGTTAGGGTTAGGCTTAGGGTTAGGTTTAGGGTACGGCTTAGTGTACGGGTTCGGGGAGAGGTTCGGGTACGGCGTAGGGTATGGGTTAAGGTTAGGGTTGGGGTTAGTGTTAGGGTTAGGACTCGGTTTAGGGTACGGGTTAAGATTAGGGTACGTGTTAAGGTAAGGGTTAGGGTTAGGGTTAGGGTTAGGGTTAGGGTTAGGGTAGGGTTTAGGGTAGGGGTTGGGTTTGGTACGCGTTTGGGTTAGGGTAGTTATTAAATCTATCCCACCCTCTAGTTACCCCTTAGCACATAAAGGAATATTATTTGGGGATCCAGCCATGGAGAAGAGTTTAGACACTAGGATAAGATAAGGAACACACCCATTATAAAGAAATCACATTAGGATTCTCTTTTTAAGCTGTTCCTTAAAACACTAGTGCTTAGGAAATCTATTGGAGGCAGAAGCAGTCAAGGGTAGCCTAGGGTTAGGGTTAGGTTTAGGGTTAGGGTTAGGGTACGGCTTAGGGTTCGGGTTCGGGGAGGGGTACGGGTACGGCGTAGGGTATGGGTTAGTGTTAGGGTTAGGGTTAGTGTTAGGGTTAGGGTTATGTTAGGGTTAGGGCTCGGATTAGGGTACGGGTTAGGATTAGGGTACGTGTTAGGGTTAGGGTAGGGGTTAGGGTTAGGGTACGCGTTAGGGATAGGGTAGTTATTAAACCTCTCCCACTCTCTAGATACCCCTTAGCACGAAAAGGAATATTATTTGGGGGTCCAGCCATGGAGAAGTGTTTAGACACTAGGATAAGATAAGGAACACACTCATTATAAAGAAATAACATTTGGATTCTCTTTTTAAGCTGTTCGTTAAAACACTAGTGCTTAGGAAATCTATTGGAGGCAGAAGCAGTCAAGGGTAGCCTAGGGTTAGGTTTAGGGTGAGGGTTATGGTTAGGGTACGGGTTCGGGGAGGGGTTCGTGTACGGCGTAGGGTATGGGTTAGGGTTAGGGTGAGGGTTAGTGTTAGGGTTAGGGCTCGGTTTAGGGTACGGGTTAGGATTAGGGTACGTGTTAGGGTTAGGGTAGGGGTTTGGGTTAGGGTACGCGTTAGGGTTAGGGAAGTTATTAAACCGATCCCACTCTCTAGATACCCCTTAGCACGTAAAGGAATATTATTTGGGGGTCCAGCCATGGAGAAGAGTTTAGACACTAGGATAAGATAAGGAACACACCAATTATAAAGAAATCACATTAGGATTCTCTTTTTAAGCTGTTCCTTAAAACACTATTGATTAGGAAAACTCTTGGAGGCAGAAGCAGTCAAGGGTAGCTTAGGGTTAGGTTACGGCTTAGGATACTGGTTCGGGGAGGGGTTCGTGTACGGCGTAGGGTATGGGTTAGGGTTAGGGTTAGGGTTAGTGGTATGGTTAGGGCTCGGTTTAGGGTACGGGTTAGGATTAGGGTATGTGTTAGGGTTAGGGTAGGGGTTAGGGTTAGGGTTCGCGTTAGGGTTAGGGTAGCTATTAAACCTATCCCACTCTCTAGATACCCCTTAGCACGTAAAGGAATATTATTTAAGGGTCCAGCCATGGAGAAGAGTTTAGACACTAGGATAAGATAAGGAACACACCCATTATAAAGAAATCACATTAGGATTCTCTTTTTAAGCTGTTCCTTAAAACACTAGTGCTTAGGAAATCTATTGGAGGAAAAAGCAGTCAAAGGTAGCCCAGGGTTAGGGTTAGGGTGAGGATTAGGGTTAGGGTACGGCTTAGGGTACGGGTTCGGGTAGGGGTTCGTGTATGGCGCAGGGTATGTGTTAGGGTTAGTGTTAGTGTTAGTGTTAGGGTTAGGGCTCGGTTTAGGGTACGGGTTAGGATTAGGGTACCTGTTAGTGTTAGGGTAGGGGTTAGGATTAGGGTACGCGTTAGGGTTAGGGTAGTTATTAAACCTATACCACTCTCTAGATACCCCTTAGCACGTAAAGGAATATTATTTGGGGATCCAGGCATGGAGAAGAGTTTAGACACTAGGATAAGATAAGGAACACACCCATTATAAAGAAATCACATTAGAATTCTCTTTTTAAGCTGTTCCTTAAAACACTAGTGCTTAGGAAATCTATTGGAGGCAGAAGCAGTCAAGGGTAGCCTAGGGTTCGGGTTAGGCTTAGGGTTAGGGTTAGGGTAAGGCTTAGGGTACGGGTTCGGAGAGGGGTTCAGGTACGGCGTAGGGTATGGGTTAGGGTTAGGGTTAGTGTTAGGGTTAGGGCTCGATTTAGGGTACGTGTTAGGATTACATTACGGGTTAGGGTTAGGGTAGGGATTAGGGCTAGGGTACGCGTAAGGATTAGGGTAGTTATTAAAACTATACCACTCTCTAGATACCCCTTAGGACATAAAGGAATATTATTTGGGGGTCCAGCCATGGAGAAGAGTTTAGACAGTAGGATAAGATAAGGAACACACCTATTATAAAGAAATCACATTAGGATTCTGTTTTTAAGCTGTTCCTTGAAACACTAGTGCTTAGGAAATCTATTGGAGGCAGAAGCAGTCAAGGGTAGCCTAGGGTTAGGGTTAGGCTTAGGGTACGGGTTAGGGTTCGGCTTAGGGTATGGGTTCGGGGAGGTGTTCGCGTATGGCGTAGCGTATGGGTTACGGTTAGGGTAAGGGTTAGTGTTAGGGTTAGGGCTCGGTTTAGGGTACGGGTTAGGATTAGGGTACGTGTTATGGTTAGGGTAGGGGTTAGGGTTAGGGTACGCCTTAGGTTTAGGGTAGTTATTAAAACTATCCTACTCTCTAGATACCCCTTTGCACGTCAAGGAATATTATTTGGGGGTACAGCCTCGGAGAAGGGTTTAGACACAAGGATAAGATAAGGAACACAGCCATTATAAAGAAATCACATTAGGATTCTCTTTTTAAGGTGTTCCTTAAAACACTAGTGCTTAGGAAATCTATTGGAGGCAGAAGCATTGAAGGTTAGCCTAGGGTTAGTGTTAGGCTTAGGGTTAGGTTTAGGGTATGGCTTAGGGTACGGGTTCGGGGTGGGTTTTGCGTACGGCGTAGGGTATGGGTTAGTGTTAGGGTTAGGGTTAGTGTTAGGGTTAGGGCTCGGTTTAGGGTACGGGTTAAGAGTAGGCTACGTATTATGGTTAGGGTAGGGGTTAGGGTTAGGGTACGCGTAAGGGTTAGGGTAGTTATTAAACCTATCCCTCTCTCTAGATACCCCTTAGCACATAAAGGTATATTATTTGGGGGTCCATCCATGGAGAAAAGTTTAGACACTAGGATAAGATAAGGAACACACCCATTATAAAGAAATCACATTAGGATTCTCTTTTTAGGATGTTCCTTAAAACACTAGTGCTTAGGAAATCTATTGGAGGAAGAAGCAGTCAAGGGCAGCTTAGGATTAGGGTACGGCTTAGGATACGGGTTCGGGAAGGGGTTCGTGTACGGCGTAGGGTATGGGTTAGGGTTAGGTTTAGGGTTAGTGGTAGGGTTAGGGCTCGGTTTAGGGTACGGGTTAGGATTAGGGTACGTGTTAGGCTTAGGGTTAGGGTACGCGTTAGGGTTAGGGTAGTTATTAAACCTATCCCACTCTCTAGATAGCCCTTAGCACGTAAAGAAAATATTATTTGGGGGTCCATCCATGGAGAAGTGTTTAGACACTAGGATAAGATAAGGAACACATCCATTATAAAGAAAATCACATTAGATTCCCTTTTTAAGCTGTTCCTTAAAACACTAGTGCTTAGGAAATCTATTGGAGGCAGAAGCAGTCAAGGGTAGCCTAGGGTTAGCGTTAGGCTTAGGGTTAGGGTTAGGGTACGGCTTAGGGTATGGGTTCGGGGAGGGGTTCGGGTACGCCGTAGGGTATGGGTTAGGGTTAGGGTTAGTGTTAGGTTGAGGGCTCGGTTTAGGGTACGGGTTAGGATTAGGGTACGTGTTAGGGTTAGGGTAGGGGTTAGGGTTAGGGTACGCGTTAGGGTTAGGGTAGTTATTAAACCTATCCAACTCTCTAGATACCCCCTTAGCACGTAAAGGAATATTATTTGGGGGTCCAGCCATGGAGAAGAGTTTTGACAAAAGGATAAGTTAAGGAACACACCCATTATAAAGAAATCACATTAGGATTCTCTTTTTAACCTGTTCCTTAAAACACTAGTGCTTAGGGAATCTATTGGAGGCAGAAGCAGTCAAGGAGAGCCTAGGGTTAGGGTTAGGGTGGGGGTTAAGGGTTAGTTTACGGCTTAAGGTACGGGTTCGGGGAGGGGTTCGTGTATGGCGTAGGGTATGGGTTAGGGTTAGGGTTAGTGTTAGGGTTAGGGCTCGGTTTAGGGTATGGGTTAGGATTAGGGTACGTGTTAGGGTTAGCGTACGCGTTAGTGTTAGGGTAGTTATTAAACCTATCCCACTCTCTAGATACCCCTTAGCACGTAAAGGAATATTATTTGGGGGTCCATCCATGGAGAAGTGTTTAGACACTAGGATAATATAAGGAACACATCCATTATAAAGAAATCACATTAGGATTTCCCGTTTTAAGCTGTTCCTTAAAACACTAGTGCTTAGGAAATCTATTGGAGGCAGAAGCAGTCAAGGGTAGCCTAGGGTTAGGGTTAGGCTTAGGGATAGGGTTAGGGTACGGCTTAGGGTACGGGTTCAGTGAGGGGTTCGGGTACGGCGTAGGGTATGGGTTCGGGTTAGTGTTAGGGGTTAGTGTTAGGGTTAGGGCTCGGTTTTAGGGTACGGGTTAGGATTAGGGTACGTGTTAGGGTTAGGGGTTAGGCTACGTGTTAGGGTTACGGTAGTAATTAAACCTATCCCACTCTCTAGATACCCCTTAGGGACGTAAAGGAATATAGTTTGGGATTCCACCCATGGAGAAGAGTTTAGACACTAGCAAAAGATAAGGAACACACCCATTATAAAGAAATCACATTAGGATCTCTTTTTAAGCTGTTCTTAAAACACTAGTGCTTAGGAAATGTATTGGAGGCAGAAGCAGTCAAGGGTAGATTAGGGTTAGGGTACGGCTTAGGATTCGGGTTCGGGGAGGGGTTCGGGTATGGCGTAGGGTATGGTTTAGGGTTAAGTTTAAGATCAGTGGTAGGGTTAGGGCTCGGTTTAGGGTACGGGTTAGGTCTAGGGCACGTGTTAGGGTTAGGGTAGGGGTTGGGGTTAGCGTACGCGTTAGGGTTAGGGTAGTTATTAAACCTATCCCACTCTCTAGATACCTCTTAGAACGTAAAGGAATATTTTTGGGGGTCCAGCCATGGGAGAAGAGTTTTAGACACTAGGATAAGATAAGGAACACACCCATTATAAAGAAATCACATTAGGATTGTGTTTTTAAGCTGTTCCTTAAAACACTAGTGATTAGGAAATATTTGGAGGCAGAAGCAGGTCAAGGGTAGCCTAGGGTTAGGGTTAGGCTTAGGGTTAGGTTTAGGGTACGGCTTAGTGTACGGGTTCGGGGAGAGGTTCGGGTACGGCGTAGGGTATGGGTTAAGGTTAGGGTTGGGGTTAGTGTTAGGGTTAGGACTCGGTTTAGGGTACGGGTTAAGATTAGGGTAACGTGTTAAGGTAAGGGTTAGGGTTAGGGTTAGGGTTAGGGTTAGGGTTAGGGTAGGGTTTAGGGTAGGGGTTGGGTTTGGTACGCGTTTGGGTTAGGGTAGTTATTAAATCTATCCCACCCTCTAGTTACCCCTTAGCACATAAAGGAATATTATTTGGGGATCCAGCCATGGAGAAGAGTTTAGACACTAGGATAAGATAAGGAACACACCCATTATAAAGAAAATCACAATTAGGATTCTCTTTTTAAGCTGTTCCTTAAAAACACTAGTGCTTAGGAAATCTATTGGAGGCAGAAGCAGTCAAGGGTAGCCTAGGGTTAGGGTTAGGTTTAGGGTTAGGGTTAGGGTACGGCTTTAGGGTTTCGGGTTCGGGGAGGGGGTACGGGTACGGCGTAGGGTATGGGTTAGTGTTAGGGTTAGGGTTAGTGTTAGGGTTAGGGTTTATGTTAGGGTTAGGGCTCGGTTTAGGGTACGGGTTAGGATTAGGGTACGTGTTAGGGTTAGGGTAGGGGTTAGGGTTAGGGTACGCGTTAGGGATAGGGTAGTTATTAAACCTCTCCCACCTCTCTAGATACCCCCTTAGCACGAAAAGGAATATTATTTGGGGGTCCAGCCATGGAGAAGTGTTTAGACACTAGGAGAAGATAAGGAACACACTCATTATATTCTCTTTTTAAGCTGTTCGTTAAAACACTAGTGCTTAGGAAATCTATTGGAGGCAGAAGCAGTCAAGGGTAGCCTAGGGTTAGGTTTAGGGTGAGGGTTATGGTTAGGGTACGGGTTCGGGGAGGGGTTCGTGTACGGCGTAGGGTATGGGTTAGGGTTAGGGTGAGGGTTAGTGTTAGGGTTAGGGCTCGGTTTAGGGTACGGGTTAGGATTAGGGTACGTGTTAGGGTTAGGGTAGGGGTTTGGGTTAGGGTACGCGTTAGGGTTAGGGAAGTTATTAAACCGATCCCACTCTCTAGATACCCCTTAGCACGTAAAGGAATATTATTTGGGGGTCCAGCCATGGAGAAGAGTTTAGACACTAGGATAAGATAAGGAACACACCCATTATAAAGAAATCACATTAGGATTGTGTTTTTAAGCTGTTCCTTAAAACACTAGTGATTAGGAAATATATTGGAGGCAGAAGCAGTCAAGGGTAGCCTAGGGTTAGGGTTAGGCTTAGGGTTAGGTTTAGGGTACGGCTTAGTGTACGGGTTCGGGGAGAGGTTCGGGTACGGCGTAGGGTATGGGTTAAGGTTAGGGTTGGGGTTAGTGTTAGGGTTAGGACTCGGTTTAGGGTACGGGTTAAGATTAGGGTACGTGTTAAGGTAAGGGTTAGGGTTAGGGTTAGGGTTAGGGTTAGGGTTAGGGTAGGGTTTAGGGTAGGGGTTGGGTTTGGTACGCGTTTGGGTTAGGGTAGTTATTAAATCTATCCCACCCTCTAGTTACCCCTTAGCACATAAAGGAATATTATTTGGGGATCCAGCCATGGAGAAGAGTTTAGACACTAGGATAAGATAAGGAACACACCCATTATAAAGAAATCACATTAGGATTCTCTTTTTAAGCTGTTCCTTAAAACACTAGTGCTTAGGAAATCTATTGGAGGCAGAAGCAGTCAAGGGTAGCCTAGGGTTAGGGTTAGGTTTAGGGTTAGGGTTAGGGTACGGCTTAGGGTTCGGGTTCGGGGAGGGGTACGGGTACGGCGTAGGGTATGGGTTAGTGTTAGGGTTAGGGTTAGTGTTAGGGTTAGGGTTATGTTAGGGTTAGGGCTCGGATTAGGGTACGGGTTAGGATTAGGGTACGTGTTAGGGTTAGGGTAGGGGTTAGGGTTAGGGTACGCGTTAGGGATAGGGTAGTTATTAAACCTCTCCCACTCTCTAGATACCCCTTAGCACGAAAAGGAATATTATTTGGGGGTCCAGCCATGGAGAAGTGTTTAGACACTAGGATAAGATAAGGAACACACTCATTATAAAGAAATAACATTTGGATTCTCTTTTTAAGCTGTTCGTTAAAACACTAGTGCTTAGGAAATCTATTGGAGGCAGAAGCAGTCAAGGGTAGCCTAGGGTTAGGTTTAGGGTGAGGGTTATGGTTAGGGTACGGGTTCGGGGAGGGGTTCGTGTACGGCGTAGGGTATGGGTTAGGGTTAGGGTGAGGGTTAGTGTTAGGGTTAGGGCTCGGTTTAGGGTACGGGTTAGGATTAGGGTACGTGTTAGGGTTAGGGTAGGGGTTTGGGTTAGGGTACGCGTTAGGGTTAGGGAAGTTATTAAACCGATCCCACTCTCTAGATACCCCTTAGCACGTAAAGGAATATTATTTGGGGGTCCAGCCATGGAGAAGAGTTTAGACACTAGGATAAGATAAGGAACACACCAATTATAAAGAAATCACATTAGGATTCTCTTTTTAAGCTGTTCCTTAAAACACTATTGATTAGGAAAACTCTTGGAGGCAGAAGCAGTCAAGGGTAGCTTAGGGTTAGGTTACGGCTTAGGATACTGGTTCGGGGAGGGGTTCGTGTACGGCGTAGGGTATGGGTTAGGGTTAGGGTTAGGGTTAGTGGTATGGTTAGGGCTCGGTTTAGGGTACGGGTTAGGATTAGGGTATGTGTTAGGGTTAGGGTAGGGGTTAGGGTTAGGGTTCGCGTTAGGGTTAGGGTAGCTATTAAACCTATCCCACTCTCTAGATACCCCTTAGCACGTAAAGGAATATTATTTAAGGGTCCAGCCATGGAGAAGAGTTTAGACACTAGGATAAGATAAGGAACACACCCATTATAAAGAAATCACATTAGGATTCTCTTTTTAAGCTGTTCCTTAAAACACTAGTGCTTAGGAAATCTATTGGAGGAAAAAGCAGTCAAAGGTAGCCCAGGGTTAGGGTTAGGGTGAGGATTAGGGTTAGGGTACGGCTTAGGGTACGGGTTCGGGTAGGGGTTCGTGTATGGCGCAGGGTATGTGTTAGGGTTAGTGTTAGTGTTAGTGTTAGGGTTAGGGCTCGGTTTAGGGTACGGGTTAGGATTAGGGTACCTGTTAGTGTTAGGGTAGGGGTTAGGATTAGGGTACGCGTTAGGGTTAGGGTAGTTATTAAACCTATACCACTCTCTAGATACCCCTTAGCACGTAAAGGAATATTATTTGGGGATCCAGGCATGGAGAAGAGTTTAGACACTAGGATAAGATAAGGAACACACCCATTATAAAGAAATCACATTAGAATTCTCTTTTTAAGCTGTTCCTTAAAACACTAGTGCTTAGGAAATCTATTGGAGGCAGAAGCAGTCAAGGGTAGCCTAGGGTTCGGGTTAGGCTTAGGGTTAGGGTTAGGGTAAGGCTTAGGGTACGGGTTCGGAGAGGGGTTCAGGTACGGCGTAGGGTATGGGTTAGGGTTAGGGTTAGTGTTAGGGTTAGGGCTCGATTTAGGGTACGTGTTAGGATTACATTACGGGTTAGGGTTAGGGTAGGGATTAGGGCTAGGGTACGCGTAAGGATTAGGGTAGTTATTAAAACTATACCACTCTCTAGATACCCCTTAGCACATAAAGGAATATTATTTGGGGGTCCAGCCATGGAGAAGAGTTTAGACAGTAGGATAAGATAAGGAACACACCTATTATAAAGAAATCACATTAGGATTCTGTTTTTAAGCTGTTCCTTGAAACACTAGTGCTTAGGAAATCTATTGGAGGCAGAAGCAGTCAAGGGTAGCCTAGGGTTAGGGTTAGGCTTAGGGTTAGGGTTAGGGTACGACTTAAGTTATGGGTTCGCGGAGGGGTTCGGGTACAGCGTAGGGTATGGGTTAGGGTTAGGGTTAGTGTTAGGGTTAGGGCTCGGATTAGGGTACGGGTTAAGATTAGGGTACGTGTTAGGGTAAGGTTAGACGTTAGGGTTAGGGTATGCGTTAGGTTTAGGGTAGTTATTAAACCTATCCCACTCTCTAGATACCCCTTAGCACGTAAAGGAATACTGTTTGGTGGTCCGGCCATGGAGAAGAGTTTAGACACTAGGATAAGATAAGGAACACACCCATTATAAAGAAATCACATTAGGATTCTCTTTTTAAGCTGTTCCTGAAAACACTAGTGCTTAGGAAATATATTGGAGGCGGAAGAATTCAAGGGTAACTTAGGGTTAGGGTTAGGGTTAGGGTACGGCTTAGGGTACGGGTTCGGGGAGAGGTTCGGGTACGGCGTATGGTATGGGTTAGGTTTAGGGTTAGGGTTAGTGTTAGGGTTAGGGCTCGGTTTAGGGTACGGGTTTGCATTAGGGTACGTGTTAGGGTTAGGGTAGGGGTTAGGGTTAGAGTACGCGTTAGGGTTAGGGAAGTTATTAAAACTATCCCACTCTCTAGATACCCCTTAGCACGAAAAGGAATATTATTTGGGGGTCCAGCCATGGAGCAGAGTTTAGACACTAGGATAAGATAAGGAAAACACCCATTATAAAGAAATCACTTTAGGATTCTCTTTTTAAGCTGTTCCTTAAAGCACTAGTGATTAGGAAAACTCTTGGAGGCAGAAGCAGTCAAGGGTAGCTTAGTGTTAGGGTACGGCTTAGGATACTGGTTCGGGGAGGGGTTCATGTACGGCGTAGGGTATGGGTTAGGGTGAGGGTTAGGGTTAGTGTTATGGTTAGGGCTCGGTTTAGGGTACGGGTTAGGATTAGGGTACGTGTTAGGGTTAGGGTAGGGGTTAGGGTTAGGGTACGCGTTAGGGTTAGGGTAGTTATTAAACCTATCCAACTCTCTAGATACCCCTTAGCACGTAAAGGAATATTATTTGGGGGTCCAGCCATGGAGAAGAGTTTTGACAATAGGATAAGTTAAGGAACACACCCATTATAAAGAAATCACATTACGATTCTCCTTTTAACCTGTTCCTTAAAACACTAGTGCTTAGGAAATCTATTGGAGGCAGAAGCAGTCAAGGATAGCCTAGGGTTAGGGTTAGGGTGGTGGTTAGGGTTAGGTTATGGCTTACGGTACGGGTTCGGGGAGGGGTTCGTGTATGGCGAAGGGTATGGGTTAGGGTTAGGGTTATGTTAGGGTTAGGGCTCGGTTTAGGGTACGGGTTAGGATTAGGGTACGTGTTAGGGTTAGGGTAAGCGTTAGTGTTAGGGTAGTTATTAAACCTATCCCACTCTCTAGATACCCCTTAGCACGTAAAGGAATATTATTTGGGTGTCCAGCCATGGAGAAGAGTTTAGACACTAGGATAAGATAAGGAACACACCCATTATAAAGAAATCACATTAGGATTCTCTTTTTAACCTGATACTTATAACACTAGTGATTAGGAAATGTATTGGAGGCAGAAGCAGTCAAGGGTAGCTTAGGGTTAGGGTACAGCTTAGGATACGGTTTCGGGGAGGGGTTCGTGTACGGTGTAGGGTATGGGTTAGGGTTAGGGTTAGTGGTAGGGTTAGGGCTCGGTTTAGGGTACGGGCTAGGATTAGGGTACGTGTTAGGGTTAGGGTAGGGGTTAGGGTTAGGGTACGCGTTAGGGTTAGGGTAGTTATTAAACCTATCCCACTCTCTAGATACCCCTTAGCACGTAAAGGAATATTATTTGGGTGTCCAGCCATGGAGAAGAGTTTAGACACTAGGATCAGATAAGGAACACACCCATTATAAAGAAATCACATTAGGATTCTCTTTTTAAGTGGTTCCTTAAAACACTAGTGCTTAAGAAATTTATTTTAGGCAGAAGCATTCAAGGATAGCTTTGGGTTAGGGTACGGCTTAGGATACGGGTTCGGGGAGGGGTTCGTGTACGGTGTAGGGTATGGGTTAGGGTTAGGGTTAGTGGTAGGGGTTAGGGTAGGGGTTAGGGTTTTGGTACGCGTTTGGGTTAGGGTAGTTATTAAACCTATCCCACTCTCTAGATACCCCTTAGCACGTAATGGAATATTATTTGGGTGTCCAGCCATGGAGAAAAGTTTAGACACTAGGATAAGATAAGGAACACACCCATTATAAAGAAATCACAGTAGGATTTTCGTTTTAAGCTGTTCCTTAAAACACTAGTGCTTCGGAAATCTATTGGAGGCTGAAGCAGTCAAGGGTAGCTTAGGCTTAGGGAAAGGGTGACGGCTAGGGTTAGGGTACGGCTTAGGGTACGGGTTCGGGGAGGGCTTCGGGTACGGCGTAGGGTACGGGTTAGGGTTAGTGTTAGGGTTAGGGCTCGGTTTAGAGTACGGGTTAGGATTAGGGTACGTGTTAGGGTTAGTGTAGGGATTAGGGTTAGGGTACGTGTTAGGGTTAGGGTAGTTATTAAACCTACCCCACTCTATAGATACCCCTTAGCACGTAAAGGAATATTATTTGGGGGTCCAGCCATGGAGAAGAGTTTAGACACAAGGATAAGATAAGGAACACACCCATTATAAAGAAATCACATTAGGATTCTCTTTTTAAGCTGTTCCTTAAAACACTAGTGCTTAGGAAATCTATTGGAGGCAGAAGCAGTCAAGGGTAGCCTAGGGTTAGGAATAGGCTTAGGGTTAGTGTTAGGGTATGGCCTAGGGTTACCGTTCGAGGAGGGTTCCGGTTCTGGCGTAGGGTATGGGTTAGGGTTAGGCTTAGGGATAGTGTTAGGGTTAGGGCTCGGTTTAGGGTACGGGTTCGGGGAGGGGTTCGCGTACGGCATAGGGTATGGTTTAGGGTTAGGGTTAGTGTTAGGCTTAGGGCTCAGTTTAGGGTATGGGTTAGGATTAGGGTACGTGTTAGGGTTAGGGTAGGGGTTATCGTTAGGGTACGCGTGAGGGTTAGGGTAGTTATTAAAACTATCCCACTCTCTAGATACCCCTTAGCACGTAAAGGAATACTATTTGTGGGTCCAGCGATGGAGAAGTGTTTAGACACTAGGATAAGATAAGGAACACACCCATTATAAAGAAATCACATTAGGATTCTCTTTTTAAGCTGTTCCTTGAAACACTAGTGCTTAGGAAATCTATTGGAGGCAGAAGCAGTCAAGGGTAGCCTAGGGTTAGGGTTAGGCTTAGGGTACGGGTTAGGGTACGGCTTAGGGTACGGGTTCGGGGAGGTGTTCGGGTATGGCGTAGCGTATGGGTTACGGTTAGGGTAAGGGTTAGTGTTAGGGTTAGGTCTCGGTTTAGGGTACGGGTTAGGATTAGGGTACGTGTTATGGTTAGGGTAGGGGTTAGGGTTAGGGTACGCCTTAGGTTTAGGGTAGTTATTAAAACTATCCCACTCTCTAGATACCCCTTAGCACGTCAAGGAATATTATTTGGGGGTACAGCCTCGGAGAAGGGTTTAGACACAAGGATAAGATAAGGAACACACCCATTATAAAGAAATCACATTAGGATTCTCTTTTTAAGCTGTTCCTTAAAACACTAGTGCTTAGGAAATCTATTGGAGGCAGAAGCAGTGAAGGTTAGCCTAGGGTTAGGGTTAGGCTTAGGGTTAGGTTTAGGGTATGGCTTAGGGTACGGGTTCGGGGAGGGTTTTGGGTACGGCGTAGGGTATGGGTTAGTGTTAGGGTTAGGGTTAGTGTTAGGGTTAGGGCTCGGTTTAGGGTATGGGTTAAGAGTAGGCTACGTATTATGGTTAGGGTAGGGGTTAGGGTTAGGGTACGCGTAAGGGTTAGGGTAGTTATTAAACCTATCCCTCTCACTAGATACCCCTTAGCACATAAAGGAATATTATTTGGGGGTCCATCCATGGAGAAAAGTTTAGACACTAGGATAAGATAAGGAACACACCCATTATGAAGAAATCACATTAGGATTCTCTTTTTAGGATGTTCCTTAAAACACTAGTGCTTAGGAAATCTATTGGAGGAAGAAGCAGTCAAGGGTAGCTTAGGATTAGTGTACGGCTTAGGATATGGGTTCGGGAAGGGGTTCGTGTACGGCGTAGGGTATGGGTTAGGGTTAGGTATAGGGTTAGTGGTAGGGTTAGCGCTCGGTTTAGGGTACGGGTTAGGATTAGGGTACGTGTTAGGCTTAGGGTTAGGGTACGCGTTAGGGTTAGGGTAGTTATTAAACTTATCCCACTCTCTAGATAGCCCTTAGCACGTAAAGAAATATTATTTGGCGGTCCATCCATGGAGAAGTGTTTAGACACTAGGATAAGATAAGGAACACATCCATTATAAAGAAATCACATTAGGATTCCCTTTTTAAGCTGTTCCTTAAAACACTAGTGCTTAGGAAATCTATTGGAGGCAGAAGCAGTCAAGGGTAGCCTAGGGTTAGCGTTAGGCTTAGGGTTAGGGTTAGGGTACGGCTTAGGGTATGGGTTCGGGGAGGGGTTCGTGTACGCCGTAGGGTATGGGTTAGGGTTAGGGTTAGTGTTAGGTTGAGGGCTCGGTTTAGGGTACGGGTTAGGATTAGGGTACGTGTTAGGGTTAGGGTAGGGGTTAGGGTTAGGGTACGCGTTAGGGTTAGGGTAGTTATTAAACCTATCCAACTCTCTAGATACCCCTTAGCACGTAAAGGAATATTATTTGGGGGTCCAGCCATGGAGAAGAGTTTTGACAAAAGGATAAGTTAAGGAACACACCCATTATAAAGAAATCACATTAGGATTCTCTTTTTAACCTGTTCCTTAAAACACTAGTGCTTAGGGAATCTATTGGAGGCAGAAGCAGTCAAGGAGAGCCTAGGGTTAGGGTTAGGGTGGGGGTTAGGGTTAGGTTACGGCTTAAGGTACGGGTTCGGGGAGGGGTTCGTGTATGGCGTAGGGTATGGGTTAGGGTTAGGGTTAGTGTTAGGGTTAGGGCTCGGTTTAGGGTACGTGTTAGGATTAGATTACGGGTTAGGGTTAGGGTAGGGATTAGGGCTAGGGTACGCGTAAGGATTAGGGTAGTTATTAAAACTATACCACTCTCTAGATACCCCTTTGCACATAAAGGAATATTATTTGGGGGTCCAGCCATGGAGAAGAGTTTAGACACTAGGATAAGATAAGGAACACACCCATTATAAAGAAATCACATTAGGATTCTCTTTTTAAGCTGATCCTTATAACACTAGTGATTAGGAAATGTATTGGAGGCAGAAGCAGTCAAGGGTAGCTTAGGGTTAGGGTACGGCTTAGGATTCGGTTTCGGGGAGGGGTTCGTGTACGGTGTAGGGTATGGGTTAGGGTTAGGTTTACGGTTAGTGGTAGGGTTAGGGCTCGGTTTAGGGTACGGGTTAGGATTAGGGTACGTGTTAGGGTTAGGGTAGGTTTTAGGGTTAGAATACGCGTTAGGTTTAGGGTAGTTATTAAACCTATCCCACTGTCTTGATACCCCTTAGCCCGTAAAGGAATATTATTTGGGGGTCCATCCATGGAGAAATGTTTAGACACTAGGATAAGATAAGGAACACATCCATTATAAAGAAATCACATTAGGATTCCCTTTTTAAGCTGTTCCTTAAAACACTAGTGCTTAGGAAATCTATTGGAGGCAGAAGCAGTCAAGTGTAGCCTAAGGTTAGGGTTAGGCTTAGGGATACGGTTAGGGTACGGCTTAGGGTACGGGTTCAGGGAGGGGTTCGGGTACGGCGTAGGGTATGGGTTCGGGTTAGTGTTAGGGTTAGTGTTAGGGTTAGGGCTCGGTTTAGGGTACGGGTTAGGATTAGGGTACGTGTTAGGGTTAGGGTTAGGCTACGTGTTAGGGTTACGGTAGTAATTAAACCTATCCCACTCTCTAGATACCCCTTAGGACGTAAAGGAATATAATTTGGGATTCCACCCATGGAGAAGAGTTTAGACACTAGCAAAAGATAAGGAACACACCCATTATAAAGAAATCACATTAGGATTCTCTTTTTAAGCTGTTTCTTAAAACACTAGTGCTTAGGAAATCTATTGGAGGCAGAAGCAGTCAATGGTAGATTAGGGTTAGGATACGGCTTAGGATTCGGGTTCGGGGAGGGGTTCGGGTATGGCGTAGGGTATGGGTTAGGGTTAGGTTTAGGATCAGTGGTAGGGTTAGGGCTCGGTTTAGGGTACGGGTTAGGTCTAGGGTACGTGTTAGGGTTAGTGTAGGGGTTGGGGTTAGCGTACGCGTTAGGGTTAGGGTAGTTATTAAACCTATCCCACTCTGTAGATACCCCTTAGCACGTAAAGGGATATTATTTGGGCGTTCAGCCATGGAGAAGAGTTTAGACACTAGGATAAGATAAGGAACACACCCATTATAAAGAAATCACATTAGGATTCCCTTTTTAAGCTGTTCCTTAAAACACTAGTGCTTAGGAAATGTATTGGAGGCAGAAGCACTCAAGGGTAGCCTACGGTTAGCGTTAGGCTTAGGGTTAGGGTTAGGGTACGGCTTAGCGTATGGGTTCGGGGAGGGGTTCGGGTATGGCGTAGTGTATGGGTTAGGGTTAGGGTTAGTGTTAGGTTGAGGGCTCTGTTTAGGGTACGGGATAGGATTAGGGTACGTGTTAGGGTTAGGGTAGGGGTTAGGGTTAGGGTACACGTTAGGGTTAGGGTAGTTATTAAACCTACCCCACTCTCTAGATACCCCTTAGCACGTAAAGGAATATTATTTGGGGGTCCAGCCATGGAGAAGAGTTTAGACACTAGGATAAGATAAGGAACACACCCATTATAAAGAAATCACATTAGGATTCTCTTTTTAAGCTGTTCCTTAAAACACTAGTGCTTAGGAAATCTATTGGAGGCAGAAGGAGTCAAGGGTAGCCTAGGGTTAGGTTTAGGGTGAGGGTTATGGTTAGGGTACAGGTTCGGGGAGGGGTTCGGGTACGGCGTAGGGTATGGGTTAGGGTTAAGGTTAGGGTTAGTGTTAGGGTTAGGGCTCGGTTTAGGGTATGGGTTAGGATTAGGGTACGTGTTAGTGTTAGGGTAAGTGTTAGGGTTAGGGTACGCATTAGGGTTAGGGAAGTTATTAAACCTAACCCACTCTCTAGATACTCCTTAGCACGTAAAGGAATACTGTTTGGTGGTCCAGCCATGGAGAAGTGTTTAGACACTAGGATAAGATAAGGAACACGTCCCTTATAAAGAAATCACATTAGGATTCTCTTTTTAAGCTGTTCCTTAAAACACTAGTGCTTAGGAAATCTATTGGAGGCAGAAGCAGTCAAGGGTTGCCTAGGGTTAGGGTTAGGGTGAGGGATAGAGTTAGGGTACGGCTTAGGGTACGGGTTCGGGGAGGGATTCATGTACGCCGTAGGGTATGGGTTAGGTTACATGTTAGGGTTAGTGTTAGGGTTAGGGCTCGGTTTAGGGTACGGGTTAGGATTAGTGTACGTGTTAGGGTTAGGGTAGGGGTTAGGGTTAGGGTACGTGTTAGGGTTAGGGTAGCTATTAAACCTATCCTACTCTCTAGATACCTCTTAGCACGTAAAGGAATATTATTTGGGGGTCCAGCCATGGAGAAGAGTTTAGACACTAGGATAAGATAAGGAACACACCCATTATAAAGAAATCACATTAGGATTCTCTTTTTAAGCTGTTCCTTAAAACACTAGTGCTTAGGAAATCTACTGGAGGCAGAAGCAGTCAAGGGTAGCCTAGGGTTAGGGTTAGACTTAGGGTTAGGTTTAGGGTACGGCTTAGGGTACGGGTTCGGGGAGAGGTTCGGGGAAGGCGTAGGGTATGGGTTAGGGTTAGTGTTAGGGTTAGTGTTAGGGTTAGGGCTCGGTTTAGGGTACGGGTTAAGATTAGGGTACATGTTAGGGTAAGGGTAGAGCTTAGGGTTAGGGTACGCGTTAGGTTTAGGGTAGTTATTAAACCTATCCCACTCTCTAGATACCCCTTAGCACGGAAAGGAATACTATTTGTGGGTCCAGCCATGGAGAAGAGTTTAGACACTAGGATAAGATAAGGAACATACCCAATATAAAGAAATCACATGAGGATTCTCTTTTTAAGCTGTTCCTTAAAACACTAGTGCTTAGGAAATCTATTGAAGGCAGAAGCAGTCAAGGGTAGCCTAGTGTTAGTGTTAGGGTGAGGGTTAGGGTTAGGGTACGGCTTAAGGTACTGCTTCGAGCAGGGGTTCGGGTAAGGCGTAGGGTATGGGTTAGGGTTAGGGTTAGTGTTAGGGTTAGGGCTCCGTTTAGGGTACGGGTTAGGATTAGGGTACGTGTTTGTGTTAGGGTATGGGTTAGGGTTAGGGTACGCAATAGGGTTAGGGTAGTTATTAAACCTATCCCACTCTCTTGATAACCCTTAGCACGTAAAGGAATATTCTTTGGGGGTCCAGCCATGGAGAAAATTTAGACACTAGGATAAGATAAGGAACACACCCATTATAAAGAAATCACATTAGGATTCTCTTTTTAAGCTGTTCCTTAAAACACTAGTGATTAGGAAATCTATTGGAGGCAGAAGCAGTCAAGGGTAGCTTAGGATTAGGGTACGGCTTAGGATACTGGTTCGGGGAGGGGTTCGTTTACGGCGTAGGGTATGGGTTATGGTTAGGGTTAGGGTTAGGGTACGGCTTAGGGTACGGGTTCGGGGAGGTGTTCGGGTACGGCATAGGGTATGGGTTAGTGTTAGGGTTAGGGTTAGTGTTAGGGTTAGGTCTCGGTTTAGGGTACGGGTTAGGATTAGGGTACGTGTTAGGGTTAGGGTTAGGGTACGCGTTAGGGTTAGGGTAGTTATTAAACCTATCCGACTCTCTAGATACCCCTTAGCACGTAAAGGAATATTATTTGGGGGTCCAGCCTTGGAGAAGAGTTTAGACACTAGGATAAGAAAAGGAACACACCCATTATAAAGAAATCACTTTAGGATTCTCTTTTTAAGTGGTTCCTTAAAACACTAATGCTTAGGAAATCTATTGGAGGCAGAAGCAGTCAAGGGTAGCTTAGGGTTAGGGTTAGGCTTAGGGTTAGGGTTAGGGTAAGGCTTAGGGTACGGGTTCGGAGAGGGGTTCAGGTACGGCGTAGGGTATGGGTTAGGGTTAGGTTTAGGGTTAGTGGTATGGTTAGGGCTCGGTTTAGGGTACGGGTTAGGTTTAGGGTACGTGTTAGGGTTAGGGTAGGGGTTAGGGTTAGGGTACGTGTTAGGGTTAAGGTAGTTATTAAACCTATCCCACACTCTAGATACCCCTTAGCACGTAAAGGTATATTATTTGGGGGTCCCGCCAAGGAGAAGAGTTTAGACACTAGGATAAGATAAGGAACACGCCCATTATAAAGAAATCACATTAGGATTCTCTTTTTAAGTGGTTCCTTAAAACACTCGTGCTTAGGAAATCTATTGGAGGCAGAATCAGTCAAGGGTAGCCTAGGGTTAGGGTTTGGCTTAGGGTTAGGGTTAGGGTGAGGGTTAGGGTTAGGGTACGGCTTAGGGTACGGGTTTGGGGAGGTGTTCGGGTACGGAGAAGGGTATGGGTTAGGATTAGGGTTAGGGTTAGTGTTAGGGTTAGGGTTCGGATTAGGGTATGGGTTAGGATTAGGGTACTTGTTAGGGTTAGGGTAGGGGTTAGGGTTAGGGTACGCGTTAGGGTTAGGGTAGTTATTAAACCTATCCCACTCTGTAAATACCCCTTAGCACTTAAAGGAATATTATTTGGGGGTCCAGCCATGGAGAAGAGTTTTGACATTAGGATAAGATAAGGAACACACCCATTATAAAGAAATCACATTAGGATTCCCTTTTTAAGCTGTTCCTTACAACACTAGTGATTAGGAAAACTGTTGGAGGCAGAAACAGTCAAGGGTAGCTTAGGGTTAGGGTACGGATTAGGATACGGGTTCGGGGAGGGGTTCGTTTACGGCGTAGGGTATGGGTTAGTGTTAGAGGTAGGGTTAGTGCTCGGTTTAGGGTACGGGTCAGGATTAGGGTACTTGTTAGGGTTAGGTTAGGGGTTAGGGTTAGGGTACGCGTTAGGATTAGTGTAGTTATTAAACGTATCCCACTCTCTAGATACCCCTTAGCACGTAAAGGAATATTATTTGGGGGTCCAACCATGGAGAAGAGTTTAGACACGAGGATAAGATAAGGAACACACCCATTATAAAGAAATCACATTAGGATTCTCTTTTTAAGCTGTTCCTTAAAACACTAGTGCTTAGGAAATCTATTGGAGGCAGAAGCAGTCAAGGGTAGCCTAGGGTTAGGGTTAGCTTTAGGGTTAGGGTACGGTTTAGGGTACGGGTTCGGGGAGGGGTACGGGTACGGCGTCGGGTATGGGTTAGTGTTAGGGTTAGGGTTAGTGTTAGGGTTAGGGCTCGGTTTAGGGTACGGTTTAGGATTAGGGTACGTGTTAGGTTTAGGGTAGGGGTTAGGGTTAGGGTTAGGGTTAGGGTTAGGGTAGTTATTAAACCTATCCCACTCTCTAGATACCCCTTAGCACGAAAAGGAATATTATTTGGGGGTCCAGCCATGGAGAAGAGTTTAGACACTAGGATAAGATAAGGAACACACCCATTATAAAGAAATCACATTAAGATTCTCTTTTTAACCTGATACTTATAACACTAGTGATTAGGAAATGTATTGGAGGCAGAAGCAGTCAAGGGTAGCTTAGGGTTAGGGTACGGCTTAGGATACGGTTTCGGGGAGGGGTTCGTGTACGGTGTAGCGTATGGGTTAGGTTTAGGGTTAGTGGTAGGGTTAGGGCTCGGTTTAGGGTACGGGCTAGGATTAGGGTACGTGTTAGGGTTAGGGTAGGGGTTAGGGTTAGGGTACGCGTTAGGGTTAGGGTAGTTATTAAACCTATCCCACTCTCTAGATACCCCTTAGCACGTAAAGGAGTATTATTTGGGTGTCCAGCCATGGAGAAGAGTTTAGACACTAGGATCAGATAAGGAACACACCCATTATAAAGAAATCACTTTAGGATTCTCTTTTTAAGTGGTTCCTTAAAACACTAGTGCTTAAGAAATTTATTTGAGGCAGAAGCAGTCAAGGATAGCTTAGGGTTAGGGTACGCCTTAGGATACGGGTTCGGGGAGGGGTTCGTGTACGGTGTAGGGTATGGGTTAGGGTTAGGGTTAGTGGTAGGGGTTAGGGTAGGGGTTAGGGTTTTGGTACGCGTTTGGGTTAGGGTAGTTATTAAACCTATCCCACTCTCTAGTTACTCCTTAGCACGTAAAGGAATATTATTTGGGGGTCCATCCATGGAGAAGAGTTTAGACACAAGGATAAGATAAGGAACACACCCATTATAAAGAAATCACATTAGGATTCTCTTTTTAAGCTGTTCCTTAAAACACTAGTTCTTAGGAAATCTATTGGAGGCAGAAGCAGTCAAGGGTTGCCTAGGGTTAGGGTTAGGGTGAGGGTTAGGGTTAGGGTTCGGCTTAAGGTACTGTTTCGAGGAGGGGTTCGGGTACGGCGTAGGGTATGGGTTAGTGTTAGTGTTAGGGTTAGTGTTAGGGTTAGGGCTCGGTTTAGGGTACGGGTTAGGATTAGGGTACGTGTTTCGGTCAGGGTAGGGGTTAGGGTTAGGGTATGCGATAGGGTTAAGGTAGTTATTAAACCTATCCCACTCTCTTGATACCCCTTAGCATGTAAAGGAATATTATTTGGGGGTCCATCCATGGAGAAAAGTTTAGACACAAGGATAAGATAAGGAACACACCCATTATAAAGAAATCACATTAGGATTCCCTTTTTAGGATGTTCCTTAAAACACTAGTGATTAGGAAATCTATTGGAGGCAGAAGCAGTCAAGGGTAGCTTAGGATTAGGGTACGGCTTAGGTTACGGGTTCGGGCAGGGGTTCGTGTACGGCGTAGGATATGGGTTAAGGTTAGGGTTAGGGTTAGTGGTAGGGTTAGGGCTCGGTTTAGGGTACGGGTTAGGATTAGGGTACGTGTTAGGGTTAGGGTAGGGGTTAGGGTTAGAGTACGCGTTAGGGTTAATGTAGTTATTAACCCTATCCCACTCTCTAGATACCCCTTAACACGTAAAGGAATATTATTTGGGGGTCCAGGCATGGAGAAGAGTTTAGACACAAGGATAAGATAAGGAACACACCCATTATAAAGAAATCACATTAGGATTCTCCTTTTAAGCTGTTCCTTAAAACACTAGTGCTTAGGAAATCTATTGGAGGCAGAAGCAGTCAAGGGTAGCCTAGGGTTAGGGATAGGCTTAGGGTTAGTGTTAGGGTACGGCTTAGTGTACGGGTTCGGGGAGGGGTTCGTTTATGGCGTAGGGTATGTGTTAGGGTTAGGGTTAGGGTTAGTGTTAGGGTTAGGGCTCGGTTTAGGTTATGGGTTAGGATTAGGGTACGTGTAAGGGTTAGGGTAGGGGTTAAGGTTAGGCTACGCGTTAGGGTTAGGGTAGTTATTAAACCTATTCCACTCTCTAGATACCCCTTAGCATGTAAAGGAATATTATTTGGGGGTCCAGCCATGGAGAAAAGTTTAGACACTAGGATAAGATAAGGAACACACCCATTATAAAGAAATCACATTAGGATTTTCGTTTTAAGCTGTTCCTTAAAACACTAGTGCTTCGGAAATCTATTGGAGGCTGAAGCAGTCAAGGGTAGCTTAGGCTTAGGGAAAGGGTGACGGTTAGGGTTAGGGTACGGGTTCGGGGAGGGCTTCGGGTACGGCGTAGGGTACGGTTTAGGGTTAGTGTTAGGGTTAGGGCTCGGTTTAGAGTTCGGGTTAGGATTAGGGTACGTGTTAGGGTCAGTGTAGGGGTTAGGGTTAGGGTACGTGTTAGGGTTAGGGTAGTTATTAAACCTACCCCACTCTATAGATACCCGTTAGCACGTAAAGGAATATTATTTGGGGGTCCAGCCATGGAGAAGAGTTTAGACACAAGGATAAGATAAGGAACACACCCATTATAAAGAAATCACATTAGGATTCCCTTTTTAAGCTGTTCCTTAAAACACTAGTGCTTAGGAAATCTATTGGAGGCAGAAGGAGTCAAGGGTAGCCTAGGGTTAGGGATAGGCTTAGAGTTAGTGTTAGGGTATGTCCTAGGGTTACCGTTCGAGGAGGGTTCCGGTTCTGGCGTAGGGTATGGGTTAGGGTTAGGGTTAGGGATAGTGTTAGGGTTAGGGCTCGGTTTAGGGTACGGGTTCGGGGAGGGATTCGTGTACGGCATAGGGTATGGTTTAGGGTTAGGGTTAGTATTAGGGTTAGGGCTCAGTTTAGGGTATGGGTTAGGATTAGGGTACGTGTTAGGGTTAGGGTAGGGGTTATCGTTAGGGTACGCGTGAGGGTTAGGGTAGTTATTAAACCTATCCCACTCTCTAGATACCCCTTAGCACGTAAAGGAATATTATTTGGGGGTCCAGCGATGGAGAAGTGTTTAGACACTAGGATAAGATAAGGAACACACCCATTATAAAGAAATCACATTAGGATTCTCTTTTTAAGCTGTTCCTTAAAACACTAGTGCTTAGGAAATCTATTGGAGGCAGAAGCAGTCAAGGGTAGCCTAGGGTTAGGGTTAGGCTTAGGGTACGGGTTAGGGTACGGCGTAGGGTACGGGTTCGGGGAGGTGTTCAGGTATGGCGTAGCGTATGGGTTACGGTTAGGGTAAGGGTTAGTGTTAGGGTTAGGGCTCGGTTTAGGGTACGGGTTAGGATTAGGGTACGTGTTATGGTTAGGGTAGGGGTTAGGGTTAGGGTACGCCTTAGGTTTAGGGTAGTTATTAAAACTATCCCACTCTCTAGATACCCCTTAGCACATCAAGGAATATTATTTGGGGGTACAGCCTCGGAGAAGGGTTTAGACACAAGGATAAGATAAGGAACACAGCCATTATAAAGAAATCACATTAGGATTCTCTTTTTAAGCTGTTCCTTAAAACACTAGTGCTTAGGAAATCTATTGGAGGCAGAAGCAGTGAAGGTTAGCCTAGGGTTAGGGTTAGGCTTAGGGTTAGGTTTAGGGTATGGCTTAGGGTACGGGTTCGGGGAGGGTTTTTGGTACGGCGTAGGGTATGGGTTAGTGTTAGGGTTAGGGTTAGTGTTAGGGTTAGGGCTCGGTTTAGGGTACGGGTTAGGATTAGGGTACGTGTTTGGGTTAGGGTAGGGGTTAGGGTTAGGGTACGGCTTAAGGTACTGCTTCGAGGAGGGGTTCGGGTAAGGCGTAGGGTATGGGTTAGGGTTAGGGTTAGTGTTAGCGTTAGGGCTCCGTTTAGGGTATGGGTTAGGATTAGGGTACGTGTTTGGGTTAGGGTAGGGGTTAGGGTTAGGGTACGCGATAGGGTTAGGGTAGTTATTAAACCTATCCCACTCTCTTGATACCCCTTAACACGTAAAGGAATATTATTTGGGGGTCCAGCCATGGAGAAAAGTTTAGACACTAGGATAAGATAAGGAACACACCAATTATAAAGAAATCACATTAGGATTCTCTTTTTAAGCTGTTCCTTAAAACACTAGTGATTAGGAAATCTATTGGAGGCAGAAGCAGTCAAGGGTAGCTTAGGATTAGGGTACGGCTTAGGATACGGGTTCTGGGAGGGGTTCGTGTACGGCGTAGTGTATGGGTTAGGGTTAGGGTTAGGGTACGGCTTAGGGTACGGGTTCGGGGAGGTGTTCGGGTACGGCATAGGGTATGGGTTAGGGTTAGGGTTTGGGTTAGAGGTAGGGTTAGGGCTTGGTTTAGGGTACGGGTCAGGATTAGGGTACTTGTTAGGGTTAGGTTAGGGTACGCGTTAGGATTAGTGTATTTATTAAACGTATCCCACTCTCTAGATTCCCCTTAGCACGTAAAGGAATATTATTTGGGGGTCCAGCCATGGAGAAGAGTTTAGACACTAGGATAAGATAAGGAACACACCCATTATAAAGAAATCACATTAGGATTCTCTTTTTAAGCTGTTCCTTAAACACTAGTGCTTAGGAAATCTATTGGAGGCAGAAGCAGTCAAGGGTAGCCTAGGGTTAGTTTTAGGGCGAGGGTTATGGTTAGGGTACGGGTTCGGGGAGGGTTTCGCGTACGGCGTAGGGTATGGGTTAGGGTTAGGGTGAGGGTTAGTGTTAGGGTTAGGGCTCGGTTTAGGGTACGGGTTAGGATTAGGGTACGTGTTAGGGTTAGGGTAGGGGTTAGGGTTAGGGTACGCGTTAGGGTTAGGGAAGTTATTAAACCGATCCCACTCTCTAGATACCCCTTAGCACGTAAAGGAATATTATTTGGGGGTCCAGCCATGGAGAAGAGTTTAGACACTAGGATAAGATAAGGAACACACCAATTATAAAGAAATCACATTAGGATTCTCTTTTTAAGCTGTTCCATAAAACACTATTGATTAGGAAAACTCTTGGAGGCAGAAGCAGTCAAGGGTAGCTTAGGGTTAGGTTACGGCTTAGGATACTGGTTCGGGGAGGGGTTCGTGTACGGCATAGGGTATGGGTTAGGGTTAGGGTTAGGGTTAGTGGTATGGTTAGGGCTCGGTTTAGGGTACGGGTTAGGATTAGGGTATGTGTTAGGGTTAGGGTAGGGGTTAGGGTTAGGGTTCGCGTTAGGGTTAGGGTAGTTATTAAACCTATCCCACTCTCTAGATACCACTTAGCACGTAAAGGAATATTATTTGAGGGTCCAGCCATGGAGAAGAGTTTAGACACTAGGATAAGATAAGGAACACACCCATTATAAAGAAATCACATTAGGATTCTCTTTTTAAGCTGTTCCTTAAAACACTAGTGCTTAGGAAATCTATTGGAGGAAAAAGCAGTCAAAGGTAGCCCAGGGTTAGGGTGAGGGTGAGGATTAGGGTTAGGGTACGGCTTAGGGTACGGGTTCGGGTAGGGGTTCGTGTATGGCGCAGGGTATGTGTTAGGGTTAGTGTTAGTGTTAGTGTTAGGGTTAGGGCTCGGTTTAGGGTACGGGTTAGGTTTAGGGTACCTGTTAGTGTTAGGGTAGGGGTTAGGATTAGGGTACGCGTTAGGGTTAGGGTAGTTATTAAACCTATACCACTCTCTAGATACCCCTTAGCACGTAAAGGAATATTATTTGGGGATCCAGGCATGGAGAAGAGTTTAGACACTAGGATAAGATAAGGAACACACCCATTATAAAGAAATCACATTAGAATTCTCTTTTTAAGCTGTTCCTTAAAACACTAGTGCTTAGGAAATCTATTGGAGGCAGAAGCAGTCAAGGGTAGCCTAGGGTTCGGGTTAGGCTTAGGGTTAGGTTTAGGGTAAGGCTTAGGGTACGGGTTCGGAGAGGGGTTCAGGTACGGCGTAGGGTATGGGTTAGGGTTAGGGTTAGTGTTAGGGTTAGGGCTCGGTTTAGGGTACGTTTTAGGATTAGATTACGGGTTAGGGTTAGGGTAGGGATTAGGGCTAGGGTACGCGTAAGGATTAGGGTAGTTATTAAAACTATACCACTCTCTAGATACCCCTTAGCACGTAAAGGAATATTATTTGGGGGTCCAGCCATGGAGAAGAGTTTAGACAGTAGGATAAGATAAGGAACACACCTATTATAAAGAAATCACATTAGGATTCTCTTTTTAAGCTGTTCCTTGAAACACTAGTGCTTAGGAAATCTATTGGAGGCAGAAGCAGTCAAGGGTAGCCTAGGGTTAGGGTTAGGCTTAGGGTTAGGGTTAGGGTACGGCTTAAGTTATGGGTTCGCGGAGGGGTTCGGGTACGGCGTAGGGTATGGGTTAGGGTTAGGGTTAGTGTTAGGGTTAGGGCTCGGATTAGGGTACGGGTAAAGATTAGGGTACGTGTTAGGGTAAGGTTAGACGTTAGGGTTAGGGTATGCGTTAGGTTTAGGGTAGTTATTAAACCTATCCCACTCTCTAGATACCCCTTAGCACGTAAAGGAATACTGTTTGGTGGTCCAGCCATGGAGAAGAATTTAGACCCTGGATAAGATAAGGAACACACCCATTATAAAGAAATCACATTAGGATTCTCTTTTTAAGCTGTTCCTGAAAACACTAGTGCTTAGGGCATATATTGGAGGCGGAAGGAGTCAAGGTTAACTTAGGGTTAGGGTTAGGGTTAGGGTACGGCTTAGGGTACGGGTTCGGGGAGAGGTTCGGGTACGGCGTATGGTATGGGTTAGGGTTAGGGTTAGGGTTAGTGTTAGGGTTAGGGCTCGGTTTAGGGTACGGGTTTGCATTAGGGAACGTGTTAGGGTTAGGGTAGGGGTTAGGGTTAGGGTACGCGTTAGGGTTAGGGAAGTTATTAAAACTATCCCACTCTCTAGATACCCCTTAGCACGAAAAGGAATATTATTTGGGGGTCCAGCCATGGAGAAGAGTTTAGACACTAGGATAAGATAAGAACACACCCATTATAAAGAATTCACTTTAGGATTCTCTTTTTAAGCTGTTCCTTAAAGCACTAGTGATTAGGAAAACTCTTGGAGGCAGAAGCAGTCAAGGGTAGCTTAGTGTTAGGGTACGGCTTAGGATACTGGTTCGGGGAGGGGTTCATGTACGGCGTAGGGTATGGGTTAGGGTGAGGGTTAGGGTTAGTGTTATGGTTAGGGCTCGGTTTAGGGTACGGGTTAGGATTAGGGTACGTGTTAGGGTTAGGGTACGCGTTAGGGTTAGGGTATTTATTAAACCTATCCAACTCTCTAGATACCCCTTAGCAAGTAAAGGAATATTATTTGGGGGTCCAGCCATGGAGAAGAGTTTTGACAATAGGTTAAGTTAAGGAACACACCCATTATAAAGAAATCACATTACGATTCTCTTTTAAACCTGTTCCTTAAAACACTAGTGCTTAGGAAATCTATTGGAGGCAGAAGCAGTCAAGGATAGCCTAGGGTTAGGGTTAGGGTGGTGGTTAGGGTTAGGTTATGGCTTACGGTACGGGTTCGGGGAGGGGTTCGTGTATGGCGAAGGGTATGGGTTAGGGTTAGGGTTATGTTAGGGTTAGGGCTCGGTTTAGGGTACGGTGTAGGATTAGGGTACGTGTTAGGGTTAGGGTAAGCGTTAGTGTTAGGGTAGTTATTAAACCTATCCCACTCTCTAGATACCCCTTAGCACGTAAAGGAATATTATTTGGGTGTCCAGCCATGGAGAAGAGTTTAGACACTAGGATAAGATAAGGAACACACCCATTATAAAGAAATCACATTAGGATTCTCTTTTTAACCTGATACTTATAACACTAGTGATCAGGAAATGTATTGGAGGCAGAAGCAGTCAAGGGTAGCTTAGGGTTAGGGTACGGCTTAGGATACGGTTTCGGGGAGGGGTTCGTGTACGGTGTAGCGTATGGGTTAGGGTTAGGGTTAGTGGTAGTGTTAGGGCTCGGTTTAGGTTACGGGCTAGGATTAGGGTACGTGTTAGGATTAGGGTAGGGGTTAGGGTTAGGGTACGCGTTAGGGTTAGGGTAGTTATTAAACCTATCCCACTCTCTAGATACCCCTTAGCACGTAAAGGAATATTATTTGGGTGTCCAGCCATGGAGAAGAGTTTAGACACTAGGATCAGATAAGGAACACACCCATTATAAAGAAATCACATTAGGATTCTCTTTTTAAGTGGTTCCTTAAAACACTAGTGCTTAAGAAATTTATTTGAGGCAGAAGCAGTCAAGGATAGCTTAGGGTTAGGGTACGGCTTAGGATACGGGTTCGGGGAGGGGTTCGTGTACGGTGTAGGGTATGGGTTAGGGTTAGGGTTAGTGGTAGGGGTTAGGGTTTTGGTACGCGTTTGGGTTAGGGTAGTTATTAAACCTATCCCACACTCTAGTTACTCCTTAGCACGTAAAGGAATATTATTTGGGGGTCCATCCATGGAGAAGAGTTTAGACACAAGGATAAGATAAGGAACACACCCATTATAAAGAAATCACATTAGGATTCTCTTTTTAAGCTGTTCCTTAAAACACTAGTGCTTAGGAAATCTATTGGAGGCAGAAGCAGTCAAGGGTAGCCTAGGGTTAGGGTTAGGGTGAGGGTTAGGGTTAGGGTTCGGCTTAAGGTACTGTTTCGAGGAGGGGTTCGGGTACGGCGTAGGATATGGGTTAGTGTTAGTGTTAGGGTTAGTGTTAGGGTTAGGGCTCGGTTTAGGGTACGGGTTAGGATTAGGGTACGTGTTTCGGTCAGGGTAGGGGTTAGGGTTAGGGTATGCGGTAGGGTTAGGGTAGTTATTAAACCTATCCCACTCTCTTGATACCCCTTAGCATGGAAAGGAATATTATTTGGGGGTCCATCCATGGAGAAAAGTTTAGACCCAAGGATAAGATAAGGAACACACCCATTATAAAGAAATCACATTAGGATTCCCTTTTTAGGATGTTCCTTAAAACACTAGTGATTAGGAAATCTATTGGAGGCAGAAGCAGTCAAGGGTAGCTTAGGATTAGGGTACGGCTTAGGTTACGGGTTCGGGGAGGGGTTCGTGTACGGCGTAGGATATGGGTTAGGGTTAGGGTTAGGGTTAGTGGTAGGGTTAGGGCTCGGTTTAGGGTACGGGTTAGGATTAGGGTACGTGTTAGGGTTAGGGTAGGGTTTAGGGTTAGTGTACGCGTTAGGGTTAATGTAGTTATTA
The DNA here is from genome assembly GCF_965194825.1 of Balaenoptera physalus. Lineage (NCBI taxonomy): Eukaryota > Metazoa > Chordata > Mammalia > Artiodactyla > Balaenopteridae > Balaenoptera > Balaenoptera physalus. The sequence goes on from NW_028126334.1 coordinate 118,951, forward strand.
ACCCTATCCCACTCTCTGGATACCCCTTAACACGTAAAGGAATATTATTTGGGGGTCCAGGCATGGAGAAGAGTTTAGACACAAGGATAAGATAAGGAACACACCCATTATAAAGAAACCACATTAGGATTCTCTTTTTAAGCTGTTCCTTAAAACACTAGTGCTTAGGAAATCTATTGGAGGCAGAAGCAGTCAAGGGTAGCCTAGGGTTAGGGATAGGCTTAGGGTAAGTGTTAGGGTACGGCTTAGTGTACGGGTTCGGGGAGGGGTTCGTTTATGGTGTAGGGTATGGGTTAGGGTTAGGGTTAGGGTTAGTGTTAGGGTTAGGGCTCGGTTTAGGTTATGGGTTAGGATTAGGGCACGTGTAAGGGGTAGGGTAGGGGTTAAGGTTAGGGTACGCGTTAGGGTTAGGGTAGTTATTAAACCTATTCCACTCTCTAGATACCCCTTAGCATGTAAAGGAATATTATTTGGGGGTCCAGCCATGGAGAAAAGTTTAGACACTAGGATAAGATAAGGAACACACCCATTATAAAGAAATCACATTAGGATTTTCGTTTTAAGCTGTTCCTTAAAACACTAGTGCTTCGGAAATCTATTGGAGGCTGAAGCAGTCAAGGGTAGCTTAGGCTTAGGGAAAGGGTGACGGTTAGGGTTAGGGTACGGCTTAGGGTACGGGTTCGGGGAGGGCGTCGGGTACGGCGTAGGGTACGGGTTAGGGTTAGTGTTAGGGTTAGGGCTCGGTTTAGAGTACGGGTTAGGATTAGGGTACGTGTTAGGGTCAGTGTAGGGGTTAGGGTTAGGGTACGTGTTAGGGTTAGGGTAGTTATTAAACCTACCCCTCTCTATAGATACCCCTTAGCACGTAAAGGAATATTATTTGGGGGTCCAGCCATGGAGAAGAGTTTAGACACAAGGATAAGATAAGGAACACACCCATTATAAAGAAATCACATTAGGATTCTCTTTTTAAGCTGTTCCTTAAAACACTAGTGCTTAGGAAATCTATTGGAGGCAGAAGCAGTCAAGGGTAGCCTAGGGTTAGGGATAGGCTTAGGTTTAGTGTTAGGGTATGGCCTAGGGTTACCGTTCGAGGAGGGTTCCGGTTCTGGCGTAGGGTATGGGTTAGGGTTAGGGTTAGGGATAGTGTTAGGGTTAGGGCTCGGTTTATGGTACGGGTTCGGGGAGGGGTTCGTGTACGGCATAGGGTATGGTTTAGGGTTAGGGTTAGTGTTAGGGTTAGGGCTCAGTTTAGGGTATGGGTTAGGATTAGGGTACGTGTTAGGGTTAGGGTAGGGGTTATCGTTAGGGTACGCGTGAGGGTTAGGGTAGTTATTAAACCTATCCCACTCTCTAGATACCCCTTAGCACGTAAAGGAATATTATTTGGGGGTCCAGCGATGGAGAAGTGTTTAGACACTAGGATAAGATAAGGAACACACCCATTATAAAGAAATCACATTAGGATTCTCTTTTTAAGCTGTTCCTTAAAACACTAGTGCTTAGGAAATCTATTGGAGGCAGAAGCAGTCAAGGGTAGCCTAGGGTTAGGGTTAGGCTTAGGGTACGGGTTAGGGTACGGCTTAGGGTATGGGTTCGGGGAGGTGTTCGCGTATGGCATAGCGTATGGGTTACGGTTAGGGTAAGGGTTAGTGTTAGGGTTAGGGCTCGGTTTAGGGTACGGGTTAGGATTAGGGTACGTGTTATGGTTAGGGTAGGGGTTAGGGTTAGGGTACGCCTTAGGTTTAGGGTAGTTATTAAAACTATCCCACTCTCTAGATACCCCTTTGCACGTCAAGGAATATTATTTGGGGGTACAGCCTCGGAGAAGGGATTAGACACAAGGATAAGATAAGGAACACAGCCATTATAAAGAAATCACATTAGGATTCTCTTTTTAAGGTGTTCCTTAAAACACTAGTGCTTAGGAAATCTATTGGAGGCAGAAGCATTGAAGGTTAGCCTAGGGTTAGTGTTAGGCTTAGGGTTAGGTTTAGGGTATGGCTTAGGGTACGGGTTCGGGGTGGGTTTTGGGTACGGCGTAGGGTATGGGTTAGTGTTAGGGTTAGGGTTAGTGTTAGGGTTAGGGCTCGGTTTAGGGTACGGGTTAAGAGTAGGCTACGTATTATGGTTAGGGTAGGGGTTAGGGTTAGGGTACGCGTAAGGGTTAGGGTAGTTATTAAACCTATCCCTCTCTCTAGATACCCCTTAGCACATAAAGGAATATTATTTGGGGGTCCATCCATGGAGAAAAGTTTAGACACTAGGATAAGATAAGGAACACACCCATTATAAAGAAATCACATTAGGATTCTCTTTTTAGGATGTTCCTTAAAACACTAGTGCTTAGGAAATCTATTGGAGGAAGAAGCAGTCAAGGGAAGCTTAGGATTAGGGTACGGCTTAGGATACGGGTTCGGGAAGGGGTTCGTGTACGGCGTAGGGTATGGGTTAGGGTTAGGTTTAGGGTTAGTGGTAGGGTTAGGGCTCGGTTTAGGGTACGGGTTAGGATTAGGGTACGTGTTAGGCTTAGGGTTAGGGTACGCGTTAGGGTTAGGGTAGTTATTAAACCTATCCCACTCTCTAGATAGCCCTTAGCACGTAAAGAAATATTATTTGGGGGTCCATCCATGGAGAAGTGTTTAGACACTAGGATAAGATAAGGAACACATCCATTATAAAGAAATCACATTAGGATTCCCTTTTTAAGCTGTTCCTTAAAACACTAGTGCTTAGGAAATCTATTGGAGGCAGAAGCAGTCAAGGGTAGCCTAGGGTTAGCGTTAGGCTTAGGGTTAGGGTTAGGGTACGGCTTAGGGTATGGGTTCGGGGAGGGGTTCGGGTACGCCGTAGGGTATGGGTTAGGGTTAGGGTTAGTGTTAGGTTGAGGGCTCGGTTTAGGGTACGGGTTAGGATTAGGGTACGTGTTAGGGTTAGGGTAGGGGTTAGGGTTAGGGTACGCGTTAGGGTTAGGGTAGTTATTAAACCTATCCAACTCTCTAGATACCCCTTAGCACGTAAAGGAATATTATTTGGGGGTCCAGCCATGGAGAAGAGTTTTGACAAAAGGATAAGTTAAGGAACACACCCATTATAAAGAAATCACATTAGGATTCTCTTTTTAACCTGTTCCTTAAAACACTAGTGCTTAGGGAATCTATTGGAGGCAGAAGAAGTCAAGGAGAGCCTAGGGTTAGGGTTAGGGTGGGGGTTAAGGTTAGGTTACGGCTTAAGGTACGGGTTCGGGGAGGGGTTCGTGTATGGCGTAGGGTATGGTTTAGGGTTAGGGTTAGTGTTAGGGTTAGGGCTCGGTTTAGGGTACGGGTTAGGATTAGGGTACGTGTTAGGGTTAGCGTACGCGTTAGTGTTAGGGTAGTTATTAAACCTATCCCACTCTCTAGATACCCCTTAGCACGTAAAGGAATATTATTTGGGGGTCCATCCATGGAGAAGTGTTTAGACACTAGGATAAGATAAGGAACACATCCATTATAAAGAAATCACATTAGGATTCCCGTTTTAAGCTGTTCCTTAAAACACTAGTGATTAGGAAATCTATTGGAGGCAGAAGCAGTCAAGGGTAGCCTAGGGTTAGGGTTAGGCTTAGGGATAGGGTTAGGGTACGGCTTAGGGTACGGGTTCAGGGAGGGGTTCGGGTACGGCGTAGGGTATGGGTTCGGGTTAGTGTTAGGGTTAGTGTTAGGGTTAGGGCTCGGTTTAGGGTACGGGTTAGGATTAGGGTACGTGTTAGGGTTAGGGTTAGGCTACGTGTTAGGGTTACGGTAGTAATTAAACCTATCCCACTCTCTAGATACCCCTTAGGACGTAAAGGAATATAGTTTGGGATTCCACCCATGGAGAAGAGTTTAGACACTAGCAAAAGATAAGGAACACACCCATTATAAAGAAATCACATTAGGATTCTCTTTTTAAGCTGTTTCTTAAAACACTAGTGCTTAGGAAATGTATTGGAGGCAGAAGCAGTCAAGGGTAGATTAGGGTTAGGGTACGGCTTAGGATTCGGGTTCGGGGAGGGGTTCGGGTATGGCGTAGGGTATGGTTTAGGGTTAGGTTTAAGATCAGTGGTAGGGTTAGGGCTCGGTTTAGGGTACGGGTTAGGTCTAGGGCACGTGTTAGGGTTAGGGTAGGGGTTGGGGTTAGCGTACGCGTTATGGTTAGGGTAGTTATTAAACCTATCCCACTCTCTAGATACCTCTTAGAACGTAAAGGAATATTTTTTGGGGGTCCAGCCATGGAGAAGAGTTTAGACACTAGGATAAGATAAGGAACACACCCATTATAAAGAAATCACATTAGGATTGTGTTTTTAAGCTGTTCCTTAAAACACTAGTGATTAGGAAATATATTGGAGGCAGAAGCAGTCAAGGGTAGCCTAGGGTTAGGGTTAGGCTTAGGGTTAGGTTTAGGGTACGGCTTAGTGTACGGGTTCGGGGAGAGGTTCGGGTACGGCGTAGGGTATGGGTTAAGGTTAGGATTGGGGTTAGTGTTAGGGTTAGGACTCGGTTTAGGGTACGGGTTAAGATTAGGGTACGTGTTAAGGTAAGGGTTAGGGTTAGGTTTAGGGTTAGGGTTAGGGTTAGGGTAGGGTTTAGGGTAGGGGTTGGGTTTGGTACGCGTTTGGGTTAGGGTAGTTATTAAACCTATCCCACTCTCTAGTTACCCCTTAGCACATAAAGGAATATTATTTGGGGATCCAGCCATGGAGAAGAGTTTAGATACTAGGATAAGATAAGGAACACACCCATTATAAAGAAATCACATTAGGATTCTCTTTTTAAGCTGTTCCTTAAAACACTAGTGCTTAGGAAATCTATTGGAGGAAAAAGCAGTCAAAGGTAGCCCAGTGTTAGGGTTAGGGTGAGGATTAGGGTTAGGGTAAGGCTTAGGGTACGGGTTCGGGTAGGGGTTCGTGTATGGCGCAGGGTATGTGTTAGGGTTAGTGTTAGTGTTAGTGTTAGGGTTAGGGCTCGGTTTAGGGTACGGGTTAGGTTTAGGGTACCTGTTAGTGTTAGGGTAGGGGTTAGGATTAGGGTACGCGTTAGGGTTAGGGTAGTTATTAAACCTATACCACTCTCTAGATACCCCTTAACACGTAAAGGAATATTATTTGGGGATCCAGGCATGGAGAAGAGTTTAGACACTAGGATAAGATAAGGAACACACCCATTATAAAGAAATCACATTAGAATTCTCTTTTTAAGCTGTTCCTTAAAACACTAGTGCTTAGGAAATCTATTGGAGGCAGAAGCAGTCAAGGGTAGCCTAGGGTTCGGGTCAGGCTTAGGGTTAGGTTTAGGGTAAGGCTTAGGGTACGGGTTCGGAGAGGGGTTCAGGTACGGCGTAGGGTATGGGTTAGGGTTAGGGTTAGTGTTAGGGTTAGGGCTCGGTTTAGGGTACGTGTTAGGATTAGATTACGGGTTAGGGTTAGGGTAGGGATTAGGGCTAGGGTACGCGTAAGGATTAGGGTAGTTATTAAAACTATACCACTCTCTAGATACCCCTTAGCACGTAAAGGAATATTATTTGGGGGTCCAGCCATGGAGAAGCGTTTAGACAGTAGGATAAGATAAGCAACACACCTATTATAAAGAAATCACATTAGGATTCTCTTTTTAAGCTGTTCCTTGAAACACTAGTGCTTAGGAAATCTACTGGAGGCAGAAGCAGTCAAGGGTAGCCTAGGGTTAGGGTTAGGCTTAGGGTTAGGGTTAGGGTACGGCTTAAGTTATGGGTTCGCGGAGGGGTTCTGGTACGGCGTAGGGTATGGGTTAGGGTTAGGGTTAGTGTTAGGGTTAGGGCTCGGATTAGGGTACGGGTTAAGATTAGGGTACGTGTTAGGGTAAGGTTAGACGTTAGGTTTAGGGTATGCGTTAGGTTTAGGGTAGTTATTAAACCTATCCCACTCTCTAGATACCCCTTAGCACGGAAAGGAATACTGTTTGGTGGTCCAGCCATGGAGAAGAGTTTAGACCCTGGATAAGATAAGGAACACACCCATTATAAAGAAATCACATTAGGATTCTCTTTTTAAGCTGTTCCTGAAAACACTAGTGCTTAGGGCATATATTGGAGGCGGAAGGAGTCAAGGGTAACTTAGGGTTAGGGTTAGGGTTAGGGTACGGCTTAAGGTACGGGTTCGGGGAGAGGTTCGGGTACGGCGTATGGTATGGGTTAGGGTTAGGGTTAGGGTTAGTGGTAGGGTTAGGGCTCGGTTTAGGGTACGGGTTAGGATTAGGGTACGTGTTAGGGTTAGGGTAGGGGTTAGGGTTAGGGTACGCGTTAGGGTTAGGGAAGTTATTAAAACTATCCCACTCTCTAGATACCCCTTAGCACGAAAAGGAATATTATTTGGGGGTCCAGCCATGGAGAAGAGTTTAGACACTAGGATAATATAAGAACACACCCATTATAAAGAAATCACTTTAGGATTCTCTTTTTAAGCTGTTCCTTAAAGCACTAGTGATTAGTTAAACTCTTGGAGGCAGAAGCAGTCAAGGGTAGCTTAGTGTTAGGGTACGGCTTAGGATACTGGTTCGGGGAGGGGTTCATGTACGGCGTAGGGTATGGGTTAGGGTGAGGGTTAGGGTTAGTGTTATGGTTAGGGCTCGGTTTAGGGTACGGGTTAGGATTAGTGTACGTGTTAGGGTTAGGGTACGCGTTAGGGTTAGGGTAGTTATTAAACCTATCCAACTCTCTAGATACCCCTTAGCAAGTAAAGGAATATTATTTGGGGGTCCAGCCATGGAGAAGAGTTTTGACAATAGGATAAGTTAAGGAACACACCCATTATAAAGAAATCACATTACGATTCTCTTTTAAACCTGTTCCTTAAAACACTAGTGCTTAGGAAATCTATTGGAGGCAGAAGCAGTCAAGGATAGCCTAGGGTTAGGGTTAGGGTGGTGGTTAGGGTTAGGTTATGGCTTACGGTACGGGTTCGGGGAGGGGTTCGTGTATGGCGAAGGGTATGGGTTAGGGTTAGTGTTATGTTAGGGTTAGGGCTCGGTTTAGGGTACGGTGTAGGATTAGGGTACGTGTTAGGGTTAGGGTAAGCGTTAGTGTTAGGGTAGTTATTAAACCTATCCCACTCTCTAGATACCCCTTAGCACGTAAAGGAATATTATTTGGGTGTCCAGCCATGGAGAAGAGTTTAGACACTAGGATAAGATAAGGAACACACCCATTATAAAGAAATCACATTAGGATTCTCTTTTTAACCTGATACTTATAACACTAGTGATTAGGAAATGTATTGGAGGCAGAAGCAGTCAAGGGTAGCTTAGGGTTAGGGTACGGCTTAGGATACGGTTTCGGGGAGGGGTTCGTGTACGGTGTAGCGTATGGGTTAGGGTTAGGGTTAGTGGTAGGGTTAGGGCTCGGTTTAGGTTACGGGCTAGGATTAGGGTACGTGTTAGGGTTAGGGTAGGGGTTAGGGTTAGGGTACGCGTTAGGGTTAGGGTAGTTATTAAACCTATCCCACTCTCTAGATACCCCTTAGCACGTAAAGGAATATTATTTGGGTGTCCAGCCATGGAGAAGAGTTTAGACACTAGGATCAGATAAGGAACACACCCATTATAAAGAAATCACATTAGGATTCTCTTTTTAAGTGGTTCCTTAAAACACTAGTGCTTAAGAAATTTATTTGAGGCAGAAGCAGTCAAGGATAGCTTAGGGTTAGGGTACGGCTTAGGATACGGGTTCGGGGAGGGGTTCGTGTACGGTGTAGGGTATGGGTTAGGGTTAGGGTTAGTGGTAGGGGTTAGGGTAGGGGTTAGGGTTTTGGTACGCGTTTGGGTTAGGGTAGTTATTAAACCTATCCCACACTCTAGTTACTCCTTAGCACGTAAAGGAATATTATTTGGGGGTCCATCCATGGAGAAGAGTTTAGACACAAGGATAAGATAAGGAACACACCCATTATAAAGAAATCACATTAGGATTCTCTTTTTAAGCTGTTCCTTAAAACACTAGTGCTTAGGAAATCTATTGGAGGCAGAAGCAGTCAAGGGTAGCCTAGGGTTAGGGTTAGGGTGAGGGTTAGGGTTAGGGTTCGGCTTAAGGTACTGTTTCGAGGAGGGGTTCGGGTACGGCGTAGGGTATGGGTTAGTGTTAGTGTTAAGGTTAGTGTTAGGGTTAGGGCTCGGTTTAGGGTACGGGTTAGGATTAGGGTACGTGTTTCGGTCAGGGTAGGGGTTAGGGTTAGGGTATGCGATAGGGTTAGGGTAGTTATTAAACCTATCCCACTGTCTTGATACCCCTTAGCATGGAAAGGAATATTATTTGGGGGTCCATCCATGGAGAAAAGTTTAGACCCAAGGATAAGATAAGGAACACACCCATTATAAAGAAATCACATTAGGATTCCCTTTTTAGGATGTTCCTTAAAACACTAGTGATTAGGAAATCTATTGGAGGCAGAAGCAGTCAAGGGTAGCTTAGGATTAGGGTACGGCTTAGGTTACGGGTTCGGGGAGGGGTTCGTGTACGGCGTAGGATATGGGTTAGGGTTAGGGTTAGGGTTAGTGGTAGGGTTAGGGCTCGGTTTAGGGTACGGGTTAGGATTAGGGTACGTGTTAGGGTTAGGGTAGGGGTTAGGGTTAGAGTACGCGTTAGGGTTAATGTAGTTATTAACCCTATCCCACTCTCTGGATACCCCTTAACACGTAAAGGAATATTATTTGGGGGTCCAGGCATGGAGAAGAGTTTAGACACAAGGATAAGATAAGGAACACACCCATTATAAAGAAACCACGTTAGGATTCTCTTTTTAAGCTGTTCCTTAAAACACTAGTGCTTAGGAAATCAATTGGAGGCAGAAGCAGTCAAGGGTAGCCTAGGGTTAGGGATAGGCTTAGGGTTAGTGTTAGGGTACGGCTTAGTGTACGGGTTCGGGGAGGGGTTCGTTTATGGCGTAGGGTATGGGTTAGGGTTAGGGTTAGGGTTAGTGTTAGGGTTAGGGCTCGGTTTAGGTTATGGGTTAGGATTAGGGTACGTGTAAGGGTTAGGGTAGGGGTTAAGGTTAGGGTACGCGTTAGGGTTAGGGTAGTTATTAAACCTATTCCACTCTCTAGATACCCCTTAGCATGTAAAGGAATATTATTTGGGGGTCCAGCCATGGAGAAAAGTTTAGACACTAGGATAAGATAAGGAACACACCCATTATAAAGAAATCACATTAGGATTTTCGTTTTAAGCTGTTCCTTAAAACACTAGTGCTTCGGAAATCTATTGGAGGCTGAAGCAGTCAAGGGCAGCTTAGGATTAGGGTACGGCTTAGGATACGGCTTCGGGAAGGTGTTCGTGTACGGCGTAGGGTATGGGTTAGGGTTAGGTTTAGGGTTAGTGGTAGGGTTAGGGCTAGGTTTAGGGTACGGGTTAGGATTAGGGTACGTGTTAGGCTTAGGGTTAGGGTACGCGTTAGGGTTAGGGTAGTTATTAAACCTATCCCACTCTCTAGATAGCCCTTAGCACGTAAAGAAATATTATTTGGGGGTCCATCCATGGAGAAGTGTTTAGACACTAGGATAAGATAAGGAACACACCCATTATAAAGAAATCACATTAGGATTTTCGTTTTAAGCTGTTCCTTAAAACACTAGTGCTTCGGAAATCTATTGGAGGCTGAAGCAGTCAAGGGTAGCTTAGGCTTAGGGAAAGGGTGACGGTTAGGGTTAGGGTACGGCTTAGGGTACGGGTTCTGGGAGGGCGTCGGGTACGGCGTAGGGTACGGGTTAGGGTTAGTGTTAGGGTTAGGGCTCGGTTTAGAGTACGGGTTAGGATTAGGGTACGTGTTAGCGTTAGTGTAGGGGTTAGGGTTAGGGTACGTGTTAGGGTTAGGGTAGTTATTAAACCTACCCCACTCTATAGATACCCCTTAGCACGTAAAGGAATATTATTTGGGGGTCCAGCCATGGAGAAGAGTTTAGACACAAGGATAAGATAAGGAACACACCCATTATAAAGAAATCACATTAGGATTCTCTTTTCAAGCTGTTCCTTAAAACACTAGTGCTTAGGAAATCTATTGGAGGCAGAAGCAGTCAAGGGTAGCCTAGGGTTAGGGTTAGGCTTAGGGTTAGGGTTAGGGTACGACTTAAGTTATGGGTTCGCGGAGGGGTTCGGGTACAGCGTAGGGTATGGGTTAGGGTTAGGGTTAGTGTTAGGGTTAGGGCTCGGATTAGGGTACGGGTTAAGATTAGGGTACGTGTTAAGGTAAGGTTAGACGTTAGGGTTAGGGTATGCGTTAGGTTTAGGGTAGTTATTAAACCTATCCCACTCTCTAGATACCCCTTAGCACGTAAAGGAATACTGTTTGGTGGTCCGGCCATGGAGAAGAGTTTAGACACTAGGATAAGATAAGGAACACACCCATTATAAAGAAATCACATTAGGATTCTCTTTTTAAGCTGTTCCTGAAAACACTAGTGCTTAGGAAATATATTGGAGGCGGAAGAATTCAAGGGTAACTTAGGGTTAGGGTTAGGGTTAGGGTACGGCTTAGGGTACGGGTTCGGGGAGAGGTTCGGGTACGGCGTATGGTATGGGTTAGGTTTAGGGTTAGGGTTAGTGTTAGGGTTAGGGCTCGGTTTAGGGTACGGGTTTGCATTAGGGTACGTGTTAGGGTTAGGTTAGGGGTTAGGGTTAGAGTACGCGTTAGGGTTAGGGAAGTTATTAAAACTATCCCACTCTCTAGATACCCCTTAGCACGAAAAGGAATATTATTTGGGGGTCCAGCCATGGAGCAGAGTTTAGACACTAGGATAAGATAAGGAACACACCCATTATAAAGAAATCACTTTAGGATTCTCTTTTTAAGCTGTTCCTTAAAGCACTAGTGATTAGGAAAACTCTTGGAGGCAGAAGCAGTCAAGGGTAGCTTAGTGTTAGGGTACGGCTTAGGATACTGGTTCGGGGAGGGGTTCATGTACGGCGTAGGGTATGGGTTAGGGTGTGGGTTAGGGTTAGTGTTATGGTTAGGGCTCGGTTTAGGGTACGGGTTAGGATTAGGGTACGTGTTAGGGTTAGGGTAGGGGTTAGGGTTAGGGTACGCGTTAGGGTTAGGGTAGTTATTAAACCTATCCAACTCTCTAGATACCCCTTAGCACGTAAAGGAATATTATTTGGGGGTCCAGCCATGGAGAAGAGTTTTGACAATAGGATAAGTTAAGGAACACACCCATTATAAAGAAATCACATTACGATTCTCCTTTTAACCTGTTCCTTAAAACACTAGTGCTTAGGAAATCTATTGGAGGCAGAAGCAGTCAAGGATAGCCTAGGGTTAGGGTTAGGGTGGTGGTTAGGGTTAGGTTATGGCTTACGGTACGGGTTCGGGGAGGGGTTCGTGTATGGCGAAGGGTATGGGTTAGGGTTAGGGTTATGTTAGGGTTAGGGCTCGGTTTAGGGTACGGGTTAGGATTAGGGTACGTGTTAGGGTTAGGGTAAGCGTTAGTGTTAGGGTAGTTATTAAACCTATCCCACTCTCTAGATACCCCTTAGCACGTAAAGGAATATTATTTGGGTGTCCAGCCATGGAGAAGAGTTTAGACACTAGGATAAGATAAGAAACACACCCATTATAAAGAAATCACATTAGGATTCTCTTTTTAACCTGATACTTATAACACTAGTGATTAGGAAATGTATTGGAGGCAGAAGCAGTCAAGGGTAGCTTAGGGTTAGGGTACGGCTTAGGATACGGTTTCGGGGAGGGGTTCGTGTACGGTGTAGGGTATGGGTTAGGGTTAGGGTTAGTGGTAGGGTTAGGGCTCGGTTTAGGGTACGGGCTAGGATTAGGGTACGTGTTAGGGTTAGGGTAGGGGTTAGGGTTAGGGTACGCGTTAGGGTTAGGGTAGTTATTAAACCTATCCCACTCTCTAGATACCCCTTAGCACGTAAAGGAATATTATTTGGGTGTCCAGCCATGGAGAAGAGTTTAGACACTAGGATCAGATAAGGAACACACCCATTATAAAGAAATCACATTAGGATTCTCTTTTTAAGTGGTTCCTTAAAACACTAGTGCTTAAGAAATTTATTTTAGGCAGAAGCATTCAAGGATAGCTTTGGGTTAGGGTACGGCTTAGGATACGGGTTCGGGGAGGGGTTCGTGTACGGTGTAGGGTATGGGTTAGGGTTAGGGTTAGTGGTAGGGGTTAGGGTAGGGGTTAGGGTTTTGGTACGCGTTTGGGTTAGGGTAGTTATTAAACCTATCCCACTCTCTAGATACCCCTTAGCACGTAATGGAATATTATTTGGGTGTCCAGCCATGGAGAAAAGTTTAGACACTAGGATAAGATAAGGAACACACCCATTATAAAGAAATCACAGTAGGATTTTCGTTTTAAGCTGTTCCTTAAAACACTAGTGCTTCGGAAATCTATTGGAGGCTGAAGCAGTCAAGGGTAGCTTAGGCTTAGGGAAAGGGTGACGGCTAGGGTTAGGGTACGGCTTAGGGTACGGGTTCGGGGAGGGCTTCGGGTACGGCGTAGGGTACGGGTTAGGGTTAGTGTTAGGGTTAGGGCTCGGTTTAGAGTACGGGTTAGGATTAGGGTACGTGTTAGGGTTAGTGTAGGGATTAGGGTTAGGGTACGTGTTAGGGTTAGGGTAGTTATTAAACCTACCCCACTCTATAGATACCCCTTAGCACGTAAAGGAATATTATTTGGGGGTCCAGCCATGGAGAAGAGTTTAGACACAAGGATAAGATAAGGAACACACCCATTATAAAGAAATCACATTAGGATTCTCTTTTTAAGCTGTTCCTTAAAACACTAGTGCTTAGGAAATCTATTGGAGGCAGAAGCAGTCAAGGGTAGCCTAGGGTTAGGAATAGGCTTAGGGTTAGTGTTAGGGTATGGCCTAGGGTTACCGTTCGAGGAGGGTTCCGGTTCTGGCGTAGGGTATGGGTTAGGGTTAGGGTTAGGGATAGTGTTAGGGTTAGGGCTCGCTTTAGGGTACGGGTTCGGGGAGGGGTTCGCGTACGGCATAGGGTATGGTTTAGGGTTAGGGTTAGTGTTAGGCTTAGGGCTCAGTTTAGGGTATGGGTTAGGATTAGGGTACGTGTTAGGGTTAGGGTAGGGGTTATCGTTAGGGTACGCGTGAGGGTTAGGGTAGTTATTAAAACTATCCCACTCTCTAGATACCCCTTAGCACGTAAAGGAATACTATTTGTGGGTCCAGCGATGGAGAAGTGTTTAGACACTAGGATAAGATAAGGAACACACCCATTATAAAGAAATCACATTAGGATTCTCTTTTTAAGCTGTTCCTTAAAACACTAGTGCTTAGGAAATCTATTGGAGGCAGAAGCAGTCAAGGGTAGCCTAGGGTTAGGGTTAGGCTTAGGGTACGGGTTAGGGTACGGCTTAGGGTACGGGTTCGGGGAGGTGTTCGGGTATGGCGTAGCGTATGGGTTACGGTTAGGGTAAGGGTTAGTGTTAGGGTTAGGTCTCGGTTTAGGGTACGGGTTAGGATTAGGGTACGTGTTATGGTTAGGGTAGGGGTTAGGGTTAGGGTACGCCTTAGGTTTAGGGTAGTTATTAAAACTATCCCACTCTCTAGATACCCCTTAGCACGTCAAGGAATATTATTTGGGGGTACAGCCTCGGAGAAGGGTTTAGACACAAGGATAAGATAAGGAACACACCCATTATAAAGAAATCACATTAGGATTCTCTTTTTAAGCTGTTCCTTAAAACACTAGTGCTTAGGAAATCTATTGGAGGCAGAAGCAGTGAAGGTTAGCCTAGGGTTAGGGTTAGGCTTAGGGTTAGGTTTAGGGTATGGCTTAGGGTACGGGTTCGGGGAGGGTTTTGGGTACGGCGTAGGGTATGGGTTAGTGTTAGGGTTAGGGTTAGTGTTAGGGTTAGGGCTCGGTTTAGGGTATGGGTTAAGAGTAGGCTACGTATTATGGTTAGGGTAGGGGTTAGGGTTAGGGTACGCGTAAGGGTTAGGGTAGTTATTAAACCTATCCCTCTCACTAGATACCCCTTAGCACATAAAGGAATATTATTTGGGGGTCCAGCCATGGAGAAGAGTGTAGATACTAGGATAAGATAAGGAACACACCCATTATAAAGAAATCACATTAGGATTCTCTTTTTAGGATGTTCCTTAAAACACTAGTGCTTAGGAAATCTATTGGAGGAAGAAGCAGTCAAGGGTAGCTTAGGATTAGTGTACGGCTTAGGATATGGGTTCGGGAAGGGGTTCGTGTACGGCGTAGGGTATAGGTTAGGGTTAGGTATAGGGTTAGTGGTAGGGTTAGCGCTCGGTTTAGGGTACGGGTTAGGATTAGGGTACGTGTTAGGCTTAGGGTTAGGGTACGCGTTAGGGTTAGGGTAGTTATTAAACCTATCCCACTCTCTAGATAGCCCTTAGCACGTAAAGAAATATTATTTGGCGGTCCATCCATGGAGAAGTGTTTAGACACTAGGATAAGATAAGGAACACATCCATTATAAAGAAATCACATTAGGATTCCCTTTTTAAGCTGTTCCTTAAAACACTAGTGCTTAGGAAATCTATTGGAGGCAGAAGCAGTCAAGGGTAGCCTAGGGTTAGCGTTAGGCTTAGGGTTAGGGTTAGGGTACGGCTTAGGGTATGGGTTCGGGGAGGGGTTCGTGTACGCCGTAGGGTATGGGTTAGGGTTAGGGTTAGTGTTAGGTTGAGGGCTCGGTTTAGGGTACGGGTTAGGATTAGGGTACGTGTTAGGGTTAGGGTAGGGGTTAGGGTTCGGGTACGCGTTAGGGTTAGGGTAGTTATTAAACCTATCCAACTCTCTAGATACCCCTTAGCACGTAAAGGAATATTATTTGGGGGTCCAGCCATGGAGAAGAGTTTTGACAAAAGGATAAGTTAAGGAACACACCCATTATAAAGAAATCACATTAGGATTCCCTTTTTAAACTGTTCCTTAAAACACTAGTGCTTAGGGAATCTATTGGAGGCAGAAGCAGTCAAGGAGAGCCTAGGGTTAGGGTTAGGGTGGGGGTTAGGGTTAGGTTACGGCTTAAGGTACGGGTTCGGGGAGGGGTTCGTGTATGGCGTAGGGTATGGGTTAGGGTTAGGGTTAGTGTTAGGGTTAGGGCTCGGTTTAGGGTGCGTGTTAGGATTAGATTACGGGTTAGGGTTAGGGTAGGGATTAGGGCTAGGGTACGCGTAAGGATTAGGGTAGTTATTAAAACTATAGCACTCTCTAGATACCCCTTTGCACATAAAGGAATATTATTTGGGGGTCCAGCCATGGAGAAGAGTTTAGACACTAGGATAAGATAAGGAACACACCCATTATAAAGAAATCACATTAGGATTCTCTTTTTAAGCTGATCCTTATAACACTAGTGATTAGGAAATGTATTGGAGGCAGAAGCAGTCAAGGGTAGCTTAGGGTTAGGGTACGGCTTAGGATTCGGTTTCGGGGAGGGGTTCGTGTACGGTGTAGGGTATGGGTTAGGGTTAGGTTTACGGTTAGTGGTAGGGTTAGGGCTCGGTTTAGGGTACGGGTTAGGATTAGGGTACGTGTTAGGGTTAGGGTAGGTTTTAGGGTTAGAATACGCGTTAGGTTTAGGGTAGTTATTAAACCTATCCCACTGTCTTGATACCCCTTAGCCCGTAAAGGAATATTATTTGGGGGTCCATCCATGGAGAAATGTTTAGACACTAGGATAAGATAAGGAACACATCCATTATAAAGAAATCACATTAGGATTCCCTTTTTAAGCTGTTCCTTAAAACACTAGTGCTTAGGAAATCTATTGGAGGCAGAAGCAGTCAAGTGTAGCCTAAGGTTAGGGTTAGGCTTAGGGATACGGTTAGGGTACGGCTTAGGGTACGGGTTCAGGGAGGGGTTCGGGTACGGCGTAGGGTATGGGTTCGGGTTAGTGTTAGGGTTAGTGTTAGGGTTAGGGCTCGGTTTAGGGTACGGGTTAGGATTAGGGTACGTGTTAGGGTTAGGGTTAGGCTACGTGTTATGGTTACGGTAGTAATTAAACCTATCCCACTCTCTAGATACCCCTTAGGACGTAAAGGAATATAATTTGGGATTCCACCCATGGAGAAGAGTTTAGACACTAGCAAAAGATAAGGAACACACCCATTATAAAGAAATCACATTAGGATTCTCTTTTTAAGCTGTTTCTTAAAACACTAGTGCTTAGGAAATCTATTGGAGGCAGAAGCAGTCAAGGGTAGATTAGGGTTAGGATACGGCTTAGGATTCGGGTTCGGGGAGGGGTTCGGGTATGGCGTAGGGTATGGGTTAGGGTTAGGTTTAGGATCAGTGGTAGGGTTAGGGCTCGGTTTAGGGTACGGGTTAGGTCTAGGGTACGTGCTAGGGTTAGGGTAGGGGTTGGGGTTAGCGTACGCGTTAGGGTTAGGGTAGTTATTAAACCTATCCCACTCTGTAGATACCCCTTAGCAGGTAAAGGGATATTATTTGGGCGTTCAGCCATGGAGAAGAGTTTAGACACTAGGATAAGATAAGGAACACACCCATTATAAAGAAATCACATTAGGATTCCCTTTTTAAGCTGTTCCTTAAAACACTAGTGCTTAGGAAATCTATTGGAGGCAGAAGCACTCAAGGGTAGCCTACGGTTAGCGTTAGGCTTAGGGTTAGGGTTAGGGTACGGCTTAGCGTATGGGTTCGGGGAGGGGTTCGGGTATGGCGTAGGGTATGGGTTAGGGTTAGGGTTAGTGTTAGGTTGAGGGCTCTGTTTAGGGTACGGGATAGGATTAGGGTACGTGTTAGGGTTCGGGTAGGGGTTAGGGTTAGGGTACACGTTAGGGTTAGGGTAGTTATTAAACCTACCCCACTCTCTAGATACCCCTTAGCACGTAAAGGAATATTATTTGGGGGTCCAGCCATGGAGAAGAGTTTAGACACTAGGATAAGATAAGGAACACACCCATTATAAAGAAATCACATTAGGATTCTCTTTTTAAGCTGTTCCTTAAAACACTTGTGCTTAGGAAATCTATTGGAGGCAGAAGGAGTCAAGGGTAGCCTAGGGTTAGGTTTAGGGTGAGGGTTATGGTTAGGGTACAGGTTTGGGGAGGGGTTCGGGTACGGCGTAGGGTATGGGTTAGGGTTAAGGTTAGGGTTAGTGTTAGGGTTAGGGCTCGGTTTAGGGTACGGGTTAGGATTAGGGTACGTGTTAGTGTTAGGGTAAGTGTTAGGGTTAGGGTACGCATTAGGGTTAGGGAAGTTATTAAACCTAACCCACTCTCTAGATACCCCTTAGTACGTAAAGGAATACTGTTTGGTGGTCCAGCCATGGAGAAGTGTTTAGACACTAGGATAAGATAAGGAACACGTCCCTTATAAAGAAATCACATTAGGATTCTTTTTTTAAGCTGTTCTTTAAAACACTAGTGCTTAGGAAATCTATTGGAGGCAGAAGCAGTCAAGGGTTGCCTAGGGTTAGGGTTAGGGTGAGGGTTAGAGTTAGGGTACAGCTTAGGGTACGGGTTCGGGGAGGGATTCATGTACGCCGTAGGGTATGGGTTAGGTTACATGTTAGGGTTAGTGTTAGGGTTAGGGCTCGGTTTAGGGTACGGGTTAGGATTAGTGTACGTGTTAGGGTTAGGGTAGGGGTTAGGGTTAGGGTACGTGTTAGGGTTAGGGTAGCTGTTAAACCTATCCTACTCTCTAGATACCTCTTAGCACGTAAAGGAATATTATTTGGGGGTCCAGCCATGGAGAAGAGTTTAGACACTAGGATAAGATAAGGAACACACCCATTATAAAGAAATCACATTAGGATTCTCTTTTTAAGCTGTTCCTTAAAACACTAGTGCTTAGGAAATCTACTGGAGGCAGAAGCAGTCAAGGGTAGCCTAGGGTTAGGGTTAGACTTAGGGTTAGGTTTAGGGTACGGCTTAGGGTACGGGTTCGGGGAGAGGTTCGGGGAAGGCGTAGGGTATGGGTTAGGGTTAGGGTTAGGGTTAGTGTTAGGGTTAGGGCTCGGTTTAGGGTACGGGTTAAGATTAGGGTACATGTTAGGGTAAGGGTAGAGCTTAGGGTTAGGGTACGCGTTAGGTTTAGGGTAGTTATTAAACCTATCCCACTCTCTAGATACCCCTTAGCACGGAAAGGAATACTATTTGTGGGTGCAGCCATGGAGAAGAGTTTAGACACTAGGATAAGATAAGGAACATACCCAATATAAAGAAATCACATGAGGACTCTCTTTTTAAGCTGTTCCTTAAAACACTAGTGCTTAGGAAATCTATTGAAGGCAGAAGCAGTCAAGGGTAGCCTAGTGTTAGTGTTAGGGTGAGGGTTAGGGTTAGGGTACGGCTTAAGGTACTGCTTCGAGCAGGGGTTCGGGTAAGGCGTAGGGTATGGGTTAGGGTTAGGGTTAGTGTTAGGGTTAGGGCTCCGTTTAGGGTATGGGTTAGGATTAGGGTACGTGTTTGGGTTAGGGTATGGGTTAGGGTTAGGGTACGCGATAGGGTTAGGGTAGTTATTAAACCTATCCCACTCTCTTGATAACCCTTAGCACGTAAAGGAATATTCTTTGGGGGTCCAGCCATGGAGAAAATTTAGACACTAGGATAAGATAAGGAACACACCCATTATAAAGAAATCACATTAGGATTCTCTTTTTAAGCTGTTCCTTAAAACACTAGTGATTAGGAAATCTATTGGAGGCAGAAGCAGTCAAGGGTAGCTTAGGATTAGGGTACGGCTTAGGATACTGGTTCGGGGAGGGGTTCGTTTACGGCGTAGGGTATGGGTTAAGGTTAGGGTTAGGGTTAGGGTACGGCTTAGGGTACGAGTTCGGGGAGGTGTTCGGTTACGGCATAGGGTATGGGTTAGTGTTAGGGTTAGGGTTAGTGTTAGGGTTAGGTCTCGGTTTAGGGTACGGGTTAGGATTAGGGTACGTGTTAGGGTTAGGGTTAGGGTACGCGTTAGGGTTAGGGTAGTTATTAAACCTATCCGACTCTCTAGATACCCCTTAGCACGTAAAGGAATATTATTTGGGGGTCCAGCCTTGGAGAAGAGTTTAGACACTAGGATAAGAAAAGGAACACACCCATTATAAAGAAATCACTTTAGGATTCTCTTTTTAAGTGGTTCCTTAAAACACTAATGCTTAGGAAATCTATTGGAGGCAGAAGCAGTCAAGGGTAGCTTAGGGTTAGGGTTAGGCTTAGGGTTAGGGTTAGGGTAAGGCTTAGGGTACGGGTTCGGAGAGGGGTTCAGGTACGGCGTAGGGTATGGGTTAGGGTTAGGTTTAGGGTTAGTGGTATGGTTAGGGCTCGGTTTAGGGTACGGGTTAGGTCTAGGGTACGTGTTAGGGTTAGGGTAGGGGTTAGGGTTAGGGTACGCGTTAGGGTTAAGGTAGTTATTAAACCTATCCCACACTCTAGATACCCCTTAGCACGTAAAGGTATATTATTTGGGGGTCCCGCCAAGGAGAAGAGTTTAGACACTAGGATAAGATAAGGAACACGCCCATTATAAAGAAATCACATTAGGATTCTCTTTTTAAGTGGTTCCTTAAAACACTCGTGCTTAGGAAATCTATTGGAGGCAGAATCAGTCAAGGGTAGCCTAGGGTTAGGGTTTGGCTTAGGGTTAGGGTTAGGGTGAGGGTTAGGGTTAGGGTACGGCTTAGGGTACGGGTTTGGGGAGGTGTTCGGGTAACGAGAAGGGTATGGGTTAGGATTAGGGTTAGGGTTAGTGTTAGGGTTAGGGTTCGGATTAGGGTATGGGTTAGGATTAGGGTACTTGTTAGGGTTAGGGTAGGGGTTAGGGTTAGGGTACGCGTTAGGGTTAGGGTAGTTATTAAACCTATCCCACTCTGTAAATACCCCTTAGCACTTAAAGGAATATTATTTGGGGGTCCAGCCATGGAGAAGAATTTTGACATTAGGATAAGATAAGGAACACACCCATTATAAAGAAATCACATTAGGATTCCCTTTTTAAGCTGTTCCTTACAACACTAGTGATTAGGAAAACTGTTGGAGGCAGAAACAGTCAAGGGTAGCTTAGGGTTAGGGTACGGATTAGGATACGGGTTCGGGGAGGGGTTCGTGTACGGCGTAGGGTATGGGTTAGTGTTAGAGGTAGGGTTAGTGCTCGGTTTAGGGTACGGGTCAGGATTAGGGTACTTGTTAGGGTTAGGTTAGGGGTTAGGGTTAGGGTACGCGTTAGGATTAGTGTAGTTATTAAACGTATCCCACTCTCTAGATACCCCTTAGCACGTAAAGGAATATTATTTGGGGGTCCAACCATGGAGAAGAGTTTAGACACGAGGATAAGATAAGGAACACACCCATTATAAAGAAATCACATTAGGATTCTCTTTTTAAGCTGTTCCTTAAAACACTAGTGCTTAGGAAATCTATTGGAGGCAGAAGCAGTCAAGGGTAGCCTAGGGTTAGGGTTAGCTTTAGGGTTAGGGTACGGTTTAGGGTACGGGTTCGGGGAGGGGTACGGGTACGGCGTCGGGTATGGGTTAGTGTTAGGGTTAGGGTTAGTGTTAGGGTTAGGGCTCGGTTTAGGGTACGGGTTAAGATTAGGGTACGTGTTAGGGTAAGGTTAGACGTTAGGGTTAGGGTATGCGTTAGGTTTAGGGTAGTTATTAAACCTATCCCACTCTCTAGAAACCCCTTAGCACGTAAAGAAATACTGTTTGGTGGTCCAGCCATGGAGAAGAGTTTAGACACTAGGATAAGATAAGGAACACACCCATTATAAAGAAATCACATTAGGATTCTCTTTTTAGGCTGTTCCTGAAAACACTAGTGCTTAGGACATATATTGGAGGCAGAAGGAGTCAATGGTAACGTAGGGTTAGGGTTAGGGTTAGGGTTAGGGTACGGCTTAGGGTACGGGTTCGGGGAGGGGTTCGGGTACGGCTTAGGGTATGGGTTAGGGTTAGGGTTAGGGTTAGGGTTAGGGCTCGGTTTAGGGTACGGTTTAGGATTAGGGTACGTGTTAGGGTTAGGGTAGGGGTTAGGGTTAGGGTACTCGTTAGGGTTAGGGTAGTTATTAAACCTATCCCACTCTCTAGATACCCCTTAGCACGAAAAGGAATATTATTTGGGGGTCCAGCCATGGAGAAGAGTTTAGACACTAGGATAAGATAAGGAACACACCCATTATAAAGAAATCACATTAGGATTCTCTTTTTAAGCTGGTCCTTAAAACACTAGTGCTTAGGAAATCTATTGGAGGCAGAAGCATTCAAGGGTAGCCTAGGGTTAGGTTTAGGGTGAGGGTTATGGTTAAGGTACTGGTTCGGGGAGGGGTTCGGGTACGGCATAGGGTATGGGTTAGGGTTAGGGTGAGGGTTAGTGTTAGGTTTAGGGCTCGGTTTAGGGTACGGTTTAGGATTTGGGTACGTGTTAGGGTTAGGGTAGGGGTTAGGGTTAGGGTTCGCGTTAGGGTTAGGGATGTTATTAAACCTATCCCACTCTCTAGATACCCCTTAGCACGTAAAGGAATATTATTTGGGCGTCCAGCCATGCAGAAGAGTTTAGACACTAGGATAAGATAAGGAACACACCCATTATAAAGAAATCACATTAGGCCTCTCTTTTTAAGCTGTTCCTTAAAACACTAGTGATTAGGAAAACTGTTGGAGGCAGAAACAGTCAAGGGTAGCTTAGGTTTAGGCTACGGATTAGGATACGGGTTTGGGGAGGGGTTCGTGTACCGCGTAGGGTATGGGTTAGGGTTAGAGGTAGGGTTAGGGCTCGGTTTAGGGTACGGGTCAGGATTAGGGTACTTGTTAGGGTTAGGTTAGGGGTTAGGGTTAGGGTACGCGTTAGGATTAGTGTAGTTATTAAACGTATCCCACTCTCTAGATACCCCTTAGCACGTAAAGGAATATTATTTGGGGGTCCAGCCATGGAGAAGAGTTTAGACACTAGGATAAATAAGGAACACACCCATTATAAAGAAATCACATTAGGATTCTCTTTTTAAGCTGTTCCTTAAAACACTAGTGCTTAGGAAATCTATTGGAGGCAGAAGCAGTCAAGGGTAGCCTAGGGTTAGGGTTAGGGTTAGCGTTAGGGTTACGGTACGGTTTAGGGTACGGGTTCGGGGAGGGGTACGGGTACGGCGTAGGGTATGGGTTAGTGTTAGGGTTAGGGTTAGTGTTAGGGTTAGGGCTCGGTTTAGGGTATGGGTTAGGATTAGGGTACGTGTTAGGTTTAGGGTAGGGGTTAGTGTTAGGGTACGTGTTAGGGTTAGGGTAGGTATTAAACCTATCCAACTCTCTAGATACCCCTTAGCACGTAAAGGAATATTATTTGGGGGTCCAGCCATGGAGAATAGTTTAGACACTAGGATAAGATAAGGAACACGCCCATTATAAAGAAATCACATTAGGATTCTCTTTTTAAGGTGTTCCTTAAAACACTAGTGCTTAGGAAATCTATTGGAGACAGAAGCAGTCAAGGTTAGCCTAAGGTTAGGGTTAGGCTTAGGGTTAGGGTTAGGGTACGGCTTAGGGTATGGGTTCGGGGAGGGGTTCGGGTACGGCGTAGGGTATGGGCTAGGGTTAGGGTTAGTGTTAGGGTTAGGGCTCGGATTAGGGTACGGGTTAAGATTAGGGTACGTGTTAGGGTAAGGTTAGACGTTAGGGTTAGGGTATGCGTTAGGTTTAGGGTAGTTATTAAACCTATCCCACTCTCTAGATACCCCTTAGCACGTAAAGGAATACTGTTTGGTGGTCCAGCCATGGAGAAGAGTTTAGACACTAGGATAAGATAAGGAACACACCCATTGTAAAAAATCACATTAGGATTCTCTTTTTAAGGTGTTCCTGAAAACACTAGTGCTTAGGACATATATTGGAGGCAGAAGGAGTCAAGGGTAACGTAGGGTTAGGGTTAGGGTTAGGGTTAGGGTACGGCTTAGGGTACGGGTTCGGGGAGGGTTTCGGGTACGGCATAGGGTATGGGTTAGGGTTAGGGTTAGGGTTAGGGTTAGGGTTAAGGCTCGGTTTAGGGTACGGTTTAGGATTAGGTTACGTGTTAGGGTTAGGGAAGGGGTTAGGGTTAGGGTACTCGTTAGGGTTAGGGTAGTTATTCAACCTATCCCACTCTCTAGATACCCCTTAGCACGAAAAGGAATATTTTTTGGGGGTCCAGCCATGGAGAAGAGTTTAGACACTAGGATAAGATAAGGAACACACCCATTATAAAGAAATCACATTAGGATTCTCTTTTTAATCTGTTCCTTAAAACACTAGTGATTAGGAAAACTCTTGGAGGCAGAAGCAGTCAAGGGTAGCTTAGGGTTAGGGTACGGCTTAGGATACTGGTTCGGGGAGGGGTTCGTGTACGGCGTAGGGTATGGGTTAGGGTTAGGGTTAGGGTTAGTGGTATGGTTAGGGCTCAGTTTAGGGTATGGGTTAGGATTAGGGTACATGTTAGGGTTAGGGTAGGGGTTAGGATTAGGGTACGTGTTAGGGTTAGGGTAGTTATTAAACCTATACCACTCTCTAGATACCCCTTAGCACGTAAACGAATATTATTTGGGGGTCCAGGCATGGAGAAGAGTTTAGGAACTAGGATAAGATAAGGAACACACCCATTATAAAGAAATCACATTAGGATTCTCTTTTTAAGCTGTTCCTTAAAACACTAGTGCTTAGGAAATCTATTGGAGGCAGAAGCAGTCAAGGGTAGCCTAGGGTTAGGGTTAGGCTTAGGGTTAGGGTTAGGGTAAGGCTTAGGGTACGGGTTCGGAGAGGGGTTCAGGTACGGCGTAGGGTATGGTTTAGGGTTAGGGTTAGTGTTAGGGTTAGGGCTCGGTTTAGGGTACGGGTTAGGATTAGGTTACGTGTTAGGGTTAGGGTAGGGGTTGGGGCTAGGGTACGCGTAAGGATTAGGGTAGTTATTAAACCTATCCCACTCTCTAGATACTCCCTAGCACGTAAAGGAATATTATTTGGGGGTCCAGCCATGGAGAAGAGTTTAGACAGTAGGATAAGATAAGGAACACACCCATTATAAAGAAATCACATTAGGATTCTCTTTTTAAGCTGTTCGTTAAAGCACTAGCGCTTAGGAAATCTATTGGAGGCAGAAGGAGTCAAGGGTAGCCTAGGGTTAGGGTTAGGGTGAGGGTTAGGGTTAGGGTACGGCTTAGGTTACGGGTTCGGGGAGGGGTTCGGGTACAGCGTAGGGTATGGGTTAGGGTTAGGTTTAGGGTTAGTGTTAGGGTTAGGGCTCGGTTTAGGGTACGGGTTAGGATTAGGGTATGTGTTAGGGTTAGGATAGGGGTTAGGGTTAGGGTATGCGTTAGGGTTAGGGTAATTATTAAACCTATCCCACTCTCTAGATACCCCATAACACATAAAGTAATATTATTCGGGGTTCCAGCCATGGAGAAGAGTTTAGACACTAGGATAAGAAAAAGAACACACCCATTATAAAGAAATCACATTAGGATTCTCTTTTTAAGCTGTTCCTTAAAACACTAGTGATTAGGAAAACTATTGGAGGCAGAAGCAGTCAAGGGTAGCTTAGGGTTAGGGTACGGCTTAGGATACGGGTTCGGGGAGGGGTTCGTGTACGGCGTAGGGTATGGGTTAGGGTTAGGGTTAGTGGTAGGGTTAGGGCTCGGTTTAGGGTACGGGTTAGGATTAGGGTACGTGTTAGGCTTAGGGTAGGGGTTAGGGTTAGGGTACGCGTTAGGGTTAGGGTAGTTATTAAACCTATCCCACTCTCTAGATACCCCTTAGCACGTAAAGGAATATTATTTGGGGGTCCAGCCATGGAGAAGAGTTTAGACACTAGGATAAAATAAGGAATACACCCATTATAAAGAAATCACATTAGGATTCTCTTTTTAAGCTGTTCCTTAAAACACTAGTGTTAGGAAATCTATTGGAGGCAGAAGCAGTCAAGGGTAGCCTAGGGTTAGGGTTAGGCTTAGGGTTAGGGTTAGGGTACGGCTTAGGGTTCGGGTTCGAGTAGGGTTTTGGGTACGGCGTAGGGTATGGGTTAGTGTTAGGGTTAGTGTTACGGTTAGGGCTCGGTTTAGGGCACGGTTTAGGATTAGGGTACGTGTTAGCGTTAGGGTAAGGGTTAGGGTTAGGGTACGCGTTAGGGTTAGGATAGTTATTAAAGCTATCCCACTCTCTAGATACCCCTTAGCACGTAAAGGAATATTATTTGGGGGTCCAGCCATGCAGAAGAGTTTAGACACGAGGATAAGATAAGGAACACACCCATTATAAAGAAATCACATTAGGATTCTCTTTTTAAGCTGTTCCTTAAAACACTAGTGCGTACGAAATCTATTGGAGGCAGAAGCAGTCAAGGGTAGCCTATGGTTAGGGTTAGGCTTAGGGTTAGGTTTAGGGTACGGCTTAGGGTACGGGTTCTGGCAGGGGTTCGGGTACGGCGTAGGGTATGGGTTAGGGTTAGGGTTAGTTTTAGGGTTATGGCTCGGTTTAGGGTACGGGTTAGGATTAGGGTACGTGTTAGTGTTAGGGTTAGGCTACGCGTAATGGTTTCGGTAGTTATTAAACCTTTCCCACTCTCTAGATACCCCTTAGGACGTAAAGGAATGTAATTTGGGGGTCCAGCAATGGAGAAGAGTTTAGACACTAGCATAAGATAAGGAACACGCCCATTATAAAGAAATCACATTAGGATTCTCTTTTTAAGTGGTTCCTTAAAACACTCGTGCTTAGGAAATCTATTGGAGGCAGAATCAGTCAAGGGTAGCCTAGGGTTAGGGTTTGGCTTAGGGTTAGGGTTAGGGTGAGGGTTAGGGTTAGGGTACGTCTTAGGGTACGGGTTTGGGGAGGTGTTCGGGTACGGAGAAGGGTATGGGTTAGGAATAGGTTTAGGGTTAGTGTTAGGGTTAGGGTTCGGTTTAGGGTATGGGTTAGGATTAGGGTACTTGTTAGGGTTAGGGTAGGGGTTAGGGTTAGGGTACGCGTTAGGGTTAGGGTAGTTATTAAACCTATCCCACTCTCTAAATACCCCTTAGCACTTAAAGGAATATTATTTGGGGGTCCAGCCATGGAGAAGAGTTTTGACATATGGATAAGATAAGGAACACACCCATTATAAAGAAATCACATTAGGATTCCCTTTTTAAGCTGTTCCTTAAAACACTAGTGATTAGGAAAACTATTGGAGGCAGAAACAGTCAAGGGTAGCTTAGGGTTAGGGTACGGATTAGGATACGGGTTCGGGGAGGGGTTCGTGTATCGCGTAGGGTATGGGTTAGGGTTAGAGGTAGGGTTAGGGCTCGGTTTAGGGTACGGGTCAGGATTAGGGTACTTGTTAGGGTTAGGTTAGGGGTTAGGGTTAGGGTACGCGTTAGGATTAGTGTAGTTATTAAACGTATCCCACTCTCTAGATACCCCTTAGCACGTAAAGGAATATTATTTGGGGGTCCAGCCATGGAGAAGAGTTTAGACACTAGGATAAGATAAGGAACACACCCATTATAAAGAAATCACATTAGGATTCTCTTTTTAAGCTGTTCCTTAAAACACTAGTGCTTAGGAAATCTATTGGAGGCAGAAGCAGTCAAGGGTAGCCTAGGGTTTGGGTTAGGGTTAGCGTTAGGGTTAGGGTACGGTTTAGGGTACGGGTTCGGGGAGGGGTACGGGTATGGCGTAGGGCATGGGTTAGTGTTAGGGTTAGGGTTAGTGTTAGGGTTAGGGCTCGGTTTAGGGTACGGGTTAGGATTAGGGTACGTGTTAGGTTTAGGGTAGGGGTTAGGGTTAGGGTACGTGTTAGGGTTAGGGCAGTTATTAAACCTACCAAACTCTCTAGATACCCCTTAGCACGTAAAGGAATATTATTTGGGGGTCCAGCCATGGAGAATAGTTTAGACACTAGGATAAGATAAGGAAAACGCCCATTATAAAGAAATCACTTTAGGATTCTCTTTTTAAGGTGTTCCTTAAAACACTACTGCTTAGGAAATCTATTGGAGACAGAAGCAGTCAAGGTTAGCCTAAGGTTAGGGTTAGGCTTAGGGTTAGGGTTAGGGTACGGCTTAGGGTATGGGTTCGGGGAGGGGTTCGGGTACGGCGAAGGGTATGGGTTAGGGTTAGGGTTAGTGTTAGGGTTAGGGCTCGGATTAGGGTACGGTTTAGGATTAGGTTACGTGTTAGGGTTAGGGTAGGGGTTAGGGCTAGGGTACGCGTAAGGATTAGGGTAGTTATTAAACCTTTCCCACTCTCTAGATACCCCTTAGCACGTAAAGGAATATTATTTGGGGGTCCAGCCATGGAGACGAGTTTAGATAGTAGGATAAGATAAGGAACACACCCATTATAAAGAAATCACATTAGGATTCCCTTTTTAAGCTGTTCCTTAAAGCACTAGCGCTTAGGAAATCTATTGGAGGCAGAAGGAGTCAAGGGTAGCCTAGGGTTAGGGTTAGGGTGAGGGTTAGGGTTAGGGTACGGCTTAGGTTACGGGTTCCGGGAGGGGTTCGGGTACAGCGTAGGGTATGGGTTAGGGTTAGGTTTAGGGTGAGTGTTAGGGTTAGGGCTCGGTTTAGGGTACGGGTTAGGATTAGGGTATGTGTTAGCGTTAGGATAGGGGTTAGGGTTAGGGTATGCGTTAGGGTTAGGGTAATTATTAAACCTATCCCACTCTCTAGATACCCCATAACACATAAAGTAATATTATTTGGGGTTCCAGCCATGGAGAAGAGTTTAGACACTAGGATAAGAAAAAGAACACACCCATTATAAAGAAATCACATTAGGATTCTCTTTTTAAGCTGTTCCTTAAAACACTAGTGATTAGGAAAACTATTGGAGGCAGAAGCAGTCAAGGGTAGCTTAGGGTTAGGGTACGGCTTAGGATACGGGTTCGGGGAGGGGTTCGTGTACGGCGTAGGGTATGGGTTAGGGTTAGGGTTAGGGTTAGGGTTAGGGTTAGGGCTCGGTTTAGGGTACGGTTTAGGATTAGGGTACGTGTTAGGGTTAGGGTAGGGGTTAGGGTTAGGGTACTCGTTAGGGTTAGGGTAGTTATTAAACCTATGCCACTCTCTAGATACCCCTTAGCACGAAAAGGAATATTATTTGGGGGTCCAGCCATGGAGAAGAGTTTAGACACTAGGATAAGATAAGGAACACACCCATTATAAAGAAATCACATTAGGATTCTCTTTTTAAGCTGTTCCTTAAAACACTAGTGCTTAGGAAATCTATTGGAGGCAGAAGCATTCAAGGGTAGCCTAGGGTTAGGTTTAGGGTGAGGGTTATGGTTAGGGTACGGGTTCGGGGAGGGGTTCGGGTACGGCGTAGGGTATGGGTTAGGGTTAGGGTGAGGGTTAGTGTTAGGTTTAGGGCTCGGTTTAGGGTACGGGTTAGGATTAGGGTACGTGTTAGGGTTAGGGTAGGGGTTAGGGTTAGGGTATGCGTTAGGGTTAGGGATGTTATTAAACCTATCCCACTCTCTAGCTACCCCTTAGCACGTAAAGGAATATTATTTGGGGGTCCAGCCATGGAGAAGTGTTTAGACACTAGGATAAGAGAAGGAACACACCCATTATAAAGAAATCATATTAGGCCTCTCTTTTTACGCTGTTCCTTAAAACACTAGTGATTAGGAAAACTCTTGGAGGCAGAAGCAGTCAAGGGTAGCTTAGGGTTAGGGTACGGCTTAGGATACTGGTTTGGGGAGGGGTTCGTGTACGGCGTAGGGTATGGGTTAGGGTTAGGGTTAGGGTTAGTGGTATGGTTAGGGCTCAGTTTAGGGTACGGGTTAGGATTAGGGTACATGTTAGGGTTAGGGTAGGGGTTAGGATTAGGGTACGTGTTAGGGTTAGGGTAGTTATTAAACCTATACCACTCTCTAGATACCCCTTAGCACGTAAACGAATATTATTTGGGGGTCCAGGCATGGAGAAGAGTTTAGACACTAGGATAAGATAAGGAACACACCCATTATAAAGAAATCACATTAGGATTCTCTTTTTAAGCTGTTCCTTAAAACACTAGTGCTTAGGAAATCTATTGGTGGCAGAAGCAGTCAAGGGTAGCCTAGGGTTAGGGTTAGGCTTAGGGTTAGGGTTAGGGTAAGGCTTAGGGTACGGGTTTGGAGAGGGGTTCAGGTACGGCGTAGGGTATGGGTTAGGGTTAGGGTTAGTGTTAGGGTTAGGGCTCGGTTTAGGGTACGGGTTAGGATTAGGTTACGTGTTAGGGTTAGGGTAGGGGTTAGGGCTAGGGTACGCGTAAGGATTAGGGTAGTTATTAAACCTATCCCACTCTCTAGATACCCCTTAGCACGTAAAGGAATATTATTTAAGGGTCCAGCCATGGAGAAGAGTTTAGACACTAGGATAAGATAAGGAACACACCCATTATAAAGAAATCACATTAGGATTCTCTTTTTAAGCTGTTCCTTAAAACACTAGTGCTTAGGAAATCTATTGGAGGAAAAAGCAGTCAAAGGTAGCCCAGGGTTAGGGTTAGGGTGAGGATTAGGGTTAGGGTTCGGCTTAGGGTACGGGTTCGGGTAGGGGTTCGTGTATGGCGCAGGGTATGTGTTAGGGTTAGTGTTAGTGTTAGTGTTAGGGTTAGGGCTCGGTTTAGGGTACGGGTTAGGATTAGGGTAACTGTTAGTGTTAGGGTAGGGGTTAGGATTAGGGTACGCGTTAGGGTTAGGGTAGTTATTAAACCTATACCACTCTCTAGATACCCCTTAGCACGTAAAGGAATATTATTTGGGGATCCAGGCATGGAGAAGAGTTTAGACACTAGGATAAGATAAGGAACACACCCATTATAAAGAAATCACATTAGAATTCTCTTTTTAAGCTGTTCCTTAAAACACTAGTGTTTAGGAAATCTATTGGAGGCAGAAGCAGTCAAGGGTAGCCTAGGGTTCGGGTTAGGCTTCGGGTTAGGGTTAAGGTAAGGCTTAGGGTAGGGGTTCGGAGAGGGGTTCAGGTACGGCGTAGAGTATGGGTTAGGGTTAGGTTTAGGGCTCGGTTTAGGGTACGTGTTAGGATTAGATTACGGGTTAGGGTTAGGGTAGGGATTAGGGCTAGGGTACGCGTAAGGATTAGGGTAGTTACTAAAACTATACCACTCTCTAGATACCCCTTAGCACGTAAAGGAATATTATTTGGGGGTCCAGCCATGGAGAAGAGTTTAGACAGTAGGATAAGATAAGGAACACACCTATTATAAAGAAATCACATTAGGATTCTCTTTTTAAGCTGTTCCTTGAAACACTAGTGCTTAGGAAATCTATTGGAGGCAGAAGCAGTCAAGGGTAGCCTAGGGTTAGGGTTAGGCTTAGGGTTAGGGTTAGGGTACGGCTTAAGTTATGGGTTCGCGGAGGGGTTCGGGTACGGCGTAGGGTATGGGTTAGGGTTAGGGTTAGTGTTAGGGTTAGGGCTCGGATTAGGGTACGGGTTAAGATTAGGGTACGTGTTAGGGTAAGGTTAGACGTTAGGGTTCGGGTATGCGTTAGGTTTAGGGTAGTTATTAAACCTATCCCACTCTCTAGATACCCCTTAGCACGTAAAGGAATACTGTTTGGTGGTCCAGCCATGGAGAAGAGTTTAGACACTAGGATAAGATAAGGAACACACCCATTATAAAGAAATCACATTAGGATTCTCTTTTTAAGCTGTTCCTGAAAACACTAGTGCTTAGGACATATATTGGAGGCGGAAGGATTCAAGGGTAACTTAGGGTTAGGGTTAGGGTTAGGGTACGGCTTAGGGTACGGGTTCGGGGAGAGGTTCGGTTACGGCGTATGGTATGGGTTAGGGTTAGGGTTAGGGTTAGTGTTAGGGTTAGGGCTCGGTTTAGGGTACGGGTTTGCATTAGGGTACGTGTTAGGGTTAGGGTAGGGGTTAGGGTTAGGGTACGCGTTAGGGTTAGGGAAGTTATGAAACCTATCCCACTCTCTAGATACCCCTTAGCACGAAAAGGAATATTATTTGGGGGTCCAGCCATGGAGAAGAGTTTAGACACTAGGATAAGATAAGGAACACACCCAGTATAAAGAAATCACTTTAGGATTCTCTTTTTAAGCTGTTCCTTAAAGCACTAGTGATTAGGAAAACTCTTGGAGGCAGAAGCAGTCAAGGGTAGCTTAGTTTTAGGGTACGGCTTAGGATACTGGTTCGGGGAGGGGTTCATGTACGGCGTAGGGTATGGGTTAGGGTGAGGGTTAGGGTTAGTATTATGGTTAGGGCTCGGTTTAGGGTACGGGTTAGGATTAGGGTACGTGTTAGGGTTAGGCTAGGGGTTAGGGTTAGGGTACGCGTTAGGGTTAGGGTAGTTTTTAAACCTATCCAACTCTCTAGATACCCCTTAGCACGTAAAGGAATATTATTTGGGGGTCCAGCCATGGAGAAGAGTTTTGACAATAGGATAAGTTAAGGAACACACCCATTATAAAGAAATCACATTACGATTCTCTTTTTAACCTGTTCCTTAAAACACTAGTGCTTAGGAAATCTATTGGAGGCAGAAGCAGTCAAGGATAGCCTAGGGTTAGGGTTAGGGTGGTGGTTAGGGTTAGGTTATGGCTTACGGTACGGGTTCGTGGAGGGGTTCGTGTATGGCGAAGGGTATGGGTTAGGGTTAGGGTTATGTTAGGGTTAGGGCTCGGTTTAGGGTACGGGTTAGGATTAGGGTACGTGTTAGGGTTAGGGTAAGCGTTAGTGTTAGGGTAGTTATTAAACCTATCCCACTCTCTAGATACCCCTTAGCATGTAAAGGAATATTATTTGGGTGTCCAGCCATGGAGAAGAGTTTAGACACTAGGATAAGATAAGGAACACACCCATTATAAAGAAATCACATTAGGATTCTCTTTTTAACCTGATACTTATAACACTAGTGATTAGGAAATGTATTGGAGGCAGAAGCAGTCAAGGGTAGCTTAGGGTTAGGGTACGGCTTAGGATACGGTTTCGGGGAGGGGTTCGTGTACGGTGTAGGGTATGGGTTAGGGTTAGGGTTAGTGGTAGGGTTAGGGCTCGGTTTAGGGTACGGGCTAGGATTAGGGTACGTGTTAGGGTTAGGGTAGGGGTTAGGGTTAGGGTACGCGTTAGGGTTAGGGTAGTTATTAAACCTATCCCACTCTCTAGATACCCCTTAGCACGTAAAGGAATATTATTTGGGTGTCCAGCCATGGAGAAGAGTTTAGACACTAGGATCAGATAAGGAACACACCCATTATAAAGAAATCACATTAGGATTCTCTTTTTAAGTGGTTCCTTAAAACACTAGTGCTTAAGAAATTTATTTGAGGCAGAAGCAGTCAAGGATAGCTTAGGGTTAGGGTACGGCTTAGGATACGGGTTCGGGGAGGGGTTCGTGTATGGTGTAGGGTATGGGTTAGGGTTAGGGTTAGTGGTAGGGGTTAGGGTAGTGGTTAGGGTTTTGGTACGCGTTTGGGTTAGGGTAGTTATTAAACCTATCCCACTCTCTAGATACCTCTTAGCACGTAATAGAATATTATTTGGGTGTCCAGCCATGGAGAAAAGTTTAGACACTAGGATAAGATAAGGAACACACCCATTATAAAGAAATCACATTAGGATTTTCGTTTTAAGCTGTTCCTTAAAACACTAGTGCTTCGGAAATCTATTGGAGGCTGAAGCAGTCAAGGGTAGCTTGGGCTTAGGGAAAGGGTGACGGTTAGTGTTAGGGTACGGCTTAGGGTACGGGTTCGGGGAGGGCTTCGGGTACGGCGTAGGGTACGGGTAAGGGTTAGTGTTAGGGTTAGGGCTCGGTTTAGAGTACGGGTTAGGATTAGGGTACGTGTTAGGGTTAGTGTAGGGGTTAGGGTTAGGGTACGTGTTAGGGTTAGGGTAGTTATTAAACCTACCCCACTCTATAGATACCCCTTAGCACGTAAAGGAATATTATTTGGGGGTCCAGCCATGGAGAAGAGTTTAGACACAAGGATAACATAAGGAACACACCCATTATAAAGAAATCACATTAGGATTCTCTTTTTAAGCTGTTCCTTAAAACACTAGTGCTTAGGAAATCTATTGGAGGCAGAAGCAGTCAAGGGTAGCCTAGGGTTAGGGATAGGCTTAGGGTTCGTGTTAGGGTATGGCCTAGGGTTACCGTTCGAGGAGGGTTCCGGTTCTGGCGTAGGGTATGGGTTAGGGTTAGGGTTAGGGTTAGTGTTAGGGTTAGGGCTCGGTTTAGGGTACGGGTTCGGGGAGGGGTTCGTGTATGGCGTAGGGTATGGGTTAGGGTTAGGGTTAGTGTTAGGGTTAGGGCTCGGTTTAGGGTACGGGTTAGGATTAGGGTACGTGTTAGGGTTAGCGTACGCGTTAGTGTTAGGGTAGTTATTAAACCTATCCCACTCTCTACATACCCCTTAGCACGTAAAGGAATATTATTTGGGGGTCCAGCCATGGAGAAGAGTTTAGACACTAGGATAAGATAAGGAACACACCCATTATAAAGAAATCACATTAGGATTCTCTTTTTAAGCTGATCCTTATAACACTAGTGATTAGGAAATGTATTGGAGGCAGAAGCAGTCAACGGTAGCTTAGGGTTAGGGTACGGCTTAGGATTCGGTTTCGGGGAGGGGTTCGTGTACGGTGTAGGGTATGGGTTAGGGTTAGGTTTACGGTTAGTGGTAGGGTTAGGGCTCGGTTTAGGGTACGGGTTAGGATTAGGGTACGTGTTAGGGTTAGGGTAGGTGTTAGGGTTAGAATACGCGTTAGGTTTAGGGTAGTTATTAAACCTATCCCACTGTCTTGATACCCCTTAGCCCATAAAGGTATATTATTTGGGGGTCCATCCATGGAGAAGTGTTTAGACACTAGGATAAGATAAGGAACACATCCATTATAAAGAAATCACATTAGGATTCCCTTTTTAAGCTGTTCCTTAAAACACTAGTGCTTAGGAAATCTATTGGAGGCAGAAGCAGTCAAGGGTAGCCTAGGGTTAGGGTTAGGCTTAGGGATACGGTTAGGGTACGGCTTAGGGTACGGGTTCAGGGAGGGGTTCGGGTACGGCGTAGGGTATGGGTTCGGGTTAGTGTTAGGGTTAGTGTTAGGGTTAGGGCTCGGTTTAGGGTACGGGTTAGGATTAGGGTACGTGTTAGGGTTAGGGTTAGGCTACGTGTTAGTGTTACGGTAGTAATTAACCCTATCCCACTCTCTACATACCCCTTAGGACGTAAAGGAATATAATTTGGGATTCCACCCATGGAGAAGAGTTTAGACACTAGCAAAAGATAAGGAACACACCCATTATAAAGAAATCACATTAGGATTCTCTTTTTAAGCTGTTTCTTAAAACACTAGTGCTTAGGAAATCTATTGGAGGCAGAAGCAGTCAAGGGTAGATTAGGGTTAGGATACGGCTTAGGATTCGGGTTCGGGGAGGGGTTCGGGTATGGCGTAGGGTACGGTTTAGGGTTAGGTTTAGGATCAGTGGTAGGGTTAGGGCTCGGTTTAGGGTACTGGTTAGGTCTAGGGTACGTGTTAGGGTTAGGGTAGGGGTTGGGGTTAGCGTACGCGTTAGGGTTAGGGTAGTTATTAAACCTATCCCACTCTGTAGATACCCCTTAGCACGTAAAGGGATATTATTTGGGCGTCCAGCCATGGAGAAGAGTTTAGACACTAGGATAAGATAAGGAACACACCCATTATAAAGAAATCACATTAGGATTCCCTTTTTAAGCTGTTCCTTAAAACACTAGTGCTTAGGAAATCTATTGGAGGCAGAAGCACTCAAGGGTAGCCTACGGTTAGCGTTAGGCTTAGGGTTAGGGTTAGGGTACGGCTTAGCGTATGGGTTCGGGGAGGGGTTCGGGTATGGCGTAGGGTATGGGTTAGGGTTAGGGTTAGTGTTAGGTTGAGGGCTTTGTTTAGGGTACGGGATAGGATTAGGGTACGTGTTAGGGTTAGGGTAGGGGTTAGGGTTAGGGTACACGTTAGGGTTAGGGTAGTTATTAAACCTACCCCACTCTCTAGATACCCCTTAGCACGTAAAGGAATATTATTTGGGGGTCCAGCCATGGAGAAGAGTTTAGACACTAGGATAAGATAAGGAACACACCCATTATAAAGAAATCACATTAGGATTCTCTTTTTAAGCTGTTCCTTAAAACACTAGTGCTTAGGAAATCTATTGGAGGCAGAAGGAGTCAAGGGTAGCCTAGGGTTAGGTTTAGGGTGAGGGTTATGGTTAGGGTACAGGTTCGGGGAGGGGTTCGGGTACGGCGTAGGGTATGGGTTAGGGTTAGGGTTAGGGTTAGTGTTAGGGTTAGGGCTCGGTTTAGGGTACGGGTTAGAATTAGGGTACGTGTTAGTGTTAGGGTAGGGGTTAGGGTTAGGGTACGCATTAGGGTTAGGGAAGTTATTAAACCTAACCCACTCTCTAGATACCCCTTAGCACGTAAAGGAGTACTGTTTGGTGGTCCAGCCATGGAGAAGAGTTTAGACACTAGGATAAGATAAGGAACACGTCCCTTATAAAGAAATCACATTAGGATTCTCTTTTTAAGCTGTTCCTTAAAACACTAGTGCTTAGGAAATCTATTGGAGGCAGAAGCAGTCAAGGGTTGCCTAGGGTTAGGGTTATGGTGAGGGTTAGGGTTAGGGTACGGCTTAGGGTACGGGTTCGGGGAGGGATTCATGTACGCCGTAGGGTATGGGTTAGGTTACATGTTAGGGTTAGTGTTAGGGTTAGGGCTCGGTTTAGGGTACGGGTTAAAATTAGGGTACATGTTAGGGTAAGGGTAGAGCTTAGGGTTAGGTTACGCATTAGGTTTAGGGTAGTTATTAAACCTATCCCACTCTCTAGATACCCCTTAGCACGGAAAGGAATACTATTTGTGGGTCCAGCCATGGAGAAGAGTTTAGACACTAGGATAAGAAAAGGAACATACCCAATATAAAGAAATCACATGAGGATTCTCTTTTTAAGCTGTTACTTAAAACACTAGTGCTTAGGAAATCTATTGAAGGCAGAAGCAGTCAAGGGTAGCCTAGGGTTAGTGTTAGGGTGAGGGTTAGGGTTAGGGTACGGCTTAAGGTACTGCTTCGAGCAGGGGTTCGGGTAAGGCGTAGGGTATGGGTTAGGGTTAGGGTTAGTGTTAGGGTTAGGGCTCCGTTTAGGGTACGGGTTAGGATTAGGGTACGGGTTTGGGTTAGGGTATGGGTTAGGGTTAGGTTACGCGATAGGGTTAGGGTAGTTATTAAACCTATCACACTCTCTTGATAACCCTTAGCACGTAAAGGAATATTCTTTGGGGGTCCAGCCATGGAGAAAATTTAGACACTAGGATAAGATAAGGAACACACCCATTATAAAGAAATCACATTAGGATTCTCTTTTTAAGCTGTTCCTTAAAACACTAGTGATTAGGAAATCTATTGGAGGCAGAAGCAGTCAAGGGTAGCTTAGGATTAGGGTACGGCTTAGGATACTGGTTCGGGGAGGGGTTCGTTTACGGCGTAGGGTATGGGTTAAGGTTAGGGTTAGGGTTAGGGTACGGCTTAGGGTACGGGTTCGGGGAGGTGTTCAGGTACGGCATAGGGTATGGGTTAGTGTTAGGGTTAGGGTTAGTGTTAGGGTTAGGTCTCGGTTTAGGGTACGGGTTAGGATTAGGGTACGTGTTAGGGTTAGGGTTAGGGTACGCGTTAGGGTTAGGGTAGTTATTAAACCTATCCGACTCTCTAGATACCCCTTAGCACGTAAAGGAATATTATTTGGGGGTCCAGCCTTGGAGAAGAGTTTAGACACTAGGATAAGAAAAGGAACACACCCATTATAAAGAAATCACTTTAGGATTCTCTTTTTAAGTGGTTCCTTAAAACACTAATGCTTAGGAAATCTATTGGAGGCAGAAGCAGTCAAGGGTAGCTTAGGGTTAGGGTTAGGCTTAGGGTTAGGGTTAGGGTAAGGCTTAGGGTACGGGTTCGGAGAGGGGTTCAGGTACGGCGTAGGGTATGGGTTAGGGTTAGGTTTAGTGTTAGGGTTAGGGCTCGGTTTAGGGTACAGTTTAGGATTAGGGTACGTGTTAGGGTTAGGGTAGGGGATAGGGTGACGGTACGCGTTAGGGTTAGGGTAGTTATTATATCTATCCCACTCTCTAGATACCCCTTAGGACGTAAAGGAATGTAATTTGGGGGTCCAGCCATGGAGAAGAGTTTAGAAACTAGCATAAGATAAGGAACACACCCATTATAAAGAAATCACATTAGGATTCTCTTTTTAAGCTCTTCCATAAAACACTAGTGCTTAGGAAATCTATTAGAGGCAGAAGCAGTCAAGGGTAGATTGGGGTTAGGGTACGGCTTAGGATTCGGGCTCGGGGAGGGGTTCGGGTACGGCGTAGGGTATGGGTTAGGGTTAGGGAGAGGGTTAGTGTTAGGTTTAGGGCTCGGTTTAGGGAACGGTTTAGGATTAGGGTACGTGTTAGGGTTAGGGTAGGGGTTAGGGTTAGGGTTCGCGTTAGGGTTAGGCATGTTATTAAACCTATCCCACTCTCTAGATACCCCTTAGCACGTAAAGGAATATTATTTGGGCGTCCAGCCATGCAGAAGAGTTTAGACACTAGGATAAGATAAGGAACACGCCCATTATAAAGAAATCACATTAGGCCTCTCTTTTTAAGCTGTTCCTTAAAACACTTGTGATTAGGAAAACTGTTGGAGGCAGAAACAGTCAAGGGTAGCTTAGGGTTAGGCTACGGATTAGGATACGGTTTTGGGGAGGGGTTCGTGTACGGCGTAGGGTATGGGTTAGGGTTAGAGGTAGGGTTAGGCCTCGGTTTAGGGTACGGGTCAGGATTAGGGTACTTGTTAGGGTTAGGTTAGGGGTTAGGGTTAGGGTACGCGTTAGGATTAGTGTAGTTATTAAACGTATCCCACTCTCTAGATACCCCTTAGCACGTAAAGGAATATTATTTGGGGGTCCAGCCATGGAGAAGAGTTTAGACACTAGGATAAATAAGGAACACACCCATTATAAAGAAATCACATTAGGATTCTCTTTTTAAGCTGTTCCTTAAAACACTAGTGCTTAGGAAATCTATTGGAGGCAGAAGCAGTCAAGGGTAGCCTAGGGTTAGGGTTAGGGTTAGCGTTAGGGTTAGGGTACGGTTTAGGGTACGGGTTCGGGGAGGGGTACGGGTACGGTGTAGGGTATGGGTTAGTGTTAGGGTTAGGGTTAGTGTTAGGGTTAGGGCTCGGTTTAGGGTACGGGTTAGGATTAGGGTACGTGTTAGGTTTAGGGTAGGGGTTAGGGTTAGGGTACGTGTTAGGGTTATGGCAGTTATTAAACCTACCAAACTCTCTAGATACCCCTTAGCACGTAAAGGAATATTATTTGGGGGTCCAGCCATGGAGAATAGTTTAGACACTAGGATAAGATAAGGAACACGCCCATTATAAAGAAATCACATTAGGATTCTCTTTTTAAGGTGGTCCTTAAAACACTAGTGCTTAGGAAATCTATTGGAGACAGAAGCAGTCAAGGTTAGCCTAAGGTTAGGGTTAGGCTTAGGGTTAGGGTTAGGGTACGGCTTAGGTTATGGGTTCGGGGAGGGGTTCGGGTACGGCGTACGGTATGGGCTAGGGTTAGGGTTAGTGTTAGGGTTAGGGCTCGGATTAGGGTACGGGTTAAGTTTAGGGTACGTGTTAGGGTAAGGTTAGACGTTAGGGTTAGGGTATGCGTTAGGTTTAGGGTAGTTATTAAACCTATCCCACTCTCTAGATACCCCTTAGCACGTAAAGGAATACTGTTTGGTGGTCCAGCCATGGAGAATAGTTTAGACACTAGGATAAGATAAGGAACACACCCATTATAAAGAAATCACGTTAGGATTCTCTTTTTAAGCTGTTCCTGAAAACACTAGTGCTTAGGACATATATTGGAGGCAGAAGGAGTCAAGGGTAACGTAGGGTTAGGGTTAGGGTTAGGGTACGGCTTAGGGTACGGGTTCGGGGAGGGTTTCGGGTACGGCATAGGGTATGGGTTAGGGTTAGAGTTAGGGTTAGGGTTAGGGTTAAGGCTCGGTTTAGGGTATGGTTTAGGATTAGGGTACGTGTTAGGGTTAGGGTAGGGGTTAGGGTTAGGGTACTCGTTAGGGTTAGGGTAGTTATTAAACCTATCCCACTCTCTAGATACCGCTTAGCACGAAAAGGAATATTATTTGGGGGTCCAGCCATGGAGAAGAGTTTAGACACTAGGATAAGATAAGGAACACACCCATTATAAAGAAATCACATTAGGCCTCTCTTTTTAAGCTGTTCCTTAAAACACTAGTGATTAGGAAAAGTATTGGAGGCAGAAGCAGTCAAGGGTAGCTTAGGGTTAGGGTACGGCTTAGGATACTGGTTCGGGGAGGGGTTCGTGTACGGCGTAGGGTATGGGTTAGGGTTAGGGTTAGGGTTAGTGGTATGGTTAGGGCTCACTTTAGGGTATGGGTTAGGATTGGGTACATGTTAGGGTTAGGGTTAGGGTAGTTATTAAACCTATACCACTCTCTAGATACCCCTTAGCACGTAAACGAATATTATTTGGGGGTCCAGGCATGGAGAAGAGTTTAGACACTAGGATAAGATAAGGAACACACCCATTATAAAGAAATCACATTAGGATTCTCTTTTTAAGCTGTTCCTTAAAACACTAGTGCTTAGGAAATCTATTGGAGGCAGAAGCACTCAAGGGTAGCCTAGGGTTAGGGTTAGGCTTAGGGTTAGGGTTAGGGTAAGGCTTAGAGTACGGGATCGGAGAGGGGTTCAGGTACGGCGTAGGGTATGGTTTAGGGTTAGGGTTAGTGTTAGGGTTAGGGCTCGGTTTAGGGTACGGGTTAGGATTAGGTTACGTGTTAGGGTTAGGGTAGGGGTTAGGGCTAGGGTACGCGTAAGGATTAGGGTAGTTATTAAACCTATCCCACTCTCTAGATACCCCTTAGCACGTAAAGGAATATTATTTGGGGGTCCAGCCATGGAGAAGAGTTTTGACATCAGGATAAGATAAGGAACACACCCATTATAAAGAAATCACATTAGGATTCTCTTTTTAAGTGGTTCCTTAAAACACTCGTGCTTAGGAAATCTATTGGAGGCAGAATCAGTCAAGGGTAGCCTAGGGTTAGGGTTTGGCTTAGGGTTAGGGTTAGGGTGAGGGTTAGGGTTAGGGTACGTCTTAGGGTACGGGTTTGGGGAGGTGTTCGGGTACGGAGAAGGGTATGGGTTAGGAATAGGGTTAGGGTTAGTGTTAGGGTTAGGGTTCGGTTTAGGGTATGGGTTAGGATTAGGGTACGTGTTAGGTTTAGGGTAGGGGTTAGGGTTAGGGTACGTGTTAGGGTTAGGGCAGTTATTAAACCTACCAAACTCTCTAGATACCCCTTAGCACGTAAAGGAATATTATTTGGGGGTCCAGCCATGGAGAATAGTTTAGACACTAGGATAAGATAAGGAACACGCCCATTATAAAGAAATCACATTAGGATTCTCTTTTTAAGGTGTTCCTTAAAACACTAGTGCTTAGGAAATCTATTGGAGACAGAAGCAGTCAAGGTTAGCCTAAGGTTAGGGTTAGGCTTAGGGTTAGGGTTAGGGTACGGCTTAGGGTATGGGTTCGGGGAGGGGTTCGGGTACGGCGAAGGGTATGGGTTAGGGTTAGGGTTAGTGTTAGGGTTAGGGCTCGGATTAGGGTACGGGTTAGGATTAGGTTACGTGTTAGGGTTAGGGTAGGGGTTAGGGCTAGGGTACGCGTAAGGATTAGGGTAGTTATTAAACCTATCCCACTCTCTAGATACCCCTTAGCACGTAAAGGAATATTATTTGGGGGTCCAGCCATGGAGACGAGTTTAGACAGTAGGATAAGATAAGGAACACACCCATTATAAAGAAATCACATTAGGAGTCCCTTTTTAAGTTGTTCCTTAAAGTACTAGCGCTTAGGAAATCTATTGGAGGCAGAAGGAGTCAAGGGTAGCCTAGGGTTAGGGTTAGGGTGAGGGTTAGGGTTAGGGTACAGCTTAGGATACGGGTTCGGGGAGGGGTTCGGGTACAGCGTAGGGTATGGGTTAGGGTTAGGTTTAGGGTTAGTGTTAGGGTTAGGGCTCGGTTTAGGGTACGGGTTAGGATTAGGGTATGTGTTAGGGTTAGGATAGGGGTTAGGGTTAGGGTATGCATTAGGGTTAGGGTAATTATTAAACCTATCCCACTCTCTAGATACCCCATAACACATAAAGTAATATTATTTGGGGTTCCAGCCATGGAGAAGAGTTTAGACACTAGGATAAGAAAAAGAACACACCCATTATAAAGAAATCACATTAGGATTCTCTTTTTAAGCTGTTCCTTAAAACACTAGTGATTAGGAAAACTATTGGAGGCAGAAGCAGTCAAGGGTAGCTTAGGGTTAGGGTACGGCTTAGGATACGGGTTCGGGGAGGGGTTCGTGTACGGCGTAGGGTATGGGTTAGGGTTAGGGTTAGTGGTAGGGTTAGGGCTCGGTTTAGGGTACGGGTTAGGATTAGGGTACGTGTTAGGCTTAGGGTAGGGGTTAGGGTTAGGGTACGCGTTAGGGTTAGGGTAGTTA
Source organism: Balaenoptera physalus (assembly GCF_965194825.1). NCBI lineage: Eukaryota > Metazoa > Chordata > Mammalia > Artiodactyla > Balaenopteridae > Balaenoptera > Balaenoptera physalus. Next base: position 160,503 of record NW_028126334.1, read on the forward strand.
TTAAACCTATCCCACTCTCTAGATACCCCTTAGCACGTAAAGGAATATTATTTGGGGGTCCAGCCATGGAGAAGAGTTTAGACACTAGGATAAAATAAGGAATACACCCATTATAAAGAAATCACATTAGGATTCTCTTTTTAAGCTGTTCCTTAAAACACTAGTGTTAGGAAATCTATTGGAGGAAGAAGCAGTCAAGGGTAGCCTAGGGTTAGGGTTAGGCTTAGGGTTAGGGTTAGGGTACGGCTTAGGGTTCGGGTTCGAGGAGGGTTTTGGGTACGGCGTAGGGTATGGGTTAGTGTTAGGGTTAGGGTTAGTGTTAGGGTTAGGGCTCGGTTTAGGGTACGGGTTAGGATTAGGGTATGTGTTAGGGTTAGGGTAAGGGTTAGGGTTAGGGTACGCGTTAGGGTTAGGATAGTTATTAAAGCTATCCCACTCTCTAGATACCCCTTAGCACGTAAAGGAATATTATTTGGGGGTCCAGCCATGCAGAAGAGTTTAGACACTAGGATAAGATAAGGAACACACCCATTATAAAGAAATCACATTAGGATTCTCTTTTTAAGCTGTTCCTTAAAACACTAGTGCGTACGAAATCTATTGGAGGCAGAAGCAGTCCAGGGTAGCCTATGGTTAGGGTACGGCTTAGGGTTAGGGTTAGGGTACGGCTTAGGGTACGGGTTCTGGCAGGGGTTCGGGTACGGCGTAGGGTATGGGTTAGGGTTAGGGTTAGTTTTAGGGTTAGGGCTCGGTTTAGGGTACGGGTTAGGATTAGGGTACGTGTTAGTGTTAGGGTTAGGCTACGCGTAAGGGTTTCGGTAGTTATTAAACCTATCCCACTCTCTAGATACCCCTTAGGACGTAAAGGAATGTAATTTGGGGGTCCAGCAATGGAGAAGAGTTTAGACACTAGCATAAGATAAGGAACACGCCCATTATAAAGAAATCACATTAGGATTCTCTTTTTAAGTGGTTCCTTCAAACACTCGTGGTTAGGAAATCTATTGGAGGCAGAATCAGTCAAGGGTAGCCTAGGGTTAGGGTTTGGCTTAGGGTTAGGGTTAGGGTGAGGGTTAGGGTTAGGGTACGTCTTAGGGTACGGGTTTGGGGAGGTGTTCGGGTACGGAGAAGGGTATGGGTTAGGAATAGGGTTAGGGTTAGTGTTAGGGTTAGGGTTCGGTTTAGGGTATGGGTTAGGATTAGGGTACTTGTTAGGGTTAGGGTAGGGGTTAGGGTTAGGGTACGCGTTAGGGTTAGGGTAGTTATTAAACCTATCCCACTCTCTAAATACCCCTTAGCACTTAAAGGAATATTATTTGGGGGTCCAGCCATGGAGAAGAGTTTTGACATCAGGATAAGATAAGGAACACACCCATTATAAAGAAATCACATTAGGATTCCCTTTTTAAGCTGTTCCTTAAAACACTAGTGATTAGGAAAACTATTGGAGGCAGAAACAGTTAAGGGTAGCTTAGGGTTAGGGTACGGATTAGGATACGGGTTCGGGGAGGGGTTCGTGTATGGCGTAGGGTATGGGTTAGGGTTAGAGGTAGGGTTAGGGCTCGGTTTAGGGTACGGGTCAGGATTAGGGTACTTGTTAGGGTTAGGTTAGGGGTTAGGGTTAGGGTACGCGTTAGGATTAGTGTAGTTATTAAACGTATCCCACTCTCTAGATACCCCTTAGCACGTAAAGGAATATTATTTGGGGGTCCAGCCATGGAGAAGAGTTTAGACACTAGGATAAGATAAGGAACACACCCATTATAAAGAAATCACATTAGGATTCTCTTTTTAAGCTGTTTCTTAAAACACTAGTGCTTAGGAAATCTATTGGAGGCAGAAGCACTCAAGGGTAGCCTAGGGTTAGGGTTAGGGTTAGCGTTAGGGTTAGGGTACGGTTTAGGGTACGGGTTCGGGGAGGGGTACGGGTACGGCGTAGGGTATGGGTTAGTGTTAGGGTTAGGGTTAGTGTTAGGGTTAGGGCTCGGTTTAGGGTACGGATTAGGATTAGGGTACGTGTTAGGTTTAGGGTAGGGGTTAGGGTTAGGGTACCTGTTAGGGTTAGGGCAGTTATTAAACCTACCAAACTCTCTAGATACCCCTTAGCACGTAAAGGAATATTATTTGGGGGTCCAGCCATGGAGAATAGTTTAGACACTAGGATAAGATAAGGAACACGCCCATTATAAAGAAATCACATTAGGATTCTCTTTTTAAGGTGTTCCTTAAAACACTAGTGCTTAGGAAATCTATTGGAGACAGAAGCAGTCAAGGTTAGCCTAAGGTTAGGGTTAGGCTTAGGGTTAGGGTTAGGGTACGGCTTAGGTTATGGGTTCGGGGAGGGGTTCGGGTACGGCGAAGGGTATGGGTTAGGGTTAGGGTTAGTGTTAGGGTTAGGGCTCGGATTAGGGTACGGGTTAGGATTAGGTTACGTGTTAGGGTTAGGGTAGGGGTTAGGGCTAGGGTACGCATAAGGATTAGGGTAGTTATTAAACCTATCCCACTCTCTAGATACCCCTTAGCACGTAAAGGAATATTATTTGGGGGTCCAGCCATGGAGACGAGTTTAGACAGTAGGATAAAATAAGGAACACACCCATTATAAAGAAATCACATTAGGAGTCCCTTTTTAAGCTGTTCCTTAAAGCACTAGCGCTTAGGAAATCTATTGGAGGCAGAAGGAGTCAAGGGTAGCCTAGGGATAGGGTTAGGGTGAGGGTTAGGGTTAGGGTACGGCTTAGGTTACGGGTTCGGGGAGGGGTTCGGGTACAGCGTAGGGTATGGGTTAGGGTTAGGTTTAGGGTTAGTGTTAGGGTTAGGGCTCGGTTTAGGGTACGGGTTAGGATTAGGGTATGTGTTAGGGTTAGGATAGGGGTTAGGGTTAGGGTATGCGTTAGGATTAGGGTAGTTATTAAACCTATCCCACTCTCTAGATACCCCATAACACATAAAGTAATATTATTTGGGGTTCCAGCCATGGAGAAGAGTTTAGACACTAGGATAAGAAAAAGAACACACCCATTATAAAGAAATCACATTAGGATTCTCTTTTTAAGCTGTTCCTTAAAACACTAGTGATTAGGAAAACTATTGGAGGCAGAAGCAGTCAAGGGTAGCTTAGGGTTAGGGTACGGCTTAGGATACGGGTTCGGGGAGGGGTTCGTGTACGGCGTAGGGTATGGGTTAGGGTTAGGGTTAGTGGTAGGGTTAGGGCTCGGTTTAGGGTACGGGTTAGGATTAGGGTACGTGTTAGGCTTAGGGTAGGGGTTAGGGTTAGGGTACGCGTTAGGGTTAGGGTAGTTATTAAACCTATCCCACTCTCTAGATACCCCTTAGCACGTAAAGGAATAATATTTGGGGGTCCAGCCATGGAGAAGAGTTTAGACACTAGGATAAAATAAGGAATACACCCATTATAAAGAAATCACATTAGGATTCTCTTTTTAAGCTGTTCCTTAAAACACTAGTGTTAGGAAATCTATTGGAGGCAGAAGCAGTCAAGGATAGCCTAGGGTTAGGGTTAGGGTGGTGGTTAGGGTTAGGTTATGGCTTACGGTACGGGTTCGTGGAGGGGTTCGTGTATGGCGAAGGGTATGGGTTAGGGTTAGGGTTATGTTAGGGTTAGGGCTCGGTTTAGGGTACGGGTTAGGATTAGGGTACGTGTTAGGGTTAGGGTAAGCGTTAGTGTTAGGGTAGTTATTAAACCTATCCCACTCTCTAGATACCCCTTAGCATGTAAAGGAATATTATTTGGGTGTCCAGCCATGGAGAAGAGTTTAGACACTAGGATAAGATAAGGAACACACCCATTATAAAGAAATCACATTAGGATTCTCTTTTTAACCTGATACTTATAACACTAGTGATTAGGAAATGTATTGGAGGCAGAAGCAGTCAAGGGTAGCTTAGGGTTAGGGTACGGCTTAGGATACGGTTTCGGGGAGGGGTTCGTGTACGGTGTAGGGTATGGGTTAGGGTTAGGGTTAGTGGTAGGGTTAGGGCTCGGTTTAGGGTACGGGCTAGGATTAGGGTACGTGTTAGGGTTAGGGTAGGGGTTAGGGTTAGGGTACGCGTTAGGGTTAGGGTAGTTATTAAACCTATCCCACTCTCTAGATACCCCTTAGCACGTAAAGGAATATTATTTGGGTGTCCAGCCATGGAGAAGAGTTTAGACACTAGGATCAGATAAGGAACACACCCATTATAAAGAAATCACATTAGGATTCTCTTTTTAAGTGGTTCCTTAAAACACTAGTGCTTAAGAAATTTATTTGAGGCAGAAGCAGTCAAGGATAGCTTAGGGTTAGGGTACGGCTTAGGATACGGGTTCGGGGAGGGGTTCGTGTATGGTGTAGGGTATGGGTTAGGGTTAGGGTTAGTGGTAGGGGTTAGGGTAGTGGTTAGGGTTTTGGTACGCGTTTGGGTTAGGGTAGTTATTAAACCTATCCCACTCTCTAGATACCTCTTAGCACGTAATAGAATATTATTTGGGTGTCCAGCCATGGAGAAAAGTTTAGACACTAGGATAAGATAAGGAACACACCCATTATAAAGAAATCACATTAGGATTTTCGTTTTAAGCTGTTCCTTAAAACACTAGTGCTTCGGAAATCTATTGGAGGCTGAAGCAGTCAAGGGTAGCTTGGGCTTAGGGAAAGGGTGACGGTTAGTGTTAGGGTACGGCTTAGGGTACGGGTTCGGGGAGGGCTTCGGGTACGGCGTAGGGTACGGGTAAGGGTTAGTGTTAGGGTTAGGGCTCGGTTTAGAGTACGGGTTAGGATTAGGGTACGTGTTAGGGTTAGTGTAGGGGTTAGGGTTAGGGTACGTGTTAGGGTTAGGGTAGTTATTAAACCTACCCCACTCTATAGATACCCCTTAGCACGTAAAGGAATATTATTTGGGGGTCCAGCCATGGAGAAGAGTTTAGACACAAGGATAACATAAGGAACACACCCATTATAAAGAAATCACATTAGGATTCTCTTTTTAAGCTGTTCCTTAAAACACTAGTGCTTAGGAAATCTATTGGAGGCAGAAGCAGTCAAGGGTAGCCTAGGGTTAGGGATAGGCTTAGGGTTCGTGTTAGGGTATGGCCTAGGGTTACCGTTCGAGGAGGGTTCCGGTTCTGGCGTAGGGTATGGGTTAGGGTTAGGGTTAGGGTTAGTGTTAGGGTTAGGGCTCGGTTTAGGGTACGGGTTCGGGGAGGGGTTCGTGTATGGCGTAGGGTATGGGTTAGGGTTAGGGTTAGTGTTAGGGTTAGGGCTCGGTTTAGGGTACGGGTTAGGATTAGGGTACGTGTTAGGGTTAGCGTACGCGTTAGTGTTAGGGTAGTTATTAAACCTATCCCACTCTCTACATACCCCTTAGCACGTAAAGGAATATTATTTGGGGGTCCAGCCATGGAGAAGAGTTTAGACACTAGGATAAGATAAGGAACACACCCATTATAAAGAAATCACATTAGGATTCTCTTTTTAAGCTGATCCTTATAACACTAGTGATTAGGAAATGTATTGGAGGCAGAAGCAGTCAACGGTAGCTTAGGGTTAGGGTACGGCTTAGGATTCGGTTTCGGGGAGGGGTTCGTGTACGGTGTAGGGTATGGGTTAGGGTTAGGTTTACGGTTAGTGGTAGGGTTAGGGCTCGGTTTAGGGTACGGGTTAGGATTAGGGTACGTGTTAGGGTTAGGGTAGGTGTTAGGGTTAGAATACGCGTTAGGTTTAGGGTAGTTATTAAACCTATCCCACTGTCTTGATACCCCTTAGCCCATAAAGGTATATTATTTGGGGGTCCATCCATGGAGAAGTGTTTAGACACTAGGATAAGATAAGGAACACATCCATTATAAAGAAATCACATTAGGATTCCCTTTTTAAGCTGTTCCTTAAAACACTAGTGCTTAGGAAATCTATTGGAGGCAGAAGCAGTCAAGGGTAGCCTAGGGTTAGGGTTAGGCTTAGGGATACGGTTAGGGTACGGCTTAGGGTACGGGTTCAGGGAGGGGTTCGGGTACGGCGTAGGGTATGGGTTCGGGTTAGTGTTAGGGTTAGTGTTAGGGTTAGGGCTCGGTTTAGGGTACGGGTTAGGATTAGGGTACGTGTTAGGGTTAGGGTTAGGCTACGTGTTAGTGTTACGGTAGTAATTAAACCTATCCCACTCTCTAGATACCCCTTAGGACGTAAAGGAATATAATTTGGGATTCCACCCATGGAGAAGAGTTTAGACACTAGCAAAAGATAAGGAACACACCCATTATAAAGAAATCACATTAGGATTCTCTTTTTAAGCTGTTTCTTAAAACACTAGTGCTTAGGAAATCTATTGGAGGCAGAAGCAGTCAAGGGTAGATTAGGGTTAGGATACGGCTTAGGATTCGGGTTCGGGGAGGGGTTCGGGTATGGCGTAGGGTACGGTTTAGGGTTAGGTTTAGGATCAGTGGTAGGGTTAGGGCTCGGTTTAGGGTACTGGTTAGGTCTAGGGTACGTGTTAGGGTTAGGGTAGGGGTTGGGGTTAGCGTACGCGTTAGGGTTAGGGTAGTTATTAAACCTATCCCACTCTGTAGATACCCCTTAGCACGTAAAGGGATATTATTTGGGCGTCCAGCCATGGAGAAGAGTTTAGACACTAGGATAAGATAAGGAACACACCCATTATAAAGAAATCACATTAGGATTCCCTTTTTAAGCTGTTCCTTAAAACACTAGTGCTTAGGAAATCTATTGGAGGCAGAAGCACTCAAGGGTAGCCTACGGTTAGCGTTAGGCTTAGGGTTAGGGTTAGGGTACGGCTTAGCGTATGGGTTCGGGGAGGGGTTCGGGTATGGCGTAGGGTATGGGTTAGGGTTAGGGTTAGTGTTAGGTTGAGGGCTTTGTTTAGGGTACGGGATAGGATTAGGGTACGTGTTAGGGTTAGGGTAGGGGTTAGGGTTAGGGTACACGTTAGGGTTAGGGTAGTTATTAAACCTACCCCACTCTCTAGATACCCCTTAGCACGTAAAGGAATATTATTTGGGGGTCCAGCCATGGAGAAGAGTTTAGACACTAGGATAAGATAAGGAACACACCCATTATAAAGAAATCACATTAGGATTCTCTTTTTAAGCTGTTCCTTAAAACACTAGTGCTTAGGAAATCTATTGGAGGCAGAAGGAGTCAAGGGTAGCCTAGGGTTAGGTTTAGGGTGAGGGTTATGGTTAGGGTACAGGTTCGGGGAGGGGTTCGGGTACGGCGTAGGGTATGGGTTAGGGTTAGGGTTAGGGTTAGTGTTAGGGTTAGGGCTCGGTTTAGGGTACGGGTTAGAATTAGGGTACGTGTTAGTGTTAGGGTAGGGGTTAGGGTTAGGGTACGCATTAGGGTTAGGGAAGTTATTAAACCTAACCCACTCTCTAGATACCCCTTAGCACGTAAAGGAGTACTGTTTGGTGGTCCAGCCATGGAGAAGAGTTTAGACACTAGGATAAGATAAGGAACACGTCCCTTATAAAGAAATCACATTAGGATTCTCTTTTTAAGCTGTTCCTTAAAACACTAGTGCTTAGGAAATCTATTGGAGGCAGAAGCAGTCAAGGGTTGCCTAGGGTTAGGGTTATGGTGAGGGTTAGGGTTAGGGTACGGCTTAGGGTACGGGTTCGGGGAGGGATTCATGTACGCCGTAGGGTATGGGTTAGGTTACATGTTAGGGTTAGTGTTAGGGTTAGGGCTCGGTTTAGGGTACGGGTTAAAATTAGGGTACATGTTAGGGTAAGGGTAGAGCTTAGGGTTAGGTTACGCATTAGGTTTAGGGTAGTTATTAAACCTATCCCACTCTCTAGATACCCCTTAGCACGGAAAGGAATACTATTTGTGGGTCCAGCCATGGAGAAGAGTTTAGACACTAGGATAAGAAAAGGAACATACCCAATATAAAGAAATCACATGAGGATTCTCTTTTTAAGCTGTTACTTAAAACACTAGTGCTTAGGAAATCTATTGAAGGCAGAAGCAGTCAAGGGTAGCCTAGGGTTAGTGTTAGGGTGAGGGTTAGGGTTAGGGTATGGCTTAAGGTACTGCTTCGAGCAGGGGTTCGGGTAAGGCGTAGGGTATGGGTTAGGGTTAGGGTTAGTGTTAGGGTTAGGGCTCCGTTTAGGGTACGGGTTAGGATTAGGGTACGGGTTTGGGTTAGGGTATGGGTTAGGGTTAGGTTACGCGATAGGGTTAGGGTAGTTATTAAACCTATCACACTCTCTTGATAACCCTTAGCACGTAAAGGAATATTCTTTGGGGGTCCAGCCATGGAGAAAATTTAGACACTAGGATAAGATAAGGAACACACCCATTATAAAGAAATCACATTAGGATTCTCTTTTTAAGCTGTTCCTTAAAACACTAGTGATTAGGAAATCTATTGGAGGCAGAAGCAGTCAAGGGTAGCTTAGGATTAGGGTACGGCTTAGGATACTGGTTCGGGGAGGGGTTCGTTTACGGCGTAGGGTATGGGTTAAGGTTAGGGTTAGGGTTAGGGTACGGCTTAGGGTACGGGTTCGGGGAGGTGTTCAGGTACGGCATAGGGTATGGGTTAGTGTTAGGGTTAGGGTTAGTGTTAGGGTTAGGTCTCGGTTTAGGGTACGGGTTAGGATTAGGGTACGTGTTAGGGTTAGGGTTAGGGTACGCGTTAGGGTTAGGGTAGTTATTAAACCTATCCGACTCTCTAGATACCCCTTAGCACGTAAAGGAATATTATTTGGGGGTCCAGCCTTGGAGAAGAGTTTAGACACTAGGATAAGAAAAGGAACACACCCATTATAAAGAAATCACTTTAGGATTCTCTTTTTAAGTGGTTCCTTAAAACACTAATGCTTAGGAAATCTATTGGAGGCAGAAGCAGTCAAGGGTAGCTTAGGGTTAGGGTTAGGCTTAGGGTTAGGGTTAGGGTAAGGCTTAGGGTACGGGTTCGGAGAGGGGTTCAGGTACGGCGTAGGGTATGGGTTAGGGTTAGGTTTAGTGTTAGGGTTAGGGCTCGGTTTAGGGTACAGTTTAGGATTAGGGTACGTGTTAGGGTTAGGGTAGGGGATAGGGTGACGGTACGCGTTAGGGTTAGGGTAGTTATTATATCTATCCCACTCTCTAGATACCCCTTAGGACGTAAAGGAATGTAATTTGGGGGTCCAGCCATGGAGAAGAGTTTAGAAACTAGCATAAGATAAGGAACACACCCATTATAAAGAAATCACATTAGGATTCTCTTTTTAAGCTCTTCCATAAAACACTAGTGCTTAGGAAATCTATTAGAGGCAGAAGCAGTCAAGGGTAGATTGGGGTTAGGGTACGGCTTAGGATTCGGGCTCGGGGAGGGGTTCGGGTACGGCGTAGGGTATGGGTTAGGGTTAGGGAGAGGGTTAGTGTTAGGTTTAGGGCTCGGTTTAGGGAACGGTTTAGGATTAGGGTACGTGTTAGGGTTAGGGTAGGGGTTAGGGTTAGGGTTCGCGTTAGGGTTAGGCATGTTATTAAACCTATCCCACTCTCTAGATACCCCTTAGCACGTAAAGGAATATTATTTGGGCGTCCAGCCATGCAGAAGAGTTTAGACACTAGGATAAGATAAGGAACACGCCCATTATAAAGAAATCACATTAGGCCTCTCTTTTTAAGCTGTTCCTTAAAACACTTGTGATTAGGAAAACTGTTGGAGGCAGAAACAGTCAAGGGTAGCTTAGGGTTAGGCTACGGATTAGGATACGGTTTTGGGGAGGGGTTCGTGTACGGCGTAGGGTATGGGTTAGGGTTAGAGGTAGGGTTAGGCCTCGGTTTAGGGTACGGGTCAGGATTAGGGTACTTGTTAGGGTTAGGTTAGGGGTTAGGGTTAGGGTACGCGTTAGGATTAGTGTAGTTATTAAACGTATCCCACTCTCTAGATACCCCTTAGCACGTAAAGGAATATTATTTGGGGGTCCAGCCATGGAGAAGAGTTTAGACACTAGGATAAATAAGGAACACACCCATTATAAAGAAATCACATTAGGATTCTCTTTTTAAGCTGTTCCTTAAAACACTAGTGCTTAGGAAATCTATTGGAGGCAGAAGCAGTCAAGGGTAGCCTAGGGTTAGGGTTAGGGTTAGCGTTAGGGTTAGGGTACGGTTTAGGGTACGGGTTCGGGGAGGGGTACGGGTACGGTGTAGGGTATGGGTTAGTGTTAGGGTTAGGGTTAGTGTTAGGGTTAGGGCTCGGTTTAGGGTACGGGTTAGGATTAGGGTACGTGTTAGGTTTAGGGTAGGGGTTAGGGTTAGGGTACGTGTTAGGGTTATGGCAGTTATTAAACCTACCAAACTCTCTAGATACCCCTTAGCACGTAAAGGAATATTATTTGGGGGTCCAGCCATGGAGAATAGTTTAGACACTAGGATAAGATAAGGAACACGCCCATTATAAAGAAATCACATTAGGATTCTCTTTTTAAGGTGGTCCTTAAAACACTAGTGCTTAGGAAATCTATTGGAGACAGAAGCAGTCAAGGTTAGCCTAAGGTTAGGGTTAGGCTTAGGGTTAGGGTTAGGGTACGGCTTAGGTTATGGGTTCGGGGAGGGGTTCGGGTACGGCGTACGGTATGGGCTAGGGTTAGGGTTAGTGTTAGGGTTAGGGCTCGGATTAGGGTACGGGTTAAGTTTAGGGTACGTGTTAGGGTAAGGTTAGACGTTAGGGTTAGGGTATGCGTTAGGTTTAGGGTAGTTATTAAACCTATCCCACTCTCTAGATACCCCTTAGCACGTAAAGGAATACTGTTTGGTGGTCCAGCCATGGAGAATAGTTTAGACACTAGGATAAGATAAGGAACACACCCATTATAAAGAAATCACGTTAGGATTCTCTTTTTAAGCTGTTCCTGAAAACACTAGTGCTTAGGACATATATTGGAGGCAGAAGGAGTCAAGGGTAACGTAGGGTTAGGGTTAGGGTTAGGGTACGGCTTAGGGTACGGGTTCGGGGAGGGTTTCGGGTACGGCATAGGGTATGGGTTAGGGTTAGAGTTAGGGTTAGGGTTAGGGTTAAGGCTCGGTTTAGGGTATGGTTTAGGATTAGGGTACGTGTTAGGGTTAGGGTAGGGGTTAGGGTTAGGGTACTCGTTAGGGTTAGGGTAGTTATTAAACCTATCCCACTCTCTAGATACCGCTTAGCACGAAAAGGAATATTATTTGGGGGTCCAGCCATGGAGAAGAGTTTAGACACTAGGATAAGATAAGGAACACACCCATTATAAAGAAATCACATTAGGCCTCTCTTTTTAAGCTGTTCCTTAAAACACTAGTGATTAGGAAAAGTATTGGAGGCAGAAGCAGTCAAGGGTAGCTTAGGGTTAGGGTACGGCTTAGGATACTGGTTCGGGGAGGGGTTCGTGTACGGCGTAGGGTATGGGTTAGGGTTAGGGTTAGGGTTAGTGGTATGGTTAGGGCTCACTTTAGGGTATGGGTTAGGATTGGGTACATGTTAGGGTTAGGGTTAGGGTAGTTATTAAACCTATACCACTCTCTAGATACCCCTTAGCACGTAAACGAATATTATTTGGGGGTCCAGGCATGGAGAAGAGTTTAGACACTAGGATAAGATAAGGAACACACCCATTATAAAGAAATCACATTAGGATTCTCTTTTTAAGCTGTTCCTTAAAACACTAGTGCTTAGGAAATCTATTGGAGGCAGAAGCACTCAAGGGTAGCCTAGGGTTAGGGTTAGGCTTAGGGTTAGGGTTAGGGTAAGGCTTAGAGTACGGGATCGGAGAGGGGTTCAGGTACGGCGTAGGGTATGGTTTAGGGTTAGGGTTAGTGTTAGGGTTAGGGCTCGGTTTAGGGTACGGGTTAGGATTAGGTTACGTGTTAGGGTTAGGGTAGGGGTTAGGGCTAGGGTACGCGTAAGGATTAGGGTAGTTATTAAACCTATCCCACTCTCTAGATACCCCTTAGCACGTAAAGGAATATTATTTGGGGGTCCAGCCATGGAGAAGAGTTTTGACATCAGGATAAGATAAGGAACACACCCATTATAAAGAAATCACATTAGGATTCTCTTTTTAAGTGGTTCCTTAAAACACTCGTGCTTAGGAAATCTATTGGAGGCAGAATCAGTCAAGGGTAGCCTAGGGTTAGGGTTTGGCTTAGGGTTAGGGTTAGGGTGAGGGTTAGGGTTAGGGTACGTCTTAGGGTACGGGTTTGGGGAGGTGTTCGGGTACGGAGAAGGGTATGGGTTAGGAATAGGGTTAGGGTTAGTGTTAGGGTTAGGGTTCGGTTTAGGGTATGGGTTAGGATTAGGGTACGTGTTAGGTTTAGGGTAGGGGTTAGGGTTAGGGTACGTGTTAGGGTTAGGGCAGTTATTAAACCTACCAAACTCTCTAGATACCCCTTAGCACGTAAAGGAATATTATTTGGGGGTCCAGCCATGGAGAATAGTTTAGACACTAGGATAAGATAAGGAACACGCCCATTATAAAGAAATCACATTAGGATTCTCTTTTTAAGGTGTTCCTTAAAACACTAGTGCTTAGGAAATCTATTGGAGACAGAAGCAGTCAAGGTTAGCCTAAGGTTAGGGTTAGGCTTAGGGTTAGGGTTAGGGTACGGCTTAGGGTATGGGTTCGGGGAGGGGTTCGGGTACGGCGAAGGGTATGGGTTAGGGTTAGGGTTAGTGTTAGGGTTAGGGCTCGGATTAGGGTACGGGTTAGGATTAGGTTACGTGTTAGGGTTAGGGTAGGGGTTAGGGCTAGGGTACGCGTAAGGATTAGGGTAGTTATTAAACCTATCCCACTCTCTAGATACCCCTTAGCACGTAAAGGAATATTATTTGGGGGTCCAGCCATGGAGACGAGTTTAGACAGTAGGATAAGATAAGGAACACACCCATTATAAAGAAATCACATTAGGAGTCCCTTTTTAAGTTGTTCCTTAAAGTACTAGCGCTTAGGAAATCTATTGGAGGCAGAAGGAGTCAAGGGTAGCCTAGGGTTAGGGTTAGGGTGAGGGTTAGGGTTAGGGTACAGCTTAGGATACGGGTTCGGGGAGGGGTTCGGGTACAGCGTAGGGTATGGGTTAGGGTTAGGTTTAGGGTTAGTGTTAGGGTTAGGGCTCGGTTTAGGGTACGGGTTAGGATTAGGGTATGTGTTAGGGTTAGGATAGGGGTTAGGGTTAGGGTATGCATTAGGGTTAGGGTAATTATTAAACCTATCCCACTCTCTAGATACCCCATAACACATAAAGTAATATTATTTGGGGTTCCAGCCATGGAGAAGAGTTTAGACACTAGGATAAGAAAAAGAACACACCCATTATAAAGAAATCACATTAGGATTCTCTTTTTAAGCTGTTCCTTAAAACACTAGTGATTAGGAAAACTATTGGAGGCAGAAGCAGTCAAGGGTAGCTTAGGGTTAGGGTACGGCTTAGGATACGGGTTCGGGGAGGGGTTCGTGTACGGCGTAGGGTATGGGTTAGGGTTAGGGTTAGTGGTAGGGTTAGGGCTCGGTTTAGGGTACGGGTTAGGATTAGGGTACGTGTTAGGCTTAGGGTAGGGGTTAGGGTTAGGGTACGCGTTAGGGTTAGGGTAGTTATTAAACCTATCCCACTCTCTAGATACCCCTTAGCACGTAAAGGAATATTATTTGGGGGTCCAGCCATGGAGAAGAGTTTAGACACTAGGATAAAATAAGGAATACACCCATTATAAAGAAATCACATTAGGATTCTCTTTTTAAGCTGTTCCTTAAAACACTAGTGTTAGGAAATCTATTGGAGGAAGAAGCAGTCAAGGGTAGCCTAGGGTTAGGGTTAGGCTTAGGGTTAGGGTTAGGGTACGGCTTAGGGTTCGGGTTCGAGGAGGGTTTTGGGTACGGCGTAGGGTATGGGTTAGTGTTAGGGTTAGGGTTAGTGTTAGGGTTAGGGCTCGGTTTAGGGTACGGGTTAGGATTAGGGTATGTGTTAGGGTTAGGGTAAGGGTTAGGGTTAGGGTACGCGTTAGGGTTAGGATAGTTATTAAAGCTATCCCACTCTCTAGATACCCCTTAGCACGTAAAGGAATATTATTTGGGGGTCCAGCCATGCAGAAGAGTTTAGACACTAGGATAAGATAAGGAACACACCCATTATAAAGAAATCACATTAGGATTCTCTTTTTAAGCTGTTCCTTAAAACACTAGTGCGTACGAAATCTATTGGAGGCAGAAGCAGTCCAGGGTAGCCTATGGTTAGGGTACGGCTTAGGGTTAGGGTTAGGGTACGGCTTAGGGTACGGGTTCTGGCAGGGGTTCGGGTACGGCGTAGGGTATGGGTTAGGGTTAGGGTTAGTTTTAGGGTTAGGGCTCGGTTTAGGGTACGGGTTAGGATTAGGGTACGTGTTAGTGTTAGGGTTAGGCTACGCGTAAGGGTTTCGGTAGTTATTAAACCTATCCCACTCTCTAGATACCCCTTAGGACGTAAAGGAATGTAATTTGGGGGTCCAGCAATGGAGAAGAGTTTAGACACTAGCATAAGATAAGGAACACGCCCATTATAAAGAAATCACATTAGGATTCTCTTTTTAAGTGGTTCCTTCAAACACTCGTGGTTAGGAAATCTATTGGAGGCAGAATCAGTCAAGGGTAGCCTAGGGTTAGGGTTTGGCTTAGGGTTAGGGTTAGGGTGAGGGTTAGGGTTAGGGTACGTCTTAGGGTACGGGTTTGGGGAGGTGTTCGGGTACGGAGAAGGGTATGGGTTAGGAATAGGGTTAGGGTTAGTGTTAGGGTTAGGGTTCGGTTTAGGGTATGGGTTAGGATTAGGGTACTTGTTAGGGTTAGGGTAGGGGTTAGGGTTAGGGTACGCGTTAGGGTTAGGGTAGTTATTAAACCTATCCCACTCTCTAAATACCCCTTAGCACTTAAAGGAATATTATTTGGGGGTCCAGCCATGGAGAAGAGTTTTGACATCAGGATAAGATAAGGAACACACCCATTATAAAGAAATCACATTAGGATTCCCTTTTTAAGCTGTTCCTTAAAACACTAGTGATTAGGAAAACTATTGGAGGCAGAAACAGTTAAGGGTAGCTTAGGGTTAGGGTACGGATTAGGATACGGGTTCGGGGAGGGGTTCGTGTATGGCGTAGGGTATGGGTTAGGGTTAGAGGTAGGGTTAGGGCTCGGTTTAGGGTACGGGTCAGGATTAGGGTACTTGTTAGGGTTAGGTTAGGGGTTAGGGTTAGGGTACGCGTTAGGATTAGTGTAGTTATTAAACGTATCCCACTCTCTAGATACCCCTTAGCACGTAAAGGAATATTATTTGGGGGTCCAGCCATGGAGAAGAGTTTAGACACTAGGATAAGATAAGGAACACACCCATTATAAAGAAATCACATTAGGATTCTCTTTTTAAGCTGTTTCTTAAAACACTAGTGCTTAGGAAATCTATTGGAGGCAGAAGCACTCAAGGGTAGCCTAGGGTTAGGGTTAGGGTTAGCGTTAGGGTTAGGGTACGGTTTAGGGTACGGGTTCGGGGAGGGGTACGGGTACGGCGTAGGGTATGGGTTAGTGTTAGGGTTAGGGTTAGTGTTAGGGTTAGGGCTCGGTTTAGGGTACGGATTAGGATTAGGGTACGTGTTAGGTTTAGGGTAGGGGTTAGGGTTAGGGTACCTGTTAGGGTTAGGGCAGTTATTAAACCTACCAAACTCTCTAGATACCCCTTAGCACGTAAAGGAATATTATTTGGGGGTCCAGCCATGGAGAATAGTTTAGACACTAGGATAAGATAAGGAACACGCCCATTATAAAGAAATCACATTAGGATTCTCTTTTTAAGGTGTTCCTTAAAACACTAGTGCTTAGGATATCTATTGGAGACAGAAGCAGTCAAGGTTAGCCTAAGGTTAGGGTTAGGCTTAGGGTTAGGGTTAGGGTACGGCTTAGGTTATGGGTTCGGGGAGGGGTTCGGGTACGGCGAAGGGTATGGGTTAGGGTTAGGGTTAGTGTTAGGGTTAGGGCTCGGATTAGGGTACGGGTTAGGATTAGGTTACGTGTTAGGGTTAGGGTAGGGGTTAGGGCTAGGGTACGCATAAGGATTAGGGTAGTTATTAAACCTATCCCACTCTCTAGATACCCCTTAGCACGTAAAGGAATATTATTTGGGGGTCCAGCCATGGAGACGAGTTTAGACAGTAGGATAAAATAAGGAACACACCCATTATAAAGAAATCACATTAGGAGTCCCTTTTTAAGCTGTTCCTTAAAGCACTAGCGCTTAGGAAATCTATTGGAGGCAGAAGGAGTCAAGGGTAGCCTAGGGATAGGGTTAGGGTGAGGGTTAGGGTTAGGGTACGGCTTAGGTTACGGGTTCGGGGAGGGGTTCGGGTACAGCGTAGGGTATGGGTTAGGGTTAGGTTTAGGGTTAGTGTTAGGGTTAGGGCTCGGTTTAGGGTACGGGTTAGGATTAGGGTATGTGTTAGGGTTAGGATAGGGGTTAGGGTTAGGGTATGCGTTAGGATTAGGGTAGTTATTAAACCTATCCCACTCTCTAGATACCCCATAACACATAAAGTAATATTATTTGGGGTTCCAGCCATGGAGAAGAGTTTAGACACTAGGATAAGAAAAAGAACACACCCATTATAAAGAAATCACATTAGGATTCTCTTTTTAAGCTGTTCCTTAAAACACTAGTGATTAGGAAAACTATTGGAGGCAGAAGCAGTCAAGGGTAGCTTAGGGTTAGGGTACGGCTTAGGATACGGGTTCGGGGAGGGGTTCGTGTACGGCGTAGGGTATGGGTTAGGGTTAGGGTTAGTGGTAGGGTTAGGGCTCGGTTTAGGGTACGGGTTAGGATTAGGGTACGTGTTAGGCTTAGGGTAGGGGTTAGGGTTAGGGTACGCGTTAGGGTTAGGGTAGTTATTAAACCTATCCCACTCTCTAGATACCCCTTAGCACGTAAAGGAATAATATTTGGGGGTCCAGCCATGGAGAAGAGTTTAGACACTAGGATAAAATAAGGAATACACCCATTATAAAGAAATCACATTAGGATTCTCTTTTTAAGCTGTTCCTTAAAACACTAGTGTTAGGAAATCTATTGGAGGCAGAAGCAGTCAAGGGTAGCCTAGGGTTAGGGTTAGGCTTAGGGTTAGGGTTAGGGTACGGCTTAGGGTTCGGGTTCGAGGAGGGTTTTGGGTACGGCGTAGGGTATGGGTTAGTGTTAGGGTTAGGGTTAGTGTTAGGGTTAGGGCTCGGTTTAGGGTACGGGTTAGGATTAGGGTACGTGTTAGGGTTAGGGTAAGGGTTAGGGTTAGGGTACGCGTTAGGGTTAGGATAGTTATTAAAGCTATCCCACTCTCTAGATACCCCTTAGCACGTAAAGGAATATTATTTGGGGGTCCAGCCATGCAGAAGAGTTTAGACACTAGGATAAGATAAGGAACACACCCATTATAAAGAAATCACATTAGGATTCTCTTTTTAAGCTGTTCCTTAAAACAATAGTGCGTACGAAATCTATTGGAGGCAGAAGCAGTCAAGGGTAGCCTATGGTTAGGGTTAGGCTTAGGGTTAGGGTTAGGGTACGGCTTAGGGTACGGGTTCTGGCAGGGGTTCGGGTACGGCGTAGGGTATGGGTTAGGGTTAGGGTTAGTTTTAGGGTTAGGGCTCGGTTTAGGGTACGGGTTAGGATTAGGGTACGTGTTAGTGTTAGGGTTAGGCTACGCGTAAGGGTTTCGGTAGTTATTAAACCTATCCCACTCTCTAGATACCCCTTAGGACGTAAAGGAATGTAATTTGGGGGTCCAGCAATGGAGAAGAGTTTAGACACTAGCATAAGATAAGGAACACACCCATTATAAAGAAATCACATTAGGATTCTCTTTTTAAGTGGTTCCTTAAAACACTCGTGCTTAGGAAATCTATTGGAGGCAGAATCAGTCAAGGGTAGCCTAGGGTTAGGGTTTGGCTTAGGGTTAGGGTTAGGGTGAGGGTTAGGGTTAGGGTACGTCTTAGGGTACGGGTTTGGGGAGGTGTTCGGGTACGGAGAAGGATATGGGTTAGGAATAGGGTTAGGGTTAGTGTTAGGGTTAGGGTTCGGTTTAGGGTATGGGTTAGGATTAGGGTACTTGTTAGGGTTAGGGTAGGGGTTAGGGTTAGGGTACGCGTTAGGGTTAGGGTAGTTATTAAACCTATCCCACTCTCTAAATACCCCTTAGCACTTAAAGGAATATTATTTGGGGGTCCAGCCATGGAGAAGAGTTTTGACATCAGTATAAGATAAGGAACACACCCATTATAAAGAAATCACATTAGGATTCCCTTTTTAAGCTGTTCCTTAAAACACTAGTGATTAGGAAAACTATTGGAGGCAGAAACAGTCAAGGGTAGCTTAGGGTTAGGGTACGGATTAGGATACGGGTTCGGGGAGGGGTTCGTGTATGGCGTAGGGTATGGGTTAGGGTTAGAGGTAGGGTTAGGGCTCGGTTTAGGGTACGGGTCAGGATTAGGGTACTTGTTAGGGTTAGGGTAGGGGTTAGGGTTAGGGTACGCGTTAGGATTAGTGTAGTTATTAAACGTATCCCACTCTCTAGATACCCCTTAGCACGTAAAGGAATATTATTTGGGGGTCCAGCCATGGAGAAGAGTTTAGACACTAGGATAAGATAAGGAACACACCCATTATAAAGAAATCACATTAGGATTCTCTTTTTAAGCTGTTCCTTAAAACACTAGTGCTTAGGAAATCTATTGGAGGCAGAAGCAGTCAAGGGTAGCCTAGGGTTAGGGTTAGGGTTAGCGTTAGGGTTAGGGTACGGTTTAGGGTACGGGTTCGGGGAGGGGTACGGGTACGGCGTATGGTATGGGTTAGTGTTAGGGTTAGGGTTAGTGTTAGGGTTAGGGCTCGGTTTAGGGTACGGGTTAGGATTAGGTTACGTGTTAGGTTTAGGGTAGGGGTTAGTGTTAGGGTACCTGTTAGGGTTAGGGCAGTTATTAAACCTACCAAACTCTCTAGATACCCCTTAGCACGTAAAGGAATATTATTTGGGGGTCCAGCCATGGAGAATAGTTTAGATACTAGGATAAGATAAGGAACACGCCCATTATAAAGAAATCACATTAGGATTCTCTTTTTAAGGTGTTCCTTAAAACACTAGTGCTTAGGAAATCTATTGGAGACAGAAGCAGTCAAGGTTAGCCTAAGGTTAGGGTTAGGCTTAGGGTTAGGGTTAGGGTACGGCTTAGGGTATGGGTTCGGGGAGGGGTTCGGGTACGGCGAAGGGTATGGGTTAGGGTTAGGGTTAGTGTTAGGGTTAGGGCTCGGATTAGGGTACGGGTTAGGATTAGGTTACGTGTTAGGGTTAGGGTAGGGGTTAGGGCTAGGGTACGCGTAAGGATTAGGGTAGTTATTAAACCTATCCCACTCTCTAGATACCCCTTAGCACGTAAAGGAATATTATTTGGGGGTCCAGCCATGGAGACGAGTTTAGACAGTAGGATAAGATAAGGAACACACCCATTATAAAGAAATCACATTAGGAGTCCCTTTTTAAGCTGTTCCTTAAAGCACTAGCGCTTAGGAAATCTATTGGAGGCAGAAGGAGTCAAGGGTAGCCTAGGGTTAGGGTTAGGGTGAGGGTTAGGGTTAGGGTACGGCTTAGGTTACGGGTTCGGGGAGGGGTTCGGGTACAGCGTAGGGTATGGGTTAGGGTTAGGTTTAGGGTTAGTGTTAGGGTTAGGGCTCGGTTTAGGGTACGGGTTAGGATTAGGGTATGTGTTAGGGTTAGGATAGGGGTTAGGGTTAGGGTATGCATTAGGGTTAGGGTAATTATTAAACCTATCCCACTCTCTAGATACCCCATAACACATAAAGTAATATTATTTGGGGTTCCAGCCATGGAGAAGAGTTTAGACACTAGGATAAGAAAAAGAACACACCCATTATAAAGAAATCACATTAGGATTCTCTTTTTAAGCTGTTCCTCAAAACACTAGTGATTAGGAAAACTATTGGAGGCAGAAGCAGTCAAGGGTAGCTTAGTGTTAGGGTACGGCTTAGGATACGGGTTCGGGGAGGGGTTCCTGTACGGCGTAGGGTATGGGTTAGGGTTAAGGTTAGTGGTAGGGTTAGGGCTCGGTTTAGGGTACGGGTTAGGATTAGGGTACGTGTTAGGCTTAGGGTAGGGGTTAGGGTTAGGGTACGCGTTAGGGTTAGGATAGTTATTAAAGCTATCCCACTCTCTAGATACCCCTTAGCACGTAAAGGAATATTATTTGGGGGTCCAGCCATGCAGAAGAGTTTAGACACTAGGATAAGATAAGGAACACACCCATTATAAAGAAATCACATTAGGATTCTCTTTTTAAGCTGTTCCTTAAAACACTAGTGTTAGGAAATCTATTGGAGGTAGAAGCAGTCAAGGGTAGCCTAGGGTTAGGGTTAGGCTTAGGGTTA
Organism: Balaenoptera physalus; assembly: GCF_965194825.1. Classification (NCBI taxonomy): domain Eukaryota; kingdom Metazoa; phylum Chordata; class Mammalia; order Artiodactyla; family Balaenopteridae; genus Balaenoptera; species Balaenoptera physalus. Next base: position 180,908 of record NW_028126334.1, read on the forward strand.
GGGTAAGGGTACGGCTTAGGGTTCGGGTTCGAGGATGGTTTTGGGTACGGCGTAGGGTAGGGGTTAGTGTTAGGGTTAGGGTTAGTGTTAGGGTTAGGGCTCGGTTTAGGGTACGGGTTAGGATTAGGGTACCTGTTAGGGTTAGGGTAAGGGTTAGGGTTAGGGTATGCGTTAGGGTTAGGATAGTTATTAAAGCTATCCCACTCTCTAGATACCCCTTAGCACGTAAAGGAATATTATTTGGGGGTCCAGCCATGCAGAAGAGTTTAGACACTAGGATAAGATAAGGAACACACCCATTATAAAGAAATCACATTAGGATTCTCTTTTTAAGCTGTTCCTTAAAACACTAGTGCGTACGAAATCTATTGGAGGCAGAAGCAGTCAAGGGTAGCCTATGGTTAGGGATAGGCTTAGGGTTAGGGTTAGGGTACGGCTTAGGGTACGGGTTCTGGCAGGGGTTCGGGTACGGCGAAGGGTATGGGTTAGGGTTAGGGTTAGTTTTAGGGTTAGGGCTCGGTTTAGGGTACGGGTTAGGATTAGGGTACGTGTTAGTGTTAGGGTTAGGCTACGCGTAAGGGTTTCGGTAGTTATTAAACCTATCCCACTCTCTAGATACCCCTTAGGACGTAAAGGAATGTAATTTGGGGGTCCAGCAATGGAGAAGAGTTTAGACACTAGCATAAGATAAGGAACACGCCCATTATAAAGAAATCACATTAGGATTCTCTTTTTAAGTGGTTCCTTAAAACACTCGTGCTTAGGAAATCTATTGGAGGCAGAATCAGTCAAGGGTATCCTAGGGTTAGGGTTTGGCTTAGGGTTAGGGTTAGGGTGAGGGTTAGGGTTAGGGTACGTCTTAGGGTACGGGTTTGGGGAGGTGTTCGGGTACGGAGAAGGGTATGGGTTAGGAATAGGGTTAGGGTTAGTGTTAGGGTTAGGGTTCGGTTTAGGGTATGGGTTAGGATTAGGGTACTTGTTAGGGTTAGGGTACGGGTTAGGGTTAGGGTATGCGTTAGGGTTAGGGTAGTTATTAAACCTATCCCACTCTCTAAATACCCCTTAGCACTTAAAGGAATATTATTTGGGGGTCCAGCCATGGAGAAGAGTTTTGACATCAGGATAAGATAAGGAACACACCCATTATAAAGAAATCACATTAGGATTCCCTTTTTAAGCTGTTCCTTAAAACACTAGTGATTAGGAAAACTATTGGAGGCAGAAACAGTCAAGGGTAGCTTAGGGTTAGGGTACGGATTAGGATACGGGTTCGGGGAGGGGTTCGTGTATGGCGTAGGGTATGGGTTAGGGTTAGAGGTAGGGTTAGGGCTCGGTTTAGGGTACGGGTCAGGATTAGGGTACTTGTTAGGGTTAGGTTAGGGGTTAGGGTTAGGGTACGCGTTAGGATTAGTGTAGTTATTAAACGTATCCCACTCTCTAGATACCCCTTAGCACGTAAAGGAATATTATTTGGGGGTCCAGCCATGGAGAAGAGTTTAGACACTAGGATAAGATAAGGAACACACCCATTATAAAGAAATCACATTAGGATTCTCTTTTTAAGCTGTTCCTTAAAACACTAGTGCTTAGGAAATCTATTGGAGGCAGAAGCAGTCAAGGGTAGCCTAGGGTTAGGGTTAGGGTTAGCGTTAGGGTTAGGGTAAGGTTTAGGGTACGGGTTCGGGGAGGGGTACGGGTACGGCGTAGGGTATGGGTTAGTGTTAGGGTTAGGGTTAGTGTTAGGGTTAGGGCTCGGTTTAGGGTACGGGTTAGGATTAGGGTACGTGTTAGGTTTAGGGTAGGGGTTAGGGTTAGGGTACCTGTTAGGGTTAGGGCAGTTATTAAACCTACCAAACTCTCTAGATACCCCTTAGCACGTAAAGGAATATTATTTGGGGGTCCAGCCATGGAGAATAGTTTAGACACTAGGATAAGATAAGGAACACGCCCATTATAAACAAATCACATTAGGATTCTCTTTTTAAGGTGTTCCTTAAAACACTAGTGCTTAGGAAATCTATTGGAGACAGAAGCAGTCAAGGTTAGCCTAAGGTTAGGGTTAGGCTTAGGGTTAGGGTTAGGGTAAGGCTTAGGGTATGGGTTCGGGGAGGGGTTCGGGTACGGCGAACGGTATGGGTTAGGGTTAGGGTTAGTGTTAGGGTTAGGGCTCGGATTAGGGTACGGGTTAAAATTAGGGTACGTGTTAGGGTAAGGTTAGACGTTAGGGTTAGGGTATGCGTTAGGTTTAGGGTAGTTATTAAACCTATCCCACTCTCTAGATACCCCTTAGCACGTAAAGGAATACTGTTTGGTGGTCCAGCCATGGAAAAGAGTTTAGACACTAGGATAAGATAAGGAACACACCCATTATAAAGAAATCACATTAGGATTCTCTTTTTAAGCTGTTCCTGAAAACACTAGTGCTTAGGACATATATTGGAGGCAGAAGGAGTCAAGGGTAACGTAGGGTTAGGGTTAGGGTTAGGGTTAGTGTACGGCTTAGGGTACGGGTTCGGGGAGGGGTTCGGGTATGGCATAGGGTATGGGTTAGGGTTAGGGTTAGGGTTAGGGTTAGGGTTAGGGCTCGGTTTAGGGTACGGTTTAGGATTAGGATACGTGTTAGTGTTAGGGTAGGGGTTAGGGTTAGGGTACTCGTTAGGGTTAGGGTAGTTATTAAACCTATCCCACTCTCTAGATACCCCTTAGCACGAAAAGGAATATTATTTGGGGGTCCAGCCATGGAGAAGAGTTTAGACACTAGGATAAGATAAGGAACACACCCATTATAAAGAAATCACATTAGGATTCTCTTTTTAAGCTGTTCCTTAAAACACTAGTGCTTAGGAAATCTATTGGAGGCAGAAGCATTCAAGGGTAGCCTAGGGTTAGGTTTAGGGTGAGGGTTATGGTTAGGGTACGGGTTCGGGGAGGGGTTCGGGTACGGCGTAGGGTATGGGTTAGGGTTAGGGTGAGGGTTAGTGTTAGGTTTAGGGCTCGGTTTAGGGTACGGGTTAGGATTAGGGTACGTGTTAGGGTTAGGGTAGGGGTTAGGGTTAGGGTACGCGTTAGGGTTAGGGATGTTATTAAACCTATCCCACTCTCTAGCTACCCCTTAGCACGTAAAGGAATATTATTTGGGGGTCCAGCCATGGAGAAGAGTTTAGACACTAGGATAAGATAAGGAACACACCCATTATAAAGAAATCACATTAGGCCTCTCTTTTTAAGCTGTTCCTTAAAACACTAGTGATTGGGAAAACTCTTGGAGGCAGAAGCAGTCAAGGGTAGCTTAGGGTTAGGGTACGGCTTAGGATACTGGTTTGGGGAGGGGTTCGTGTACGGCGTAGGGTATGGGTTAGGTTTAGGGTTAGGGTTAGTGGTATGGTTAGGGCTCAGTTTAGGGTACGGGTTAGGATTAGGGTACATGTTAGGGTTAGGGTAGGGGTTAGGATTAGGGTACGTGTTAGGGTTAGGGTAGTTATTAAACCTATACCACTCTCTAGATACCCCTTAGCACGTAAACGAATATTATTTGGGGGTCCAGGCTTGGAGAAGAGTTTAGACACTAGGATAAGATAAGGAACACACCCATTATAAAGAAATCACATTAGGATTCTCTTTTTAAGCTGTTCCTTAAAACACTAGTGCTTAGGAAATCTATTGGAGGCAGAAGCAGTCAAGGGTAGCCTAGGGTTAGGGTTAGGCTTAGGGTTAGGGTTAGGGTAAGGCTTAGGGTACGGGTTCGGAGAGGGGTTCAGGTAAGGCGTAGGGTATGGGTTAGGGTTAGGGTTAGTGTTAGGGTTAGGGCTCGGTTTAGGGTACGGGTTAGGATTAGGTTACGTGTTAGGGTTAGGGTAGGGGTTAGGGCTAGGGTACGCGTAAGGTTTAGGGTAGTTATTAAACCTATCCCACTCTCTAGATACCCCTTAGCACGTAAAGGAATATTATTTGGGGGTCCAGCCATGGAGAAGAGTTAAGACAGTAGGATAAGATAAGGAACACACCCATTATAAAGAAATCACATTAGGATTCCCTTTTTAAGCTGTTCCTTAAAGCACTAGAGCTTAGGAAATCTATTGGAGGCAGAAGGAGTCAAGGGTAGCCTAGGGTTAGGGTTAGGGTGAGGGTTAGCGTTAGGGTACGGCTTAGGGTACGGGTTCGGGGAGGGGTTCGGGTACAGCGTAGGGCATGGGTTAGGGTTAGGTTTAGGGTTAGTGTTAGGGTTAGGGCTCGGTTTAGGGTACGGGTTAGGATTAGGGTATGTGTTAGGGATAGGATAGGGGTTAGGGTTAGGGTATGCGTTAGGGTTAGGGTAGTTATTAAACCTATCCCACTCTCTAGATACCCCATAACACATAAAGTAATATTATTTGGGGGTCAAGCTATGGAGAAGAGTTTAGACACTAGGATAAGAAAAAGAACACACCCATTATAAAGAAATCACATTAGGATTCTCTTTTTAAGCTGTTCCTTAAAACACTAGTGATTAGGAAAACTATTGGAGGCAGAAGCAGTCAAGGTTAGCTTAGGGTTAGGGTACGGCTTAGGATACGGGTTCGGGGAGGGGTTCGTGTACGGCGTAGGGTATGGGTTAGGGTTAGGGTTAGTGGTAGGGTTAGGGCTCGGTTTAGGGTACGGGTTAGGATTAGGGTACGTGTTAGGCTTAGGGTAGGGGTTCGGGTTAGGGTACGCATTAGGGTTAGGGTAGTTATTAAACCTATCCCACTCTCTAGATACCCCTTAGCACGTAAAGGAATATTATTTGGGGGTCCAGCCATGGAGACGAGTTTAGACAGTAGGATAAGATAAGGAACACACCCATTATAAAGAAATCACATTAGGAGTCCCTTTTTAAGCTGTTCCTTAAAGCACTAGCGCTTAGGAAATCTATTGGAGGCAGAAGGAGTCAAGGGTAGCCTAGGGTTAGGGTTAGGGTGAGGGTTAGGGTTAGGGTACGGCTTAGGTTACGGGTTCGGCGAGGGGTTCGGGTACAGCGTAGGGTATGGGTTAGGGTTAGGTTTAGGGTTAGTGTTAGGGTTAGGGCTCGGTTTAGGGTACGGGTTAGGATTAGGGTATGTGTTAGGGTTAGGATAGGGGTTAGGGTTAGGGTATGCATTAGGGTTAGGGTAATTATTAAACCTATCCCACTCTCTAGATACCCCATAACACATAAAGTAATATTATTTGGGGTTCCAGCCATGGAGAAGAGTTTAGACACTAGGATAAGAAAAAGAACACACCCATTATAAAGAAATCACATTAGGATTCTCTTTTTAAGCTGTTCCTTAAAACACTAGTGATTAGGAAAACTATTGGAGGCAGAAGCAGTCAAGGATAGCTTAGGGTTAGGGTACGGCTTAGGATACGGGTTCGGGGAGGGGTTCCTGTACGGCGTAGGGTATGGGTTAGGGTTAGGGTTAGTGGTAGGGTTAGGGCTCGGTTTAGGGTACGGGTTAGGATTAGGGTACGTGTTAGGCTTAGGGTAGGGGTTAGGGTTAGGGTACGCGTTAGGGTTACGGTAGTTATTAAACCTATCCCACTCTCTAGATACGCCTTAGCACGTAAAGGAATATTATTTGGGGGTCCAGCCATGGAGAAGAGTTTAGACACTAGGATAAAATAAGGAATACACCCATTATAAAGAAATCACATTAGGATTCTCTTTTTAAGCTGTTCCTTAAAACACTAGTGTTAGGAAATCTATTGGAGGTAGAAGCAGTCAAGGGTAGCCTAGGGTTAGGGTTAGGCTTAGGGTTAGGGTTAGGGTACGGCTTAGGGTTCGGGTTCGAGGATGGTTTTGGGTACGGCGTAGGGTATGGGTTAGTGTTAGGGTTAGGGTTAGTGTTAGGGTTAGGGCTCGGTTTAGGGTACGGGTTAGGATTAGGGTACGTGTTAGGGTTAGGGTAAGGGTTAGGGTTAGGGTACGCGTTAGGGTTAGGATAGTTATTAAAGCTATCCCACTCTCTAGATACCCCTTAGCACGTAAAGGAATATTATTTGGGGGTCCAGCCATGCAGAAGAGTTTAGACACTAGGATAAGATAAGGAACACACCCATTATAAAGAAATCACATTAGGATTCTCTTTTTAAGCTGTTCCTTAAAACACTAGTGCGTACGAAATCTATTGGAGGCAGAAGCAGTCAAGGGTAGCCTATGGTTAGGGATAGGCTTAGGGTTAGGGTTAGGGTACGGCTTAGGGTACGGGTTCTGGCAGGGGTTCGGGTACGGCGGAGGGTATGGGTTAGGGTTAGGGTTAGTTTTAGGGTTAGGGCTCGGTTTAGGGTACGGGTTAGGATTAGGGTACGTGTTAGTGTTAGGGTTAGGCTACGCGTAAGGGTTTCGGTAGTTATTAAACCTATCCCACTCTCTAGATACCCCTTAGGACGTAAAGGAATGTAATTTGGGGGTCCAGCAATGGAGAAGAGTTTAGACACTAGCATAAGATAAGGAACACGCCCATTATAAAGAAATCACATTAGGATTCTCTTTTTAAGTGGTTCCTTAAAACACTCGTGCTTAGGAAATCTATTGGAGGCAGAATCAGTCAAGGGTAGCCTAGGGTTAGGGTTTGGCTTAGGGTTAGGGTTAGGGTGAGGGTTAGGGTTAGGGTACGTCTTAGGGTATGGGTTTGGGGAGGTGTTCGGGTACGGAGAAGGGTATGGGTTAGGAATAGGGTTAGGGTTAGTGTTAGGGTTAGGGTTCGGTTTAGGGTATGGGTTAGGATTAGGGTACTTGTTAGGGTTAGGGTAGGGGTTAGGGTTAGGGTACGCGTTAGGGTTAGGGTAGTTATTAAACCTATCCCACTCTCTAGATACCCCTTAGCACGTCAAGGCATATTATTTGGGGGTCCAGCCATGGAGAAGAGTTTAGACAGTAGGATAAGATAAGGAACACACACATTATAAAGAAATCACATTAGGATTCTCTTTTTAAGTGGTTCCTTAAACACTAGTGCTTAGGAAATCTATTGGAGGCAGAAGCAGTCAACGGTAGCTTAGGGTTAGGGTACGGCTTAGGATATGGGTTCGGGGAGGGGTTCGTGTACGGTGTAGGGTATGGGTTAGTGTTAGGGTTAGTGGTAGGGTTAGGGCTCAGTTTAGGATACGGGTTAGGATAAGGGTACGTGTTAGGGTTAGGGTAGGGGTTAGGTTTAGGGTACGCGTTAGGGTTAGGGTAGTTATTAAACTTATCCCACTCTCTAGATACCCCTTAGCAAGTAAAGGAATATTATTTGGGTGTCCAGCCATGGAGTAGAGTTTAGACACTAGGATAAAATAAGGAACACACCCATTATAAAGACATCACATTAGGATTCTCTTTTTAAGCTGTTCCTTAAAACACTAGTGCTTAGGAAATCTATTGGAGGCAGAAGCAGTCAAGGGTAGCCTAGGGTTAGGGTTAGGCTTAGGGTTAGGGTTAGGGTACGGCTTAGGGTACGGGTTATTGGAGGGGTTCGGGTACGGCGTAGGGTATGGGTTAGGGTTAGTGTTAGGGTTACTGTTAGGGTTAGGGCTCGGTTTAGGGTACGGGTTAGGATTAGGGTACGTGTTAGGGTTAGGGTTAGGCTACGCGTTAGGGTTACGATAGTTATTAAACCTATCCCACTCTCTAGATACCCCTTAGGACGTAAAGGAATGTAATTTGGGGGTCCAGCCATGGAGTAGAGTTTAGACACTAGCATAAGATAAGGAAAACACCCATTATAAAGAAATCACATTAGGATTCTCTTTTTAAGCTGTTCCTTAAAACACTAGTGCTTAGGAAATCTATTGGAGGCAGAAGCAGTCAAGGGTAGATTAGGGTTAGGGTACGGCTTAGGATGCGGGTTCGGGGAGGGGTTCGGGTATGGCGTAGGGTATGGGTTAGTGTAAGGTTTAGTGTTAGTGGTAGGGTTAGGGCTCGGTTTAGGGTACGGGTTAGGTCTAGGGTACGTGTTAGGTTTAGGGTAGGGGTTAGGGTTAGGGTACGCGTTAGGGTTAAGGCAGTTATTAAACCTATCCCACTCTCTAGATACCCCTTAGCACGTAAAGGAATATTATTTGGGGGCCAGCCATGGAGAAGAGTGTAGACACTAGGATAAGATAAGGAACACACCCATTATAAAGAAATCCCATTAGGATTCTCTTTTTAAGCTGTTCCTTAAAACACTAGTGCTTTGGAAATCTATTGGAGGCAGAAGCAGTCCAGGGTAGCCTAGGGTTAGGGTTAGGCTTAGGGTTAGGGTTAGTGTACGTCTTAGGGTACGGTTTGGGGGAGGAGTTCGGGTATGGCGTAGGGTATGGGTTAGGGTTAGGGTTAGGGTTAGTGTTAGGGTTAGGGCTCGGTTTAGGGTACGGGTTAGGATTAGGGTACGTGTTAGTGTTAGAGTAGGGGTTAGGGTTAGGGTACGCGTTAGGGTTAGGGTAGTTATTAAACCAATCCTACTCTCTAGATACCCCTTAGCACGTAAAGGAATATTATTTAGGGGTCCAGCCATTGAGAAGAGTTTAGACACTAGGATAAGATAAGGAACACACCCATTATAAAGAAATCACATTAGGATTGTCTTTTTACGCTGTTCCTTAAAACACTAGTGCTTAGGAAATCGATTGGAGGCAGAAGCATTCAAGGGTAGCTTAGGGTTAGGATTAGGCTTAGGGTTAGGGTTAGTGTACGGCTTAGGGTACGTGTTCGGCGAGCGTTTCGGGTACGGCGAAGGGTATGGATTAGGGTTCGGGTTAGGTTTAGGGTTCGGGTTAGGGTTAGGGTTCGGTTTAATGTTAGGTTTAGGGCTCGGTTTAGAGTACGGGTTAGGATTATGGTACGTGTTAGGGTTAGGGTAGGGGTTAGGGTTAGGGTAGGAGTTAGGTTTAGGGTAGTTATTAAACCTATCCCACTCTCTAGATACACCTTAGAACGTAAAGGAATATTATTTGGGTGTCCCGCCATGGAGAAGAGTTTAGACACTACGATAAGATAAGGAACACACCCATCATAAAGAAATCACATTAGGATTCTCTTTTTAAGCTGTTCCTTAAAACACTAGTGCTTAGGAAATCTATTGGAGACAGAAGCAGTCAAGGGTAGCCTAGGGTTAGGGTTAGGTTAAGGGTTAGGGTTAGGGTACGGCTTAGGGTATGGGTTCGGGGAGGGGTTCGGGTACGGCTTAGGGTATGGGTTAGGGTTAGGGTTAGTGTTAGGGTTAGGTCTCAGATTAGGGTACGGGTTAAGATTAGGTTACGTGTTAGGGTAAGTTTAGACGTTAGGGTTAGGGTTAGGGTTAGGGTTAGTGTTAGGGTTAGGGCTCGGTTTAGGGTACGTGTAGGATTAGGTTACATGTTAGGGTTAGGGTAGGTGTTAGGGTTAGGGTACGCGTAAGGGTTAGGGTAGTTATTAAACCTATACCACTCTCTAGATACCCCTTAGCACGTAAAGGAATATTATTTGGTTGTCCAGCCGTGGAGAAGAGTTTAGACACTAGGATAAGATAAGGAACACACTGATTATAAAGAAATCACATTAGGATTCTCTTTTTAAGCTCTTCCTTAAAACACTAGTGCTTAGGAAATCTATTGGAGGCAGAAGCAGTCAAGGGTAGCCTAGGGTTAGGGTTAGGCTTAGGGTTAGGGTTAGGGTACGGCTTAGGGTACGGGTTCGGGGAGGGGTTCGGGTACGGCGTAGGGTATGGGTTAGTGTTAGGGTTAGGGTTAGTGTTAGGGTTAGGGCTCGGTTTAGGGTACGGGTTAGGATTAGGGTACGTGTTAGGGTTAGGGTAGGGGTTAGGGTTAGGGTACGCGTTAGGGTTAGGGTAGTTATTAAACCCCTCCCACTCTCTAGATACCCCTTAGCACGTAAAGGAATATTATTTGGGGGTCCAGCCATGGAGAAGAGTTTAGACACTAGGATAAGATAAGGAACACACCCATTATAAAGAAATCACATTAGGATTCTCTTTTTAAGCTGTTCCTTAAAACACTTGTGCTTAGGAAATCTATTGGAGGCAGAAGCAGTCAAGGGTAGCCTAGGGTTAGGCTGAGGCTTAGGGTTACGGTTAGGGTACGGCTTAGGGTATGGTTTAGGAGGGGTTCGGGCACGGCGTAGGGTATGGGTTAGGGTTAGGGTTAGGGTTAGTGTTAGGGTTAGGGCTCGGTTTAGGGTACGGTTTAGGATTAGGGTACGTGTTAGGGTTAGGGTAGGAGTTAGGGTTAGGGTACGTGTTAGGGTTAGGGTAATTATTAAACCTATCCCACTCTCTAGATACCCCTTAGCACGTAAAGAATATTATTCGGGGGTCCAGCCATGGAGAAGAGCTTAGACACTAGGATAAGATAAGGAACACACCCATTATAAAGAAATCACATTAGGATTCTCTTTTTAAGCTGTTCCTTAAAACACTAGTGCTTAGGAAACCTATTGGTGGCAGAAGCAGTCAAGGGTAGCCTTGGGTTAGGGTTAGTCTTAGGGTACGGCTTAGGGTACGGGTTCGGGGAGGGGTTTGGGTACGGCGTAGGGTGTGGGTTAGGGTTAGGATTAGGGTTAGTGTTAGGGTTAGGGCTCGTTTTAGGGTACGGGTTAGGATTAGGGTACGTGTTAGGGTTAGGGTAGGGGTTAGGGTTAGGGTACGCGTTAGAGTTAGGGTAGTTATTAAAACTATACCACTCTCTAGATACACCTTAGCACGTAAAGGAATATTATTTGGAGGTCCAGCCATGGAGAAGAGTTTAGACACTATGATAAAATAAGGAACACAGCCATTATAAAGAAATCACATTAGGATTCTCTTTTTAAGCTGTTCCTTAAAACACTAGTGCTTAGGAAATCTATTGGAGGCAGAAGCAGTCAAGGGTAGCCTAGGGTTAGGGTTAGGCTTAGGGTTAGGCTTAGGGTACTGCTTAGGGTACGGGTTCGGGGAGTGCTTCGGGTACGGCGTAGGGTATGTGTTAGGGTTAGTGTTAGGGTTAGTGTTAGGGTTAGGGCTCGGTTTAGGTTACGGTTTAGGATTAGGGTACGTGTTAGGGCTAGTGTAGGGGTTAGGCTTAGGGTACGTGTTAGGGTTAGGGTAGTTATTATACCTATCCCACTCTCTAGATTCCCCTTAGCACGTAAAGTATATTATTTGGGGGTCCAGCCATGGAGAAGAGTTTAGACACTAGGATAAGATAAGGAAGACACCCATTATAAAGAAATCACATTAGGATTCTCTTTTTAAGCTGTTCCTTAAACCACTAGTGCTTAGGAAATCTATTGGAGGCAGAAGCAGTCAAGGGTAGCCTAGGGTTAGGGTTAGGGTTAGGGTTAGGGTTAGGGTTAGGGTTAGGGTTAGGGTTAAGGTTAGGGTTGGTGTTAGGGTTAGGGCTCGGTTTAGGGTACGGGTTAGGATTAGGGTACGTGTTAGAGTTAGGATAGGGGTAAGGGTTAGGGTACTCATTAGGGTTAGGTTAGTTATTAAACCTATCCCACTCTCTAGATACCCCTTAGCACATAAAGGAATATTATTTGGGGGTCCAGCCATGGAGAAGAGTTTAGACACTAGGATAAGATAAGGAACACACCCATTATAAAGAAATCACATTAGGATTCTCTTTTTAAGCTGTTGCTTAAAACACTAGTGCTTAGGAAATCTATTGCAGGCAGAAGCAGTCAAGGGTAGCCTAGGGTTTGTGTTAGGCTTAGGGTTAGGCTTAGGGTACTGCTTAGGGTACGGGTTCGGGGAGGACTTCGGGTACGACGTAGGGTATGGGTTAGGGTTAGGGTTAGGGATAGTGTTAGGGTTAGTGCTCGGTTTAGGGTACGGGTTAGGATTAGGGTACGTGTTAGGGTTAGGATAGTGGTTAGGGTTAATGTACGTGTTAGGGTTAGGGTAGTGATTAAACCTATCCCACTATCTATATACCCCTTAGCACGTAAAGGAATATTATTTGGGGGTCCAGCCATGGAGAAGAGTTTAAATACTAGGATAAGATAAGGAAAACACCCAATATAAAGAAATCACATTAGAATTCTCTTTTTAAGCTGTTCCTTAAAACACTAGTGCTTAGGAAACCTATTGGAGCAGAAGCAGTCAAGGGTAGCCTAGGGTAAGGGTTAGGCTTAGGGTTAGGCTTAGGGTACCGCTTAGGGTACGGGTTCGGGGAGGGGTTCGGGTACGGCGTAGGGTATGGGTTAGGGTTAGGATTAGGGTTAGTGTTAGGGTTAGGGCTCGATTTAGGGTATGGTTTAGGATTAGGGTACATGTTAGGGTTAGGGTAGGGGTTCGGGTTAAGGTACACGTTAGGGTTAGGGTAGGGGTTAGGATTAGGGTACGTGTTAGGGTTAGGGTAGTTATTGAACCCATCATACTCTCTAGATACCCCTTAGCACGTAAAGGAATATTTTTTGGGGGTCGAGCCATGGAGAATAGTTTAGACACTAGGGTAAGAAAAGGAACACACCCATTATAAAGAAATCACATTAGGATTCTCTTTTTAAGCTGTTGCTTAAAACACTAGTGCTTAGGAAATCTATTGGAGGCAGAAGCAGTCAAGGGTAGCCTAGGGTTAGTGTTAGGCTTAGGGTACGGCTTAGGGTACGGGTTCGGGGAGGGGTTCGGATACGGCGTATGGTATGGGTTAGGGTTAGGGTTAGGGTTAGTGTTATGGTTAGGGCTCGGTTTATGGTACGGATTAGGATTAGGGTACGTGTTAGGGTAACGGTATGGGTTACATTTAGGGTACGCGTTAGGGTAGTTATTAAACCTATCCTACTCTCTAGATACACCTTAACACGTAAAGGAATATTATTTGGGGGTCCAGCCATGGAGAATAGTTTAGACACTAGGATAAGATAAGGAACACACCGATTAAAAAGAAAGCACATTAGGATTCTCTTTTTAAGCTGTTCCTTAAAACACTAGTGCTTAGGAAATCTATTGGAGGCAGAAGCACTCAAGGGTAGCCTAGGGTTAGGGTTAGGCTTAGGGTTAGGCTTAGGGTACGGCTTAGGGTACGGGTTCGGTGGGGTTTCGGATACAGCGTAGGGTATGGGTTAGAGTTAGTGTTAGGCTTAGGGCTCGGTTTAGGGTACGGGTTTGGATTAGGGTACGTGTTAGGGTTAGGATAGTGGTTAGGGATAATGTACGTGTTAGGGTTACAGTAGTGATTAAACCTATCCCACTCTCTAGATACCCCTTAGCACGTAAAGGAATATTATTTGGGGGTCCAGCCATGGAGAAGTGTTTAGATACTAGGATAAGATAAGGAACACACCCATTATAAAGAAATCACATTAGGATTCTCTTTTTAAGCTGTTCCTTAAAACACTAGTGCTTAGGAAACCTATTGTAGGCAGAAGCAGTCAAGGGTAGCCTAGGGTTAGTGTTAGGCTTAGGGTTAGGCTTAGGGTTAGGCTTAGGGTACGGGTTCGGGGAGGGGTTCGGGTACGGCGTAGGGTATGGGTTAGGGTTAGGATTAGGGTTAGTGTTAGGGATAGGCCTCGGTTTAGCGTACGGGTTAGGATTAGGGTACGTGTTAGGGTTAGGGTAGGGGTTAGGGTTAGGGTACGCGTTAGGGTTAGGGTAGTTATTAAACCTATCCCACCCTCTAGATACCCCTTAGCACGTAAAGGAATATTATTTGGGGGTCCAGCCATGGAGAAGAGTTTAGACACTAAGATAATATAAGCAACACACACATTATAATGAAATCACATTAGGATTCTCTTTTTAAGCTGTTCCTTAAAACACTAGTGCTTAGGAAATCTATTGGAGGCAGAAGCAGTCAAGGGTAGCCTAGGGTTAGGGTTAGGCTTAGGGTTAGGCTTAGGGTACGGCTTAGGGTACGGGTTCGGGGAGGGGTTCGGGTACGGCGTAAGGTATGGGTTAGGGTTAGGGTTTGGGTTAGTGTTAGGGTTAGGGCTCGGTTTAGGGTACGGGTTAGGATTAGGGTACGTGTTAGGGTTAGGGTAGGGGTTAGGGTTAGGGTACGCGTTAGGGATAGCGTAGGGGTTAGGGTTAGGGTACGTGTTAGGGTTAGGGTTAGGGTTAGGGTTAGGGTTAGGGTTAGGGTTAGGGTTAGGCTTAGGGTACGGCTTAGGGTACGGGTTCGGGGGGGTTTCGGATACGGCGTAGGGTATGGGTTAGGGTTAGGGTTAGGGCTCGGTTTAGGGTACGGGTTAGGATTAGGGTACGTGTTAGGGTTAGGATAGTGGTTAGGGATAATGCACGTGTTAGGGTTACAGTAGTGATTAAACCTATCCCACTCTCTAGATACCCCTTAGCACGTAAAGGAATATTATTTGGGGGTCCAGCCTTGGAGAAGAGTTTAGACACTAGGATAAGATAAGGAACACACCCTTTATAAAGAAATCACATTAGGATTCTCTTTTTAAGCTGTTCCTTAAAACACTAGTGCTTAGGAAATCTATTGGAGGCAGAAGCAGTCAAGGGTAGCCTAGGGTTAGGGTTAGGCTTAGGGTTAGGGTTAGGGTACGGCTTAGGGTACAGGTTCCGGGAGGGCTTCGGGTATGGCGTAGGGTATGGGTTAGGGTTAGGGTTAGAGTTAGTGTAAGGGTTAGGGCTTTGTTTACGGTACGGTTTAGGATTAGGGTACGTGTTAGGGTTAGGGTAGGGGTTAGGGTTAGGGTACGTGTTAGGGTTAGGGTAGTTATTAAACCTATCCCACTCTCTAGATACCCCTTAGCACATAAAGAATATTATTTGGGGGTCCAGCCATTGGGAAGAGTTTAGACACTAGGATAAGATAAGGAACACACCCATTATAAAGAAATCACATTAGGAGTCCCTTTTTAAGCTGTTCCTTAAAGCACTAGCGCTTAGGAAATCTATTGGAGGCAGAAGGAGTCAAGGGTAGCCTAGGGTTAGGGTTAGGGTGAGGGTTAGGGTTAGGGTACGGCTTAGGTTACGGGTTCGGCGAGGGGTTCGGGTACAGCGTAGGGTATGGGTTAGGGTTAGGTTTAGGGTTAGTGTTAGGGTTAGGGCTCGGTTTAGGGTACGGGTTAGGATTAGGGTATGTGTTAGGGTTAGGATAGGGGTTAGGGTTAGGGTATGCATTAGGGTTAGGGTAATTATTAAACCTATCCCACTCTCTAGATACCCCATAACACATAAAGTAATATTATTTGGGGTTCCAGCCATGGAGAAGAGTTTAGACACTAGGATAAGAAAAAGAACACACCCATTATAAAGAAATCACATTAGGATTCTCTTTTTAAGCTGTTCCTTAAAACACTAGTGATTAGGAAAACTATTGGAGGCAGAAGCAGTCAAGGATAGCTTAGGGTTAGGGTACGGCTTAGGATACGGGTTCGGGGAGGGGTTCCTGTACGGCGTAGGGTATGGGTTAGGGTTAGGGTTAGTGGTAGGGTTAGGGCTCGGTTTAGGGTACGGGTTAGGATTAGGGTACGTGTTAGGCTTAGGGTAGGGGTTAGGGTTAGGGTACGCGTTAGGGTTACGGTAGTTATTAAACCTATCCCACTCTCTAGATACGCCTTAGCACGTAAAGGAATATTATTTGGGGGTCCAGCCATGGAGAAGAGTTTAGACACTAGGATAAAATAAGGAATACACCCATTATAAAGAAATCACATTAGGATTCTCTTTTTAAGCTGTTCCTTAAAACACTAGTGTTAGGAAATCTATTGGAGGTAGAAGCAGTCAAGGGTAGCCTAGGGTTAGGGTTAGGCTTAGGGTTAGGGTTAGGGTACGGCTTAGGGTTCGGGTTCGAGGATGGTTTTGGGTACGGCGTAGGGTATGGGTTAGTGTTAGGGTTAGGGTTAGTGTTAGGGTTAGGGCTCGGTTTAGGGTACGGGTTAGGATTAGGGTACGTGTTAGGGTTAGGGTAAGGGTTAGGGTTAGGGTACGCGTTAGGGTTAGGATAGTTATTAAAGCTATCCCACTCTCTAGATACCCCTTAGCACGTAAAGGAATATTATTTGGGGGTCCAGCCATGCAGAAGAGTTTAGACACTAGGATAAGATAAGGAACACACCCATTATAAAGAAATCACATTAGGATTCTCTTTTTAAGCTGTTCCTTAAAACACTAGTGCGTACGAAATCTATTGGAGGCAGAAGCAGTCAAGGGTAGCCTATGGTTAGGGATAGGCTTAGGGTTAGGGTTAGGGTACGGCTTAGGGTACGGGTTCTGGCAGGGGTTCGGGTACGGCGGAGGGTATGGGTTAGGGTTAGGGTTAGTTTTAGGGTTAGGGCTCGGTTTAGGGTACGGGTTAGGATTAGGGTACGTGTTAGTGTTAGGGTTAGGCTACGCGTAAGGGTTTCGGTAGTTATTAAACCTATCCCACTCTCTAGATACCCCTTAGGACGTAAAGGAATGTAATTTGGGGGTCCAGCAATGGAGAAGAGTTTAGACACTAGCATAAGATAAGGAACACGCCCATTATAAAGAAATCACATTAGGATTCTCTTTTTAAGTGGTTCCTTAAAACACTCGTGCTTAGGAAATCTATTGGAGGCAGAATCAGTCAAGGGTAGCCTAGGGTTAGGGTTTGGCTTAGGGTTAGGGTTAGGGTGAGGGTTAGGGTTAGGGTACGTCTTAGGGTATGGGTTTGGGGAGGTGTTCGGGTACGGAGAAGGGTATGGGTTAGGAATAGGGTTAGGGTTAGTGTTAGGGTTAGGGTTCGGTTTAGGGTATGGGTTAGGATTAGGGTACTTGTTAGGGTTAGGGTAGGGGTTAGGGTTAGGGTACGCGTTAGGGTTAGGGTAGTTATTAAACCTATCCCACTCTCTAGATACCCCTTAGCACGTCAAGGCATATTATTTGGGGGTCCAGCCATGGAGAAGAGTTTAGACAGTAGGATAAGATAAGGAACACACACATTATAAAGAAATCACATTAGGATTCTCTTTTTAAGTGGTTCCTTAAACACTAGTGCTTAGGAAATCTATTGGAGGCAGAAGCAGTCAACGGTAGCTTAGGGTTAGGGTACGGCTTAGGATATGGGTTCGGGGAGGGGTTCGTGTACGGTGTAGGGTATGGGTTAGTGTTAGGGTTAGTGGTAGGGTTAGGGCTCAGTTTAGGATACGGGTTAGGATAAGGGTACGTGTTAGGGTTAGGGTAGGGGTTAGGTTTAGGGTACGCGTTAGGGTTAGGGTAGTTATTAAACTTATCCCACTCTCTAGATACCCCTTAGCAAGTAAAGGAATATTATTTGGGTGTCCAGCCATGGAGTAGAGTTTAGACACTAGGATAAAATAAGGAACACACCCATTATAAAGACATCACATTAGGATTCTCTTTTTAAGCTGTTCCTTAAAACACTAGTGCTTAGGAAATCTATTGGAGGCAGAAGCAGTCAAGGGTAGCCTAGGGTTAGGGTTAGGCTTAGGGTTAGGGTTAGGGTACGGCTTAGGGTACGGGTTATTGGAGGGGTTCGGGTACGGCGTAGGGTATGGGTTAGGGTTAGTGTTAGGGTTACTGTTAGGGTTAGGGCTCGGTTTAGGGTACGGGTTAGGATTAGGGTACGTGTTAGGGTTAGGGTTAGGCTACGCGTTAGGGTTACGATAGTTATTAAACCTATCCCACTCTCTAGATACCCCTTAGGACGTAAAGGAATGTAATTTGGGGGTCCAGCCATGGAGTAGAGTTTAGACACTAGCATAAGATAAGGAAAACACCCATTATAAAGAAATCACATTAGGATTCTCTTTTTAAGCTGTTCCTTAAAACACTAGTGCTTAGGAAATCTATTGGAGGCAGAAGCAGTCAAGGGTAGATTAGGGTTAGGGTACGGCTTAGGATGCGGGTTCGGGGAGGGGTTCGGGTATGGCGTAGGGTATGGGTTAGTGTAAGGTTTAGTGTTAGTGGTAGGGTTAGGGCTCGGTTTAGGGTACGGGTTAGGTCTAGGGTACGTGTTAGGTTTAGGGTAGGGGTTAGGGTTAGGGTACGCGTTAGGGTTAAGGCAGTTATTAAACCTATCCCACTCTCTAGATACCCCTTAGCACGTAAAGGAATATTATTTGGGGGCCAGCCATGGAGAAGAGTGTAGACACTAGGATAAGATAAGGAACACACCCATTATAAAGAAATCCCATTAGGATTCTCTTTTTAAGCTGTTCCTTAAAACACTAGTGCTTTGGAAATCTATTGGAGGCAGAAGCAGTCCAGGGTAGCCTAGGGTTAGGGTTAGGCTTAGGGTTAGGGTTAGTGTACGTCTTAGGGTACGGTTTGGGGGAGGAGTTCGGGTATGGCGTAGGGTATGGGTTAGGGTTAGGGTTAGGGTTAGTGTTAGGGTTAGGGCTCGGTTTAGGGTACGGGTTAGGATTAGGGTACGTGTTAGTGTTAGAGTAGGGGTTAGGGTTAGGGTACGCGTTAGGGTTAGGGTAGTTATTAAACCAATCCTACTCTCTAGATACCCCTTAGCACGTAAAGGAATATTATTTAGGGGTCCAGCCATTGAGAAGAGTTTAGACACTAGGATAAGATAAGGAACACACCCATTATAAAGAAATCACATTAGGATTGTCTTTTTACGCTGTTCCTTAAAACACTAGTGCTTAGGAAATCGATTGGAGGCAGAAGCATTCAAGGGTAGCTTAGGGTTAGGATTAGGCTTAGGGTTAGGGTTAGTGTACGGCTTAGGGTACGTGTTCGGCGAGCGTTTCGGGTACGGCGAAGGGTATGGATTAGGGTTCGGGTTAGGTTTAGGGTTCGGGTTAGGGTTAGGGTTCGGTTTAATGTTAGGTTTAGGGCTCGGTTTAGAGTACGGGTTAGGATTATGGTACGTGTTAGGGTTAGGGTAGGGGTTAGGGTTAGGGTAGGAGTTAGGTTTAGGGTAGTTATTAAACCTATCCCACTCTCTAGATACACCTTAGAACGTAAAGGAATATTATTTGGGTGTCCCGCCATGGAGAAGAGTTTAGACACTACGATAAGATAAGGAACACACCCATCATAAAGAAATCACATTAGGATTCTCTTTTTAAGCTGTTCCTTAAAACACTAGTGCTTAGGAAATCTATTGGAGACAGAAGCAGTCAAGGGTAGCCTAGGGTTAGGGTTAGGTTAAGGGTTAGGGTTAGGGTACGGCTTAGGGTATGGGTTCGGGGAGGGGTTCGGGTACGGCTTAGGGTATGGGTTAGGGTTAGGGTTAGTGTTAGGGTTAGGTCTCAGATTAGGGTACGGGTTAAGATTAGGTTACATGTTAGGGTAAGTTTAGACGTTAGGGTTAGGGTTAGGGTTAGGGTTAGTGTTAGGGTTAGGGCTCGGTTTAGGGTACGTGTAGGATTAGGTTACATGTTAGGGTTAGGGTAGGTGTTAGGGTTAGGGTACGCGTAAGGGTTAGGGTAGTTATTAAACCTATACCACTCTCTAGATACCCCTTAGCACGTAAAGGAATATTATTTGGTTGTCCAGCCGTGGAGAAGAGTTTAGACACTAGGATAAGATAAGGAACACACTGATTATAAAGAAATCACATTAGGATTCTCTTTTTAAGCTCTTCCTTAAAACACTAGTGCTTAGGAAATCTATTGGAGGCAGAAGCAGTCAAGGGTAGCCTAGGGTTAGGGTTAGGCTTAGGGTTAGGGTTAGGGTACGGCTTAGGGTACGGGTTCGGGGAGGGGTTCGGGTACGGCGTAGGGTATGGGTTAGTGTTAGGGTTAGGGTTAGTGTTAGGGTTAGGGCTCGGTTTAGGGTACGGGTTAGGATTAGGGTACGTGTTAGGGTTAGGGTAGGGGTTAGGGTTAGGGTACGCGTTAGGGTTAGGGTAGTTATTAAACCCCTCCCACTCTCTAGATACCCCTTAGCACGTAAAGGAATATTATTTGGGGGTCCAGCCATGGAGAAGAGTTTAGACACTAGGATAAGATAAGGAACACACCCATTATAAAGAAATCACATTAGGATTCTCTTTTTAAGCTGTTCCTTAAAACACTTGTGCTTAGGAAATCTATTGGAGGCAGAAGCAGTCAAGGGTAGCCTAGGGTTAGGCTGAGGCTTAGGGTTAGGGTTAGGGTACGGCTTAGGGTATGGTTTAGGAGGGGTTCGGGCACGGCGTAGGGTATGGGTTAGGGTTAGGGTTAGGGTTAGTGTTAGGGTTAGGGCTCGGTTTAGGGTACGGTTTAGGATTAGGGTACGTGTTAGGGTTAGGGTAGGAGTTAGGGTTAGGGTACGTGTTAGGGTTAGGGTAATTATTAAACCTATCCCACTCTCTAGATACCCCTTAGCACGTAAAGAATATTATTCGGGGGTCCAGCCATGGAGAAGAGCTTAGACACTAGGATAAGATAAGGAACACACCCATTATAAAGAAATCACATTAGGATTCTCTTTTTAAGCTGTTCCTTAAAACACTAGTGCTTAGGAAACCTATTGGTGGCAGAAGCAGTCAAGGGTAGCCTTGGGTTAGGGTTAGTCTTAGGGTACGGCTTAGGGTACGGGTTCGGGGAGGGGTTTGGGTACGGCGTAGGGTGTGGGTTAGGGTTAGGATTAGGGTTAGTGTTAGGGTTAGGGCTCGTTTTAGGGTACGGGTTAGGATTAGGGTACGTGTTAGGGTTAGGGTAGGGGTTAGGGTTAGGGTACGCGTTAGAGTTAGGGTAGTTATTAAAACTATACCACTCTCTAGATACACCTTAGCACGTAAAGGAATATTATTTGGAGGTCCAGCCATGGAGAAGAGTTTAGACACTATGATAAAATAAGGAACACAGCCATTATAAAGAAATCACATTAGGATTCTCTTTTTAAGCTGTTCCTTAAAACACTAGTGCTTAGGAAATCTATTGGAGGCAGAAGCAGTCAAGGGTAGCCTAGGGTTAGGGTTAGGCTTAGGGTTAGGCTTAGGGTACTGCTTAGGGTACGGGTTCGGGGAGTGCTTCGGGTACGGCGTAGGGTATGTGTTAGGGTTAGTGTTAGGGTTAGTGTTAGGGTTAGGGCTCGGTTTAGGTTACGGTTTAGGATTAGGGTACGTGTTAGGGCTAGTGTAGGGGTTAGGCTTAGGGTACGTGTTAGGGTTAGGGTAGTTATTATACCTATCCCACTCTCTAGATTCCCCTTAGCACGTAAAGTATATTATTTGGGGGTCCAGCCATGGAGAAGAGTTTAGACACTAGGATAAGATAAGGAAGACACCCATTATAAAGAAATCACATTAGGATTCTCTTTTTAAGCTGTTCCTTAAACCACTAGTGCTTAGGAAATCTATTGGAGGCAGAAGCAGTCAAGGGTAGCCTAGGGTTAGGGTTAGGGTTAGGGTTAGGGTTAGGGTTAGGGTTAGGGTTAGGGTTAAGGTTAGGGTTGGTGTTAGGGTTAGGGCTCGGTTTAGGGTACGGGTTAGGATTAGGGTACGTGTTAGAGTTAGGATAGGGGTAAGGGTTAGGGTACTCATTAGGGTTAGGTTAGTTATTAAACCTATCCCACTCTCTAGATACCCCTTAGCACATAAAGGAATATTATTTGGGGGTCCAGCCATGGAGAAGAGTTTAGACACTAGGATAAGATAAGGAACACACCCATTATAAAGAAATCACATTAGGATTCTCTTTTTAAGCTGTTGCTTAAAACACTAGTGCTTAGGAAATCTATTGCAGGCAGAAGCAGTCAAGGGTAGCCTAGGGTTTGTGTTAGGCTTAGGGTTAGGCTTAGGGTACTGCTTAGGGTACGGGTTCGGGGAGGACTTCGGGTACGACGTAGGGTATGGGTTAGGGTTAGGGTTAGGGATAGTGTTAGGGTTAGTGCTCGGTTTAGGGTACGGGTTAGGATTAGGGTACGTGTTAGGGTTAGGATAGTGGTTAGGGTTAATGTACGTGTTAGGGTTAGGGTAGTGATTAAACCTATCCCACTATCTATATACCCCTTAGCACGTAAAGGAATATTATTTGGGGGTCCAGCCATGGAGAAGAGTTTAAATACTAGGATAAGATAAGGAAAACACCCAATATAAAGAAATCACATTAGAATTCTCTTTTTAAGCTGTTCCTTAAAACACTAGTGCTTAGGAAACCTATTGGAGCAGAAGCAGTGAAGGGTAGCCTAGGGTAAGGGTTAGGCTTAGGGTTAGGCTTAGGGTACCGCTTAGGGTACGGGTTCGGGGAGGGGTTCGGGTACGGCGTAGGGTATGGGTTAGGGTTAGGATTAGGGTTAGTGTTAGGGTTAGGGCTCGATTTAGGGTATGGTTTAGGATTAGGGTACATGTTAGGGTTAGGGTAGGGGTTCGGGTTAAGGTACACGTTAGGGTTAGGGTAGGGGTTAGGATTAGGGTACGTGTTAGGGTTAGGGTAGTTATTGAACCCATCATACTCTCTAGATACCCCTTAGCACGTAAAGGAATATTTTTTGGGGGTCGAGCCATGGAGAATAGTTTAGACACTAGGGTAAGAAAAGGAACACACCCATTATAAAGAAATCACATTAGGATTCTCTTTTTAAGCTGTTGCTTAAAACACTAGTGCTTAGGAAATCTATTGGAGGCAGAAGCAGTCAAGGGTAGCCTAGGGTTAGTGTTAGGCTTAGGGTACGGCTTAGGGTACGGGTTCGGGGAGGGGTTCGGATACGGCGTATGGTATGGGTTAGGGTTAGGGTTAGGGTTAGTGTTATGGTTAGGGCTCGGTTTATGGTACGGATTAGGATTAGGGTACGTGTTAGGGTAACGGTATGGGTTACATTTAGGGTACGCGTTAGGGTAGTTATTAAACCTATCCTACTCTCTAGATACACCTTAACACGTAAAGGAATATTATTTGGGGGTCCAGCCATGGAGAATAGTTTAGACACTAGGATAAGATAAGGAACACACCGATTAAAAAGAAAGCACATTAGGATTCTCTTTTTAAGCTGTTCCTTAAAACACTAGTGCTTAGGAAATCTATTGGAGGCAGAAGCACTCAAGGGTAGCCTAGGGTTAGGGTTAGGCTTAGGGTTAGGCTTAGGGTACGGCTTAGGGTACGGGTTCGGTGGGGTTTCGGATACAGCGTAGGGTATGGGTTAGAGTTAGTGTTAGGCTTAGGGCTCGGTTTAGGGTACGGGTTTGGATTAGGGTACGTGTTAGGGTTAGGATAGTGGTTAGGGATAATGTACGTGTTAGGGTTACAGTAGTGATTAAACCTATCCCACTCTCTAGATACCCCTTAGCACGTAAAGGAATATTATTTGGGGGTCCAGCCATGGAGAAGTGTTTAGATACTAGGATAAGATAAGGAACACACCCATTATAAAGAAATCACATTAGGATTCTCTTTTTAAGCTGTTCCTTAAAACACTAGTGCTTAGGAAACCTATTGTAGGCAGAAGCAGTCAAGGGTAGCCTAGGGTTAGTGTTAGGCTTAGGGTTAGGCTTAGGGTTAGGCTTAGGGTACGGGTTCGGGGAGGGGTTCGGGTACGGCGTAGGGTATGGGTTAGGGTTAGGATTAGGGTTAGTGTTAGGGATAGGCCTCGGTTTAGCGTACGGGTTAGGATTAGGGTACGTGTTAGGGTTAGGGTAGGGGTTAGGGTTAGGGTACGCGTTAGGGTTAGGGTAGTTATTAAACCTATCCCACCCTCTAGATACCCCTTAGCACGTAAAGGAATATTATTTGGGGGTCCAGCCATGGAGAAGAGTTTAGACACTAAGATAATATAAGCAACACACACATTATAATGAAATCACATTAGGATTCTCTTTTTAAGCTGTTCCTTAAAACACTAGTGCTTAGGAAATCTATTGGAGGCAGAAGCAGTCAAGGGTAGCCTAGGGTTAGGGTTAGGCTTAGGGTTAGGCTTAGGGTACGGCTTAGGGTACGGGTTCGGGGAGGGGTTCGGGTACGGCGTAAGGTATGGGTTAGGGTTAGGGTTTGGGTTAGTGTTAGGGTTAGGGCTCGGTTTAGGGTACGGGTTAGGATTAGGGTACGTGTTAGGGTTAGGGTAGGGGTTAGGGTTAGGGTACGCGTTAGGGATAGCGTAGGGGTTAGGGTTAGGGTACGTGTTAGGGTTAGGGTTAGGGTTAGGGTTAGGGTTAGGGTTAGGGTTAGGGTTAGGCTTAGGGTACGGCTTAGGGTACGGGTTCGGGGGGGTTTCGGATACGGCGTAGGGTATGGGTTAGGGTTAGGGTTAGGGCTCGGTTTAGGGTACGGGTTAGGATTAGGGTACGTGTTAGGGTTAGGATAGTGGTTAGGGATAATGCACGTGTTAGGGTTACAGTAGTGATTAAACCTATCCCACTCTCTAGATACCCCTTAGCACGTAAAGGAATATTATTTGGGGGTCCAGCCTTGGAGAAGAGTTTAGACACTAGGATAAGATAAGGAACACACCCTTTATAAAGAAATCACATTAGGATTCTCTTTTTAAGCTGTTCCTTAAAACACTAGTGCTTAGGAAATCTATTGGAGGCAGAAGCAGTCAAGGGTAGCCTAGGGTTAGGGTTAGGCTTAGGGTTAGGGTTAGGGTACGGCTTAGGGTACAGGTTCCGGGAGGGCTTCGGGTATGGCGTAGGGTATGGGTTAGGGTTAGGGTTAGAGTTAGTGTAAGGGTTAGGGCTTTGTTTACGGTACGGTTTAGGATTAGGGTACGTGTTAGGGTTAGGGTAGGGGTTAGGGTTAGGGTACGTGTTAGGGTTAGGGTAGTTATTAAACCTATCCCACTCTCTAGATACCCCTTAGCACATAAAGAATATTATTTGGGGGTCCAGCCATGGAGAAGAGTTTAGACACTAGGATAAGATAAGGAACACACCCATTATAAAGAAATCACATTAGGATTCTCTTTTTAAGGTATTCCTTAAAACACTAGTGCTTAGGAAATCTATTGGAGGCAGAAACAGTCAAGGGTAGCCTAGGGTTAGGGTTAGGCTTAGGGTTAGGGTTAGGGTACGGCTTAGGGTACGGGATCGGGGAGGGCTTCGGGTACGGCGTAGGGTATGGCTTAGGGTTAGTGTTAATGTTAGTGTTAGGGTTAGGGCTCGGTTTAGGTTACGGGTTAGGATTAGGGTACGTGTTAGGGTTAGGGTAGTAGTTAGGGTTAGTGTACGTGTTAGGGTTAGGGTAGTGATTAAACCTATCCCATTCTCTAGATACCCCTTAACACGTAAAGGAATATTATTTGGGGGTCCAGCCCTGGAGAAGAGTTTAGACACTAGGATAAGATAAGGAACACACCCATTATAAAGAAATCACATTTGGATTCTCTTTTTAAGCTGTTCCTTAAAACACTAGTGCTTAGGAAATCTATTGGAGGCAGAAGCAGTCAAGGGTAGCCTAGGGTTAGGTTTAGGCTTAGGGTTAGGCTTAGGGTAGGGCTTAGGGTACGGGTTCGGGGAGGGCTTCGGGTACGGCGTAGGGTATGGGTTAGGGTTAGGGTTAGGGTTAGTTTTAGGGTTAGGGCTCGGTTTAGGGTATTGGTTAGGATTAGGGTACGTGTTAGGGTTAGGGTAGGGGTTAGGGTTAGGGTATGCGTTAGCGTTAGGGTCGTTATTAAACCTATCCGACTCTCTAGATACCCCTTAGCACGTAAAGGAATATTATTTGGAGGTCCAGCCATGGAGAAGAGTTTAGACACTAGGATAAGATAAGGAACACACCCATTATAAAGAAATCACATTAGGATTCTCTTTTTAAGCTGTTCCTGAAAACACTAGTACTTAGGAAATCTATTGTAGGCAGAAGCAGTCAAGGGTAGCCTAGGGTTAGGGTTAGGCTTAGGGTTAGGGTTAGGGTACGGCTTAGGGTACAGGATCGGGGAGGGCTTCGGGTACGGCGTAGGGTATGGGTTAGGGTTAGTGTTAATGTTATTGTTAGGGTTAGGGCTCGGTTTAGGTTACGGGTTAGGATTAGGGTATGTGTTAGGGTTAGGATTGTGGTTAGGTTTAGTGTACGTGTTAGGGTTAGGGTAGTGATTAAACCTTTCCCACTGTCTAGATACCCCTTAGCACGTAAAGGAATATTATTTGGGGATCCAGCCATTGAGAAGAGTTTAGACACTAGGATAAGATAAGGAACACACACATTATAAAGAAATCACATTAGGATTCTCTTTTTAAGCTGTTCCTTAAAACACTAGTGCTTAGGAAATCTATTGGAGGCAGAAGCAGTCAAGGGTAGCCTAGGGTTAGGGTTAGGCTTAGGGTTAGGGTTAGGGTACGGCTTAGGGTACAGGTTCCGGGAGGGCTTCGGGTATGGCGTAGGGTATGGGTTAGGGTTAGGGTTAGGGTTAGTGTTAGGGTTAGGGCTTTGTTTACGGTACGGTTTAGGATTAGGGTACGTGTTAGGGTTAGGGTAGGGGTTAGGGTTAGGGTACGTGTTAGGGTTAGGGTAGTTATTAAACCTATCCCAATCTCTAGATACCCCTTAGCACATAAAGAATATTATTCGGGGGTCCAGCCATTGGGAAGAGTTTAGACACTAGGATAAGATAAGGAACACACCCATTATAAAGAAATCACATTAGGATTCTCTTTTTAAGCTGTTTCTTAAAACACTAGTGCTTAGGAAATCTATTGGAGGCAGAAGCAGTCAAGGGTAGCCTAGGGTTAGGGTTAGGCTTAGGGTTAGGGTTAGGGTACGGCTTAGGGTACGGGATCGGGGAGGGCTTCGGGTACGGCGTAGGGTATGGGTTAGGGTTAGTGTTAATGTTATTGTTAGGGTTAGGGCTCGGTTTAGGTTACGGGTTAGGATTAGGGTACGTGTTAGGGTTAGGATAGTGGTTAGGTTTAGTGTACGTGTTAGGGTTAGGGTAGTGATTAAACCTATCCCACTCTCTAGATACCCCTTAGCACGTAAAGGAATATTATTTGGAGTTCCAGCCATGGAGAAAAGTTTAGACACTAGGATAAGATAAGGAACACACCCATTATAAAGAAATCACATTAGGATTCTCTTTTTAAGCTGTTCCTTAAAACACTAGTGCTTAGGAAATCTATTGGAGGCAGAAGAAGTCAAGGGTAGCCTAGGGTTAGGGTTAGGCTTAGGGTTAGGGTTAGCGTACGGCTTAGGGTACGGGTTCGGGGAGGGCTTCGGGTACGGCGTAGGGTATGGGTTAGGGTTAGGGTTAGGGTTAGTGTTAGGGTTAGGGCTCGGTTTAGGCTACGGGTTAGGATTAGGGTAGGTGTTCGGGTTAGGATAGTGGTTAGGGTTAATGTACGTGTTAGGGTTAGGGTAGTGATTAAACCTATCCCACTCTCTAGATACCCCTTAGCACGTAAAGGAATATTATTTGCGTGTCCAGCCATGGAGAAGAGTTTAGATACTAGGATAAGATAAGGAAAACACCCATTATAAAGAAATCACATTAGAATTCTCTTTTTAAGCTGTTCCTTAAAACACTAGTGCTTAGGAAACCTATTGGAGGCAGAAGCAGTCAAGGGTAGCCTAGGGTTAGGGTTAGGCTTAGGGTTAGGTTTAGGGTACGGCTTAGGGTACAGGTTCCGGGAGGGCTTCGGGTACGGCGTAGGGTATTAGTTAGGGTTAGGGTTAGGGTTAGTGTTAGGGTTATGGCTTTGTTTACAGTACGGTTTAGGATTAGGGTACGTGTTAGGGTTAGGGTAGGGTTTAGGGTTAGGGTACGTGTTAGGGTTAGGGTAGTTATTAAACCTATCCCACTCTCTAGATACCCCTTAGCACATAAAGAATATTATTTGCGGGTCCAGCCATGGAGAAGAGTTTAGACACTAGGATAAGATAAGGAACACACCCATTATAAAGAAATCACATTAGGATTCTCTTTTTAAGCTGTTCCTTAAAACACTAGTGCTTAGGAAATCTATTGGAGGCAGAAGCAGTCAAGGGTAGCCTAGGGTTAGGGTTAGGCTTAGGTTTAGGGTTAGCGTACGGCTTAGGGTACGGGTTCGGAGAGGGCTTCGGGTACGGCGTAGGGTATGGGTTAGGGTTAGGGTTAGGGATAGTGTTAGGGTTAGGGCTCGGTTTAGTGTACGGTTTAGGATTAGGGTATGTGTTAGGGTTAGGGTAGGGATTAGGGTTAGGGTACGTGTTAGGGTTAGGGTTATTGAACCTATCCCACTCTCTAGATACACCTTAGCACGTAAAGGAATATTATTTGGGGATCCAGCCATTGAGAAGAGTTTAGACACTAGGATAAGATAAGGAACACACACATTATAAAGAAATCACTTTAGGATTCTCTTTTTAAGCTGTTCCTTAATACAGTAGTGCTTAGGAAATCTATTGGAGGAAGAAGCAGTCAAGGGTAGCCTAGGGTTATGGTTAGGCTTAGGGTTAGGGTTAGGGTACGGCTTAGGGTACAGGTTCCGGGAGGGCTTCGGGTATGGCGTAGGGTATGGGTTAGGGTTAGTGTTAGGGTTAGTGTTAGGGTTACGGCTTTGTTTACGGTACGGTTTAGGATTAGGGTACGTGTTAGGGTTAGGGTAGGGGTTAGGGTTAGGGTACGTGTTAGGGTTAGGGTAGTTATTAAACCTATCCCACTCTCTAGATACCCCTTAGCACATAAAGAATATTATTTGCGGGTCCAGCAATGGAGAAGAGTTTAGACACTAGCATAAGATAAGGAACACACCTATTATAAAGAAATCACATTAGAATTCTCTTTTTAAGCTGTTCCTTAAAACACTAGTGCTTAGGAAATCTATTGGAGGCAGAAGCAGTCAAGGGGAGCCTAGGGTTAGGGTTAGGCTTAGGGTTAGGGTTAGGGTACGGCTTAGGGTACAGGTTCCGGGAGGGCTTCGGGTATGGCATAGGGTATGGGTTAGGGTTAGGGTTAGGGTTAGTGTTAGGGTTAGGGTTTTGTTTACGGTACGGTTTAGGATTAAGGTACGTGTTAGGGTTAGGGTAGGGGTTAGGGTTAGGGTACGTGTTAGGGTTAGGGTAGTTATTAAACCTATCCCACTCTCTAGATACCCCTTAGCACATAAAGAATATTATTTGGGGGTCCAGCCATGGAGAAGAGTTTAGACACTAGGATAAGATAAGGAACACACCCATTATAAAGAAATCATATTAGGATTCTCTTTTTAAGCTGTTCCTTAAAACACTAGTGCTTAGGAAATCTATTGGAGGCAGAAGCAGTCAAGGGTAGCCTAGGGTTAGGGTTAGGCTTAGGGTTCCTCTTAGGGTACGGCTTAGGGTACGGGATCGGGGAGGGCTTCGTGTATGGCGTAGGGTATGCGTTAGGGTTAGGGTTAGGGTTAGTGTTAAGGTTAGGGCTTTGTTTACAGTACGGTTTAGGATTAGGGTACGTGTTAGGGTTAGGGTAGGGGTTAGGGTTAGGGTACGTGTTAGGGTTAGGGTAGTTATTAAACCTATCCCACTCTCTAGATACCCCTTAGCACATAAAGAATATTATTTAGGGTTCCAGCCCTGGAGAAGAGTTTAGACACTAGGATAAGATAAGGAACACACCCATTATAAAGAAATCACATTAGGATTCTCTTTTTAAGCTGTTCCTTAAAACACTAGTGCTTAGGAAATCTATTGGAGGCAGAAGCAGTCAAGGGTAGCCTAGGGTTAGTGTTAGGCTTAGGGTTAGGGTTAGGTTACGGCTTAGGGTATGGGTTCGGGTACGGCTTCGGGTATGGCGTTGGGTATGGGTTAGGGTTAGGGTTAGGGTAAGTGTTAGGGTTAGGGCTCGGTTTAGGGTACGGGTTTGGATTAGGGTACGTGTTAGGGTTAGGGTTGTGGTTAGGGTCAGTGTACGTGTTAGGGTTAGGGTAGTGATTAAACCTATCCCACTCTCTAGATAACCCTTAGCACATAAAGGAATATTATTTGGGGGTCCAGCCATGGAGAAGAGTTTAGACACTTGGATAAGATAAGGAACACACCCATTATAAAGAAATCACATTAGGATTCTCTTTTTAAGCTCTTCCTTAAAACACTAGTGCTTAGGAATTCTATTGGAGGCAGAAGCAGTCAAGGGTAGCCTAGGGTTAGGGTTAGGCTTAGGGTTAGGGTTAGGGTACGGCTTAGGGTACAGGTTCGGGGAGGGGTTCGGGTACGGCGTAGGGTATGGGTTAGGCTTAGGGTTAG
The DNA here is from genome assembly GCF_965194825.1 of Balaenoptera physalus. Classification (NCBI taxonomy): domain Eukaryota; kingdom Metazoa; phylum Chordata; class Mammalia; order Artiodactyla; family Balaenopteridae; genus Balaenoptera; species Balaenoptera physalus. The sequence continues at coordinate 210,807 of NW_028126334.1, forward strand.
GGTTAGTGTTAGGGTTAGGTCTCGGTTTAGGGTACGTGTTAGGGTTAGGGTAGGGGTTAGGGCTAGGGTACGCGTTAGAGTTAAGGTAGTTATTAAACCTATCCCACTCTCTAGATATACCTTAGCACGTAAAGGAATACTATTTGTGGGTCCAGCAATGGAAAAGAGTTTAGACACTAGGATAAGATAAGGAACACACCCATTATAAAGAAATCACATTAGGATTCTCTTTTTAAGCTGTTCCTTAAAACACTAGTGCTTAGGAAATCTATTGGAGGCAGAAGCAGTCAAGGGTAGCCAAGGTTTAGGGTTAGGCTTAGGGTTAGGGTTAGGGTACGGCTTAGGGTATGGGTTCGGGGAGGGGTTCGGGCACGGCGTAGGGTATGGGTTAGGGTTAGGGTTAGGGTTAGTTTTAGGGTTAGGGCTCGGATTAGGTTACGGTTTAGGATTAGGGTACGTGTTAGGGTTATGGTAGGGGTTAGGGTTAGGGTACGCGTTAGGGTTAGGGTTGTTATTATACCTATCCCACTCTCTAGATACCCCTTAGCACGTAAAGAAATATTATTTGGAGGTCCAGCCATGGAGAAGAGTTTAGACACTAGGATTAGATAAGGAACACACACATTATAAAGAAATCACATTAGGATTCTCTTTTTAAGCTGTTCCTTAAAACACTAGTGCTTAGGAAATCTATTGGAGGCAGAAGCAGTCAAGGGTAGGCTAGGGTTAGGGTTAGGCTAAGGGTTAGGGTTAGGGTACGGCTTACGGTACGGGTTCGGGGAGGGCTTCGGGTATGGCGTAGGGTATGTGTTAGGGTTAGGGTTAGGGTTAGGGTTAGGGTTAGGGTTAGGGTTAGGGTTAGGGTTAAGGTTAGGCTTAGGGTTAGGGTTATGGTAAGGCTTCGGGTACGGGTTCGGGGAGGGGTTCGGTTACGGCGTCGGGTATGGGTTAGGCTTAGGTTTACGGTTAGTGTTAGGGTTAGGTTTCGGATTAGGGTACGTGTTAGGGTCAGGGTAGGGGTTAGGGTTAGGGTACGCGTTAGAGATAGGGTAGTTATTAAAACTATCCAACTCTCTAGATACCCCTTAGCACGTAAAGGAATATTATTTGGGGGTCCAGCCATGGAGAAGAGTTTAGACACTAGGATAAGATAAGGAACACACCCATTATAAAGAAATCACATTAGGATTCTCTTTTTAAGCTGTTCCTTAAAACACTAGTGCTTAGGAAATCTATTGGAGGCAGAAGCAGTCAAGGGTAACCTAGGGTTAGGGTTAGGCTTAGGTTTAGGCTTAGGGTACGGCTTAGGGAACGGGTTCGGAGAGGGGTTCGGGTACGGCGTAGGGTATGGGTTAGGGTTAGGGTTAGGGTTAGTGTTAGGGTTAGGGCTCGGTTTAGGGTACGGGTTAGGATTAGTGTACGTGTAAGTGTTAGGGTAGGGGTTAGGGTTAGGGTACGCGTTAGAGTTAGGGTAGTTATTAAACCTATCCCAATCTCTAGATACACCTTAGCATGTAAAGGAATATTATTTGGGGGTCCACCCTTGGAGAAGAGTTTAGACAGTAAGATAATATAAGGAATACACACATTATAAAGAAATCACGTTAGGATTCTCTTTTTAAGCTGTTCCTTAAAACACTAGTGCTTACGAAATCTATTGGAGGCAGAAGCAGTCAAGGGTAGCCTAGGGTTAGGGTTAGGCTTAGGGTACGGCTTAGGGTACGGGTTCGGGGAGGGCTTCGGGTACGGCGTAGGGTATGGGTTAGGGTTAGTGTTAGGGTTAGTGTTAGGGTTAGGGCTCGGTTTAGGGTATTGTTTAAGATTAGGGTACGTGTTAGGGTTAGGGTAGGGGTTAGGGTTAGGGTACGCATTAGGGTTAGGGTAGTTATTAAACCTATCCCACTCTCTAGATACCCCTTAGCACGTAAAGGAATATTATTTGGGGGTCCAGCCATGGAGAAGAGTTTAGATACTAGGATAAGATAAGGAACACTCCCATTATAAAGAAATCACATTAGGATTCTCTTTTTAAGCTGTTCCTTAAAACACTAGTGCTTAGGAAATCTATTGGAGGCAGAAGCAGTCAAGGGTAGCCTAGGGTTAGGGTTAGGCTTAGTGTTAGGCTTAGGGTACGGCTTAGGGTATGGGTTCGGGGAAGGCTTCGGGTACGGTGTAGGGTATGGGTTAGGGTTAGGGTTAGGGTTAGTGTTAGTGTTAGGGCTCGGTTTAGTGTACCGGTTAGGATTAGGGTACGTGTTAGGGTCTGCGTTTGCTCCCCCAGCCTCACCAAACCTCTTAGCCCGAAGACTGTCCACCCTTATTTCTCATCCAGCTGTGTGTCTAGATATGGTCAATCCAGGTTGCATCACAGCCCCCGAACGAATTTTTTAAGAATTTCTTTCTTTCACTTTCTCTGTTTCACGGGTTTTTAAAAGTAATTTATTTTTATAATGGGGTTTAGCTGCTTTGCACGGCTGTGTTTATGCCACTTTACACCCACTTGACTCACTTCCAGAGAGATATCAATACATAGGTTTTAACATTCTTACTAGTGAGATATATTCTTGTGCAGTGAATAGGGGATGTTGAGTCCAGTTTACTGAGCAAGGACTAAGTCTTTCTGTTACTTATTGGGTTTATTGAACGGTATCTGAGCTAATTTGAAGCCCTTGTTTTATGCATCACCCCACCTTACCTTTCCCGTTAAGCAACCATAGTGTGTTTTCTGCATGTGTGACTCTGTTCTGTTTTGTAATTCCGTTCAAGTGTAGCGCTTTTTACATTCTCTCTGTTAGTGATATCTTATGATAAGTGTCTTTTTCTGTGTGACTTATTTCACTGAGAATCGTCGTACCTAAATCCACTCATCATGCTGCTACTAGCCTTATGATATTGATTTCACGCCCGAGTGATATTACATTTTACATATGGAGCACAACTTCTTTATCCATTTTTATCTTTCCTGGGATATTTATGGTGGAATTAAGTGGAGGTTCTTGTCAACAGAGCAGCCCTAAAGTTTGGGGTGCCTGTGTCTTGCTGATTTTTAGTTTTCCCAATTTATACGCCCATGAGTGGATGTGCCCCTTTCTCTCTAGCTGTGTTTTTTAGATGTTTTAGGAAACACCATACCCTTCTCCAGAGTCGTCATTGGCAATTTACATCCCACCCATCAGTGTAACAAGGCTCCCTTTCCTCCCTGTCCTCTCCTGCATTTCTTGTTTTTACACTTTTTTAGGAAGGCCATTTTGACCGAAGGGAAGTCAGACTTCTTTGTAGTGCTGAATTGCATTTCCGGCTTGCTTGGTTTGCCAAAAAGGGCCTATGGGTTTTTTCCTGAATTCATTCAGAAAAAAACGCATATGCTCTTTTTGTCCAAGTGCATCATTGTCGACGTTTTGCTGCTTTTCATGTGCTTTAGGGGCGATTCGAATCTAACCCCTGAAATCTGTTTCCTGCAATTCTGCCTTGATTTCAAATCCTCTTCGTTGCCTTCCCTCAATATATTTGTGGACGAGAGTTATCATTTATAACTCTGCAGGTTTGTGAATTGCAGTGCCCCTGAGCTCCATTTTTCAACTCGCTTTTTTGGGAGCTTTCCGCAGAACCGCTGGTTTGCTTCTGGCCCTACTCTGGTTCCCGGTGGCAGGCTAAGCCTTTGCTTAATTCTTCTTCCTGACTGGAAAGTAGAGTGACATGTGCCTCTCCGAACATCTAGGGATTGGCTCTCCTTGTTTCTCCTCCTTCCCCTTCTTCCTTTGGACAAATTCCAATTTCTGTGCAACTGGATGTTGAAGGTGCTGACATCCTCAAGTGGGGAGATTTTAAGGAAAAAGGCTGGAGGCGTGAACCCAACAAACAGGAAATTAGGAGTTTTTGTGCCTTTTCCAAAATCTTCCTGATCCAACCGTGTTCCATCTTCTGGGTGTCACAGGCATGTTTTAGCTGTAGGAAAGGTCCCGTGTATGTAAGGAGAGCACAAGGGATTTTTCCAAATCAGTGTCTTCCCGAAATCCAGTCTGGGGAATTTTTAAGCTACTGGTACATGTGTGTTCATTAAGGGACTTGGGCCGTAGGCAGAGTCCGAACTTTAGATGATTGAAGTCTTCAGGTTCAGAAACGCTCACCATTGGCCTCCTTTAGTTTCCATTTTATCTGTAGTTGATAGATGATGTCGATATAGATATCTTTTGTTTTTCAGATTATTTCCCCTTAGGGGTCATTACAAAATATTGAGTATAGTTCCCTGTGCTATACAGTAGTTCCTTGTTGATGATATATTTTATACATAGCAGTGTGTATATGTTAATCTGAAACTGTTAATTTATCCCTCCTCCCACCTTTCCCCTTTAGTAATAAAAAATATAAGATTTTATACTTCTCAGAAATCTAGGAGCTGAAAGAGAGGTATCATTTTCAATGGAAAATCATTCAAAACAAGGTTGAAACTTCAACCAAGATTATTAGATGTACATCCTTGGAAAGAAATCACTGCATTTCTCTACTGTTGACCTGACAAATAAGACAAACCCCTCCACTGAACTTGCTTATAATAAAGTGATGGAAATATCAAATGGAAGTGTTAGAAACATCTTATTTTACACGAGCCTTATACACTGCTCTATGTTAATTACAGTTTGGCTCACCCATCTGTTCATTGAAGTTACAATGTTCTCAAATTCTGTTACTGATCCTGCAGAGTGGGCCCCAACAAGGGTCTCCCTGCCCAGTGTCATTGGAGCCAACAGATCGAGACTGACTTTGGTTCAGAAGCAAAGGAAAACTTTATATTTTGATCAGAGAATGGAGAGGTGAGAGTGTGTGCTCCCCTACGGGTTGTGGGCCGGGCTGCTGTGTAGGGATCCTGTCAGCATCAGCGGGAGGGAGGGGGCGGAGCTCTCGAGGGCCGGTTTGGCTGGAGCTCAGGCTCTATGTCGCAGAGTCTGCACAGGGCCCCACGAGCTGAAGTGTCGGCCCAGCCATTTTGCACTAGGAAATCGGGTCTGAAGTGTCGGGTGTGGGACCTCTGCCTGTGGAAACCTAGGAACAAGTGAAATTAGACAAAGCACAAAGGAAAAAATGGTTAGACTTTATTTTATTGCCCAGATTCTATTTTTATCTCCCAGGAATTTTTAATGGGCTTTGCCAGTGACAAAGCCTTCCTCTTCCTTTTGTCCCATTCCTCATTCTTGGGGCGCTGAGGGTGCAGACACGTCTTCTGTAAATGCTTCATGCTGAGTTGGGTGTCCTCATACCCGGGGGGAGGGGCAGGACTTCTCCCCAGCAGCCTCCAGGTGAGGTTGATTGTCCGCAGGCCTCCTCCCTCACTGCTCGTCTGCCTGAGCACCAGCATTGGAAGTTTTATAGATTCTAATGACCTTTAAGGGTCCAGGAAAGAGATGTGCAGAGACGCTGGGGGGGTGGGCGGTTTTACCCTGCTCCACATTGGTTCGGCCCCCTTAGGCTGACGGTTTCTGCCAGCCTAGATGCTCTGACCAGTAGTCTGCACTTTCTTCAGTTAGGCCACTGAATTAACGTACAAACAGCACCAGGTGTCAGAGCCCTGCTTGCTCAACTCCCAGACAGTCCAGGGCCGGTGGTGATCCAGGACCATGACGGCCACTCAGTCAACGGCCTTTTGAAGTAGCCAGGAGTACAGCCGGTCTCACTGGCCGCCGTCACCACAGTGTCTGTAGGCTTTTCTATGGTAGCAGCGTTATTTATGGTTCCCCTGCCAAGTTTATTAGCTCCCCTCTGGGTGCAGTAAGTCCTGTAAGCAATAGTCTGCTCTTTTGGGGCACACTCTTGTTGTTTTCTGAGAGAAGCTCCAGGTCAAGTGATGGTCACACGAGTCGTCATGGGGGCCCATTGCCCCAGGTTGTCTCTCTGGAGGTTGGTGTTGGAGGGCCTCCTTACTCGAGGTCATTGTGCCCACGGAGCAATCCCTGCAACTTCAGGGCATGGTGGGTGGTTAGAATCACCAAGTGGCGTCCTTTTCCCTTAGGAGGGAGCTGGCCTTGCGGGCTGCTGATTTCCAGGTTTTTAGATACCCCCAGTATCCTGGTCGGATGGGGTGGCTGGCCAATGCCTGGAGGGCATTCTTGCATTGTTCCATTTCAAGTGGTCCCAGTTTTTGCACTAATACTCCAAGGGCGATTAGCCTTGGACCAGGAATGTAAAGGTCAAAGGGTTTAGCTAACTTAGGGAGGTCCAGGGCCAGGGTCTGAATTGACTGCTCTTTCCAATCTTGAAAGGCCGCTTCTGGATTCTATTCAAAAGGATCATCATCTTTTCCTTTCAGTGTTTCATATAGAGGCCCAGCTATTAGACTGTAGTTAGGGATCCAGATGCAGCAAACCCCGGTCTCCCCAGGAACCCCTAAGCTGTCTTCTAGTTTCAGGAAGGCTGAGGCTGCAAATGGCTTCTTCCCTTTCCTGGGGTGGGCTTCTCCGACCTTCTGTGTGAATGAAGCCCAGGAAGGCCACCTTAGTTTGTGATATTTGAGCCTTTTCCTTGGACACCTTCTATCTTTTATTGGCTAGGTAGTTCAGAGGCCTCCTTAGTCGGGCTGGTGATCAGAATGTCATCTGCATATTGAAGGAGGGTTCCCTTCTCCAGAGGTAGATCTTTTAGGTCTTTAGCTAACGTTTCCCCAAAGATGGTGTGGGAATTTTTGAACCCCTGGGGCAGGACGGCGCAGCAGTATTGTTTTTGTTGTATGTTGAGTCCTGCCACTCACAGCCAAAATTTCTTGTGACTCTGGGACTAATGGAATACAGAAGAAGGCATCATTAAAGTCTAATACAGAATGCCATGTCCTGGTGGATGGTAGAATGACCAGCAGGGTGTAGGAATTAGGAACTACTAGATGTATATCCTCTGTGGCTTCACTGACTGTCCTGGCGTCCTCTACCAGGTCCCCAGCAGCCCACGGGGCTCTTGTGGTCAGGCCCCTCCCAGGATATGGAGCTCACCTGGGCAGGTACCCAGCAGCCCACGGGGCTCTGGTGGTTAGGCCGCTCCCAGGATATGGAGCTCACCTGGGCAGGTACGCAGCAGCTCACGGGGCTCTCGTGGGCAGGCCCCTCCCTGGATATGGAGCTCCCGTGGATAGGTACACCGGCAGGGCTGGGCACACAGAAACCGTGCACATAGCCCTCATTGCAGAGCACCCCCAGCATACCTGTCACTCAGAGCTGACACAGAGCACCTCAGAGCAGAGCTTGAACTAACAAACAGCAGCTCCAACAGGTCTGTGACCCTAGGCTTCACACTGTGCGGCCTCCCTCTGCCTGGTCTTCCAGGGGCTTCCACTGCAGCCGGGGCACCAGGCCTCTGTCTCCACCCACCACCCCTCCTCTCCCTGACTCCTGGGTTCCTCTCATTAGCAGAGGTTCTTCTTGAAGTTGTCTCCCACTCATGGACCAGATAAAATGATTAGAAAACAAGCCAGGGCTGCCGCCCCTTATCTATCCTGACTCTGGGGACCCTACACCTGTTCCTTGGATCTGGCCGGTGCAGCAAGGCCCATTTTCTGCAACTCTGAGCCCCTGAGGGGCGAGGATTGGCTGACCTGGGCAGCCTGACCCGGCCGGCCAGCCCTTCCCAGGTGTGCCTAGGTTGAGGTCAATATAAACACCCCTCCAGGCAGCAAAAGCCTCTGCAGCTGTGCCTGACGCCATATTCTCTGCCCCATCAGCAGTCTCGGGGTTGGGCTGGTGGGAAGGAGTAGGGCCCACGGCTCTATGAGTGGCCCGGTGTGACTGGGGCTCTGCTGGACTTTCTGCAGGAGTTGCCGGGCTGCCACCTGCTAAAGAAGAGGATGTGTCACCCATACTTGCTGCTGGAATTTCTCCCCGGGCAGAGGTGAGGAAGGAAAAAAGCAGTGGGGGCCGGGACAGGAGGGGTACCTCAGGCAGGGAAATGGAAAGCTTCCAGACGAGCGCCCGGGGCCAGGACCATCCTGGCTGGCCTGCAGGCACCAAGTCGGCCTGCGTGCTGTCGCTGGTGTGACTCCAAGCCCCTTCCTCTAGTTTTTAAAGTCTTTGCACACATTCAGGTGTTTTACCTGGGAAGGGTGGGAAAAGTTCAGCAGCAGCTGGCCTGGGGCTCAGCTCACGTTTACTCAGAGACGCCTCCTCACGGTCCCCCAGCTTTGCAATGAGGACGCTCCTCGTGTGGGGGCTGCTGGCTGCATGGGAGATGATTCCCCACCTGTGACCAACTTCAGAATTGTTTACCACTGGAGCAAGTGCCCTGATAGGGTTTTCCTCTGTATGACCAGTGGGTTCTGTTTTTTTTTTTTCTTTTTTGGTTCAAGGTAAGTTTTATTCCTCTTTTTGTATTTATGCATATAAGCATGGAAATAATTCATTCATATAAATACGTCTATGGGAAGGACAGAACTTTTTTTTCTGTTTTATTTTTTTAAGTATTATTTATTTTTTAATTTTTGAATTTATTTTATTCATTTTTTTATACAGCAGGCTCTTATTGGTTACCTATTTTATACATATAAGTGTATATATGTCAATCCCAGGCTCGCAATTCATCCCACCACCACCACCCTGCCACTTTCCCCCCTTGGTGTCCATACATTTGTTCTCTACATCTGTGTCTCTATTTCTGCCTTGCAAACCGGTTCATCTTTACCATTTTTCTAGGTTCCACATGTATGCGTTAATATACGATATTTGTTTTTCTCTTTCTGACTTACTTCACTCTGTATGACAGTCTCTAGATCTATCCATGTCTCTACAAATGACCCAATTTCATTCCTTTTTATGGCTGAGTAATATTCCATTTTATATATGTAGCACATCTTTTCTGTTCGTCTGTCTATGGGCATTTAGGTTGCTTCCATGACCTGGCTATTGTAAATAGTGCTGCAATGAATATTGTGGTGAATATGTCTTTTTGAATTATGGTTTTCTCTGGGTATATGGCCAGTAGTGGAATTGCTGGGTCATATGGTAATTCTATTTTTAGTATTTTAAGGAACCTCCATGCTGTTCTCCATAGTGACTGTATCAATTTACATTCCCACAAATAGTGTAAGAGGGTTCCCTTTTCTCCACACCCTCTCCAGCATTTGTTGCTTGTAGATTTTCTGATGATGCCCATTCTAACTCGTGTGAGGTGATACCTCATTGTAGTTTTGGTTTATATTTCTCTAATAATTAGTGATGTTGAGCAGCTTTTCATGTGCTTCTTGGTCATCTGTATGTCTTCTTGGGATAAATGTCTATTTACGTCATCTGCCCCTTTTTGGATTGGGTTGTTTGTTTTTTTACTGTTGAGCTGCATGAGCTGTTTATATACATTGGAGATTACTCCTTTGTCCATTGATTCGTTTGCAAATATTTTCTCCCATTGTGAGGGTTGTCTTTTCGTCTTGTTTGTAGTTTCCTTTGCTTTGCAAAAGCTTTTAGGTTTCATTTGCTCCCATATGTTTATTTTTTTTTATTCCATTACTCTAGGAGGTGGATCAAAAAAGATCTTGCTGTGATTTATGTCAAAGAGTATTCTTCCTATGTTTTCCTCTAAGAGTTTTATAGTGTCCGGTCTTACATTTCGGTCTCTAATCCATTTTGAGTTTATTTTTTGTGTGTGGTGTTTGGGAGTGTTCTAATTTCATTCTTTTACATGTAACTGTCCATTTTCCCCAGCACCACTTATTGAAGAGACTTTCTTTTCTCCTTTGTATACCCTTGCCTCCTTTGTCATAGATTAGTGGGCCATAGGTGTGTAGGTTTATCTCTGGGCTTTTTTTTTTCTTTTACATCTTTATTGGAGTATAATTGCTTTACAATTGTGTGTTAGTTTCTGCTGTATAAAAAAGTGAATCGGCTGTGCGTATACATATAACACCATATCCCCTCCCTCTTGCACCTCCCTCTCACTCCCTTATCCCACCCTTTTAGGTGGTCACAAAGCACAGAGCTGATCTCCCTGTGCTATGTGGTTGCTTCCCAGTAGCTATCAATTTTACATTTGGTAGTGTATATATGTCCATACCACTCTCTCACTTTGTCCCAGCTTACCCTTCCCTCTCCCCATGTCCTCAAGTCCTTTCTCTACGTCTGTGTCCTTAATCCTTTCCTGCTCCTAGGTTCTTCATAAAGTTTTTTTTTAAGATTCCATATATATGTGTTAGCATACGGTATTTGTTTTTCTCTTTCTGACTTACTTCACTCTGTAGGACAGACTCTAGATCCATCCACCTCACTAAAAATAACTCAATTTCATTTCTTTTTATGGCTGAATAATGTTCCATTGTATATATATGTGCCACATCTTCTTTATCCATTTATATGTTGATGGACACTTAGGTTGCTTCCATGTCCTGGCTATTGTAAATAGAGCTACAGTGAACATTGTGGTACATGACTCTTTTTGAATTATGGTTTTCTCAGGGTAAATGTCCAGGAGTGGGTTTGCTGGGTTGTATGGTAGTTCTATTTTTAGTTTTTAAGGAACCCCCATACCGTTCTCCCTAGTGGCTATATCAATTTACATTCCCACCAACAGTGCAAGAGGGCTCCCTTTTCTCCAATAAATGCCTCTCCAGCATTTATTGTTGGTAGATTTTTTGATGATGGCCATTCTGACTGGTGTGAGGTGATACCTCACTGTAGTTTTGATTTGCATTTCTCTAATGATTAGTGATGTTAAGCATCCTTTCATGTGTTTGTTGGCAACCTGTATATCTTCTTTGGAGAAATGTCTATTTAGGTCTTCTGCCCATTTTTGGATTGGGTTGTTCGGTTTTGTGATATTGAGCTACATGAGCTGCTTTTTGGAGATTAATCCTTTGCCATTTGCTTCATTTGAAAATATTTTCTCCCATTCTGATGGTTGTCTTTTCATCTTGCTTGTTTTCCTTTGCTGTGCAAAAGAATTTGTTTCATTCGGTCCCATTTTTTAATTTTTGTTTTTATTTTCATTTCTCTAGGAGGTGGGTCAAAAAGGATCTTGCTGTGATTTATGTCATAGACTGTTCTGCTTATGTTTTCCTCTAAGCGTTTTATAGTGGCTGGTCTTATATTTAGGTCTCTAATCCATTTTGAGTTTATTTTTGTGTATGGTGTTAGGGAGTGTACTAATTTCATTCTTTTACATGTAACTGTCCAGTTTTCTCAGCACCACTTGCTGAAGACACTGTCTTTTCTCCATTGTATACCCTTGCCTCCTTTGTCATAGATTAGTTAACCATAGGTACGTGGGTTTATCTCTGTGCTTTCTATCCTGTTCTATTGACCTATATTTCTGTTTTTGTGTCAGTACCATATTATCTTGATTACTCTAGCTTTGTAATATAGTCTGAAGTCTGGAAGTCTGATTCCTCCAGCTCTTTTTTTTCCCCCTCAAGACTGCTTTGGCTATCCAGGGTCTTTTGTGTCTCCCTACAAATTTTAAGATTTTTTTTCTTGTTCTGTAGAAAATGCCAAAGGTATTTTGATCGGGATTGCATTGAATCTGTAGATTGCTTTGGGTAGTATAGTCATTTTCACAATATTGATTCTTCTAATCCGAGAACATGGTATATGTCTCCATCTGTTTATATCATCTTTGATTTCTTTCATCAGTGTCTTTTAGTTTTCTGAGTACAGGTCTTTTACTTCCTTAGGTAGGTTTATTCCTAGGTATTTTATTCTTATTGTTGCAGTGGTAATGGGATTGTTTCCTTAATTTCTCTTTCTGATCTTTCATTGTTAGTGTAGAGGAATGCAAGCAATTTCTGTGCATTAATTTTGTATCCTGCAACTTTACCAAATTCATTGATTAGCTCCAGTGGTTTTCTGGTGGCATCTTTAGGATTCTCTATCTATGATATCATGTCATCTGCAAACAGTGACAATTTTATTTCTTCTTTTCCTTTTTGTATTCCTTTTATTTCTTTTTCTTCTCTGATTGCCATGGCTAGGACTTCCAAAACTATGTTGAATAGCAGTGGTGAGAGTGGACATCCTCGTCTTGTTCCTGATCTTAGAGGAAACGCTTTCAGTTTTTCACCATTGAGAATGCTGTTTGCTGTGGGTTTGTCATATATGGCCTTTATTATGTTGAGGTAGTTTCCCTCTATGCCCACACTCTGCAGAGTTTTTATCGTAAATGAGTGTTGAATTTTCTCAAAATCTTTTCCTTCATCTATTGAGATGATCATATGGTTTTATTCTACAATTTGTTAATATGGTGTATCACATTGATTTGTGTATATTGAAGAATCCTTGCATCCCTGGGATAAACCCCACTTGATCATGGTGTATGATCCTTTTAATGTGTTGTTCGATTCTGTTTGCTAGTATTTTGTTGAGGATTTTTACATCTATATTCATCAATGATATTGGTCTATAATTTTCTTTCCTTGTAGTATCTCTGTCTGATTTTGGTATTAGGGTGATGGTGGTCTCATAGAATGAGTTTGGGAGTGTTCCTTCCCCTGCAATTGTTTTGAAGAATTTGAGAAGGTTGGGTGTTAGTTCTTCTCTAAATGTTTGATAGAATTCACCTGTGATGCCATCTGGTTCTGGGCTTTTCTTTGTTGGAAGATTTTTAATCACAGTTTCAATTTCATTGCTTGTGATAGGTTTGTTCATATTTTCTATTTCTTCCTGGTTCAGTCTTAGAAGGTTATCCCTTTCTAAGAATTTGTCCATTTCTTCCAGATTGTCCATTTTATTGGCCTAGAGTTGCTTGTAGTAGTCTCTTAGGATGCTTTGTATTCCTGTTGTGTCTGTTGTAACTTCTGCTTTTTCACTTCTAATTTTGTTGATTTGCATCCTCTCCCTCTTTTTCTTGAGTCTGGCTAAAGGTTGATCATTTTTGCTTATCTTCTCAAAGAACCAGCTTTTAGTTTTATTGATCTTTGCTTTCGTTTTCTTTGTTTCTATTTCATTTATTTCTGCTCTGATCTTTATGATTTCTTTCCTTCTACTAACTTTGGGTTTTGTTCTTCTTTCTCTAGTTCCTCTAGGTGTAAGGTTCGATTGTTTATTTGAGATTTTTCTTGTTTCTTGAGGTAGGCTTGTATTGCTATAAACTTCCCTCTTAGAACTCCTTTTGCTGCATCCCATAGGTTTTGGATCATCGTGTTTTTGTTGTCGTTTGTCTCTAGGTAGTTTTTGATTTCCTCTTTGATTTCTTCAGTGATCTCTTGGTTATTTAGTAACGTATTGTTTAGCCTCCATGTGTTTGTGTTTTTTACGGTTTTTTCCGTGTAATTGATTTCTAATCTCATAGCATTGTGGTCGGAACAGCTGCTTGATATGATTTCAGTTTTCTTAAATTTATTGAGGCTTTATCTGTGACCCAAGATGTGATCTATCCTGGAGAATGTTCCGTGTGCAGTTGAGAAGAACGTATAATCTGCTGTTTTTGGATGGAATGTCCTATAAATACAAATTAACTCTATCTGGTCTATTGTGTCATTTAAAGCTTGTGTTTCCTTATTAATTTTCTGTCTGGCTGATCTCCACTGGTGTAAGTGAGCTGTTAAAGTCCCCCGCTATTATTGTGTTACTGTCAATTTCCTCTTTTATAGCTGTTAGCAGTTGCCTTATACATTGAGGTGCTCCTATTTTGGGTACATATATATTTATAATTGTTATATCTTCTTCTTGGATTGATCCCCTGACCATTATGTAGTGTCTTTCCTTGTCTCTTGTAACATTCTTTATTTTAAAGTCTATTTTATCTGATATGAGTATTGCTACTCCAGCTTTCTTTTGATTTTCATTTGCATAGAGTATATTTTTCCATCGCCTCACTTTGAGTCTGTATGTGTCCCTAGGTCTGAAATGGATCTCTTGTAGACAGCATATATATGGGTCTTGTTTTTGTATCCATTCAGCGAGCCTGTGTCTTTTGGTTGGAACATTTAGTGCATTCACGTTTAAGGTAATTATCGATATGTATGTTCCTACTACTATTTTCTTAATTGTTATGGGTTTGTCTTGGTGGGTCCTTTTCTTCTCTTGTGTTTCCCACTTAGAGAAGTTCCTTTAGCATTTGGTGTAGAGCTGGTTTCATGGTGCTGAATTCTCTTAGCTTTTGCTTGTCTGTAAGGCTTTTGATTTCTCCATCAAATCTGAATGAGCTCTTTGCAGGGTGGAGTACTCTTGGTTGTAGGTTCTTCCCTTTCATCACTTTAAATTTATCATGCCACTTCCTTCTGGCTTGTAGATTTTCTGCTGAGAAATCAGTTGTTATCCTTATGGGAGTTCCCTTGTATGTTATTGGTCATTTTTCCCTTGCTGCTTTCAATCATTTTTCTTTGTCGTTAATTTTTGTCAATTTGATTACTATGTGTCTTGTCATTTTTCTCCTTTGGTTTATCCTGCCTGGGACACTCTGTGCTTCTGGACTTGGGTGGCTATTTCTTTTCCCATGCTAGGGAAGTTTTTGACCATAATCTCTTCAAATATATTCTCGGGTCCTTTCTCTCTCTCTTCTCCTTCTGGGACCCATATAATGCGAATGTTGTTCCGTTTAATGTTGTCCCAGAGGACTCTTGGGGTGTCTTCGTTTATTTTCATTCTTTTTCTTTATTCTGTTCCATGGCAGTGATTTCCACCTTTCTGTCTTCCAGGTCACTTATCCGTTCTTCTGCCACAGTTATTCTGCTACTGATTCCTTCTAGTGTATTTTTCATTTCAGTTATTACGTTGTTCACCTCTGTTTGTTTGTTCTTTAATTCTTCTAGGTCTTTGTTAAACATTTCTTGCATCTTCTCGATCTTTGCCTCCTTTTTTTTTCCAAGGTCTTGGCTCAACTTCACTATCATTATTCTTAATTCTTTTTCTGGAAGGTTCCCTATCTCCACCTCATTTCGTTTTTTTTCTGGGGTTTTATCTTGTTCCTTGATCTGGTATAAAGTCCTCTGCCTTTTCATTTTGTCTATCTTTCTGTGAATGTGGTTTTCCTTCCACAGGCTGCAGAATTGTAGTTCTTCTTGCTTCTGCTGTCTGCTCTCCGGTGGATGAGTCTATCTTAGAGGCTAGTGCAAGCTTCCTGATGGGAAGGACTGGTGGTGGGTAGAGCTGGGTGTTGCTTTGGTGGGCAGAGCTTTAATCCGCTTGTCTACGGATTAAATAAAACTTTAATAAAAAGTTTAATCCGCTTGTCTGCTGATGCATGGGGCTGGGTTCCCTCCCTGTTGGTTGTTTGGCCTGAGGCGACCCAGCCCTGGAGCCTACCTTGCTCTTGGTGGGGCTAATGGCGGACTCTGGGAGGGCTCACACCAAGGAGTATTTCCCAGATCTTCTGCTTCCAGTGTCGTTGTCCTCACGGTGAGCCACAGCCACAGCCACCACCTGCCTCTGCAGGAGACCCTCTAAAAGTAGCAGGTAGTTCTGGTCATTCTCCTACAGGGTCACTGCTCCTTCCCCTGGGTCCTGATGTGCACACTACTTTGTGTGTGCCCTCCAAGAGTGGAGTATCTGAGTGGAGTTGAGACTCTGAGACTCTGTGTGGAGTCACACAGACTCTGGGTCCTGTGAAGGTTCGATGTTTTGTGATTCTAGAAATCCTATAGGAGACGGTCCACAGCAGGTGACGCTAATGTTGTCAGTAGAGGTGTTGAAGCCAAAGATCTGCAGTTCCAACTAGAGGTGCCGATGTACATACAGGACAAAATCATCTCGTGTGAATGTAGTTCAGGCATGTTTAAGATGAATGCAGTCATGTTAATGCCTACCATATTCTATCTTGAGCCTCTCTTCAGGGACCCCCTCCTCAGTTCCTGAGGCTCCTGTAAGTCATGTACAGGGGACTGGAGAGTGGGCTCTGTCCAGTCTGAGCCCTGAGTTACCCTGTGTGTATCTTAGGATACTTTGTATTTCTGTGGTGTCTGTTGTAACATCATCTCTTTCATTTCAGATTTATTTGGGCCCTCTCTTTTTAAAAAAAAACATACGACTGTTGTCTTTTATTCTTTACAGAAGTTTAATAAGTGTTTGATCTACTATCCTTACCCTAAGTATACTTTTTGCAGTGAGATTTTTACTTTTCTTTGTTTCCTTGTTACTATCAATAATTAGTGAGACTTCTTTTAAGCTACCTTCAACATTGCTTATAAAGCTGCTTTATTAGTGATGACAGAGCCTTAATGGAAGTCATGTTCTGGTTGTAAATTAGAATGCAATGTGCCAGCAAATAGCCCCTTAAGTTTATGTTTCATTACTTCTTGTTCTTTTTTTAATTTAATTCTTAATTTTTGTCAGAGCAAATTTAATTAAAATGTTTTGTTTCTTCTAGGTGTGCAAGATGTGGTTCTTTTAAACATATACATATATCTATTCTTCTTTGGATCATTTTCCCATGTAGGTTATGACACGATGTTGAGTAGTCTTGTCTTGGTATTACGTAGGTCTTTGGTGATTACATATTTCACATGTGTTTCTATATCTATCTTAACCCCAATATCCTAATGTATCCAATCCTCACACCTTTCCATTTGGTGAACCATAAGTTTGTTTAATGAATCTGTGATTGCATTTCTCTGTGGAAATATCTTCATTGGTATCAATTTTTAGCTAAGACCTATAAGTGATATTATAGGATATGTGTCTTTTGCTTTCTGACTTAGTACAATTTGCCTGATTACCTCAAGAATCATACATGGTGCTGCAAATGGCATTGTTTCATTTTTTTCCCTGGCTAATATTCCATCTGTACGTGTACCAGTTCTTCTTTGGCCACGCACCTCTTGATGGACTTTCTGGTTGCCTCCATGTCTTGGCTATTGTAATACTGCTGCAATGCACATTTGCTTGCCTGTGTCTTTCCAGTTATATCTTCTTATGTTATAGGCCAAGGATTGGGCTTGCTGTATCATATGGTAGCTCAGTGTATATGTTTTAAAGGCAACACCATTCAGTTCTCATTAGTGGCTCTTTCCAGGTTACGTCCCACTTAAAATTGAGGGTATGCATTTCTCCAAAACCCTTCAATATTTATTGTTTGTAGTTTTCTTGCTGATGGTTATTCTAACAGGTGTGAGCTGATACCTCTCTGTGGTTGAATTTGCATGTGTCCCATAATCTGTTGAAATTGAGCTTTAAAGCATGCCCTTTTTATTTATCAAACTGTGATTACAGCTTAGTTCTTCAAAGTGTTTTCTTAAAGTAAGTGTCACATTTTGAAAATTTTTGGCCATTAATTCCCTCAAGACATTTTGAGGGCACGTTTCATTCAAAGTCCTGAAGAACTTGTTCATATGAAGAGACCATTAGCACAGGTTTTAAAGCTGCTTGTGCAGGTAGCGGCCAGAGGGTGGCAGCCTTTCTACATTCCCAATCTGGTAAATAGGAAAAGAGACCTTCAGCCCCAAGAGTGTCCAGCTTTATTTCTCATCCAGCTGTGGGTCTAGATATGGTCACACCAGGTTGCATCACAGCCCCGGAACGAATTATGTAAAAATTTCTACCTCTATCACTGTCTTTGTTTTTTGGAATTTTAAAGTAATTTATTTTTATAATGGGGTTTACCTGATTTTCACTGCTGTGTTTATGCCCCTTTACACCCATTGATTAACTTACAGAGAGATATCAATACATAGGTTTTAAGATTTTTACTAGTCAGATATATTCTTCTTCGTTGAATAGGGGGTGTTGAGTCCACTTCACTGAGCAAGGAGTAGGTCTTGTCTATTACATATTGGGTTTATGGATTGGTAACTGAGCTAATATAAAACCCTTGTTTTATGCATCACCCCACCTCACCTTTCCCGTTAAGCAGCCATAGTGTGTTTTCTAAATGTGTGACTCTATTCTGTTTTGTAATTCAGTTCAAGTGTAACGGTTTTTAAATTCCCTCTATAAGTGATATTTTATGATAAGTGTCTTTTTCTGTGTGACTTATTTCCCTTAGAATCGTCGAACCTAAATCCACTCATCATGCTGCTAATAGCTTTATGACATTGATTTCATGGCTGAGTGATATTCCATTTTACATAAGGACCACAACATCGTTATCCATTTTCCTATTTCCTGGGATATTTAAGGTGTAATGAAGAGGAGGTTCTTGTCCAGAGAGCAGCCCTAAACTTTGGTGTGCCTGTGTCTTGCTGATGTTTAGTTTTCCCAATTTATACGCCCATGAGTGGAAGTGCCCTATGATCTCTAAGCTGTGTTTTTTAGATGTTTCAGGACACACCGTACACTTCTCCAGAGTGGCTGTTGGAAATTTACATCCCACCCATCAGCGTAGCAAGGCTCCCATTTCTCCATGGCCTGTCCTGCATTTCTGGTTTTGACACTTTTTTCACCATGGCCCTTTTGACCGATGGGAAGCGAGACTGCTTTGTAGTGCTAATTTGCCTTTCCAGGTTGCTTTTTTGGCCAAAAAGGGCGTATGCGTTTTTTCCTGAATATATTCAGGAAAAAACGCATACGCCCTTTGTGGCCAAGGGCATCATTGTCGATGTTTTGCCGCCTTTCATGTGCTTTAAAGGCAACTTGAATCTACCTCCTGAAATCTGTTTTCTGCAATTCTGCCTTGCTTTCATATCCTCTTCCTTGCCGTCCCTCAGTATATTTTTGGACGAGAGTTATCATTTATAACTCTGCAGGTTTGTGAATTGCAGTGCCCCTGAGCTCCATTTTTCAACACTCTTTTTTGGGAGCTGGCCAAAAAAGCGCAGGATAGCCTCAGGCCCTATTTTGGTTCCGGGCGGCAGGCTGAGCCTGTGGTTAATTCTTCTTCCTGATGGGAAAATAGAGTGACCTGTGCCTGTCCCAACACCTAGAGCTGGATTCTCATTGGCTCCTCCTCTTCCCGTTCATCCTCAGAACAAATTGCAACCTGTACGGAACAGGAGGTTAAAGGTTCTGATTCTCTAAAGAGGTAGATTGCTAGTAAAGCGGCTGGAATGGCGAACCCGAGCACAAGTAGTTGAGAAATGAGGTGCGTTTTAGAAACCTTTCCCGATCACACAGTATACCACTTTCTGGGTTACTCATGCATGTTTTCAATGTAGTAAGATGCCCTTGAACCTGGAGATTTGGGACCCATGGGATAGGTAACAGGTAGTATTACTTTAAATGCTCTGTGTTTGCTCCCCCAACCTCACCAAACCTCTCAGCCCCGAGAGTGTCACCCTTATGTCTCATCCAACTGAGGGTCTAGAAATCGTGAATCCAGGTTGCATCACAGCCCCTGAACTAATTTTGGAAGAATTTCTCTCTGTATAACTGTCTTTGTTTCATGGGTTTTTAATTTATTTTTATAATGGGGTTTAGCTGCTTTTCACCGCTGTGTTTATGCGGCTTTACACCCTCCGGACAAACTAACAGAGATATATCAATACAAAGGTTTTAAGATTCTTACTAGTCAAATATATTCTTGTGCGGTGAATAGGGGTTGTTGAGTCCAGTTCACTGAGCAAGGAGTAGGTCTTGTCTATTACATTTTGGGTTTATGGAACGGTATCTGAGCTAATTTGAATCCCTTGTGTTATGCATCACCCCACCTAACCTTTCCCGTTAAGCAGCCATAGTGTGTTTTCTAAACGTGTCACTCTGTTCTGTTTTGTAATTCAGTTCAAGTGTAGCGGTTTTTACATTCCCTCTATAAGTGATAGCTTATGATAAGTGTCTTTTTCTGTGTGACTTATTTCACTTAGAATCTTCGTACCTAAATCCACTCATCATGCTGCTACTAGCCTTATGACATTGATTTCATGGCTGAGTGATATTCCATTGTACATAAGGACCACCACTTCTTTATCCATTTTTCTCTTTCCTGGGATATTTAAGGTGTCATGAAGTGGAGGTTCTTGTCAACAGAGCAGCCCTAAACTTTGCGGTGCCTGTGTCTTGCTGATTTTTGGTTTTCCAAATTTAAACGCCCATGAGTGGAAGTGCCCTATGCGCTCTAAGCTGTGTTTTCTCGATTTTTCAGGACACACCGTACACTTCTCCAGAGTGGCTGTTGGCAATGTACATCCCGCCCTTCAGCGTAGCAAGGCTCCCATTTCTCCATGGCCTGTCCTGCATTTATGGTTTTGACACTTTTTTCCGCATGGCCCTTTTGACGGATGGGAACAAAGACTGCTTTGTAGCGCTGATTTGCCTTTCCAGGTTCCTTGGTTGACCAAAAAGTGCGTATGCATTTTTTCCTGAATATATTCAGGAAAAAACGCATACGCCCTTTTTGGCCAAGGGCATCATTGTCGACGTTTTGCCGCTTTTCATGTGCTTTAAAGGCGATTCGAATCTACCTCCTGAAATATTTTTCCTGCAATTCTGCCTTGCTTTCAAATCCTCTTCGTTGTCTTCCCTCAATATATTTGTGGACGAGAGTTATCATTTATAACTCTGCAGGTGTGTGAATTGCAGTGCCCGTGAGCTCCATTTTTCAACTCGCTTTTTTGGGAGGTGGCCGCAAAAGCGCAGGATGGCCTCAGGCCCTTTTCTGGTACTGGGCGGCAGGCTGAGCCTGTGGTTAATTCTTCTTCCTCATGGGAAAATAGAGTGACCTGTGCCTGTCCCAACACCTAGAGCTAGTCTCTCATTTGCTCCCCCTCTTCCCGTTCATCCTTAGGACAAATTGCAAGCTGTACGGAACAGGAGGTTAAAGGTGCTGATACTCCAAGTAGGGAGATTGCTAGTAAAGTGGCTGGAATGGCGAACCCGAGCTCAAGGAGATGAGAAATGATGTGCGATTTAGAAACCTTTCCCTATCACACGGTGTACCATCCTCTGGGTTTCTCATGCATGTTTTCGATGTAGGAAGATGCCCTTGAACCTGGAGATTTGGGACCCATGGAATGGGTACCACGCAGTATTACTTTAAAGGGTCTGCGTTTGCTCACCCAACCTCACCAAACCTCTCAGCCCCAAGAGTCTCCACCATTATGTCTCATCCAGCTGTGGGTCTAGATATGCTCAATCCAGGTTGCATCACAGCCCCTGAACGAATTGTGTAAGAATTTCTCTCTCTTTCTCTGTCTTTGTTTCATGGGTTTTTAAAAGTAATTTATTTTTATAATGGGGTTTAGCTGCTTTACTCGGCTGTGTTTATGCGGCTTTACACCCACTTGACTCACTTCCAGAGAGATATCAATACATAGGTTTTAAGATTCTTACTAGTCAGACATATTCTTGTGCGGTGTATAGGGTTTGTTGAGTCTAGTTCACTGAGCAAGGCGTAGGTTTTGTCTATTACATATTGGGTTTATGGAACGTATCTGAGCTAATTTGAAACCTTTGTTTTATGCATCACCCCGCCTCAGCTTTCCCGTTAAGCAGCCATAGTGTGTTTTCTAATCGTGTGACTCTGTTCTGTTTTGTAATTCAGTTCAAGTGTAGTGCTTTTTACATTCCCTCTATAAGTGATAGCTTATGATAAGTGTCTTTTTCTGTGTGACTTATTTCACTTAGAATCTTCGTACCTAAATACACTCATCATGCTGCTACATGCCTTATGACAATGATTTCATGGCTGAGTGATATTCCATTGTACATAAGGACCACCACTTCTTTATCCATTTTTCTCTTGCCTGGGATATATAAGGTGTCATGAAGTGGAGGATCTTGTCAACAGAGCAGCCGTAAACTTTGGGGTGCCTGTGTCTTGCTGATTTTTAATTTTCCCAATTTATATGCCCATGAGTGGAAGTGACCTATGCTCCCTTAGCTGTGTTTTTTCGATGTTTCAGGACACACTGTACACCTCTAAAGAATGGCTGTTGGCAATTTATATCCCGCCCATCAGTGTAGCAAGGCTTCCATTTCTCCATGGCCTGTCCTGCATTTCTGGTTTTGACACTTTTTTCAGCATGGCCCTTTTGACCGATGGGAAGCAAGACTTCTTTGTAGCGCTGATTTGCCTTTCCAGGTTGCTTGGTTGGCCAAAAAGTGCGTATGCGTTTTTTCCGGAATATATTCAGGAAAAAACGCATACGCCCTTTATGGCCAAGGGCATCATTGTCGACGTTTTGGCGCTTTTCATATGCTTTAAAGGCGATTCCAATCTACGTCCTAAAATCTGTTTCCTGCAATTCTGCCTTGCTTTCAAATCCTGTTTGTTGCTTTCCCTCAATATATTTGTGGACGAGAGTTATCATTTATAACTATGCAGGTTTGTGAATTGCAGTGCCCGTGAGCTCCATTTTTCAACTCGATTTTTTGGGAGCTGGCCGCAAAAGCGCAGGATTGCCTCAGGCCCTCTTCTGGTTCCTGGCTGCAGGCTGAACCTGTGGTTAATTCTTCTTCCTCATGGGAAAATAGAGTGACCTGTGCCTGTCCCAACACCTAGAGCTTGTCTCTCATTGGCTCCCCCTCTTCCCGTTCATCCTCAGGACAAATTGCAAGCTGTACAGAACAGGAGGTTAAAGGTGCTGATTCTCCAAGGAGGGAGATTGCTAGTAAAGTGGCTGGAATGCCGAACTGAAGCACAAGGCGATGAGAAATGAGGTGCGTGTTAGAAAGCTTTCCCGATCACACGGTCTACCACCTTCTGGGTTCCTCATGCATGTTTTCGATGTAGGAAGATGCCCTTGATCGTGGAGATTTGGGACCCATGGGATGTGTAACAGGCAGTATTACTTTAAAGGCTCTGCGTTTGCTACCCCAAACTCACCAAGCCTCTCAGCCCCGAGAGTGTCCACCCTTATGTCTCATCCAGCTGTGGGTCTAGATATGGTCAATCCAGGTGGTATCACAGCCCCTGAAAGAATTTTGTAACAATTTCTCTCTCTTTCACTCTCTTTGTTTCACGGGTTTTCGAAAGTAATTTATTTTTATAATGGCGTTTAGCTGCTTTTCACGGCTGTGTTTATGCCGCTTTACACCCACTTGACTCACTTCCAGAGAGATATCAATACATAGGTTTTAAGATTCTTACTAGTCAGATATATTCCTGTGCGTTGAATAGGGGGTGTGGATTCCAGTTCACTGAGCAAGGAGTAGGTCTTTCTATTACATATTGGGTTTATGGAACGTTATCTGAGCTAATTTGAAACCCTTATTTTATGCATCACCCCACCTTACCTTTCCTGTTAAGCAGCCATAGTGTGTTTTCTAAACGTGTGACTCTGTTCTGATTGTAATTCAGTTCAATTGTAGCGGTTTTTACATTCCCTCTATAAGTGATAGCTTATGATAAGTGTCTTTTTCTGTGTGACTTATTTCACTTAGAAACGTCGTACCTAAATCCACTCATCATGCTGCTACTAGCCTTATGACATTGATTTCATGGCTGAGGGATATTCCATTGTACATAAGGACCACCACTTCTTTATCCATTTTTCTTTTTCCTGGGATATTTAAGGTGGCATGAAGTCGAGGTTCTTGTCAACAGACCAGCCCTAAACTTTGGGGTGCCTGTGTCTTGCTGATTTTTAGTTTTCCCAATTTATACGCCCATGAGTGGAAGTGCCCTATGAGCTCCAAGTGTGTTTTTTCGATGTTTCAGGACACACCGTACCCTTCTCCAGAGTGGCTGTTGGCAATTTACATCCCGCCCATCAGCGTAGCAAGGCTCCCATTTCTCCATGGCCTGTCCTGCATTTCTGGTTTTGACACTTTTTTCAGCATGGCCCTTTTGACCGATGAGAAGCGAGACTGCTTTGTAGCGCTGATTTGCCTTTGCAGGTCGCTTGGTTGGACAAAAACGGCGTATGCGTTTTTTCCTGAATGTATTCTGGAAAAAACGCATATGCCCTTTTTTGCCAAGGGCATCATTGTCGATGTTTTGCCGCTTTATATGTGATTTAAAGGCGATTCGAAACTACCTCCTGAAATCACTTTCCTGCAATTCTGCCTTGCTTTCAAATCCTCTTCGTTGCCTTCCCTCAATATGTTTGTGGACGAGAGTTATCATTTATAATTCTGCAGGTTTGTGAATTGCAGTGCCCGTGAGCTCCATTTTTCAACTCACTTTTTTGGGAGCTGGCCGCAAAAGCGCAGGATTGCCTCAGGCCCTATTCTTGTTCTGGGCGGCAGGCTGAGCCTTTGGTTAATTCTTCTCCCTGATGGGAAAATAAAGTGACCTGTGCCTGTCCCAACACATAGAGTTAGTCTCTCATTGGCTCCCCCTCTTCCCGTTCATCCTCAGGACAAATTGCAAGCTGTAGGGAATAGGAGGTTAAAGGTGCTGATCCTCCAAGGAGGGAGATTGCTAGTAAAGTGGCTGTAATGGCGAACCCAAGCACAAGGAGATGAGAAATGAGGTGCGTTTTAGAAACCTTTCCCGATCACACGGTCTACCACCTTCTTGGTTTCTCATACATGTTTTAGATGTAGGAAGATACCCTTGAACCTGGAGATTTGGGACCCATGGGATGGGTAAGTGGCATTATTACTTTAAAGGGTCTGCGTTTGCTCCCCCAACCTCACCAAAACTCTCAGCCCCGAGCGTGTCCACCCTTATGTCTCATCCAGCTGTGGGTCTAGATATGGTCAATACAGGTTGCGTCACAGCCCCTGAACGAATTTTGTAATAATTTGTCTCTCTTTCACTGTGTTTGTTTCACGGGTTTTTAAAAGTAATTTATTTTTATAATGGGGTTTAGCTGCTTTTCACGGCTGTGTTTATGCGGCTTTACACCAACTTGACTCACTTCCAGAGAGATATCAATACATAGGTTTTAAGATTCTTACTAGTCAGATATAGTCTTGTGCCGTGAATAGGGGGTGTTGAGTCCAGTTCACTGAGCAAGGAGTAGGTCTTTCTATTACATATTGGGTTTATGGAACGGTATCTGAGCTAATTTGAAACCCTTGTTTTATGCATCATCCGACCTCACCTTTGCCGTTAAGCAGCCATAGTGTGTTTTCTTAACGTGTGACTCTGTTCTCTTTTGTAATTCAGTTCAAGTGTAGCGCATTTTACATTCCCTCTATAAGTGATAGCTTATGATAAGTGTCTTTTTCTGTGTGACTTATTTCACTTAGAATCGTCGTACCTAAATCCACTCATCATGCTGCTACTTGACTTATGACATTGATTTCATGTCTGAATGATATTCCATTGTACATAAGGACCACCACTTCTTTATCCATTTTTCTCTTTCCTGGGATATTTAAGGTGTCATGAAGTGGAGGTTCTTGTCAACAGAGCAGCCCTAAACATTTGAGTGCCTGTGTCTTGCTGATTTTTAGTTTTCCCAATTTATTTGCCCATGAGTGGAAGTGCCCTATGCTCTCTAAGCTGTGTTTTTTCGATGTTTCAGGACACACCGTACACTTCTCCAGAGTGGCTGTTGGCAATTTACATCCCGCCCATCAGCGTAGCAACGCTCCCATTTTTCCATGGCTTGTCCTGCATTTCTGGTGTTGAAACTTTTTTCAGCATGGCCCTATTGACCGATGGGAATCGAGACTGCTTTGTAGCGCTGATTTGCCTTTCCAGGTTGTTTGGTTGGCCAAAAAGGGCGTATGCGTTTTTTCCTGAATATATTCAGGAAAAAACGCATACGCCCTTTTTGGCCAAAGGCATCATTGTCGACGTTTTGCCGCTTTTCATGTGCTTTAAAGGCGATTCGTATCTACCTCCTGAAGTCTGTTTCCTGCAATTCTGCCTTGCTTTCAAATCCTCTTCGTTGCCTTCCCTCAGTATATTTGTGGACGACAGTTATCATTTATAACTCTGCAGGTGTGTGAATTACAGTGCCCCTGAGCTCCATTTTTCAACTCGATTTTTTGGGAGCTGGCCACAAATGTGCAGAATGGCCTCAGGCCCTATTCTTGTTCCAGGTGGCAGGCTGAGCCTGTGGTTAATTCTTCTTCCTGATGGGAAAATAGTGTGACCTGTGCCTATCCCAACACCTAGAGCTAGTCTCTCACTGGATACCCCTCTTCCCGTTCATCCTCAGGACAAATTGCAAGCTATACGGAACAGGAGGTGAAAGGTGCTGATTCTCCAAGGAGGGAGATTGCTTGTAAAGAGGCTGGAATGGAGAACCCTAGCACAAGGAGATGAGAAATGAGGTGCGTTTTAGAAACCTTTCCCGATCACACGGTCTACCACCTTCTGGGTTTCTCATGCATGTTTTCGATGTAGGAAGATTCCCTTGAACCTGAGATTTGGGACCCATGGGATGGGTAACAGGCAGTATTATTTTAAAGGCTCTGCGTTTGCTCCCAAAACCTCACCAAGCCTCTCAGCCCCGAGAGTGTCCACCCTTATGTCTCATCCAGCTATTGGTCTAGATATGGTCAATCCAGGTGGCATCACAGCCCCTGAAAGAATTTTGTAAGAATTTCTCTCTCTTTCACTGTCTTTGTTTCACGGGTTTTTGAAAGTAATTTCTTTTTATAATGGCATTTAGCTGCTTTTCACGGCTGTGTTTATGCCGCTTTACACCAACTTGACTCACTTCCAGAGAGATATCAATACATAGGTTTTAAGATTCTTACTAGTCAGATATATTCTTGTGCGTTGAATAGGGAGTGTTGAGTCCAGTTCACTGAGCAAGGAGTAGGTCTTTCTATTACATATTGGGTTTATGGAACGGTATCTGAGCTAAATTGAAACCCTTGTTTTATGCATCACCCCACATCACCTTTCTTGTTAAGCAGCCATAGTGTGTTTTCTAAACGTGTGACTCCGTTCTGTTTTGTAATTCAGTTCAAGTGTAGCGGTTTTTACATTCCCTCTATACGTGATAGCTTATGATAAGTGTCTTTTTCTGTGTGACTTATTTCGCTTAGAATCGTCGTACCTAAATCCACTCATCATGCTGCTACTAGCCTTATGACATTGATTTCATGGCTGAGTGATATTCCATTGTACATAAGGACCACCACTTCTTTATCCATTTTTCTCTTTCCTGGGATATTTAAGGTGTCATGAAGTGGAGGTTCTTGTCAACAGAGCAGCCCTAATCTTTGGGGTGCCTGTGTCTGGCTGATTTTTAGTTTTCCCAGTTTATACGCCCATGAGTGGAAGTGCCCTATGCTCCCTTAGCTGTGTTTTCTCGATGTTTCAGGACAGACCGTACACTTCTCCAGAGTGGCTGTTGGCAATTTACATCCCGCCCATTAGCGTAGCAAGGCTCCCATTTCTCCATGGCCTGTCCTGCATTTCTGGTTTTGACACTTTTTTCTGCATGGCCCTTTTGACCGATGGGGAAAGAGACTGCTTTGTAGCGCTGATTTGCCTTTCCAGGTTGCTTGGTTGGCCAAAAAGGGCGTATGCGTTTTTTCCTGAATATATTCAGGAAAAAACGCATACGCCCTTTTTGGCCAAGGGCATCATTGTCGAAGTTTTGACGCTTTTCATGTGCTTTAAAGGCAATTCGAATCTACCTACTGAAATCTGTTTCCTGCAATTCTGCTTGCTTTCAAATCATTTTCGTTGCCTTCCCTCAATTTATTTGTGGACGAGAATTATCATTTATAACTCTGCAGGTGTGTGAATTGCAGTGCCCCTGAGCTCCATTTTTCAACTCGCTTTTTTGGGAGCTGGCCGCAAAAGCGCAGGATGGCCTCAGGACCTATTCTGGTTCCGGGTGGCAGGCTGAGCCTGTGGTTAATTCTTCTTTCTGATGGGAAAATACAGTGACCTGTGCCTGTCCCAACAACTAGAGCTAGTCTCTCATTGGCTCCCCCTCTTCCCGTTCATCCTCAGGACAAATTGCAAGCTGTACGGAACAGGAGGTTAAAAGTGCTGATGCACCAAGTAAGGAGATTTCTAGTAAAGTGGCTGGAATGGCGAACCCGAACACAAGGAGAATAGAAATGAGGTGCGTTTTAGAACCCTTTCTCCATCACACGTTGTACCGTCTTCTGGGTTTCTCATGCATGTTTTTGATGTAGGAAGATGCTCTTGAACCGTGAGATTTGGGACCCATGGGATGGGTTCCATGCAGTAATACTTTAAAGGGTCTGCGTTTGCTCACACAACCTTACCAAACCTCTCTTCCCCAAGAGTGTCCAGCCTTATGTCTCATCCATCTGAGGGTCTAGAAATGATCAATCCAGGTTGCATCACAGCCCCAGAACTAATTTTGTAAGTATTTCTCTCTCTATAACTGTCCTTGTTTCATGGTTTTTTAATTTCTTTTTATAATGGGGTTTAGCTGCTTTTCACTGCTGTGTTTATGCCGCTTTACTCCCACTGGACACACTAACAGAGATATATCAATGCATAGGTTTTAAGATTCTTACTAGTCAAATATATTCTTGTGCGGTGAATAGGGTTTGTAGAGTCCAGTTCACTCAGCAAGGGGTAGGTCTTGTCTATTACATATTGGGTTTATGGAACGGTATTTGAGCTAATTTGAAACCTTTGTTTTATGCATCACCCCACCTCACCTTTCCCGTTAAGCAGCCATAGTGTGTTTTCTAAACGTGTGACTCTGTTCTGTTTTGTAATTCAGTTCAAGTGTAGCGCTTTTTACATTCCCTCTATAAGTGATAGATTATGATAAGTGTTTTTTTCGGTGTGACTTATTTCACTTAGAATCATCGTACCTTAATCCACTCATCATGCTGCTACTACCCTTATGACATTCATTTCATGGCTGAGTGATATTCCATTGTACATAAGGACCACAAATTCTTTATCCATTTTTCTCTTTCCTGGGATATTTAACGTGGAATGAAGTGGAGGTCTTTTTCAACACAGCAGCCCTAAACATTGAGGTGCTTGTATCTTGCTGATTTTTAATTTTCCGAATTTATACCCCCATGAGTGGAAGTGCCCTACGTTCTCTACGCTGTGTTTTTTACATGTTTCAGGACACTCCGTACACTTCTCCAGAGTGACTGTTGGCAATTTACATCCCGCCCATCAGTGTAGCAAGGCTCCCATTTCTGCATGGCCTATTCTGCATTTCTGGTTTTGACACATTTTTCAGCATGGCCCTTTTGACCGATGGGAAGCGAGACTTCTTTGTAGCACTGATTTGCCTTTTCAGGTTGCTTGGTTGGCCAAAAAGGGCGTATGCGTTTTTTCCTGAATATATTCAGGAAAAAACGCATACGCCCTTTTTGGCCAAGGGCATCATTGTCAACGTTTTGCCGCTTTTCATGTGCTTTAAAGGCGATTCGAATCTACCTCCTGAAATCTGTTTCCTGCAATTCTGCCTTGCTTTCAAATCCTCTTCTTTGCCTTCCCTCAATATATTTGTGGACGAGAGTTATCATTTATAACTCTGCAGGTTTGTGAATTGCAGTGCCCTGCAGCTCCATTTTACAGCTCGCTTTTTTGGGAGCTGGCCGCAAAAGCGCAGGATGGCTTCAGGCCCTGTTCTGGTTCCGGGGGGCAGGCTGAGCCTGTGGTTAATTCTTCTTCCTGATGGGAAAATAGAGTGACCTGTGCCTGTCCCAACACCAAGAGCTAGTCTCTCATTGGTTCCCCGTCTTCCCGTTCATCCTCAGGACAAATTGCAACCTGTACGGAACAGGAGGTTAACGGTGCTGATGCTCCAAGTAGGGAGATTGCTAGTAAAGTGGCTGGAATGGCGAACCCGAGCACAAGGAGATGAGAAATGAGGTGTGTTTTAGAAACCTTTCCCCATCACACGGTGTACCATCTTCTGGGTTTCTCATTCATGTTTTCGATGTAGGAAGATGCCCTTGAACCTGGAGATTTGGGACCCATGCGATGGGTACCACGCAGTATTACTTTAAAGTGTCTGTGTTTGCTCACCCAACCTCACCAAACCTCTCAGCCCGAAGAGTGTCCACCCTTATGTCTCATCCAGTTGTGGGTGTAGATATGGTCAATCCAGGTTGCATCACAGCCCCTGAACGAATTGGGTAAGAATTTCTCTCTCTTTCCCTGTCTTTGTTTCATGGGTTTATAAAAGTAATTTATTTTTATAATGGGGTTTAGCTGCTTTTCACGGCTGTGTTTATGCCGCTTTACACCCACTTGACACACTAACAGAGATGTATGTATTGATATACATAGGTTTTAAGATTATTACTAGTCAGATATATTCTTGTGTGGTGAATCGGGCGTGTTGAGTCCAGTTCTCTGAGCAAGGAGTAGGTCTTGTCTATTACATATTGGGTTTATGGAACGGTATCTGAGCTAATTTGAAACTCTTGTTTTATGTATCACCCCACCTCACCTTTCCCGTTAAGCAGCCATAGTGTGTTTTCTGCATGTGTGACTCTGTTCTGTTTTGTAATTCAGTTCAAGTGTAACGGTTTTTACCTTCCCTCTATAAGTGACACCTTATGAGAAGTGTCCTTTTCTGTGTGACTTATTTCACTTAGAATCGTCGTACCTAAATCCACTCATCATGCTGCTACTAGCCTTATGAGATTGATTTCATGGCTGAGTGATATTCCATTGTACATAAGGACCACAACTTCTTTATCCATTTTTCTCCTTCCTGGGATATTTAAGGTGGAATGTAGTGGAGTTCCTTGTCAACAGAGCAGCCCTAAACTTTGGGGTGCTTGTGTCTTGCTGATTTTCAATTTTCCCACTTTATACCCCCATGCGTGGAAGTGCCCTATGCTCTCTAAGCTGTGTTTTTTAGATGTTTCAGGACACACCGTACACTTCTCCAGAGTGGCTGTTGGCAATTTACATCCCGCCCATCAGTGTAGCAAGGCTCCCATTTCTCCATGGCCTGTCCTGCATTTCTGGTTTTGACACTTTTTTCAGCATGGCCCTTTTAACCGATGGGAAGCGAGACTTCTTTGTAGCGCTGATTTGCCTTTCCAGGTTGCTTGGTTGGCCAAAAAGGGCGTATGCGTTTTTTCCTGAATATATTCAGGAAAAAACGCATACGCTCTTTTTGGCCAAGGGCATCATTGTCAACGTTTTGCCGCTTTTCATGTGCTTTAAAGGCGATTCGAATCTACCTCTTGAAATCTGTTTCCTGCAATTCTGCTTTGGTTTCAATTCCTCGTCTTTGCCTTCCCTCAATATATTTGTGGACGAGAGTTATCATTTATAACTCTGCAGGTTTGTGAATTGCAGTGCCCTGTAGCTCCATTTTACAACTTGCTTTTTTGGGAGGTGGCCGCAAAAGCACAGGATGGCTTCAGGCCCTGATCTGGTTCCGGGGTGCAGGCTGAGCCTGTGGTTAATTCTTCTTCCTGATGGGAAAATAGAGTGACCTGTGCCTGTCCCAACACCAAGATCTAGTCTCTCATTGGTTCCCCGTCTTCCCGTTCATCCTCAGGACAAATTGCAAGCTGTACGGAACAGGAGGTTAAAGGTGCTGATGCTCCAAGTAGGGAGATTGCTAGTAAAGTGGCTGGAATGGCGAACCCGAGCACAAGGAGATGAGAAATGAGGTGCGTTTTAGAAACCTTTCCCCATCACACGGTGTACCATTTTCTGGGTTTCTCATTCATGTTTTCGATGTAGGAAGATGCCCTTGAACCTGGAGATTTGGGACCCATGTGATGGGTACCACGCAGTATTACTTTAAAGGGTCTGCGTTTGCTCACCCAACCTCACCAAACCTCTCAGCCCCAAGAGTGTCCACCCTTATGTCTCATCCAGCTGTGGGTCTAGATATGGTCAATCCAGGTTGCATCACAGCCCCTGAACGAATTGTGTAAGAATTTCTCTCTCTTTCCCTGTCTTTGTTTCATGGGTTTTTAAAAGTAATTTATTTTTATAATGGGGTTTAGCTGCTTTTCACGGCTGTGTTTATGCCGCTTTACACCCACTTGACACACTAACAGAGATGTATGTATTGATATAAATAGGTTTTAAGATTATTACTAGTCAGATATATTCTTGTGTGGTGAATCGGGCGTGTTGAGTCCAGTTCTCTGAGCAAGGAGTAGGTCTTGTCTATTACATATTGGGTTTATAGAATGGTATCTGAGCTAATTTGAAACTCTTGTTTTATGTATCACCCCACCTCACCTTTCCCGTTAAGCAGCCATAGTGTGTTTTCTGCATGTGTGACTCTGTTCTGTTTTGTAATTCAGTTCAAGTGTAACGGTTTTTACATTCCCTCTATAAGTGACACCTTATGAGAAGTGTCCTTTTCTGTGTGACTTATTTCACTTAGAATCGTCGTACCTAAATCCACTCATCATGCTGCTACTAGCCTTATGACATTGATTTCATGGCTGAGTGATATTCCATTGTACATAAGGACCACAACTTCTTTATCCATTTTTCTCCTTCCTGGGATATTTAAGGTGGAATGTAGTGGAGTTCCTTGTCAACAGAGCAGCCCTAAACTTTGGGGTGCTTGTGTCTTGCTGATTTTCAATTTTCCCACTTTATCCCCCCATGCGTGGAAGTGCCCTATGCTCTCTAAGCTGTGTTTTTTAGATGTTTCAGGACACACCGTACACTTCTCCAGAGTGGCTGTTGGCAATTTACATCCCGCCCATCAGTGTAGCAAGGCTCCCATTTCTCCATGGCCTGTCCTGCATTTCTGGTTTTGACACTTTTTTCAGCATGGCCCTTTTGACCGATGGGAAGCGAGACTTCTTTGTAGCGCTGATTTGCCTTTCCAGGTTGCTTGGTTGGCCAAAAAGGGCATATGCGTTTTTTCCTGAATATATTCAGGAAAAAACGCATACGCCCTTTTTGGCCAAGGGCATCATTGTCAACGTTTTGCCGCTTTTCATGTGCTTTAAAGGCGATTCGAATCTACCTCTTGAAATCTGTTTCCTGCAATTCTGCTTTGATTTCAATTCCTCGTCTTTGCCTTCCCTCAATATATTTCTGGACGAGAGTTATCATTTATAACTCTGCAGGTTTGTGAATTGCAGTGCCCTGTAGCTCCATTTTACAACTTGCTTTTTTGGGAGGTGGCCGCAAAAGCGCAGGATGGCTTCAGGCCCTGATCTGGTTATGGGGTGCAGGCTGAGCCTGTGGTTAATTCTTCTTCCTGATGGGAAAATAGAGTGACCTGTGCCTGTCCCAACACCAAGAGCTAGTCTCTCATTGGTTCCCCGTCTTCCCGTTCATCCTCAGGACAAATTGCAAGCTGTACGGAACAGGAGGTTAACGGTGCTGATGCTCCAAGTAGGGAGATTGCTAGTAAAGTGGCTGGAATGGCGAACCCGAGCACAAGGAGATGAGAAATGAGGTGCGTTTTAGAAACCTTTCCCCATCACACGGTGTACCATCTTCTGGGTTTCTCATTCATGTTTTCGATGTAGGAAGATGCCCTTGAACCTGGAGATTTGGGACCCATGCGATGGGTACCACGCAGTATTACTTTAAAGTGTCTGTGTTTGCTCACCCAACCTCACCAAACCTCTCAGCCCGAAGAGTGTCCACCCTTATGTCTCATCCAGCTGTGGGTGTAGATATGGTCAATCCAGGTTGCATCACAGCCCCTGAACGAATTGGGTAAGAATTTCTCTCTCTTTCCCTGTCTTTGTTTCATGGGTTTATAAAAGTAATTTATTTTTATAATGGGGTTTAGCTGCTTTTCACGGCTGTGTTTATGCCGCTTTACACCCACTTGACACACTAACAGAGATGTATGTATTGATATAAATAGGTTTTAAGATTACTACTAGTCAGATATATTCTTGTGTGGTGAATCGGGCGTGTTGAGTCCAGTTCTCTGAGCAAGGAGTAGGTCTTGTCTATTACATATTGGGTTTATAGAACGGTATCTGAGCTAATTTGAAACTCTTGTTTTATGTATCACCCCACATCACCTTTCCCGTTAAGCAGCCATAGTGTGTTTTCTGCATGTGTGACTCTGTTCTGTTTTGTAATTCAGTTCAAGTGTAACGGTTTTTACATTCCCTCTATAAGTGACACCTTATGAGAAGTGTCCTTTTCTGTGTGACTTATTTCACTTAGAATCGTCGTACCTAAATCCACTCATCATGCTGCTATTAGCCTTATGACATTGATTTCATGGCTGAGTGATATTCCATTGTACATAAGGACCACAACTTCTTTATCCGTTTTTCTCCTTCCTGGGATATTTAAGGTGGAATGTAGTGGAGTTCCTTGTCAACAGAGCAGTCCTAAACTTTGGGGTGCTTGTGTCTTGCTGATTTTCAATTTTCCCACTTTATACCCCCATGCGTGGAAGTGCCCTATGCTCTCTAAGCTGTGTTTTTTAGATGTTTCAGGACACACCGTACACTTCTCCAGAGTGGCTGTTGGCAATTTACATCCCGCCCATCAGTGTAGCAAGGCTCCCATTTCTCCATGGCCTGTCCTGCATTTCTGGTTTTGACACTTTTTTCAGCATGGCCCTTTTGACCGATGGGAAGCGAGACTTCTTTGTAGCGCTGATTTGCCTTTCCAGGTTGCTTGGTTGGCCAAAAAGGGCGTATGCGTTTTTTCCTGAATATATTCAGGAAAAAACGCATACGCTCTTTTTGGCCAAGGGCATCATTGTCAACGTTTTGCCGCTTTTCATGTGCTTTAAAGGCGATTCGAATCTACCTCTTGAAATCTGTTTCCTGCAATTCTGCTTTGGTTTCAATTCCTCGTCTTTGCCTTCCCTCAATATATTTGTGGACGAGAGTTATCATTTATAACTCTGCAGGTTTGTGAATTGCAGTGCCCTGTAGCTCCATTTTACAACTTGCTTTTTTGGGAGGTGGCCGCAAAAGCACAGGATGGCTTCAGGCCCTGATCTGGTTCCGGGGTGCAGGCTGAGCCTGTGGTTAATTCTTCTTCCTGATGGGAAAATAGAGTGACCTGTGCCTGTCCCAACACCAAGATCTAGTCTCTCATTGGTTCCCCGTCTTCCCGTTCATCCTCAGGACAAATTGCAAGCTGTACGGAACAGGAGGTTAAAGGTGCTGATGCTCCAAGTAGGGAGATTGCTAGTAAAGTGGCTGGAATGGCGAACCCGAGCACAAGGAGATGAGAAATGAGGTGCGTTTTAGAAACCTTTCCCCATCACACGGTGTACCATTTTCTGGGTTTCTCATTCATGTTTTCGATGTAGGAAGATGCCCTTGAACCTGGAGATTTGGGACCCATGTGATGGGTACCACGCAGTATTACTTTAAAGGGTCTGCGTTTGCTCACCCAACCTCACCAAACCTCTCAGCCCCAAGAGTGTCCACCCTTATGTCTCATCCAGCTGTGGGTCTAGATATGGTCAATCCAGGTTGCATCACAGCCCCTGAACGAATTGTGTAAGAATTTCTCTCTCTTTCCCTGTCTTTGTTTCATGGGTTTTTAAAAGTAATTTATTTTTATAATGGGGTTTAGCTGCTTTTCACGGCTGTGTTTATGCCGCTTTACACCCACTTGACACACTAACAGAGATGTATGTATTGATATAAATAGGTTTTAAGATTATTACTAGTCAGATATATTCTTGTGTGGTGAATCGGGCGTGTTGAGTCCAGTTCTCTGAGCAAGGAGTAGGTCTTGTCTATTACATATTGGGTTTATAGAATGGTATCTGAGCTAATTTGAAACTCTTGTTTTATGTATCACCCCACCTCACCTTTCCCGTTAAGCAGCCATAGTGTGTTTTCTGCATGTGTGACTCTGTTCTGTTTTGTAATTCAGTTCAAGTGTAACGGTTTTTACATTCCCTCTATAAGTGACACCTTATGAGAAGTGTCCTTTTCTGTGTGACTTATTTCACTTAGAATCGTCGTACCTAAATCCACTCATCATGCTGCTACTAGCCTTATGACATTGATTTCATGGCTGAGTGATATTCCATTGTACATAAGGACCACAACTTCTTTATCCATTTTTCTCCTTCCTGGGATATTTAAGGTGGAATGTAGTGGAGTTCCTTGTCAACAGAGCAGCCCTAAACTTTGGGGTGCTTGTGTCTTGCTGATTTTCAATTTTCCCACTTTATACCCCCATGCGTGGAAGTGCCCTATGCTCTCTAAGCTGTGTTTTTTAGATGTTTCAGGACACACCGTACACTTCCAGAGTGGCTGTTGGCAATTTACATCCCGCCCATCAGTGTAGCAAGGCTCCCATTTCTCCATGGCCTGTCCTGCATTTCTGGTTTTGACACTTTTTTCAGCATGGCCCTTTTGACCGATGGGAAGCGAGACTTCTTTGTAGCGCTGATTTGCCTTTCCAGGTTGCTTGGTTGGCCAAAAAGGGCGTATGCGTTTTTTCCTGAATATATTCAGGAAAAAACGCATACGCTGTTTTTGGCCAAGGGCATCATTGTCAACGTTTTGCCGCTTTTCATGTGCTTTAAAGGCGATTCGAATCTACCTCTTGAAATCTGTTTCCTGCAATTCTGCTTTGGTTTCAATTCCTCGTCTTTGCCTTCCCTCAATATATTTGTGGACGAGAGTTATCATTTATAACTCTGCAGGTTTGTGAATTGCAGTGCCCTGTAGCTCCATTTTACAACTTGCTTTTTTGGGAGGTGGCCGCAAAAGCACAGGATGGCTTCAGGCCCTGATCTGGTTCCGGGGTGCAGGCTGAGCCTGTGGTTAATTCTTCTTCCTGATGGGAAAATAGAGTGACCTGTGCCTGTCCCAACACCAAGATCTAGTCTCTCATTGGTTCCCCGTCTTCCCGTTCATCCTCAGGACAAATTGCAAGCTGTACGGAACAGGAGGTTAAAGGTGCTGATGCTCCAAGTAGGGAGATTGCTAGTAAAGTGGCTGGAATGGCGAACCCGAGCACAAGGAGATGAGAAATGAGGTGCGTTTTAGAAACCTTTCCCCATCACACGGTGTACCATTTTCTGGGTTTCTCATTCATGTTTTCGATGTAGGAAGATGCCCTTGAACCTGGAGATTTGGGACCCATGTAATGGGTACCACGCAGTATTACTTTAAAGGGTCTGCGTTTGCTCACCCAACCTCACCAAACCTCTCAGCCCCAAGAGTGTCCACCCTTATGTCTCATCCAGCTGTGGGTCTAGATATGGTCAATCCAGGTTGCATCACAGCCCCTGAACGAATTGTGTAAGAATTTCTCTCTCTTTCCCTGTCTTTGTTTCATGGGTTTTTAAAAGTAATTTATTTTTATAATGGGGTTTAGCTGCTTTTCACGGCTGTGTTTATGCCGCTTTACACCCACTTGACACACTAACAGAGATGTATGTATTGATATAAATAGGTTTTAAGATTATTACTAGTCAGATATATTCTTGTGTGGTGAATCGGGCGTGTTGAGTCCAGTTCTCTGAGCAAGGAGTAGGTCTTGTCTATTACATATTGGATTTATAGAATGGTATCTGAGCTAATTTGAAACTCTTGTTTTATGTATCACCCCACCTCACCTTTCCCGTTAAGCAGCCATAGTGTGTTTTCTGCATGTGTGACTCTGTTCTGTTTTGTAATTCAGTTCAAGTGTAACGGTTTTTACATTCCCTCTATAAGTGAAACCTTATGAGAAGTGTCCTTTTCTGTGTGACTTATTTCACTTAGAATCGTCGTACCTAAATCCACTCATCATGCTGCTACTAGCCTTATGACATTGATTTCATGGCTGAGTGATATTCCATTGTACATAAGGACCACAACTTCTTTATCCATTTTTCTCCTTCCTGGGATATTTAAGGTGGAATGTAGTGGAGTTCCTTGTCAACAGAGCAGCCCTAAACTTTGGGGTGCTTGTGTCTTGCTGATTTTCAATTTTCCCACTTTATACCCCCATGCGTGGAAGTGCCCTATGCTCTCTACGCTGTGTTTTTTAGATGTTTCAGGACACACCGTACACTTCTCCAGAGTGGCTGTTGGCAATTTACATCCCGCCCATCAGTGTAGCAAGGCTCCCATTTCTCCATGGCCTGTCCTGCATTTCTGGTTTTGACACTTTTTTCAGCATGGCCCTTTTGACCGATGGGAAGCGAGACTTCTTTGTAGCGCTGATTTGCCTTTCCAGGTTGCTTGGTTGGCCAAAAAGGGCGTATGCGTTTTTTCCTGAATATATTCAGGAAAAAACGCATACGCCCTTTTTGGCCAAGGGCATCATTGTCAACGTTTTGCCGCTTTTCATGTGCTTTAAAGGCGATTCGAATCTACCTCTTGAAATCTGTTTCCTGCAATTCTGCTTTGATTTCAATTCCTCGTCTTTGCCTTCCCTCAATATATTTCTGGACGAGAGTTATCATTTATAACTCTGCAGGTTTGTGAATTGCAGTGCCCTGTAGCTCCATTTTACAACTTGCTTTTTTGAGAGGTGGCCGCAAAAGCGCAGGATGGCTTCAGGCCCTGATCTGGTTATGGGGTGCAGGCTGAGCCTGTGGTTAATTCTTCTTCCTGATGGGAAAATAGAGTGACCTGTGCCTGTCCCAACACCAAGAGCTAGTCTCTCATTGGTTCCCCGTCTTCCCGTTCATCCTCAGGACAAATTGCAAGCTGTACGGAACAGGAGGTTAACGGTGCTGATGCTCCAAGTAGGGAGATTGCTAGTAAAGTGGCTGGAATGGCGAACCCGAGCACAAGGAGATGAGAAATGAGGTGCGTTTTAGAAACCTTTCCCCATCACACGGTGTACCATCTTCTGGGTTTCTCATTCATGTTTTCGATGTAGGAAGATGCCCTTGAACCTGGAGATTTGGGACCCATGCGATGGGTACCACGCAGTATTACTTTAAAGTGTCTGTGTTTGCTCACCCAACCTCACCAAACCTCTCAGCCCGAAGAGTGTCCACCCTTATGTCTCATCCAGCTGTGGGTGTAGATATGGTCAATCCAGGTTGCATCACAGCCCCTGAACGAATTGGGTAAGAATTTCTCTCTCTTTCCCTGTCTTTGTTTCATGGGTTTATAAAAGTAATTTATTTTTATAATGGGGTTTAGCTGCTTTTCACGGCTGTGTTTATGCCGCTTTACACCCACTTGACACACTAACAGAGATGTATGTATTGATATAAATAGGTTTTAAGATTATTACTAGTCAGATATATTCTTGTGTGGTGAATCGGGCGTGTTGAGTCCAGTTCTCTGAGCAAGGAGTAGGTCTTGTCTATTACATATTGGGTTTATAGAACGGTATCTGAGCTAATTTGAAACTCTTGTTTTATGTATCACCCCACATCACCTTTCCCGTTAAGCAGCCATAGTGTGTTTTCTGCATGTGTGACTCTGTTCTGTTTTGTAATTCAGTTCAAGTGTAACGGTTTTTACATTCCCTCTATAAGTGACACCTTATGAGAAGTGTCCTTTTCTGTGTGACTTATTTCACTTAGAATCGTCGTACCTAAATCCACTCATCATGCTGCTATTAGCCTTATGACATTGATTTCATGGCTGAGTGATATTCCATTGTACATAAGGACCACAACTTCTTTATCCGTTTTTCTCCTTCCTGGGATATTTAAGGTGGAATGTAGTGGAGTTCCTTGTCAACAGAGCAGTCCTAAACTTTGGGGTGCTTGTGTCTTGCTGATTTTCAATTTTCCCACTTTATACCCCCATGCGTGGAAGTGCCCTATGCTCTCTAAGCTGTGTTTTTTAGATGTTTCAGGACACACCGTACACTTCTCCAGAGTGGCTGTTGGCAATTTACATCCCGCCCATCAGTGTAGCAAGGCTCCCATTTCTCCATGGCCTGTCCTGCATTTCTGGTTTTGACACTTTTTTCAGCATGGCCCTTTTGACCGATGGGAAGCGAGACTTCTTTGTAGCGCTGATTTGCCTTTCCAGGTTGCTTGGTTGGCCAAAAAGGGCGTATGCGTTTTTTCCTGAATATATTCAGGAAAAAACGCATACGCTCTTTTTGGCCAAGGGCATCATTGTCAACGTTTTGCCGCTTTTCATGTGCTTTAAAGGCGATTCGAATCTACCTCTTGAAATCTGTTTCCTGCAATTCTGCTTTGGTTTCAATTCCTCGTCTTTGCCTTCCCTCAATATATTTGTGGACGAGAGTTATCATTTATAACTCTGCAGGTTTGTGAATTGCAGTGCCCTGTAGCTCCATTTTACAACTTGCTTTTTTGGGAGGTGGCCGCAAAAGCACAGGATGGCTTCAGGCCCTGATCTGGTTCCGGGGTGCAGGCTGAGCCTGTGGTTAATTCTTCTTCCTGATGGGAAAATAGAGTGACCTGTGCCTGTCCCAACACCAAGATCTAGTCTCTCATTGGTTCCCCGTCTTCCCGTTCATCCTCAGGACAAATTGCAAGCTGTACGGAACAGGAGGTTAAAGGTGCTGATGCTCCAAGTAGGGAGATTGCTAGTAAAGTGGCTGGAATGGCGAACCCGAGCACAAGGAGATGAGAAATGAGGTGCGTTTTAGAAACCTTTCCCCATCACACGGTGTACCATTTTCTGGGTTTCTCATTCATGTTTTCGATGTAGGAAGATGCCCTTGAACCTGGAGATTTGGGACCCATGTGATGGGTACCACGCAGTATTACTTTAAAGGGTCTGCGTTTGCTCACCCAACCTCACCAAACCTCTCAGCCCCAAGAGTGTCCACCCTTATGTCTCATCCAGCTGTGGGTCTAGATATGGTCAATCCAGGTTGCATCACAG
The DNA here is from genome assembly GCF_965194825.1 of Balaenoptera physalus. NCBI lineage: Eukaryota > Metazoa > Chordata > Mammalia > Artiodactyla > Balaenopteridae > Balaenoptera > Balaenoptera physalus. The sequence continues at coordinate 251,096 of NW_028126334.1, forward strand.
CCCCTGAACGAATTGTGTAAGAATTTCTCTCTCTTTCCCTGTCTTTGTTTCATGGGTTTTTAAAAGTAATTTATTTTTATAATGGGGTTTAGCTGCTTTTCACGGCTGTGTTTATGCCGCTTTACACCCACTTGACACACTAACAGAGATGTATGTATTGATATAAATAGGTTTTAAGATTATTACTAGTCAGATATATTCTTGTGTGGTGAATCGGGCGTGTTGAGTCCAGTTCTCTGAGCAAGGAGTAGGTCTTGTCTATTACATATTGGGTTTATAGAATGGTATCTGAGCTAATTTGAAACTCTTGTTTTATGTATCACCCCACCTCACCTTTCCCGTTAAGCAGCCATAGTGTGTTTTCTGCATGTGTGACTCTGTTCTGTTTTGTAATTCAGTTCAAGTGTAACGGTTTTTACATTCCCTCTATAAGTGACACCTTATGAGAAGTGTCCTTTTCTGTGTGACTTATTTCACTTAGAATCGTCGTACCTAAATCCACTCATCATGCTGCTACTAGCCTTATGACATTGATTTCATGGCTGAGTGATATTCCATTGTACATAAGGACCACAACTTCTTTATCCATTTTTCTCCTTCCTGGGATATTTAAGGTGGAATGTAGTGGAGTTCCTTGTCAACAGAGCAGCCCTAAACTTTGGGGTGCTTGTGTCTTGCTGATTTTCAATTTTCCCACTTTATACCCCCATGCGTGGAAGTGCCCTATGCTCTCTAAGCTGTGTTTTTTAGATGTTTCAGGACACACCGTACACTTCCAGAGTGGCTGTTGGCAATTTACATCCCGCCCATCAGTGTAGCAAGGCTCCCATTTCTCCATGGCCTGTCCTGCATTTCTGGTTTTGACACTTTTTTCAGCATGGCCCTTTTGACCGATGGGAAGCGAGACTTCTTTGTAGCGCTGATTTGCCTTTCCAGGTTGCTTGGTTGGCCAAAAAGGGCGTATGCGTTTTTTCCTGAATATATTCAGGAAAAAACGCATACGCTCTTTTTGGCCAAGGGCATCATTGTCAACGTTTTGCCGCTTTTCATGTGCTTTAAAGGCGATTCGAATCTACCTCTTGAAATCTGTTTCCTGCAATTCTGCTTTGGTTTCAATTCCTCGTCTTTGCCTTCCCTCAATATATTTGTGGATGAGAGTTATCATTTATAACTCTGCAGGTTTGTGAATTGCAGTGCCCTGTAGCTCCATTTTACAACTTGCTTTTTTGGGAGGTGGCCGCAAAAGCACAGGATGGCTTCAGGCCCTGATCTGGTTCCGGGGTGCAGGCTGAGCCTGTGGTTAATTCTTCTTCCTGATGGGAAAATAGAGTGACCTGTGCCTGTCCCAACACCAAGATCTAGTCTCTCATTGGTTCCCCGTCTTCCCGTTCATCCTCAGGACAAATTGCAAGCTGTACGGAACAGGAGGTTAAAGGTGCTGATGCTCCAAGTAGGGAGATTGCTAGTAAAGTGGCTGGAATGGCGAACCCGAGCACAAGGAGATGAGAAATGAGGTGCGTTTTAGAAACCTTTCCCCATCACACGGTGTACCATTTTCTGGGTTTCTCATTCATGTTTTCGATGTAGGAAGATGCCCTTGAACCTGGAGATTTGGGACCCATGTGATGGGTACCACGCAGTATTACTTTAAAGGGTCTGCGTTTGCTCACCCAACCTCACCAAACCTCTCAGCCCCAAGAGTGTCCACCCTTATGTCTCATCCAGCTGTGGGTCTAGATATGGTCAATCCAGGTTGCATCACAGCCCCTGAACGAATTGTGTAAGAATTTCTCTCTCTTTCCCTGTCTTTGTTTCATGGGTTTTTAAAAGTAATTTATTTTTATAATGGGGTTTAGCTGCTTTTCACGGCTGTGTTTATGACGCTTTACACCCACTTGACACACTAACAGAGATGTATGTATTGATATAAATAGGTTTTAAGATTATTACTAGTCAGATATATTCTTGTGTGGTGAATCGGGCGTGTTGAGTCCAGTTCTCTGAGCAAGGAGTAGGTCTTGTCTATTACATATTGGATTTATAGAATGGTATCTGAGCTAATTTGAAACTCTTGTTTTATGTATCACCCCACCTCACCTTTCCCGTTAAGCAGCCATAGTGTGTTTTCTGCATGTGTGACTCTGTTCTGTTTTGTAATTCAGTTCAAGTGTAACGGTTTTTACATTCCCTCTATAAGTGAAACCTTATGAGAAGTGTCCTTTTCTGTGTGACTTATTTCACTTAGAATCGTCGTACCTAAATCCACTCATCATGCTGCTACTAGCCTTATGACATTGATTTCATGGCTGAGTGATATTCCATTGTACATAAGGACCACAACTTCTTTATCCATTTTTCTCCTTCCTGGGATATTTAAGGTGGAATGTAGTGGAGTTCCTTGTCAACAGAGCAGCCCTAAACTTTGGGGTGCTTGTGTCTTGCTGATTTTCAATTTTCCCACTTTATACCCCCATGCGTGGAAGTGCCCTATGCTCTCTACGCTGTGTTTTTTAGATGTTTCAGGACACACCGTACACTTCTCCAGAGTGGCTGTTGGCAATTTACATCCCGCCCATCAGTGTAGCAAGGCTCCCATTTCTCCATGGCCTGTCCTGCATTTCTGGTTTTGACACTTTTTTCAGCATGGCCCTTTTGACCGATGGGAAGCGAGACTTCTTTGTAGCGCTGATTTGCCTTTCCAGGTTGCTTGGTTGGCCAAAAAGGGCGTATGCGTTTTTTCCTGAATATATTCAGGAAAAAACGCATACGCCCTTTTTGGCCAAGGGCATCATTGTCAACGTTTTGCCGCTTTTCATGTGCTTTAAAGGCGATTCGAATCTACCTCTTGAAATCTGTTTCCTGCAATTCTGCTTTGATTTCAATTCCTCGTCTTTGCCTTCCCTCAATATATTTCTGGACGAGAGTTATCATTTATAACTCTGCAGGTTTGTGAATTGCAGTGCCCTGTAGCTCCATTTTACAACTTGCTTTTTTGAGAGGTGGCCGCAAAAGCGCAGGATGGCTTCAGGCCCTGATCTGGTTATGGGGTGCAGGCTGAGCCTGTGGTTAATTCTTCTTCCTGATGGGAAAATAGAGTGACCTGTGCCTGTCCCAACACCAAGAGCTAGTCTCTCATTGGTTCCCCGTATTCCCGTTCATCCTCAGGACAAATTGCAAGCTGTACGGAACAGGAGGTTAACGGTGCTGATGCTCCAAGTAGGGAGATTGCTAGTAAAGTGGCTGGAATGGCGAACCCGAGCACAAGGAGATGAGAAATGAGGTGCGTTTTAGAAACCTTTCCCCATCACACGGTGTACCATCTTCTGGGTTTTTCATTCATGTTTTCGATGTAGGAAGATGCCCTTGAACCTGGAGATTTGGGACCCATGCGATGAGTACCACGCAGTATTACTTTAAAGGGTCTGCGTTTGCTCACCCAACCTCACCAAACCTCTCAGCCCCAAGAGTGTCCACCCTTATGTCTCATCCAGCTGTGGGTCTAGATATGGTCAATCCAGGTTGCATCACAGCCCCTGAACGAATTGTGTAAGAATTTCTCTCTCTTTCCCTGTCTTGGTTTCATGGGTTTTTAAAAGTAATTTATTTTTATAATGGGGTTTAGCTGCTTTTCACGGCTGTGTTTATGCCCCTTTACACCCACTTGACACACTAACAGAGATGTATGTATTGATATAAATAGGTTTTAAGATTATTACTAGTCAGATATATTCTTGTGTGGTGAATCGGGCGTGTTGAGTCCAGTTCTCTGAGCAAGGAGTAGGTCTTGTCTATTACATATTGGGTTTATAGAACGGTATCTGAGCTAATTTGAAACTCTTGTTTTATGTATCACCCCACCTCACCTTTCCCGTTAAGCAGCCATAGTGTGTTTTCTGCATGTGTGACTCTGTTCTGTTTTGTAATTCAGTTCAAGTGTAACGGTTTTTACATTCCCTCTATAAGTGACACCTTATGAGAAGTGTCCTTTTCTGTGTGACTTATTTCACTTAGAATCGTCGTACCTAAATCCACTCATCATGCTGCTACTAGCCTTATGACATTGATTTCATGGCTGAGTGATATTCCATTGTACATAAGGACCACAACTTCTTTATCCATTTTTCTCCTTCCTGGGATATTTAAGGTGGAATGTAGTGGAGTTCCTTGTCAACAGAGCAGCCCTAAACTTTGGGGTGCTTGTGTCTTGCTGATTTTCAATTTTCCCACTTTTTACCCCCATGCGTGGAAGTGCCCTATCCTCTCTAAGCTGTGTTTTTTAGATGTTTCAGGACACACCGTACACTACTCCAGAGTGGCTGTTGGCAATTTACATCCCACCCATCAGTGTAGCAAGGCTCCCATTTCTCCATGGCCTGTCCTGCATTTCTGGTTTTGACACTTTTTTCAGCATGGCCCTTTTGACCGATGGGAAGCGAGACTTCTTTGTAGCGCTGATTTGCCTTTCCAGGTTGCTTGGTTTGCCAAAAAGGGCGTATGCGTTTTTTCCTGAATATATTCAGGAAAAAACGCATACGCCCTTTTTGGCCAAGGGCATCATTGTCAACGTTTTGCCGCTTTTTATGTGCTTTAAAGGCGATTCGAATCTACCTCTTGAAATCTGTTTCCTGCAATTCTGCTTTGGTTTCAATTCCTCGTCTTTGCCTTCCCTCAATATATTTGTGGACGAGAGTTATCATTTATAACTCTGCAGGTTTGTGAATTGCAGTGCCCTGTAGCTCCATTTTACAACTTGCTTTTTTGGGAGGTGGCCGCAAAAGCGCAGGATGGCTTCAGGCCCTGATCTGGTTCCGGGGTGCAGGCTGAGCCTGTGGTTAATTCTTCTTCCTGATGGGAAAATAGAGTGACCTGTGCCTGTCCCAACACCAAGAGCTAGTCTCTCATTGGTTCCCCGTCTTCCCGTTCATCCTCAGGACAAATTGCAAGCTGTACGGAACAGGAGGTTAAAGGTGCTGATGCTCCAAGTAGGGAGATTGCTAGTAAAGTGGCTGGAATGGCGAACCCGAGCACAAGGAGATGAGAAATGAGGTGTGTTTTAGAAACCTTTCCCCATCACACGGTGTACCATCTTCTGGGTTTCTCATTCATGTTTTCGATGTAGGAAGATGCCCTTGAACCTGGAGATTTGAGACCCATGCGATGGGTAACACGCAGTATTACTTTAAAGTGTCTGTGTTTGCTCACCCAACCTCACCAAACCTCTCAGCCCGAAGAGTGTCCACCCTTATGTCTCATCCAGCTGTGGGTCTAGATATGGTCAATCCAGGTTGCATCACAGCCCCTGAACGAATTGGGTAAGAATTTCTCTCTCTTTCCCTGTCTTTGTTTCATGGGTTTATAAAAGTAATTTATTTTTATAATGGGGTTTAGCTGCTTTTCACGGCTGTGTTTATGCCGCCTTACACCCACTTGACACACTAACAGAGATGTATGTATTGATATACATAGGTTTTAAGATTATTACTAGTCAGATATATTCTTGTGTGGTGAATCGGGCGTGTTGAGTCCAGTTCTCTGAGCAAGGAGTAGGTCTTGTCTATTACATATTGGGTTTATGGAACGGTATCTGAGCTAATTTGAAACTCTTGTTTTATGTATCACCCCACCTCACCTTTCCCGTTAAGCAGCCATAGTGTGTTTTCTGCATGTGTGACTCTGTTCTGTTTTGTAATTCAGTTCAAGTGTAACGGTTTTTACATTCCCTCTATAAGTGACACCTTATGAGAAGTGTCCTTTTCTGTGTGACTTATTTCACTTAGAATCGTCGTACCTAAATCCCCTCATCATGCTGCTACTAGCCTTATGACATTGATTTCATGGCTGAGTGATATTCCATTGTACATAAGGACCACAACTTCTTTATCCATTTTTCTCCTTCCTGGGATATTTAAGGTGGAATGTAGTGGAGTTCCTTGTCAACAGAGCAGCCCTAAACTTTGGGGTGCTTGTGTCTTGCTGATTTTCAATTTTCCCACTTTATCCCCCCATGCGTGGAAGTGCCCTATGCTCTCTAAGCTGTGTTTTTTAGATGTTTCAGGACACACCGTACACTTCTCCACAGTGGCTGTTGGCAATTTACATCCCGCCCATCAGTGTAGCAAGGCTCCCATTTCTCCATGGCCTGTCCTGCATTTCTGGTTTTGACACTTTTTTCAGCATGGCCCTTTTGACCGATGGGAAGCGAGACTTCTTTGTAGCGCTGATTTGCGTTTCCGGGTTGCTTGGTTGGCCAAAAAGGGCGTATGCGTTTTTTCCTGAATATATTCAGGAAAAAACGCATACGCCCTTTTTGGCCAAGGGCATCATTGTCAACGTTTTGCCGCTTTTCATGTGCTTTAAAGGCGATTCGAATCTACCTCTTGAAATCTGTTTCCTGCAATTCTGCTTTGATTTCAATTCCTCGTCTTTGCCTTCCCTCAATATATTTCTGGACGAGAGTTATCATTTATAACTCTGCAGGTTTGTGAATTGCAGTGCCCTGTAGCTCCATTTTACAACTTGCTTTTATGGGAGGTGGCCGCAAAAGCGCAGGATGGCTTCAGGCCCTGTTCTGGTTCCAGGGGGCAGGCTGAGCCTGTGGTTAATTCTTCTTCCTGATGGGAAAATAGAGTGACCTGTGCCTGTCCCAACACCAAGAGCTAGTCTCTCATTGGTTCCCCGTCTTCCCGTTCATCCTCAGGACAAATTGCAAGCTGTACGGAACAGGAGGTTAAAGGTGCTGATGCTCCAAGTAGGGAGATTGCTAGTAAAGTGGCTGGAATGGCGAACCCGAGCACAAGGAGATGAGAAATGAGGTGTGTTTTAGAAACCTTTCCCCATCACACGGTGTACCATCTTCTGGGTTTCTCATTCATGTTTTCGATGTAGGAAGATGCCCTTGAACCTGGAGATTTGGGACCCATGCGATGGGTACCACGCAGTATTACTTTAAAGTGTCTGTGTTTGCTCACCCAACCTCACCAAACCTCTCAGCCCGAAGAGTGTCCATCCTTATGTCTCATCCAGCTGTGGGTCTAGATATGGTCAATCCAGGTTGCATCACAGCCCCTGAACGAATTGGGTAAGAATTTCTCTCTCTTTCCCTGTCTTTGTTTCATGGGTTTATAAAAGTAATTTATTTTTATAATGGGGTTTAGCTGCTTTTCACGGCTGTGTTTATGCCGCTTTACACCCACTTGACACACTAACAGAGATGTATGTATTGATATACATAGGTTTTAAGATTATTACTAGTCAGATATATTCTTGTGTGGTGAATCGGGCGTGTTGAGTCCAGTTCTCTGAGCACGGAGTAGGTCTTGTCTATTACATATTGGGTTTATGGAACGGTATCTGAGCTAATTTGAAACTCTTGTTTTATGTATCACCCCACCTCACCTTTCCCGTTAAGCAGCCATAGTGTGTTTTCTGCATGTGTGACTCTGTTCTGTTTTGTAATTCAGTTCAAGTGTAACGGTTTTTACATTCCCTCTATAAGTGACACCTTATGAGAAGTGTCCTTTTCTGTGTGACTTATTTCACTTAGAATCGTCGTACCTAAATCCACTCATCATGCTGCTACTAGCCTTATGACATTGATTTCATGGCTGAGTGATATTCCATTGTACATAAGGACCACAACTTCTTTATCCATTTTTCTCCTTCCTGGGATATTTAAGGTGGAATGTAGTGGAGTTCCTTGTCAACAGAGCAGCCCTAAACTTTGGGGTGCTTGTGTCTTGCTGATTTTCAATTTTCCCACTTTATCCCCCCATGCGTGGAAGTGCCCTATGCTCTCTAAGCTGTGTTTTTTAGATGTTTCAGGACACACCGTACACTTCTCCAGAGTGGCTGTTGGCAATTTACATCCCGCCCATCAGTGTAGCAAGGCTCCCATTTCTCCATGGCCTGTCCTGCATTTCTGGTTTTGACACTTTTTTCAGCATGGCCCTTTTGACCGATGGGAAGCGAGACTTCTTTGTAGCGCTGATTTGCCTTTCCGGGTTGCTTGGTTGGCCAAAAAGGGCGTATGCGTTTTTTCCTGAATATATTCAGGAAAAAACGCATACGCCCTTTTTGGCCAAGGGCATCATTGTCAACGTTTTGCCGCTTTTCATGTGCTTTAAAGGTGATTCGAATCTACCTCTTGAAATCTGTTTCCTGCAATTCTGCTTTGATTTCAATTCCTCGTCTTTGCCTTCCCTCAATATATTTCTGGACGAGAGTTATCATTTATAACTCTGCAGGTTTGTGAATTGCAGTGCCCTGTAGCTCCATTTTACAACTTGCTTTTTTGGGAGGTGGCCGCAAAAGCGCAGGATGGCTTCAGGCCCTGTTCTGGTTCCGGGGGGCAGGCTGAGCCTGTGGTTAATTCTTCTTCCTGATGGGAAAATAGAGTGACCTGTGCCTGTCCCAACACCAAGAGCTAGTCTCTCATTGGTTCCCCGTCTTCCCGTTCATCCTCAGGACAAATTGCAAGCTGTACGGAACAGGAGGTTAAAGGTGCTGATGCTCCAAGTAGGGAGATTGCTAGTAAAGTGGCTGGAATGGCGAACCCGAGCACAAGGAGATGAGAAATGAGGTGCGTTTTAGAAACCTTTCCCCATCACACGGTGTACCATCTTCTGGGTTTCTCATTCATGTTTTCGATGTAGGAAGATGCTCTTGAACCTGGAGATTTGGGACCCATGCGATGGGTACCACGCAGTATTACTTTAAAGGGTCTGCGTTTGCTCACCCAACCTCACCAAACCTCTCAGCCCCAAGAGTGTCCACCCTTATGTCTCATCCAGCTGTGGGTCTAGATATGGTCAATCCAGGTTGCATCACAGCCCCTGAACGAATTGTGTAAGAATTTCTCTCTCTTTCCCTATCTTTGTTTCATGGGTTTTTAAAAGTAATTTATTTTTATAATGGGGTTTAGCTGCTTTTCACGGCTGTGTTTATGCCGCTTTACACCCACTTGACACACTAACAGGGATGTATGTATTGATATAAATAGGTTTTAAGATTATTACTAGTCAGATATATTCTTGTGTGGTGAATCGGGCGTGTTGAGTCCAGTTCTCTGAGCAAGGAGTAGGTCTTGTCTATTACATATTGTGTTTATAGAACGGTATCTGAGCTAATCTGAAACTCTTGTTTTATGTATCACCCCACATCACCTTTCCCGTTAAGCAGCCATAGTGTGTTTTCTGCATGTGTGACTCTGTTCTGTTTTGTAATTCAGTTCAAGTGTAACGGTTTTTACATTCCCTCTATAAGTGACACCTTATGAGAAGTGTCCTTTTCTGTGTGACTTATTTCACTTAGAATCGTCGTACCTAAATCCACTCATCATGCTGCTATTAGCCTTATGACATTGATTTCATGGCTGAGTGATATTCCATTGTACATAAGGACCACAAATTCTTTATCCGTTTTTCTCCTTCCTGGGATATTTAAGGTGGAATGTAGTGGAGTTCCTTGTCAACAGAGCAGTCCTAAACTTTGGGGTGCTTGTGTCTTGCTGATTTTCAATTTTCCCACTTTATACCCCCATGCGTGGAAGTGCCCTATGCTCTCTAAGCTGTGTTTTTTAGATGTTTCAGGACACACCGTACACTTCTCCAGAGTGGCTGTTGGCAATTTACATCCCGCCCATCAGTGTAGCAAGGCTCCCATTTCTCCATGGCCTGTCCTGCATTTCTGGTTTTGACACTTTTTTCAGCATGGCCCTTTTGACCGATGGGAAGCGAGACTTCTTTGTAGCGCTGATTTGCCTTTCCAGGTTGCTTGGTTGGCCAAAAAGGGCGTATGCGTTTTTTCCTGAATATATTCACGAAAAAACGCATACGCACTTTTTGGCCAAGGGCATCATTGTCAACGTTTTGCCGCTTTTCATGTGCTTTAAAGGCGATTCGAATCTACCTCTTGAAATCTGTTTCCTGCAATTCTGCTTTGGTTTCAATTCCTCGTCTTTGCCTTCCCTCAATATATTTGTGGACGAGAGTTATCATTTATAACTCTGCAGGTTTGTGAATTGCAGTGCCCTGTAGCTCCATTTTACAACTTGCTTTTTTGGGAGGTGGCCGCAAAAGCGCAGGATGGCTTCAGGCCCTGATCTGGTTCCGGGGTGCAGGCTGAGCCTGTGGTTAATTCTTCTTCCTGATGGGAAAATAGAGTGACCTGTGCCTGTCCCAACACCAAGAGCTAGTCTCTCATTGGTTCCCCGTCTTCCCGTTCATCCTCAGGACAAATTGCAAGCTGTACGGAACAGGAGGTTAAAGGTGCTGATGCTCCAAGTAGGGAGATTGCTAGTAAAGTGGCTGGAATGGCGAACCCGAGCACAAGGAGATGAGAAATGAGGTGTGTTTTAGAAACCTTTCCCCATCACACGGTGTACCATCTTCTGGGTTTCTCATTCATGTTTTCGATGTAGGAAGATGCCCTTGAACCTGGAGATTTGGGACCCATGCGATGGGTACCACGCAGTATTACTTTAAAGGGTCTGCGTTTGCTCACCCAACCTCACCAAACCTCTCAGCCCCAAGAGTGTCCACCCTTATGTCTCATCCAGCTGTGGGTCTAGATATGGTCAATCCAGGTTGCATCACAGCCCCTGAACGAATTGGGTAAGAATTTCTCTCTCTTTCCCTGTCTTTGTTTCATGGGTTTATAAAAGTAATTTATTTTTATAATGGGGTTTAGCTGCTTTTCACGGCTGTGTATATGCCGCTTTACACCCACTTGACACAATAACAGAGATGTATGTATTGATATACATAGGTTTTAAGATTATTACTAGTCAGATATATTCTTGTGTGGTGAATCGGGCGTGTTGAGTCCAGTTCTCTGAGCAAGGAGTAGGTCTTGTCTATTACATATTGGGTTTATGGAACGGTATCTGAGCTAATTTGAAACTCTTGTTTTATGGATCACCCCACCTCACCTTTCCCGTTAAGCAGCCATAGTGTGTTTTCTGCATGTGTGACTCTGTTCTGTTTTGTAATTCAGTTCAAGTGTAACGGTTTTTACATTCCCTCTATAAGTGACACCTTATGAGAAGTGTCCTTTTCTGTGTGACTTATTTCACTTAGAATCGTCGTACCTAAATCCACTCATCATGCTGCTACTAGCCTTATGACATTGATTTCATGGCTGAGTGATATTCCATTGTACATAAGGACCACAACTTCTTTATCCATTTTTCTCCTTCCTGGGATATTTAAGGTGGAATGTAGTGGAGTTCCTTGTCAACAGAGCAGCCCTAAACTTTGGGGTGCTTGTGTCTTGCTGATTTTCAATTTTCCCACTTTATCCCCCCATGCGTGGAAGTGCCCTATCCTCTCTAAGCTGTGTTTTTTAGATGTTTCAGGACACACTGTACACTTCTCCAGAGTGGCTGTTGGCAATTTACATCCCGCCCATCAGTGTAGCAAGGCTCCCATTTCTCCATGGCCTGTCCTGCATTTCTGGTTTTGACACTGTTTTCAGCATGGCCCTTTTGACCGATGGGAAGCGAGACTTCTTTGTAGCGCTGATTTGCCTTTCCGGGTTGCTTGGTTGGCCAAAAAGGGCGTATGCGTTTTTTCCTGAATATATTCAGGAAAAAACGCATACGCCCTTTTTGGCCAAGGGCATCATTGTCAACGTTTTGCCGCTTTTCATGTGCTTTAAAGGCGATTCGAATCTACCTCTTGAAATCTGTTTCCTGCAATTCTGCTTTGATTTCAATTCCTCGTCTTTGCCTTCCCTCAATATATTTCTGGACGAGAGTTATCATTTATAACTCTGCAGGTTTGTGAATTGCAGTGCCCTGTAGCTCCATTTTACAACTTGCTTTTTTGGGAGGTGGCCGCAAAAGCGCAGGATGGCTTCAGGCCCTGTTCTGGTTCCGGGGGGCAGGCTGAGCCTGTGGTTAATTCTTCTTCCTGATGGGAAAATAGAGTGACCTGTGCCTGTCCCAACACCAAGAGCTAGTCTCTCATTGGTTCCCCGTCTTCCCGTTCATCCTCAGGACAAATTGCAAGCTGTACGGAACAGGAGGTTAAAGGTGCTGATGCTCCAAGTAGGGAGATTGCTAGTAAAGTGGCTGGAATGGCGAACCCGAGCACAAGGAGATGAGAAATGAGGTGCGTTTTAGAAACCTTTCCCCATCACACGGTGTACCATCTTCTGGGTTTCTCATTCTTGTTTTCGATGTAGGAAGATGCCCTTGAACCTGGAGATTTGGGACCCATGCGATGGGTACCACGCAGTATTACTTTAAAGGGTCTGCGTTTGCTCACCCAACCTCACCAAACCTCTCAGCCCCAAGAGTGTCCACCCTTATGTCTCATCCAGCTGTGGGTCTAGATATGGTCAATCCAGGTTGCATCACAGCCCCTGAACGAATTGTGTAAGAATTTCTCTCTCTTTCCCTGTCTTTGTTTCATGGGTTTTTAAAAGTAATTTATTTTTATAATGGGGTTTAGCTGCTTTTCACGGCTGTGTTTATGCCGCTTTACACCCACTTGACACACTAACAGGGATGTATGTATTGATATAAATAGGTTTTAAGATTATTACTAGTCAGATATATTCTTGTGTGGTGAATCGGGCGTGTTGAGTCCAGTTCTCTGAGCAAGGAGTAGGTCTTGTCTATTACATATTGGGTTTATAGAACGGTATCTGAGCTAATTTGAAACTCTTGTTTTATGTATCACCCCACATCACCTTTCCCGTTAAGCAGCCATAGTGTGTTTTCTGCATGTGTGACTCTGTTCTGTTTTGTAATTCAGTTCAAGTGTAACGGTTTTTACATTCCCTCTATAAGTGACACCTTATGAGAAGTGTCCTTTTCTGTGTGACTTATTTCACTTAGAATCGTCGTACCTAAATCCACTCATCATGCTGCTATTAGCCTTATGACATTGATTTCATGGCTGAGTGATATTCCATTGTACATAAGGACCACAACTTCTTTATCCGTTTTTCTCCTTCCTGGGATATTTAAGGTGGAATGTAGTGGAGTTCCTTGTCAACAGAGCATCCCTAAACTTTGGGGTGCTTGTGTCTTGCTGATTTTCAATTTTCCCACTTTATACCCCCATGCGTGGAAGTGCCCTATGCTCTCTAAGCTGTGTTTTTTAGATGTTTCAGGACACACCGTACACTTCCAGAGTGGCTGTTGGCAATTTACATCCCGCCCATCAGTGTAGCAAGGCTCCCATTTCTCCATGGCCTGTCCTGCATTTCTGGTTTTGACACTTTTTTCAGCATGGCCCTTTTGACCGATGGGAAGCGAGACTTCTTTGTAGCGCTGATTTGCCTTTCCAGGTTGCTTGGTTGGCCAAAAAGGGCGTATGCGTTTTTTCCTGAATATATTCAGGAAAAAACGCATACGCTCTTTTTGGCCAAGGGCATCATTGTCAACGTTTTGCCGCTTTTCATGTGCTTTAAAGGCGATTCGAATCTACCTCTTGAAATCTGTTTCCTGCAATTCTGCTTTGGTTTCAATTCCTCGTCTTTGCCTTCCCTCAATATATTTGTGGACGAGAGTTATCATTTATAACTCTGCAGGTTTGTGAATTGCAGTGCCCTGTAGCTCCATTTTACAACTTGCTTTTTTGGGAGGTGGCCGCAAAAGCACAGGATGGCTTCAGGCCCTGATCTGGTTCCGGGGTGCAGGCTGAGCCTGTGGTTAATTCTTCTTCCTGATGGGAAAATAGAGTGACCTGTGCCTGTCCCAACACCAAGATCTAGTCTCTCATTGGTTCCCCGTCTTCCCGTTCATCCTCAGGACAAATTGCAAGCTGTACGGAACAGGAGGTTAAAGGTGCTGATGCTCCAAGTAGGGAGATTGCTAGTAAAGTGGCTGGAATGGCGAACCCGAGCACAAGGAGATGAGAAATGAGGTGCGTTTTAGAAACCTTTCCCCATCACACGGTGTACCATTTTCTGGGTTTCTCATTCATGTTTTCGATGTAGGAAGATGCCCTTGAACCTGGAGATTTGGGACCCATGTGATGGGTACCACGCAGTATTACTTTAAAGGGTCTGCGTTTGCTCACCCAACCTCACCAAACCTCTCAGCCCCAAGAGTGTCCACCCTTATGTCTCATCCAGCTGTGGGTCTAGATATGGTCAATCCAGGTTGCATCACAGCCCCTGAACGAATTGTGTAAGAATTTCTCTCTCTTTCCCTGTCTTTGTTTCATGGGTTTTTAAAAGTAATTTATTTTTATAATGGGGTTTAGCTGCTTTTCACGGCTGTGTTTATGCCGCTTTACACCCACTTGACACACTAACAGAGATGTATGTATTGATATAAATAGGTTTTAAGATTATTACTAGTCAGATATATTCTTGTGTGGTGAATCGGGCGTGTTGAGTCCAGTTCTCTGAGCAAGGAGTAGGTCTTGTCTATTACATATTGGGTTTATAGAATGGTATCTGAGCTAATTTGAAACTCTTGTTTTATGTATCACCCCACCTCACCTTTCCCGTTAAGCAGCCATAGTGTGTTTTCTGCATGTGTGACTCTGTTCTGTTTTGTAATTCAGTTCAAGTGTAACGGTTTTTACATTCCCTCTATAAGTGACACCTTATGAGAAGTGTCCTTTTCTGTGTGACTTATTTCACTTAGAATCGTCGTACCTAAATCCACTCATCATGCTGCTACTAGCCTTATGACATTGATTTCATGGCTGAGTGATATTCCATTGTACATAAGGACCACAACTTCTTTATCCATTTTTCTCCTTCCTGGGATATTTAAGGTGGAATGTAGTGGAGTTCCTTGTCAACAGAGCAGCCCTAAACTTTGGGGTGCTTGTGTCTTGCTGATTTTCAATTTTCCCACTTTATACCCCCATGCGTGGAAGTGCCCTATGCTCTCTAAGCTGTGTTTTTTAGATGTTTCAGGACACACCGTACACTTCCAGAGTGGCTGTTGGCAATTTACATCCCGCCCATCAGTGTAGCAAGGCTCCCATTTCTCCATGGCCTGTCCTGCATTTCTGGTTTTGACACTTTTTTCAGCATGGCCCTTTTGACCGATGGGAAGCGAGACTTCTTTGTAGCGCTGATTTGCCTTTCCAGGTTGCTTGGTTGGCCAAAAAGGGCGTATGCGTTTTTTCCTGAATATATTCAGGAAAAAACGCATACGCTCTTTTTGGCCAAGGGCATCATTGTCAACGTTTTGCCGCTTTTCATGTGCTTTAAAGGCGATTCGAATCTACCTCTTGAAATCTGTTTCCTGCAATTCTGCTTTGGTTTCAATTCCTCGTCTTTGCCTTCCCTCAATATATTTGTGGACGAGAGTTATCATTTATAACTCTGCAGGTTTGTGAATTGCAGTGCCCTGTAGCTCCATTTTACAACTTGCTTTTTTGGGAGGTGGCCGCAAAAGCACAGGATGGCTTCAGGCCCTGATCTGGTTCCGGGGTGCAGGCTGAGCCTGTGGTTAATTCTTCTTCCTGATGGGAAAATAGAGTGACCTGTGCCTGTCCCAACACCAAGATCTAGTCTCTCATTGGTTCCCCGTCTTCCCGTTCATCCTCAGGACAAATTGCAAGCTGTACGGAACAGGAGGTTAAAGGTGCTGATGCTCCAAGTAGGGAGATTGCTAGTAAAGTGGCTGGAATGGCGAACCCGAGCACAAGGAGATGAGAAATGAGGTGCGTTTTAGAAACCTTTCCCCATCACACGGTGTACCATTTTCTGGGTTTCTCATTCATGTTTTCGATGTAGGAAGATGCCCTTGAACCTGGAGATTTGGGACCCATGTGATGGGTACCACGCAGTATTACTTTAAAGGGTCTGCGTTTGCTCACCCAACCTCACCAAACCTCTCAGCCCCAAGAGTGTCCACCCTTATGTCTCATCCAGCTGTGGGTCTAGATATGGTCAATCCAGGTTGCATCACAGCCCCTGAACGAATTGTGTAAGAATTTCTCTCTCTTTCCCTGTCTTTGTTTCATGGGTTTTTAAAAGTAATTTATTTTTATAATGGGGTTTAGCTGCTTTTCACGGCTGTGTTTATGCCGCTTTACACCCACTTGACACACTAACAGAGATGTATGTATTGATATAAATAGGTTTTAAGATTATTACTAGTCAGATATATTCTTGTGTGGTGAATCGGGCGTGTTGAGTCCAGTTCTCTGAGCAAGGAGTAGGTCTTGTCTATTACATATTGGGTTTATAGAATGGTATCTGAGCTAATTTGAAACTCTTGTTTTATGTATCACCCCACCTCACCTTTCCCGTTAAGCAGCCATAGTGTGTTTTCTGCATGTGTGACTCTGTTCTGTTTTGTAATTCAGTTCAAGTGTAACGGTTTTTACATTCCCTCTATAAGTGAAACCTTATGAGAAGTGTCCTTTTCTGTGTGACTTATTTCACTTAGAATCGTCGTACCTAAATCCACTCATCATGCTGCTACTAGCCTTATGACATTGATTTCATGGCTGAGTGATATTCCATTGTACATAAGGACCACAACTTCTTTATCCATTTTTCTCCTTCCTGGGATATTTAAGGTGGAATGTAGTGGAGTTCCTTGTCAACAGAGCAGCCCTAAACTTTGGGGTGCTTGTGTCTTGCTGATTTTCAATTTTCCCACTTTATACCCCCATGCGTGGAAGTGCCCTATGCTCTCTACGCTGTGTTTTTTAGATGTTTCAGGACACACCGTACACTTCTCCAGAGTGGCTGTTGGCAATTTACATCCCGCCCATCAGTGTAGCAAGGCTCCCATTTCTCCATGGCCTGTCCTGCATTTCTGGTTTTGACACTTTTTTCAGCATGGCCCTTTTGACCGATGGGAAGCGAGACTTCTTTGTAGCGCTGATTTGCCTTTCCAGGTTGCTTGGTTGGCCAAAAAGGGCGTATGCGTTTTTTCCTGAATATATTCAGGAAAAAACGCATACGCCCTTTTTGGCCAAGGGCATCATTGTCAACGTTTTGCCGCTTTTCATGTGCTTTAAAGGCGATTCGAATCTACCTCTTGAAATCTGTTTCCTGCAATTCTGCTTTGATTTCAATTCCTCGTCTTTGCCTTCCCTCAATATATTTCTGGACGAGAGTTATCATTTATAACTCTGCAGGTTTGTGAATTGCAGTGCCCTGTAGCTCCATTTTACAACTTGCTTTTTTGAGAGGTGGCCGCAAAAGCGCAGGATGGCTTCAGGCCCTGATCTGGTTATGGGGTGCAGGCTGAGCCTGTGGTTAATTCTTCTTCCTGATGGGAAAATAGAGTGACCTGTGCCTGTCCCAACACCAAGAGCTAGTCTCTCATTGGTTCCCCGTATTCCCGTTCATCCTCAGGACAAATTGCAAGCTGTACGGAACAGGAGGTTAACGGTGCTGATGCTCCAAGTAGGGAGATTGCTAGTAAAGTGGCTGGAATGGCGAACCCGAGCACAAGGAGATGAGAAATGAGGTGCGTTTTAGAAACCTTTCCCCATCACACGGTGTACCATCTTCTGGGTTTTTCATTCATGTTTTCGATGTAGGAAGATGCCCTTGAACCTGGAGATTTGGGACCCATGCGATGGGTACCACGCAGTAGTACTCTAAAGGGTCTGCGTTTGCTCACCCAACCTCACCAAACCTCTCAGCCCCAAGAGTGTCCACCCTTATGTCTCATCCAGCTGTGGGTCTAGATATGGTCAATCCAGGTTGCATCACAGCCCCTGAACGAATTGTGTAAGAATTTCTCTCTCTTTCCCTGTCTTTGTTTCATGGGTTTTTAAAAGTAATTTATTTTTATAATGGGGTTTAGCTGCTTTTCACGGCTGTGTTTATGCCGCTTTACACCCACTTGACACACTAACAGAGATGTATGTATTGATATAAATAGGTTTTAAGATTATTACTAGTCAGATATATTCTTGTGTGGTGAATCGGGCGTGTTGAGTCCAGTTCTCTGAGCAAGGAGTAGGTCTTGTCTATTACATATTGGGTTTATAGAACGGTATCTGAGCTAATTTGAAACTCTTGTTTTATGTATCACCCCACCTCACCTTTCCCGTTAAGCAGCCATAGTGTGTTTTCTGCATGTGTGACTCTGTTCTGTTTTGTAATTCAGTTCAAGTGTAACGGTTTTTACATTCCCTCTATAAGTGACACCTTATGAGAAGTGTCCTTTTCTGTGTGACTTATTTCACTTAGAATCGTCGTACCTAAATCCACTCATCATGCTGCTACTAGCCTTATGACATTGATTTCATGGCTGAGTGATATTCCATTGTACATAAGGACCACAACTTCTTTATCCATTTTTCTCCTTCCTGGGATATTTAAGGTGGAATGTAGTGGAGTTCCTTGTCAACAGAGCAGCCCTAAACTTTGGGGTGCTTGTGTCTTGCTGATTTTCAATTTTCCCACTTTTTACCCCCATGCGTGGAAGTGCCCTATGCTCTCTAAGCTGTGTTTTTTAGATGTTTCAGGACACACCGTACACTTCTCCAGAGTGGCTGTTGGCAATTTACATCCCACCCATCAGTGTAGCAAGGCTCCCATTTCTCCATGGCCTGTCCTGCATTTCTGGTTTTGACACTTTTTTCAGCATGGCCCTTTTGACCGATGGGAAGCGAGACTTCTTTGTAGCGCTGATTTGCCTTTCCAGGTTGCTTGGTTGGCCAAAAAGGGCGTATGCGTTTTTTCCTGAATATATTCAGGAAAAAACGCATACGCCCTTTTTGGCCAAGGGCATCATTGTCAACGTTTTGCCGCTTTTCATGTGCTTTAAAGGCGATTCGAATCTACCTCTTGAAATCTGTTTCCTGCAATTCTGCTTTGGTTTCAATTCCTCGTCTTTGCCTTCCCTCAATATATTTGTGGACGAGAGTTATCATTTATAACTCTGCAGGTTTGTGAATTGCAGTGCCCTGTAGCTCCATTTTACAACTTGCTTTTTTGGGAGGTGGCCGCAAAAGCGCAGGATGGCTTCAGGCCCTGATCTGGTTCCGGGGTGCAGGCTGAGCCTGTGGTTAATTCTTCTTCCTGATGGGAAAATAGAGTGACCTGTGCCTGTCCCAACACCAAGAGCTAGTCTCTCATTGGTTCCCCGTCTTCCCGTTCATCCTCAGGACAAATTGCAAGCTGTACGGAACAGGAGGTTAAAGGTGCTGATGCTCCAAGTAGGGAGATTGCTAGTAAAGTGGCTGGAATGGCGAACCCGAGCACAAGGAGATGAGAAATGAGGTGTGTTTTAGAAACCTTTCCCCATCACACGGTGTACCATCTTCTGGGTTTCTCATTCATGTTTTCGATGTAGGAAGATGCCCTTGAACCTGGAGATTTGAGACCCATGCGATGGGTAACACGCAGTATTACTTTAAAGTGTCTGTGTTTGCTCACCCAACCTCACCAAACCTCTCAGCCCGAAGAGTGTCCACCCTTATGTCTCATCCAGCTGTGGGTCTAGATATGGTCAATCCAGGTTGCATCACAGCCCCTGAACGAATTGGGTAAGAATTTCTCTCTCTTTCCCTGTCTTTGTTTCATGGGTTTATAAAAGTAATTTATTTTTATAATGGGGTTTAGCTGCTTTTCACGGCTGTGTTTATGCCGCCTTACACCCACTTGACACACTAACAGAGATGTATGTATTGATATACATAGGTTTTAAGATTATTACTAGTCAGATATATTCTTGTGTGGTGAATCGGGCGTGTTGAGTCCAGTTCTCTGAGCAAGGAGTAGGTCTTGTCTATTACATATTGGGTTTATGGAACGGTATCTGAGCTAATTTGAAACTCTTGTTTTATGTATCACCCCACCTCACCTTTCCCGTTAAGCAGCCATAGTGTGTTTTCTGCATGTGTGACTCTGTTCTGTTTTGTAATTCAGTTCAAGTGTAACGGTTTTTACATTCCCTCTATAAGTGACACCTTATGAGAAGTGTCCTTTTCTGTGTGACTTATTTCACTTAGAATCGTCGTACCTAAATCCCCTCATCATGCTGCTACTAGCCTTATGACATTGATTTCATGGCTGAGTGATATTCCATTGTACATAAGGACCACAACTTCTTTATCCATTTTTCTCCTTCCTGGGATATTTAAGGTGGAATGTAGTGGAGTTCCTTGTCAACAGAGCAGCCCTAAACTTTGGGGTGCTTGTGTCTTGCTGATTTTCAATTTTCCCACTTTATCCCCCCATGCGTGGAAGTGCCCTATGCTCTCTAAGCTGTGTTTTTTAGATGTTTCAGGACACACCGTACACTTCTCCACAGTGGCTGTTGGCAATTTACATCCCGCCCATCAGTGTAGCAAGGCTCCCATTTCTCCATGGCCTGTCCTGCATTTCTGGTTTTGACACTTTTTTCAGCATGGCCCTTTTGACCGATGGGAAGCGAGACTTCTTTGTAGCGCTGATTTGCGTTTCCGGGTTGCTTGGTTGGCCAAAAAGGGCGTATGCGTTTTTTCCTGAATATATTCAGGAAAAAACGCATACGCCCTTTTTGGCCAAGGGCATCATTGTCAACGTTTTGCCGCTTTTCATGTGCTTTAAAGGCGATTCGAATCTACCTCTTGAAATCTGTTTCCTGCAATTCTGCTTTGATTTCAATTCCTCGTCTTTGCCTTCCCTCAATATATTTCTGGACGAGAGTTATCATTTATAACTCTGCAGGTTTGTGAATTGCAGTGCCCTGTAGCTCCATTTTACAACTTGCTTTTATGGGAGGTGGCCGCAAAAGCGCAGGATGGCTTCAGGCCCTGATCTGGTTCCAGGGGGCAGGCTGAGCCTGTGGTTAATTCTTCTTCCTGATGGGAAAATAGAGTGACCTGTGCCTGTCCCAACACCAAGAGCTAGTCTCTCATTGGTTCCCCGTCTTCCCGTTCATCCTCAGGACAAATTGCAAGCTGTACGGAACAGGAGGTTAAAGGTGCTGATGCTCCAAGTAGGGAGATTGCTAGTAAAGTGGCTGGAATGGCGAACCCGAGCACAAGGAGATGAGAAATGAGGTGTGTTTTAGAAACCTTTCCCCATCACACGGTGTACCATCTTCTGGGTTTCTCATTCATGTTTTCGATGTAGGAAGATGCCCTTGAACCTGGAGATTTGGGACCCATGCGATGGGTACCACGCAGTATTACTTTAAAGTGTCTGTGTTTGCTCACCCAACCTCACCAAACCTCTCAGCCCGAAGAGTGTCCATCCTTATGTCTCATCCAGCTGTGGGTCTAGATATGGTCAATCCAGGTTGCATCACAGCCCCTGAACGAATTGGGTAAGAATTTCTCTCTCTTTCCCTGTCTTTGTTTCATGGGTTTATAAAAGTAATTTATTTTTATAATGGGGTTTAGCTGCTTTTCACGGCTGTGTTTATGCCGCTTTACACCCACTTGACACACTAACAGAGATGTATGTATTGATATACATAGGTTTTAAGATTATTACTAGTCAGATATATTCTTGTGTGGTGAATCGGGCGTGTTGAGTCCAGTTCTCTGAGCACGGAGTAGGTCTTGTCTATTACATATTGGGTTTATGGAACGGTATCTGAGCTAATTTGAAACTCTTGTTTTATGTATCACCCCACCTCACCTTTCCCGTTAAGCAGCCATAGTGTGTTTTCTGCATGTGTGACTCTGTTCTGTTTTGTAATTCAGTTCAAGTGTAACGGTTTTTACATTCCCTCTATAAGTGACACCTTATGAGAAGTGTCCTTTTCTGTGTGACTTATTTCACTTAGAATCGTCGTACCTAAATCCACTCATCATGCTGCTACTAGCCTTATGACATTGATTTCATGGCTGAGTGATATTCCATTGTACATAAGGACCACAACTTCTTTATCCATTTTTCTCCTTCCTGGGATATTTAAGGTGGAATGTAGTGGAGTTCCTTGTCAACAGAGCAGCCCTAAACTTTGGGGTGCTTGTGTCTTGCTGATTTTCAATTTTCCCACTTTATCCCCCCATGCGTGGAAGTGCCCTATGCTCTCTAAGCTGTGTTTTTTAGATGTTTCAGGACACACCGTACACTTCTCCAGAGTGGCTGTTGGCAATTTACATCCCGCCCATCAGTGTAGCAAGGCTCCCATTTCTCCATGGCCTGTCCTGCATTTCTGGTTTTGACACTTTTTTCAGCATGGCCCTTTTGACCGATGGGAAGCGAGACTTCTTTGTAGCGCTGATTTGCCTTTCCGGGTTGCTTGGTTGGCCAAAAAGGGCGTATGCGTTTTTTCCTGAATATATTCAGGAAAAAACGCATACGCCCTTTTTGGCCAAGGGCATCATTGTCAACGTTTTGCCGCTTTTCATGTGCTTTAAAGGTGATTCGAATCTACCTCTTGAAATCTGTTTCCTGCAATTCTGCTTTGATTTCAATTCCTCGTCTTTGCCTTCCCTCAATATATTTCTGGACGAGAGTTATCATTTATAACTCTGCAGGTTTGTGAATTGCAGTGCCCTGTAGCTCCATTTTACAACTTGCTTTTTTGGGAGGTGGCCGCAAAAGCGCAGGATGGCTTCAGGCCCTGTTCTGGTTCCGGGGGGCAGGCTGAGCCTGTGGTTAATTCTTCTTCCTGATGGGAAAATAGAGTGACCTGTGCCTGTCCCAACACCAAGAGCTAGTCTCTCATTGGTTCCCCGTCTTCCCGTTCATCCTCAGGACAAATTGCAAGCTGTACGGAACAGGAGGTTAAAGGTGCTGATGCTCCAAGTAGGGAGATTGCTAGTAAAGTGGCTGGAATGGCGAACCCGAGCACAAGGAGATGAGAAATGAGGTGCGTTTTAGAAACCTTTCCCCATCACACGGTGTACCATCTTCTGGGTTTCTCATTCATGTTTTTGATGTAGGAAGATGCTCTTGAACCTGGAGATTTGGGACCCATGCGATGGGTACCACGCAGTATTACTTTAAAGGGTCTGCGTTTGCTCACCCAACCTCACCAAACCTCTCAGCCCCAAGAGTGTCCACCCTTATGTCTCATCCAGCTGTGGGTCTAGATATGGTCAATCCAGGTTGCATCACAGCCCCTGAACGAATTGTGTAAGAATTTCTCTCTCTTTCCCTATCTTTGTTTCATGGGTTTTTAAAAGTAATTTATTTTTATAATGGGGTTTAGCTGCTTTTCACGGCTGTGTTTATGCCGCTTTACACCCACTTGACACACTAACAGGGATGTATGTATTGATATAAATAGGTTTTAAGATTATTACTAGTCAGATATATTCTTGTGTGGTGAATCGGGCGTGTTGAGTCCAGTTCTCTGAGCAAGGAGTAGGTCTTGTCTATTACATATTGGGTTTATAGAAAGGTATCTGAGCTAATTTGAAACTCTTGTTTTATGTATCACCCCACATCACCTTTCCCGTTAAGCAGCCATAGTGTGTTTTCTGCATGTGTGACTCTGTTCTGTTTTGTAATTCAGTTCAAGTGTAACGGTTTTTACATTCCCTCTATAAGTGACACCTTATGAGAAGTGTCCTTTTCTGTGTGACTTATTTCACTTAGAATCGTCGTACCTAAATCCACTCATCATGCTGCTATTAGCCTTATGACATTGATTTCATGGCTGAGTGATATTCCATTGTACATAAGGACCACAACTTCTTTATCCGTTTTTCTCCTTCCTGGGATATTTAAGGTGGAATGTAGTGGAGTTCCTTGTCAACAGAGCAGTCCTAAACTTTGGGGTGCTTGTGTCTTGCTGATTTTCAATTTTCCCACTTTATACCCCCATGCGTGGAAGTGCCCTATGCTCTCTAAGCTGTGTTTTTTAGATGTTTCAGGACACACCGTACACTTCTCCAGAGTGGCTGTTGGCAATTTACATCCCGCCCATCAGTGTAGCAAGGCTCCCATTTCTCCATGGCCTGTCCTGCATTTCTGGTTTTGACACTTTTTTCAGCATGGCCCTTTTGACCGATGGGAAGCGAGACTTCTTTGTAGCGCTGATTTGCCTTTCCAGGTTGCTTGGTTGGCCAAAAAGGGCGTATGCGTTTTTTCCTGAATATATTCACGAAAAAACGCATACGCACTTTTTGGCCAAGGGCATCATTGTCAACGTTTTGCCGCTTTTCATGTGCTTTAAAGGCGATTCGAATCTACCTCTTGAAATCTGTTTCCTGCAATTCTGCTTTGGTTTCAATTCCTCGTCTTTGCCTTCCCTCAATATATTTGTGGACGAGAGTTATCATTTATAACTCTGCAGGTTTGTGAATTGCAGTGCCCTGTAGCTCCATTTTACAACTTGCTTTTTTGGGAGGTGGCCGCAAAAGCGCAGGATGGCTTCAGGCCCTGATCTGGTTCCGGGGTGCAGGCTGAGCCTGTGGTTAATTCTTCTTCCTGATGGGAAAATAGAGTGACCTGTGCCTGTCCCAACACCAAGAGCTAGTCTCTCATTGGTTCCCCGTCTTCCCGTTCATCCTCAGGACAAATTGCAAGCTGTACGGAACAGGAGGTTAAAGGTGCTGATGCTCCAAGTAGGGAGATTGCTAGTAAAGTGGCTGGAATGGCGAACCCGAGCACAAGGAGATGAGAAATGAGGTGTGTTTTAGAAACCTTTCCCCATCACACGGTGTACCATCTTCTGGGTTTCTCATTCATGTTTTCGATGTAGGAAGATGCCCTTGAACCTGGAGATTTGGGACCCATGCGATGGGTACCACGCAGTATTACTTTAAAGGGTCTGCGTTTGCTCACCCAACCTCACCAAACCTCTCAGCCCCAAGAGTGTCCACCCTTATGTCTCATCCAGCTGTGGGTCTAGATATGGTCAATCCAGGTTGCATCACAGCCCCTGAACGAATTGGGTAAGAATTTCTCTCTCTTTCCCTGTCTTTGTTTCATGGGTTTATAAAAGTAATTTATTTTTATAATGGGGTTTAGCTGCTTTTCACGGCTGTGTATATGCCGCTTTACACCCACTTGACACAATAACAGAGATGTATGTATTGATATACATAGGTTTTAAGATTATTACTAGTCAGATATATTCTTGTGTGGTGAATCGGGCGTGTTGAGTCCAGTTCTCTGAGCAAGGAGTAGGTCTTGTCTATTACATATTGGGTTTATGGAACGGTATCTGAGCTAATTTGAAACTCTTGTTTTATGTATCACCCCACCTCACCTTTCCCGTTAAGCAGCCATAGTGTGTTTTCTGCATGTGTGACTCTGTTCTGTTTTGTAATTCAGTTCAAGTGTAACGGTTTTTACATTCCCTCTATAAGTGACACCTTATGAGAAGTGTCCTTTTCTGTGTGACTTATTTCACTTAGAATCGTCGTACCTAAATCCACTCATCATGCTGCTACTAGCCTTATGACATTGATTTCATGGCTGAGTGATATTCCATTGTACATAAGGACCACAACTTCTTTATCCATTTTTCTCCTTCCTGGGATATTTAAGGTGGAATGTAGTGGAGTTCCTTGTCAACAGAGCAGCCCTAAACTTTGGGGTGCTTGTGTCTTGCTGATTTTCAATTTTCCCACTTTATCCCCCCATGCGTGGAAGTGCCCTATGCTCTCTAAGCTGTGTTTTTTAGATGTTTCAGGACACACTGTACACTTCTCCAGAGTGGCTGTTGGCAATTTACATCCCGCCCATCAGTGTAGCAAGGCTCCCATTTCTCCATGGCCTGTCCTGCATTTCTGGTTTTGACACTGTTTTCAGCATGGCCCTTTTGACCGATGGGAAGCGAGACTTCTTTGTAGCGCTGATTTGCCTTTCCGGGTTGCTTGGTTGGCCAAAAAGGGCATCATTGTCAACGTTTTGCCGCTTTTCATGTGCTTTAAAGGCGATTCGAATCTACCTCTTGAAATCTGTTTCCTGCAATTCTGCTTTGATTTCAATTCCTCGTCTTTGCCTTCCCTCAATATATTTCTGGACGAGAGTTATCATTTATAACTCTGCAGGTTTGTGAATTGCAGTGCCCTGTAGCTCCATTTTACAACTTGCTTTTTTGGGAGGTGGCCGCAAAAGCGCAGGATGGCTTCAGGCCCTGTTCTGGTTCCGGGGGGCAGGCTGAGCCTGTGGTTAATTCTTCTTCCTGATGGGAAAATAGAGTGACCTGTGCCTGTCCCAACACCAAGAGCTAGTCTCTCATTGGTTCCCCGTCTTCCCGTTCATCCTCAGGACAAATTGCAAGCTGTACGGAACAGGAGGTTAAAGGTGCTGATGCTCCAAGTAGGGAGATTGCTAGTAAAGTGGCTGGAATGGCGAACCCGAGCACAAGGAGATGAGAAATGAGGTGCGTTTTAGAAACCTTTCCCCATCACACGGTGTACCATCTTCTGGGTTTCTCATTCTTGTTTTCGATGTAGGAAGATGCCCTTGAACCTGGAGATTTGGGACCCATGCGATGGGTACCACGCAGTATTACTTTAAAGGGTCTGCGTTTGCTCACCCAACCTCACCAAACCTCTCAGCCCCAAGAGTGTCCACCCTTATGTCTCATCCAGCTGTGGGTCTAGATATGGTCAATCCAGGTTGCATCACAGCCCCTGAACGAATTGTGTAAGAATTTCTCTCTCTTTCCCTGTCTTTGTTTCATGGGTTTTTAAAAGTAATTTATTTTTATAATGGGGTTTAGCTGCTTTTCACGGCTGTGTTTATGCCGCTTTACACCCACTTGACACACTAACAGGGATGTATGTATTGATATAAATAGGTTTTAAGATTATTACTAGTCAGATATATTCTTGTGTGGTGAATCGGGCGTGTTGAGTCCAGTTCTCTGAGCAAGGAGTAGGTCTTGTCTATTACATATTGGGTTTATAGAACGGTATCTGAGCTAATTTGAAACTCTTGTTTTATGTATCACCCCACATCACCTTTCCCGTTAAGCAGCCATAGTGTGTTTTCTGCATGTGTGACTCTGTTCTGTTTTGTAATTCAGTTCAAGTGTAACGGTTTTTACATTCCCTCTATAAGTGACACCTTATGAGAAGTGTCCTTTTCTGTGTGACTTATTTCACTTAGAATCGTCGTACCTAAATCCACTCATCATGCTGCTATTAGCCTTATGACATTGATTTCATGGCTGAGTGATATTCCATTGTACATAAGGACCACAACTTCTTTATCCGTTTTTCTCCTTCCTGGGATATTTAAGGTGGAATGTAGTGGAGTTCCTTGTCAACAGAGCAGTCCTAAACTTTGGGGTGCTTGTGTCTTGCTGATTTTCAATTTTCCCACTTTATACCCCCATGCGTGGAAGTGCCCTATGCTCTCTAAGCTGTGTTTTTTAGATGTTTCAGGACACACCGTACACTTCTCCAGAGTGACTGTTGGCAATTTACATCCGGCCAATCAGTGTAGCAAGGCTCCCATTTCTCCATGGCCTGTCCTGCATTTCTGGTTTTGACACTTTTTTCAGCATGGCCCTTCTGACCGATGGGAAGCGAGACTTCTTTGTAGCGCTGATTTGCCTTTCCAGGTTGCTTGGTTGGCCAAAAAGGGCGTATGCGATTTTTCCTGAATATATTCAGGAAAAAACGCATACGCACTTTTTGGCCAAGGATATCATTGTCAACGTTTTGCCGCTTTTCATGTGCTTTAAAGGCGATTCGAATCTACCTCTTGAAATCTGTTTCCTGTAATTCTGCTTTGGTTTCAATTCCTCGTCTTTGCCTTCCCTCAATATATTTGTGGACGAGAGTTATCATTTATAACTCTGCAGGTTTGTGAATTGCAGTGCCCTGTAGCTCCATTTTACAACTTGGTTTTTTGGGAGGTGGCCGCAAAAGCACAGGATGGCTTCAGGCCCTGATCTGGTTCCGGGGTGCAGGCTGAGCCTGTGGTTAATTCTTCTTCCTGATGGGAAAATAGAGTGACCTGTGCCTGTCCCAACACCAAGAGCTAGTCTCTCATTGGTTCCCCGTCTTCCCGTTCATCCTCAGGACAAATTGCAAGCTGTACGGAACAGGAGGTTAAAGGTGCTGATGCTCCAAGTAGGGAGATTGCTAGTAAAGTGGCTGGAATGGCGAACCCGAGCACAGGGAGATGAGAAATGAGGTGCGTTTTAGAAACCTTTCCCCATCACACGGTGTACCATTTTCTGGGTTTCTCATTCATGTTTTCGATGTAGGAAAATGCCCTTGAACCTGGAGATTTGGGACCCATGTGATGGGTACCACGCAGTATTACTTTAAAGGGTCTGCGTTTGCTCACCCAACCTCACCAAACCTCTCAGCCCCAAGAGTGTCCACCCTTATGTCTCATCCAGCTGTGGGTCTAGATATGGTCAATCCAGGTTGCATCACAGCCCCTGAACGAATTGTGTAAGAATTTCTCTCTCTTTCTCTGTCTTTGTTTCATGGGTTTTTAAAAGTAATTTATTTTTATAATGGGGTTTAGCTGCTTTACTCGGCTGTGTTTATGCGGCTTTACACCCACTTGACTCACTTCCAGAGAGATATCAATACATAGGTTTTAAGATTCTTACTAGTCAGACATATTCTTGTGCGGTGTATAGGGTTTGTTGAGTCTAGTTCACTGAGCAAGGCGTAGGTTTTGTCTATTACATATTGGGTTTATGGAACGTATCTGAGCTAATTTGAAACCTTTGTTTTATGCATCACCCCGCCTCAGCTTTCCCGTTAAGCAGCCATAGTGTGTTTTCTAATCGTGTGACTCTGTTCTGTTTTGTAATTCAGTTCAAGTGTAGTGCTTTTTACATTCCCTCTATAAGTGATAGCTTATGATAAGTGTCTTTTTCTGTGTGACTTATTTCACTTAGAATCTTCGTACCTAAATACACTCATCATGCTGCTACATGCCTTATGACAATGATTTCATGGCTGAGTGATATTCCATTGTACATAAGGACCACCACTTCTTTATCCATTTTTCTCTTGCCTGGGATATATAAGGTGTCATGAAGTGGAGGATCTTGTCAACAGAGCAGCCGTAAACTTTGGGGTGCCTGTGTCTTGCTGATTTTTAATTTTCCCAATTTATATGCCCATGAGTGGAAGTGACCTATGCTCCCTTAGCTGTGTTTTTTCGATGTTTCAGGACACACTGTACACCTCTAAAGAATGGCTGTTGGCAATTTATATCCCGCCCATCAGTGTAGCAAGGCTTCCATTTCTCCATGGCCTGTCCTGCATTTCTGGTTTTGACACTTTTTTCAGCATGGCCCTTTTGACCGATGGGAAGCAAGACTTCTTTGTAGCGCTGATTTGCCTTTCCAGGTTGCTTGGTTGGCCAAAAAGTGCGTATGCGTTTTTTCCGGAATATATTCAGGAAAAAACGCATACGCCCTTTATGGCCAAGGGCATCATTGTCGACGTTTTGGCGCTTTTCATATGCTTTAAAGGCGATTCCAATCTACGTCCTAAAATCTGTTTCCTGCAATTCTGCCTTGCTTTCAAATCCTGTTTGTTGCTTTCCCTCAATATATTTGTGGACGAGAGTTATCATTTATAACTATGCAGGTTTGTGAATTGCAGTGCCCGTGAGCTCCATTTTTCAACTCGATTTTTTGGGAGCTGGCCGCAAAAGCGCAGGATTGCCTCAGGCCCTCTTCTGGTTCCTGGCTGCAGGCTGAACCTGTGGTTAATTCTTCTTCCTCATGGGAAAATAGAGTGACCTGTGCCTGTCCCAACACCTAGAGCTTGTCTCTCATTGGCTCCCCCTCTTCCCGTTCATCCTCAGGACAAATTGCAAGCTGTACAGAACAGGAGGTTAAAGGTGCTGATTCTCCAAGGAGGGAGATTGCTAGTAAAGTGGCTGGAATGCCGAACTGAAGCACAAGGCGATGAGAAATGAGGTGCGTGTTAGAAAGCTTTCCCGATCACACGGTCTACCACCTTCTGGGTTCCTCATGCATGTTTTCGATGTAGGAAGATGCCCTTGATCGTGGAGATTTGGGACCCATGGGATGTGTAACAGGCAGTATTACTTTAAAGGCTCTGCGTTTGCTACCCCAAACTCACCAAGCCTCTCAGCCCCGAGAGTGTCCACCCTTATGTCTCATCCAGCTGTGGGTCTAGATATGGTCAATCCAGGTGGTATCACAGCCCCTGAAAGAATTTTGTAACAATTTCTCTCTCTTTCACTCTCTTTGTTTCACGGGTTTTCGAAAGTAATTTATTTTTATAATGGCGTTTAGCTGCTTTTCACGGCTGTGTTTATGCCGCTTTACACCCACTTGACTCACTTCCAGAGAGATATCAATACATAGGTTTTAAGATTCTTACTAGTCAGATATATTCCTGTGCGTTGAATAGGGGGTGTGGATTCCAGTTCACTGAGCAAGGAGTAGGTCTTTCTATTACATATTGGGTTTATGGAACGTTATCTGAGCTAATTTGAAACCCTTATTTTATGCATCACCCCACCTTACCTTTCCTGTTAAGCAGCCATAGTGTGTTTTCTAAACGTGTGACTCTGTTCTGATTGTAATTCAGTTCAATTGTAGCGGTTTTTACATTCCCTCTATAAGTGATAGCTTATGATAAGTGTCTTTTTCTGTGTGACTTATTTCACTTAGAAACGTCGTACCTAAATCCACTCATCATGCTGCTACTAGCCTTATGACATTGATTTCATGGCTGAGGGATATTCCATTGTACATAAGGACCACCACTTCTTTATCCATTTTTCTTTTTCCTGGGATATTTAAGGTGGCATGAAGTCGAGGTTCTTGTCAACAGACCAGCCCTAAACTTTGGGGTGCCTGTGTCTTGCTGATTTTTAGTTTTCCCAATTTATACGCCCATGAGTGGAAGTGCCCTATGAGCTCCAAGTGTGTTTTTTCGATGTTTCAGGACACACCGTACCCTTCTCCAGAGTGGCTGTTGGCAATTTACATCCCGCCCATCAGCGTAGCAAGGCTCCCATTTCTCCATGGCCTGTCCTGCATTTCTGGTTTTGACACTTTTTTCAGCATGGCCCTTTTGACCGATGAGAAGCGAGACTGCTTTGTAGCGCTGATTTGCCTTTGCAGGTCGCTTGGTTGGACAAAAACGGCGTATGCGTTTTTTCCTGAATGTATTCTGGAAAAAACGCATATGCCCTTTTTTGCCAAGGGCATCATTGTCGATGTTTTGCCGCTTTATATGTGATTTAAAGGCGATTCGAAACTACCTCCTGAAATCACTTTCCTGCAATTCTGCCTTGCTTTCAAATCCTCTTCGTTGCCTTCCCTCAATATGTTTGTGGACGAGAGTTATCATTTATAATTCTGCAGGTTTGTGAATTGCAGTGCCCGTGAGCTCCATTTTTCAACTCACTTTTTTGGGAGCTGGCCGCAAAAGCGCAGGATTGCCTCAGGCCCTATTCTTGTTCTGGGCGGCAGGCTGAGCCTTTGGTTAATTCTTCTCCCTGATGGGAAAATAAAGTGACCTGTGCCTGTCCCAACACATAGAGTTAGTCTCTCATTGGCTCCCCCTCTTCCCGTTCATCCTCAGGACAAATTGCAAGCTGTAGGGAATAGGAGGTTAAAGGTGCTGATCCTCCAAGGAGGGAGATTGCTAGTAAAGTGGCTGTAATGGCGAACCCAAGCACAAGGAGATGAGAAATGAGGTGCGTTTTAGAAACCTTTCCCGATCACACGGTCTACCACCTTCTTGGTTTCTCATACATGTTTTAGATGTAGGAAGATACCCTTGAACCTGGAGATTTGGGACCCATGGGATGGGTAAGTGGCATTATTACTTTAAAGGGTCTGCGTTTGCTCCCCCAACCTCACCAAAACTCTCAGCCCCGAGCGTGTCCACCCTTATGTCTCATCCAGCTGTGGGTCTAGATATGGTCAATACAGGTTGCGTCACAGCCCCTGAACGAATTTTGTAATAATTTGTCTCTCTTTCACTGTGTTTGTTTCACGGGTTTTTAAAAGTAATTTATTTTTATAATGGGGTTTAGCTGCTTTTCACGGCTGTGTTTATGCGGCTTTACACCAACTTGACTCACTTCCAGAGAGATATCAATACATAGGTTTTAAGATTCTTACTAGTCAGATATAGTCTTGTGCCGTGAATAGGGGGTGTTGAGTCCAGTTCACTGAGTAAGGAGTAGGTCTTTCTATTACATATTGGGTTTATGGAACGGTATCTGAGCTAATTTGAAACCCTTGTTTTATGCATCATCCGACCTCACCTTTGCCGTTAAGCAGCCATAGTGTGTTTTCTTAACGTGTGACTCTGTTCTCTTTTGTAATTCAGTTCAAGTGTAGCGCATTTTACATTCCCTCTATAAGTGATAGCTTATGATAAGTGTCTTTTTCTGTGTGACTTATTTCACTTAGAATCGTCGTACCTAAATCCACTCATCATGCTGCTACTTGACTTATGACATTGATTTCATGTCTGAATGATATTCCATTGTACATAAGGACCACCACTTCTTTATCCATTTTTCTCTTTCCTGGGATATTTAAGGTGTCATGAAGTGGAGGTTCTTGTCAACAGAGCAGCCCTAAACATTTGAGTGCCTGTGTCTTGCTGATTTTTAGTTTTCCCAATTTATTTGCCCATGAGTGGAAGTGCCCTATGCTCTCTAAGCTGTGTTTTTTCAATGTTTCAGGACACACCGTACACTTCTCCAGAGTGGCTGTTGGCAATTTACATCCCGCCCATCAGCGTAGCAACGCTCCCATTTTTCCATGGCCTGTCCTGCATTTCTGGTGTTGAAACTTTTTTCAGCATGGCCCTATTGACCGATGGGAATCGAGACTGCTTTGTAGCGCTGATTTGCCTTTCCAGGTTGTTTGGTTGGCCAAAAAGGGCGTATGCGTTTTTTCCTGAATATATTCAGGAAAAAACGCATACGCCCTTTTTGGCCAAAGGCATCATTGTCGACGTTTTGCCGCTTTTCATGTGCTTTAAAGGCAATTCGAATCTACCTACTGAAATCTGTTTCCTGCAATTCTGCTTGCTTTCAAATCATTTTCGTTGCCTTCCCTCAATTTATTTGTGGACGAGAATTATCATTTATAACTCTGCAGGTGTGTGAATTGCAGTGCCCCTGAGCTCCATTTTTCAACTCGCTTTTTTGGGAGCTGGCCGCAAAAGCGCAGGATGGCCTCAGGACCTATTCTGGTTCCGGGTGGCAGGCTGAGCCTGTGGTTAATTCTTCTTTCTGATGGGAAAATACAGTGACCTGTGCCTGTCCCAACAACTAGAGCTAGTCTCTCATTGGCTCCCCCTCTTCCCGTTCATCCTCAGGACAAATTGCAAGCTGTACGGAACAGGAGGTTAAAAGTGCTGATGCACCAAGTAAGGAGATTTCTAGTAAAGTGGCTGGAATGGCGAACCCGAACACAAGGAGAATAGAAATGAGGTGCGTTTTAGAACCCTTTCTCCATCACACGTTGTACCGTCTTCTGGGTTTCTCATGCATGTTTTTGATGTAGGAAGATGCTCTTGAACCGTGAGATTTGGGACCCATGGGATGGGTTCCATGCAGTATTACTTTAAAGGGTCTGCGTTTGCTCACACAACCTTACCAAACCTCTCTTCCCCAAGAGTGTCCAGCCTTATGTCTCATCCATCTGAGGGTCTAGAAATGATCAATCCAGGTTGCATCACAGCCCCTGAACTAATTTTGTAAGTATTTCTCTCTCTATAACTGTCCTTGTTTCATGGTTTTTAAATTTCTTTTTATAATGGGGTTTAGCTGCTTTTCACTGCTGTGTTTATGCCGCTTTACTCCCACTGGACACACTAACAGAGATATATCAATGCATAGGTTTTAAGATTCTTACTAGTCAAATATATTCTTGTGCGGTGAATAGGGTTTGTAGAGTCCAGTTCACTCAGCAAGGGGTAGGTCTTGTCTATTACATATTGGGTTTATGGAACGGTATTTGAGCTAATTTGAAACCTTTGTTTTATGCATCACCCCACCTCACCTTTCCCGTTAAGCAGCCATAGTGTGTTTTCTAAACGTGTGACTCTGTTCTGTTTTGTAATTCAGTTCAAGTGTAGCGCTTTTTACATTCCCTCTATAAGTGATAGATTATGATAAGTGTTTTTTTCGGTGTGACTTATTTCACTTAGAATCATCGTACCTTAATCCACTCATCATGCTGCTACTACCCTTATGACATTCATTTCATGGCTGAGTGATATTCCATTGTACATAAGGACCACAACTTTTTGATCCATTTTTCGCTTTCCTGGGATATTTAACGTGGAATGAAGTGGAGGTCTTTTTCAACACAGCAGCCCTAAACTTTGAGGTGCTTGTATCTTGCTGATTTTTAATTTTCCGAATTTATACCCCCATGAGTGGAAGTGCCCTACGTTCTCTACGCTGTGTTTTTTACATGTTTCAGGACACTCCGTACACTTCTCCAGAGTGACTGTTGGCAATTTACATCCCGCCCATCAGTGTAGCAAGGCTCCCATTTCTGCATGGCCTATTCTGCATTTCTGGTTTTGACACATTTTTCAGCATGGCCCTTTTGACCGATGGGAAGCGAGACTTCTTTGTAGCACTGATTTGCCTTTTCAGGTTGCTTGGTTGGCCAAAAAGGGCGTATGCGTTTTTTCCTGAATATATTCAGGAAAAAACGCATACGCCCTTTTTGGCCAAGGGCATCATTGTCAACGTTTTGCCGCTTTTCATGTGCTTTAAAGGCGATTCGAATCTACCTCCTGAAATCTGTTTCCTGCAATTCTGCCTTGCTTTCAAATCCTCTTCTTTGCCTTCCCTCAATATATTTGTGGACGAGAGTTATCATTTATAACTCTGCAGGTTTGTGAATTGCAGTGCCCTGCAGCTCCATTTTACAACTCGCTTTTTTGGGAGCTGGCCGCAAAAGCGCAGGATGGCTTCAGGCCCTGTTCTGGTTCCGGGGGGCAGGCTGAGCCTGTGGTTAATTCTTCTTCCTGATGGGAAAATAGAGTGACCTGTGCCTGTCCCAACACCAAGAGCTAGTCTCTCATTGGTTCCCCGTCTTCCCGTTCATCCTCAGGACAAATTGCAACCTGTACGGAACAGGAGGTTAACGGTGCTGATGCTCCAAGTAGGGAGATTGCTAGTAAAGTGGCTGGAATGGCGAACCCGAGCACAAGGAGATGAGAAATGAGGTGTGTTTTAGAAACCTTTCCCCATCACACGGTGTACCATCTTCTGGGTTTCTCATTCATGTTTTCGATGTAGGAAGATGCCCTTGAACCTGGAGATTTGGGACCCATGCGATGGGTACCACGCAGTATTACTTTAAAGTGTCTGTGTTTGCTCACCCAACCTCACCAAACCTCTCAGCCCGAAGAGTGTCCACCCTTATGTCTCATCCAGTTGTGGGTGTAGATATGGTCAATCCAGGTTGCATCACAGCCCCTGAACGAATTGGGTAAGAATTTCTCTCTCTTTCCCTGTCTTTGTTTCATGGGTTTATAAAAGTAATTTATTTTTATAATGGGGTTTAGCTGCTTTTCACGGCTGTGTTTATGCCGCTTTACACCCACTTGACACACTAACAGAGATGTATGTATTGATATACATAGGTTTTAAGATTATTACTAGTCAGATATATTCTTGTGTGGTGAATCGGGCGTGTTGAGTCCAGTTCTCTGAGCAAGGAGTAGGTCTTGTCTATTACATATTGGGTTTATGGAACGATATCTGAGCTAATTTGAAACTCTTGTTTTATGTATCACCCCACCTCACCTTTCCCGTTAAGCAGCCATAGTGTGTTTTCTGCATGTGTGACTCTGTTCTGTTTTGTAATTCAGTTCAAGTGTAACGGTTTTTACCTTCCCTCTATAAGTGACACCTTATGAGAAGTGTCCTTTTCTGTGTGACTTATTTCACTTAGAATCGTCGTACCTAAATCCACTCATCATGCTGCTACTAGCCTTATGAGATTGATTTCATGGCTGAGTGATATTCCATTGTACATAAGGACCACAACTTCTTTATCCATTTTTCTCCTTCCTGGGATATTTAAGGTGGAATGTAGTGGAGTTCCTTGTCAACAGAGCAGCCCTAAACTTTGGGGTGCTTGTGTCTTGCTGATTTTCAATTTTCCCACTTTATACCCCCATGCGTGGAAGTGCCCTATGCTCTCTAAGCTGTGTTTTTTAGATGTTTCAGGACACACCGTACACTTCTCCAGAGTGGCTGTTGGCAATTTACATCCCGCCCATCAGTGTAGCAAGGCTCCCATTTCTCCATGGCCTGTCCTGCATTTCTGGTTTTGACACTTTTTTCAGCATGGCCCTTTTGACCGATGGGAAGCGAGACTTCTTTGTAGCGCTGATTTGCCTTTCCAGGTTGCTTGGTTGGCCAAAAAGGGCGTATGCGTTTTTTCCTGAATATATTCAGGAAAAAACGCATACGCTCTTTTTGGCCAAGGGCATCATTGTCAACGTTTTGCCGCTTTTCATGTGCTTTAAAGGCGATTCGAATCTACCTCTTGAAATCTGTTTCCTGCAATTCTGCTTTGGTTTCAATTCCTCGTCTTTGCCTTCCCTCAATATATTTGTGGACGAGAGTTATCATTTATAACTCTGCAGGTTTGTGAATTGCAGTGCCCTGTAGCTCCATTTTACAACTTGCTTTTTTGGGAGGTGGCCGCAAAAGCACAGGATGGCTTCAGGCCCTGATCTGGTTCCGGGGTGCAGGCTGAGCCTGTGGTTAATTCTTCTTCCTGATGGGAAAATAGAGTGACCTGTGCCTGTCCCAACACCAAGATCTAGTCTCTCATTGGTTCCCCGTCTTCCCGTTCATCCTCAGGACAAATTGCAAGCTGTACGGAACAGGAGGTTAAAGGTGCTGATGCTCCAAGTAGGGAGATTGCTAGTAAAGTGGCTGGAATGGCGAACCCGAGCACAAGGAGATGAGAAATGAGGTGCGTTTTAGAAACCTTTCCCCATCACACGGTGTACCATTTTCTGGGTTTCTCATTCATGTTTTCGATGTAGGAAGATGCCCTTGAACCTGGAGATTTGGGACCCATGTGATGGGTACCACGCAGTATTACTTTAAAGGGTCTGCGTTTGCTCACCCAACCTCACCAAACCTCTCAGCCCCAAGAGTGTCCACCCTTATGTCTCATCCAGCTGTGGGTCTAGATATGGTCAATCCAGGTTGCATCACAGCCCCTGAACGAATTGTGTAAGAATTTCTCTCTCTTTCCCTGTCTTTGTTTCATGGGTTTTTAAAAGTAATTTATTTTTATAATGGGGTTTAGCTGCTTTTCACGGCTGTGTTTATGCCGCTTTACACCCACTTGACACACTAACAGAGATGTATGTATTGATATAAATAGGTTTTAAGATTATTACTAGTCAGATATATTCTTGTGTGGTGAATCGGGCGTGTTGAGTCCAGTTCTCTGAGCAAGGAGTAGGTCTTGTCTATTACATATTGGGTTTATAGAATGGTATCTGAGCTAATTTGAAACTCTTGTTTTATGTATCACCCCACCTCACCTTTCCCGTTAAGCAGCCATAGTGTGTTTTCTGCATGTGTGACTCTGTTCTGTTTTGTAATTCAGTTCAAGTGTAACGGTTTTTACATTCCCTCTATAAGTGAAACCTTATGAGAAGTGTCCTTTTCTGTGTGACTTATTTCACTTAGAATCGTCGTACCTAAATCCACTCATCATGCTGCTACTAGCCTTATGACATTGATTTCATGGCTGAGTGATATTCCATTGTACATAAGGACCACAACTTCTTTATCCATTTTTCTCCTTCCTGGGATATTTAAGGTGGAATGTAGTGGAGTTCCTTGTCAACAGAGCAGCCCTAAACTTTGGGGTGCTTGTGTCTTGCTGATTTTCAATTTTCCCACTTTATCCCCCCATGCGTGGAAGTGCCCTATGCTCTCTAAGCTGTGTTTTTTAGATGTTTCAGGACACACCGTACACTTCTCCAGAGTGGCTGTTGGCAATTTACATCCCGCCCATCAGTGTAGCAAGGCTCCCATTTCTCCATGGCCTGTCCTGCATTTCTGGTTTTGACACTTTTTTCAGCATGGCCCTTTTGACCGATGGGAAGCGAGACTTCTTTGTAGCGCTGATTTGCCTTTCCAGGTTGCTTGGTTGGCCAAAAAGGGCGTATGCGTTTTTTCCTGAATATATTCAGGAAAAAACGCATACGCCCTTTTTGGCCAAGGGCATCATTGTCAACGTTTTGCCGCTTTTCATGTGCTTTAAAGGCGATTCGAATCTACCTCTTGAAATCTGTTTCCTGCAATTCTGCTTTGATTTCAATTCCTCGTCTTTGCCTTCCCTCAATATATTTCTGGACGAGAGTTATCATTTATAACTCTGCAGGTTTGTGAATTGCAGTGCCCTGTAGCTCCATTTTACAACTTGCTTTTTTGGGAGGTGGCCGCAAAAGCGCAGGATGGCTTCAGGCCCTGATCTGGTTATGGGGTGCAGGCTGAGCCTGTGGTTAATTCTTCTTCCTGATGGGAAAATAGAGTGACCTGTGCCTGTCCCAACACCAAGAGCTAGTCTCTCATTGGTTCCCCGTCTTCCCGTTCATCCTCAGGACAAATTGCAAGCTGTACGGAACAGGAGGTTAACGGTGCTGATGCTCCAAGTAGGGAGATTGCTAGTAAAGTGGCTGGAATGGCGAACCCGAGCACAAGGAGATGAGAAATGAGGTGCGTTTTAGAAACCTTTCCCCATCACACGGTGTACCATCTTCTGGGTTTCTCATTCATGTTTTCGATGTAGGAAGATGCCCTTGAACCTGGAGATTTGGGACCCATGCGATGGGTACCACGCAGTATTACTTTAAAGTGTCTGTGTTTGCTCACCCAACCTCACCAAACCTCTCAGCCCGAAGAGTGTCCACCCTTATGTCTCATCCAGCTGTGGGTGTAGATATGGTCAATCCAGGTTGCATCACAGCCCCTGAACGAATTGGGTAAGAATTTCTCTCTCTTTCCCTGTCTTTGTTTCATGGGTTTATAAAAGTAATTTATTTTTATAATGGGGTTTAGCTGCTTTTCACGGCTGTGTTTATGCCGCTTTACACCCACTTGACACACTAACAGAGATGTATGTATTGATATACATAGGTTTTAAGATTATTACTAGTCAGATATATTCTTGTGTGGTGAATCGGGCGTGTTGAGTCCAGTTCTCTGAGCAAGGAGTAGGTCTTGTCTATTACATATTGGGTTTATAGAACGGTATCTGAGCTAATTTGAAACTCTTGTTTTATGTATCACCCCACATCACCTTTCCCGTTAAGCAGCCATAGTGTGTTTTCTGCATGTGTGACTCTGTTCTGTTTTGTAATTCAGTTCAAGTGTAACGGTTTTTACATTCCCTCTATAAGTGACACCTTATGAGAAGTGTCCTTTTCTGTGTGACTTATTTCACTTAGAATCGTCGTACCTAAATCCACTCATCATGCTGCTATTAGCCTTATGACATTGATTTCATGGCTGAGTGATATTCCATTGTACATAAGGACCACAACTTCTTTATCCGTTTTTCTCCTTCCTGGGATATTTAAGGTGGAATGTAGTGGAGTTCCTTGTCAACAGAGCAGTCCTAAACTTTGGGGTGCTTGTGTCTTGCTGATTTTCAATTTTCCCACTTTATACCCCCATGCGTGGAAGTGCCCTATGCTCTCTAAGCTGTGTTTTTTAGATGTTTCAGGACACACCGTACACTTCTCCAGAGTGGCTGTTGGCAATTTACATCCCGCCCATCAGTGTAGCAAGGCTCCCATTTCTCCATGGCCTGTCCTGCATTTCTGGTTTTGACACTTTTTTCAGCATGGCCCTTTTGACCGATGGGAAGCGAGACTTCTTTGTAGCGCTGATTTGCCTTTCCAGGTTGCTTGGTTGGCCAAAAAGGGCGTATGCGTTTTTTCCTGAATATATTCAGGAAAAAACGCATACGCTCTTTTTGGCCAAGGGCATCATTGTCAACGTTTTGCCGCTTTTCATGTGCTTTAAAGGCGATTCGAATCTACCTCTTGAAATCTGTTTCCTGCAATTCTGCTTTGGTTTCAATTCCTCGTCTTTGCCTTCCCTCAATATATTTGTGGACGAGAGTTATCATTTATAACTCTGCAGGTTTGTGAATTGCAGTGCCCTGTAGCTCCATTTTACAACTTGCTTTTTTGGGAGGTGGCCGCAAAAGCACAGGATGGCTTCAGGCCCTGATCTGGTTCCGGGGTGCAGGCTGAGCCTGTGGTTAATTCTTCTTCCTGATGGGAAAATAGAGTGACCTGTGCCTGTCCCAACACCAAGATCTAGTCTCTCATTGGTTCCCCGTCTTCCCGTTCATCCTCAGGACAAATTGCAAGCTGTACGGAACAGGAGGTTAAAGGTGCTGATGCTCCAAGTAGGGAGATTGCTAGTAAAGTGGCTGGAATGGCGAACCCGAGCACAAGGAGATGAGAAATGAGGTGCGTTTTAGAAACCTTTCCCCATCACACGGTGTACCATTTTCTGGGTTTCTCATTCATGTTTTCGATGTAGGAAGATGCCCTTGAACCTGGAGATTTGGGACCCATGTGATGGGTACCACGCAGTATTACTTTAAAGGGTCTGCGTTTGCTCACCCAACCTCACCAAACCTCTCAGCCCCAAGAGTGTCCACCCTTATGTCTCATCCAGCTGTGGGTCTAGATATGGTCAATCCAGGTTGCATCACAGCCCCTGAACGAATTGTGTAAGAATTTCTCTCTCTTTCCCTGTCTTTGTTTCATGGGTTTTTAGAAGTAATTTATTTTTATAATGGGGTTTAGCTGCTTTTCACGGCTGTGTTTATGCCGCTTTACACCCACTTGACACACTAACAGAGATGTATGTATTGATATAAATAGGTTTTAAGATTATTACTAGTCAGATATATTCTTGTGTGGTGAATCGGGCGTGTTGAGTCCAGTTCTCTGAGCAAGGAGTAGGTCTTGTCTATTACATATTGGGTTTATAGAATGGTATCTGAGCTAATTTGAAACTCTTGTTTTATGTATCACCCCACCTCACCTTTCCCGTTAAGCAGCCATAGTGTGTTTTCTGCATGTGTGACTCTGTTCTGTTTTGTAATTCAGTTCAAGTGTAACGGTTTTTACATTCCCTCTATAAGTGACACCTTATGAGAAGTGTCCTTTTCTGTGTGACTTATTTCACTTAGAATCGTCGTACCTAAATCCACTCATCATGCTGCTACTAGCCTTATGACATTGATTTCATGGCTGAGTGATATTCCATTGTACATAAGGACCACAACTTCTTTATCCATTT
The DNA here is from genome assembly GCF_965194825.1 of Balaenoptera physalus. NCBI lineage: Eukaryota > Metazoa > Chordata > Mammalia > Artiodactyla > Balaenopteridae > Balaenoptera > Balaenoptera physalus. The sequence continues at coordinate 292,202 of NW_028126334.1, forward strand.
TTCTCCTTCCTGGGATATTTAAGGTGGAATGTAGTGGAGTTCCTTGTCAACAGAGCAGCCCTAAACTTTGGGGTGCTTGTGTCTTGCTGATTTTCAATTTTCCCACTTTATACCCCCATGCGTGGAAGTGCCCTATGCTCTCTAAGCTGTGTTTTTTAGATGTTTCAGGACACACCGTACACTTCTCCAGAGTGGCTGTTGGCAATTTACATCCCGCCCATCAGTGTAGCAAGGCTCCCATTTCTCCATGGCCTGTCCTGCATTTCTGGTTTTGACACTTTTTTCAGCATGGCCCTTTTGACCGATGGGAAGCGAGACTTCTTTGTAGCGCTGATTTGCCTTTCCAGGTTGCTTGGTTGGCCAAAAAGGGCGTATGCGTTTTTTCCTGAATATATTCAGGAAAAAACGCATACGCTCTTTTTGGCCAAGGGCATCATTGTCAACGTTTTGCCGCTTTTCATGTGCTTTAAAGGCGATTCGAATCTACCTCTTGAAATCTGTTTCCTGCAATTCTGCTTTGGTTTCAATTCCTCGTCTTTGCCTTCCCTCAATATATTTGTGGACGAGAGTTATCATTTATAACTCTGCAGGTTTGTGAATTGCAGTGCCCTGTAGCTCCATTTTACAACTTGCTTTTTTGGGAGGTGGCCGCAAAAGCACAGGATGGCTTCAGGCCCTGATCTGGTTCCGGGGTGCAGGCTGAGCCTGTGGTTAATTCTTCTTCCTGATGGGAAAATAGAGTGACCTGTGCCTGTCCCAACACCAAGATCTAGTCTCTCATTGGTTCCCCGTCTTCCCGTTCATCCTCAGGACAAATTGCAAGCTGTACGGAACAGGAGGTTAAAGGTGCTGATGCTCCAAGTAGGGAGATTGCTAGTAAAGTGGCTGGAATGGCGAACCCGAGCACAAGGAGATGAGAAATGAGGTGCGTTTTAGAAACCTTTCCCCATCACACGGTGTACCATTTTCTGGGTTTCTCATTCATGTTTTCGATGTAGGAAGATGCCCTTGAACCTGGAGATTTGGGACCCATGTGATGGGTACCACGCAGTATTACTTTAAAGGGTCTGCGTTTGCTCACCCAACCTCACCAAACCTCTCAGCCCCAAGAGTGTCCACCCTTATGTCTCATCCAGCTGTGGGTCTAGATATGGTCAATCCAGGTTGCATCACAGCCCCTGAACGAATTGTGTAAGAATTTCTCTCTCTTTCCCTGTCTTTGTTTCATGGGTTTTTAAAAGTAATTTATTTTTATAATGGGGTTTAGCTGCTTTTCACGGCTGTGTTTATGCCGCTTTACACCCACTTGACACACTAACAGAGATGTATGTATTGATATAAATAGGTTTTAAGATTATTACTAGTCAGATATATTCTTGTGTGGTGAATCGGGCGTGTTGAGTCCAGTTCTCTGAGCAAGGAGTAGGTCTTGTCTATTACATATTGGGTTTATAGAATGGTATCTGAGCTAATTTGAAACTCTTGTTTTATGTATCACCCCACCTCACCTTTCCCGTTAAGCAGCCATAGTGTGTTTTCTGCATGTGTGACTCTGTTCTGTTTTGTAATTCAGTTCAAGTGTAACGGTTTTTACATTCCCTCTATAAGTGAAACCTTATGAGAAGTGTCCTTTTCTGTGTGACTTATTTCACTTAGAATCGTCGTACCTAAATCCACTCATCATGCTGCTACTAGCCTTATGACATTGATTTCATGGCTGAGTGATATTCCATTGTACATAAGGACCACAACTTCTTTATCCATTTTTCTCCTTCCTGGGATATTTAAGGTGGAATGTAGTGGAGTTCCTTGTCAACAGAGCAGCCCTAAACTTTGGGGTGCTTGTGTCTTGCTGATTTTCAATTTTCCCACTTTATACCCCCATGCGTGGAAGTGCCCTATGCTCTCTACGCTGTGTTTTTTAGATGTTTCAGGACACACCGTACACTTCTCCAGAGTGGCTGTTGGCAATTTACATCCCGCCCATCAGTGTAGCAAGGCTCCCATTTCTCCATGGCCTGTCCTGCATTTCTGGTTTTGACACTTTTTTCAGCATGGCCCTTTTGACCGATGGGAAGCGAGACTTCTTTGTAGCGCTGATTTGCCTTTCCAGGTTGCTTGGTTGGCCAAAAAGGGCGTATGCGTTTTTTCCTGAATATATTCAGGAAAAAACACATACGCCCTTTTTGGCCAAGGGCATCATTGTCAACGTTTTGCCGCTTTTCATGTGCTTTAAAGGCGATTCGAATCTACCTCTTGAAATCTGTTTCCTGCAATTCTGCTTTGATTTCAATTCCTCGTCTTTGCCTTCCCTCAATATATTTCTGGACGAGAGTTATCATTTATAACTCTGCAGGTTTGTGAATTGCAGTGCCCTGTAGCTCCATTTTACAACTTGCTTTTTTGAGAGGTGGCCGCAAAAGCGCAGGATGGCTTCAGGCCCTGATCTGGTTATGGGGTGCAGGCTGAGCCTGTGGTTAATTCTTCTTCCTGATGGGAAAATAGAGTGACCTGTGCCTGTCCCAACACCAAGAGCTAGTCTCTCATTGGTTCCCCGTATTCCCGTTCATCCTCAGGACAAATTGCAAGCTGTACGGAACAGGAGGTTAACGGTGCTGATGCTCCAAGTAGGGAGATTGCTAGTAAAGTGGCTGGAATGGCGAACCCGAGCACAAGGAGATGAGAAATGAGGTGCGTTTTAGAAACCTTTCCCCATCACACGGTGTACCATCTTCTGGGTTTTTCATTCATGTTTTCGATGTAGGAAGATGCCCTTGAACCTGGAGATTTGGGACCCATGCGATGAGTACCACGCAGTATTACTTTAAAGGGTCTGCGTTTGCTCACCCAACCTCACCAAACCTCTCAGCCCCAAGAGTGTCCACCCTTATGTCTCATCCAGCTGTGGGTCTAGATATGGTCAATCCAGGTTGCATCACAGCCCCTGAACGAATTGTGTAAGAATTTCTCTCTCTTTCCCTGTCTTTGTTTCATGGGTTTTTAAAAGTAATTTATTTTTATAATGGGGTTTAGCTGCTTTTCACGGCTGTGTTTATGCCGCTTTACACCCACTTGACACACTAACAGAGATGTATGTATTGATATAAATAGGTTTTAAGATTATTACTAGTCAGATATATTCTTGTGTGGTGAATCGGGCGTGTTGAGTCCAGTTCTCTGAGCAAGGAGTAGGTCTTGTCTATTACATATTGGGTTTATAGAACGGTATCTGAGCTAATTTGAAACTCTTGTTTTATGTATCACCCCACCTCACCTTTCCCGTTAAGCAGCCATAGTGTGTTTTCTGCATGTGTGACTCTGTTCTGTTTTGTAATTCAGTTCAAGTGTAACGGTTTTTACATTCCCTCTATAAGTGACACCTTATGAGAAGTGTCCTTTTCTGTGTGACTTATTTCACTTAGAATCGTCGTACCTAAATCCACTCATCATGCTGCTATTAGCCTTATGACATTGATTTCATGGCTGAGTGATATTCCATTGTACATAAGGACCACAACTTCTTTATCCGTTTTTCTCCTTCCTGGGATATTTAAGGTGGAATGTAGTGGAGTTCCTTGTCAACAGAGCAGTCCTAAACTTTGGGGTGCTTGTGTCTTGCTGATTTTCAATTTTCCCACTTTATACCCCCATGCGTGGAAGTGTCCTATGCTCTCTAAGCTGTGTTTTTTAGATGTTTCAGGACACACCGTACACTTCTCCAGAGTGGCTGTTGGCAATTTACATCCCGCCCATCAGTGTAGCAAGGCTCCCATTTCTCCATGGCCTGTCCTGCATTTCTGGTTTTGACACTTTTTTCAGCATGGCCCTTTTGACCGATGGGAAGCGAGACTTCTTTGTAGCACTGATTTGCCTTTCCAGGTTGCTTGGTTGGCCAAAAAGGGCGTATGCGTTTTTTCCTGAATATATTCAGGAAAAAACGCATACGCACTTTTTGGCCAAGGGCATCATTGTCAACGTTTTGCCGCTTTTCATGTGCTTTAAAGGCGATTCGAATCTACCTCTTGAAATCTGTTTCCTGCAATTCTGCTTTGGTTTCAATTCCTCGTCTTTGCCTTCCCTCAATATATTTGTGGACGAGAGTTATCATTTATAACTCTGCAGGTTTGTGAATTGCAGTGCCCTGTAGCTCCATTTTACAACTTGCTTTTTTGGGAGGTGGCCGCAAAAGCGCAGGATGGCTTCAGGCCCTGATCTGGTTCCGGGGTGCAGGCTGAGCCTGTGGTTAATTCTTCTTCCTGATGGGAAAATAGAGTGACCTGTGCCTGTCCCAACACCAAGAGCTAGTCTCTCATTGGTTCCCCGTCTTCCCGTTCATCCTCAGGACAAATTGCAAGCTGTACGGAACAGGAGGTTAAAGGTGCTGATGCTCCAAGTAGGGAGATTGCTAGTAAAGTGGCTGGAATGGCGAACCCGAGCACAAGGAGATGAGAAATGAGGTGTGTTTTAGAAACCTTTCCCCATCACACGGTGTACCATCTTCTGGGTTTCTCATTCATGTTTTCGATGTAGGAAGATGCCCTTGAACCTGGAGATTTGGGACCCATGCGATGGGTACCACGCAGTATTACTTTAAAGGGTCTGCGTTTGCTCACCCAACCTCACCAAACCTCTCAGCCCCAAGAGTGTCCACCCTTATGTCTCATCCAGCTGTGGGTCTAGATATGGTCAATCCAGGTTGCATCACAGCCCCTGAACGAATTGGGTAAGAATTTCTCTCTCTTTCCCTGTCTTTGTTTCATGGGTTTATAAAAGTAATTTATTTTTATAATGGGGTTTAGCTGCTTTTCACGGCTGTGTATATGCCGCTTTACACCCACTTGACACAATAACAGAGATGTATGTATTGATATACATAGGTTTTAAGATTATTACTAGTCAGATATATTCTTGTGTGGTGAATCGGGCGTGTTGAGTCCAGTTCTCTGAGCAAGGAGTAGGTCTTGTCTATTACATATTGGGTTTATGGAACGGTATCTGAGCTAATTTGAAACTCTTGTTTTATGTATCACCCCACCTCACCTTTCCCGTTAAGCAGCCATAGTGTGTTTTCTGCATGTGTGACTCTGTTCTGTTTTGTAATTCAGTTCAAGTGTAACGGTTTTTACATTCCCTCTATAAGTGACACCTTATGAGAAGTGTCCTTTTCTGTGTGACTTATTTCACTTAGAATCGTCGTACCTAAATCCACTCATCATGCTGCTACTAGCCTTATGACATTGATTTCATGGCTGAGTGATATTCCATTGTACATAAGGACCACAACTTCTTTATCCATTTTTCTCCTTCCTGGGATATTTAAGGTGGAATGTAGTGGAGTTCCTTGTCAACAGAGCAGCCCTAAACTTTGGGGTGCTTGTGTCTTGCTGATTTTCAATTTTCCCACTTTATCCCCCCATGCGTGGAAGTGCCCTATGCTCTCTAAGCTGTGTTTTTTAGATGTTTCAGGACACACTGTACACTTCTCCAGAGTGGCTGTTGGCAATTTACATCCCGCCCATCAGTGTAGCAAGGCTCCCATTTCTCCATGGCCTGTCCTGCATTTCTGGTTTTGACACTGTTTTCAGCATGGCCCTTTTGACCGATGGGAAGCGAGACTTCTTTGTAGCGCTGATTTGCCTTTCCGGGTTGCTTGGTTGGCCAAAAAGGGCGTATGCGTTTTTTCCTGAATATATTCAGGAAAAAACGCATACGCCCTTTTTGGCCAAGGGCATCATTGTCAACGTTTTGCCGCTTTTCATGTGCTTTAAAGGCGATTCGAATCTACCTCTTGAAATCTGTTTCCTGCAATTCTGCTTTGATTTCAATTCCTCGTCTTTGCCTTCCCTCAATATATTTCTGGACGAGAGTTATCATTTATAACTCTGCAGGTTTGTGAATTGCAGTGCCCTGTAGCTCCATTTTACAACTTGCTTTTTTGGGAGGTGGCCGCAAAAGCGCAGGATGGCTTCAGGCCCTGTTCTGGTTCCGGGGGGCAGGCTGAGCCTGTGGTTAATTCTTCTTCCTGATGGGAAAATAGAGTGACCTGTGCCTGTCCCAACACCAAGAGCTAGTCTCTCATTGGTTCCCCGTCTTCCCGTTCATCCTCAGGACAAATTGCAAGCTGTACGGAACAGGAGGTTAAAGGTGCTGATGCTCCAAGTAGGGAGATTGCTAGTAAAGTGGCTGGAATGGCGAACCCGAGCACAAGGAGATGAGAAATGAGGTGCGTTTTAGAAACCTTTCCCCATCACACGGTGTACCATCTTCTGGGTTTCTCATTCTTGTTTTCGATGTAGGAAGATGCCCTTGAACCTGGAGATTTGGGACCCATGCGATGGGTACCACGCAGTATTACTTTAAAGGGTCTGCGTTTGCTCACCCAACCTCACCAAACCTCTCAGCCCCAAGAGTGTCCACCCTTATGTCTCATCCAGCTGTGGGTCTAGATATGGTCAATCCAGGTTGCATCACAGCCCCTGAACGAATTGTGTAAGAATTTCTCTCTCTTTCCCTGTCTTTGTTTCATGGGTTTTTAAAAGTAATTTATTTTTATAATGGGGTTTAGCTGCTTTTCACGGCTGTGTTTATGCCGCTTTACACCCACTTGACACACTAACAGGGATGTATGTATTGATATAAATAGGTTTTAAGATTATTACTAGTCAGATATATTCTTGTGTGGTGAATCGGGCGTGTTGAGTCCAGTTCTCTGAGCAAGGAGTAGGTCTTGTCTATTACATATTGGGTTTATAGAACGGTATCTGAGCTAATTTGAAACTCTTGTTTTATGTATCACCCCACATCACCTTTCCCGTTAAGCAGCCATAGTGTGTTTTCTGCATGTGTGACTCTGTTCTGTTTTGTAATTCAGTTCAAGTGTAACGGTTTTTACATTCCCTCTATAAGTGACACCTTATGAGAAGTGTCCTTTTCTGTGTGACTTATTTCACTTAGAATCGTCGTACCTAAATCCACTCATCATGCTGCTATTAGCCTTATGACATTGATTTCATGGCTGAGTGATATTCCATTGTACATAAGGACCACAACTTCTTTATCCGTTTTTCTCCTTCCTGGGATATTTAAGGTGGAATGTAGTGGAGTTCCTTGTCAACAGAGCAGTCCTAAACTTTGGGGTGCTTGTGTCTTGCTGATTTTCAATTTTCCCACTTTATACCCCCATGCGTGGAAGTGCCCTATGCTCTCTAAGCTGTGTTTTTTAGATGTTTCAGGACACACCGTACACTTCTCCAGAGTGACTGTTGGCAATTTACATCCGGCCCATCAGTGTAGCAAGGCTCCCATTTCTCCATGGCCTGTCCTGCATTTCTGGTTTTGACACTTTTTTCAGCATGGCCCTTCTGACCGATGGGAAGCGAGACTTCTTTGTAGCGCTGATTTGCCTTTCCAGGTTGCTTGGTTGGCCAAAAAGGGCGTATGCGATTTTTCCTGAATATATTCAGGAAAAAACGCATACGCACTTTTTGGCCAAGGATATCATTGTCAACGTTTTGCCGCTTTTCATGTGCTTTAAAGGCGATTCGAATCTACCTCTTGAAATCTGTTTCCTGTAATTCTGCTTTGGTTTCAATTCCTCGTCTTTGCCTTCCCTCAATATATTTGTGGACGAGAGTTATCATTTATAACTCTGCAGGTTTGTGAATTGCAGTGCCCTGTAGCTCCATTTTACAACTTGGTTTTTTGGGAGGTGGCCGCAAAAGCACAGGATGGCTTCAGGCCCTGATCTGGTTCCGGGGTGCAGGCTGAGCCTGTGGTTAATTCTTCTTCCTGATGGGAAAATAGAGTGACCTGTGCCTGTCCCAACACCAAGAGCTAGTCTCTCATTGGTTCCCCGTCTTCCCGTTCATCCTCAGGACAAATTGCAAGCTGTACGGAACAGGAGGTTAAAGGTGCTGATGCTCCAAGTAGGGAGATTGCTAGTAAAGTGGCTGGAATGGCGAACCCGAGCACAGGGAGATGAGAAATGAGGTGCGTTTTAGAAACCTTTCCCCATCACACGGTGTACCATTTTCTGGGTTTCTCATTCATGTTTTCGATGTAGGAAGATGCCCTTGAACCTGGAGATTTGGGACCCATGTGATGGGTACCACGCAGTATTACTTTAAAGGGTCTGCGTTTGCTCACCCAACCTCACCAAACCTCTCAGCCCCAAGAGTGTCCACCCTTATGTCTCATCCAGCTGTGGGTCTAGATATGGTCAATCCAGGTTGCATCACAGCCCCTGAACGAATTGTGTAAGAATTTCTCTCTCTTTCCCTGTCTTTGTTTCATGGGTTTTTAAAAGTAATTTATTTTTATAATGGGGTTTAGCTGCTTTTCACGGCTGTGTTTATGCCGCTTTACACCCACTTGACACACTAACAGAGATGTATGTATTGATATAAATAGGTTTTAAGATTATTACTAGTGAGATATATTCTTGTGTGGTGAATCGGGCGTGTTGAGTCCAGTTCTCTGAGCAAGGAGTAGGTCTTGTCTATTACATATTGGGTTTATAGAATGGTATCTGAGCTAATTTGAAACTCTTGTTTTATGTATCACCCCACCTCACCTTTCCCGTTAAGCAGCCATAGTGTGTTTTCTGCATGTGTGACTCTGTTCTGTTTTGTAATTCAGTTCAAGTGTAACGGTTTTTACATTCCCTCTATAAGTGACACCTTATGAGAAGTGTCCTTTTCTGTGTGACTTATTTCACTTAGAATCATCGTACCTAAATCCACTCATCATGCTGCTACTAGCCTTATGACATTGATTTCATGGCTGAGTGATATTCCATTGTACATAAGGACCACAACTTATTTATCCATTTTTCTCCTTCCTGGGATATTTAAGGTGGAATGTAGTGGAGTTCCTTGTCAACAGAGCAGCCCTAAACTTTGGGGTGCTTGTGTCTTGCTGATTTTCAATTTTCCCACTTTATACCCCCATGCGTGGAAGTGCCCTATGCTCTCTAAGCTGTGTTTTTTAGATGTTTCAGGACACACCGTACACTTCTCCAGAGTGGCTGTTGGCAATTTACATCCCGCCCATCAGTGTAGCAAGGCTCCCATTTCTCCATGGCCTGTCCTGCATTTCTGGTTTTGACACTTTTTTCAGCATGGCCCTTTTGACCGATGGGAAGCGAGACTTCTTTGTAGCGCTGATTTGCCTTTCCAGGTTGCTTGGTTGGCCAAAAAGGGCGTATGCATTTTTTCCTGAATATATTCAGAAAAAACGCATACGCCCTTTTTGGCCAAGGGCATCATTGTCAACGTTTTGCCGCTTTTCATGTGCTTTAAAGGCGATTCGAATCTACCTCTTGAAATCTGTTTCCTGCAATTCTGCTTTGATTTCAATTCCTCGTCTTTGCCTTCCCTCAATATATTTCTGGACGAGAGTTATCATTTATAACTCTGCAGGTTTGTGAATTGCAGTGCCCTGTAGCTCCATTTTACAACTTGCTTTTTTGGGAGGTGGCCGCAAAAGCGCAGGATGGCTTCAGGCCCTGTTCTGGTTATGGGGTGCAGGCTGAGCCTGTCGTTAATTCTTCTTCCTGATGGGAAAATAGAGTGACCTGTGCCTGTCCCAACACCAAGACCTAGTCTCTCATTGGTTCCCCGTCTTCCCATTCATCCTCAGGACAAATTGCAAACTGTACGGAACAGAAGGTTAACGGTGCTGATGCTCCAAGTAGGGAGATTGCTAGTAAAGTGGCTGGGATGGCGAACCCGAGCACAAGGAGATGAGAAATGAGGTGCGTTTTAGAAACCTTTCCCCATCACACGGTGTACCATCTTCTGGGTTTTTCATTCATGTTTTCGATGTAGGAAGATGCCCTTGAACCTGGAGATTTGGGACCCATGCGATGAGTACCACACAGTATTACTTTAAAGGGTCTGCGTTTGCTCACCCAACCTCACCAAACCTCTCAGCCCCAAGAGTGTCCACCCTTATGTCTCATCCAGCTGTGGGTCTAGATATGGTCAATCCAGGTTGCATCACAGCCCCTGAACGAATTGGGTAAGAATTTCTCTCTCTTTCCCTGTCTTTGTTTCATGGGTTTTTAAAAGTAATTTATTTTTATAATGGGGTTTAGCTGCTTTTCACGGCTGTGTTTATGCCGCTTTACACCCACTTGACACACTAACAGAGAGATATCAATACATAGGTTTTAAGATTATTACTAGTCAGATATATTCTTGTGTGGTGAATCGGGCGTGTTGAGTCCAGTTCTCTGAGCAAGGAGTAGGTCTTGTCTATTACATATTGGGTTTATGGAATGGTATCTGAGCTAATTTGAAATTCTTGTTTTATGTATCACCCCACCTCACCTTTCCCGTTAAGCAGCCATAGTGTGTTTTCTGCATGTGTGACTCTGTTCTGTTTTGTAATTCAGTTCAAGTGTAACGGTTTTTACATTCCCTCTATAAGTGACACCTTATGAGAAGTGTCCTTTTCTGTGTGACTTATTTCACTTAGAATCGTCGTACCTAAATCCACTCATCATGCTGCTACTAGCCTTATGACATTGATTTCATGGCTGAGTGATATTCCATTGTACATAAGGACCACAACTTCTTTATCCATTTTTCTCCTTCCTGGGATATTTAAGGTGGAATGTAGTGGAGTTCCTTGTCAACAGAGCAGCCCTAAACTTTGGGGTGCTTGTGTCTTGCTGATTTTCAATTTTCCCACTTTAAACCCCCATGCGTGGAAGTGCCCTATGCTCTCTAAGCTGTGTTTTTTAGATGTTTCAGGACACACCGTACACTTCTCCAGAGTGGCTGTTGGCAATTTACATCCCGCCCATCAGTGTAGCAAGGCTCCCATTTCTCCATGGCCTGTCCTGCATTTCTGGTTTTGACACTTTTTTCAGCATGGCCCTTTTGACCGATGGGAAGCGAGACTTCTTTGTAGCGCTGATTTGCCTTTCCAGGTTGCTTGGTTGGCCAAAAAGGGCGTATGCGTTTTTTCCTGAATATATTCAGGAAAAAACGCATACGCCCTTTTTGGCCAAGGGCATCATTGTCAACGTTTTGCCGCTTTTCATGTGCTTTAAAGGCGATTCGAATCTACCTCTTGAAATCTGTTTCCTGCAATTCTGCTTTGATTTCAATTCCTCGTCTTTGCCTTCCCTCAATATATTTGTGGACGAGAGTTATCATTTATATCTCTGCAGGTTTGTGAATTGCAGTGCCCTGTAGCTCCATTTTACAACTTGCTTTTTTGGGAGGTGGCCGCAAAAGCGCAGGATGGCTTCAGGCCCTGATCTGGTTCCGGGGTGCAGGCTGAGCCTGTGGTTAATTCTTCTTCCTGATGGGAAAATAGAGTGACCTGTGCCTGTCCCAACACCAAGAGCTAGTCTCTCATTGGTTCCCCGTCTTCCCGTTCATCCTCAGGACAAATTGCAAGCTGTACGGAACAGGAGGTTAAAGGTGCTGATGCTCCAAGTAGGGAGATTGCTAGTAAAGTGGCTGGAATGGCGAACCCGAGCACAAGGAGATGAGAAATGAGGTGCGTTTTAGAAACCTTTCCCCATCACACGGTGTACCATCTTCTGGGTTTCTCATTCATGTTTTCGATGTAGGAAGATGCCCTTGAACCTGGAGATTTGGGACCCATGCGATGGGTACCACGCAGTAGTACTCTAAAGGGTCTGCGTTTGCTCACCCAACCTCAGCAAACCTCTCAGCCCCAAGAGTGTCCACCCTTATGTCTCATCCAGCTGTGGGTCTAGATATGGTCAATCCAGGTTGCATCACAGCCCCTGAACGAATTGGGTAAGAATTTCTCTCTCTTTCCCTGTCTTTGTTTCATGGGTTTTTAAAAGTAATTTATTTTTATAATGGGGTTTAGCTGCTTTTCACGGCTGTGTTTATGCCGCTTTACACCCACTTGACACACTAACAGAGAGATATCAATACATAGGTTTTAAGATTATTACTAGTCAGATATATTCTTGTGTGGTGAATCTGGCGTGTTGAGCCCAGTTCTCTGAGCAAGGAGTAGGTCTTGTCTATTACATATTGGGTTTATGGAACGGTATCTGAGCTAATTTGAAACTCTTGTTTTATGTATCACCCCACCTCACCTTTCCCGTTAAGCAGCCATAGTGTGTTTTCTGCATGTGTGACTCTGTTCTGTTTTGTAATTCAGTTCAAGTGTAACGGTTTTTACATTCCCTCTATAAGTGACACCTTATGAGAAGTGTCCTTTTCTGTGTGACTTATTTCACTTAGAATCGTCGTACCTAAATCCACTCATCATGCTGCTACTAGCCTTATGACATTGATTTCATGGCTGAGTGATATTCCATTGTACATAAGGACCACAACTTCTTTATCCATTTTTCTCCTTCCTGGGATATTTAAGGTGGAATGTAGTGGAGTTCCTTGTCAACAGAGCAGCCCTAAACTTTGGGGTGCTTGTGTCTTGCTGATTTTCAATTTTCCCACTTTTTACCCCCATGCGTGGAAGTGCCCTATCCTCTCTAAGCTGTGTTTTTTAGATGTTTCAGGACACACCGTACACTTCTCCAGAGTGGCTGTTGGCAATTTACATCCCACCCATCAGTGTAGCAAGGCTCCCATTTCTCCATGGCCTGTCCTGCATTTCTGGTTTTGACACTTTTTTCAGCATGGCCCTTTTGACCGATGGGAAGCGAGACTTCTTTGTAGCGCTGATTTGCCTTTCCAGGTTGCTTGGTTGGCCAAAAAGGGCGTATGCGTTTTTTCCTGAATATATTCAGGAAAAAACGCATACGCCCTTTTTGGCCAAGGGCATCATTGTCAACGTTTTGCCGCTTTTCATGTGCTTTAAAGGCGATTCGAATCTACCTCTTGAAATCTGTTTCCTGCAATTCTGCTTTGGTTTCAATTCCTCGTCTTTGCCTTCCCTCAATATATTTGTGGACGAGAGTTATCATTTATAACTCTGCAGGTTTGTGAATTGCAGTGCCCTGTAGCTCCATTTTACAACTTGCTTTTTTGGGAGGTGGCCGCAAAAGCGCAGGATGGCTTCAGGCCCTGATCTGGTTCCGGGGTGCAGGCTGAGCCTGTGGTTAATTCTTCTTCCTGATGGGAAAATAGAGTGACCTGTGCCTGTCCCAACACCAAGAGCTAGTCTCTCATTGGTTCCCCGTCTTCCCGTTCATCCTCAGGACAAATTGCAAGCTGTACGGAACAGGAGGTTAAAGGTGCTGATGCTCCAAGTAGGGAGATTGCTAGTAAAGTGGCTGGAATGGCGAACCCGAGCACAAGGAGATGAGAAATGAGGTGTGTTTTAGAAACCTTTCCCCATCACACGGTGTACCATCTTCTGGGTTTCTCATTCATGTTTTCGATGTAGGAAGATGCCCTTGAACCTGGAGATTTGAGACCCATGCGATGGGTAACACGCAGTATTACTTTAAAGTGTCTGTGTTTGCTCACCCAACCTCACCAAACCTCTCAGCCCGAAGAGTGTCCACCCTTATGTCTCATCCAGCTGTGGGTCTAGATATGGTCAATCCAGGTTGCATCACAGCCCCTGAACGAATTGGGTAAGAATTTCTCTCTCTTTCCCTGTCTTTGTTTCATGGGTTTATAAAAGTAATTTATTTTTATAATGGGGTTTAGCTGCTTTTCACGGCTGTGTTTATGCCGCCTTACACCCACTTGACACACTAACAGAGATGTATGTATTGATATACATAGGTTTTAAGATTATTACTAGTCAGATATATTCTTGTGTGGTGAATCGGGCGTGTTGAGTCCAGTTCTCTGAGCAAGGAGTAGGTCTTGTCTATTACATATTGGGTTTATGGAACGGTATCTGAGCTAATTTGAAACTCTTGTTTTATGTATCACCCCACCTCACCTTTCCCGTTAAGCAGCCATAGTGTGTTTTCTGCATGTGTGACTCTGTTCTGTTTTGTAATTCAGTTCAAGTGTAACGGTTTTTACATTCCCTCTATAAGTGACACCTTATGAGAAGTGTCCTTTTCTGTGTGACTTATTTCACTTAGAATCGTCGTACCTAAATCCCCTCATCATGCTGCTACTAGCCTTATGACATTGATTTCATGGCTGAGTGATATTCCATTGTACATAAGGACCACAACTTCTTTATCCATTTTTCTCCTTCCTGGGATATTTAAGGTGGAATGTAGTGGAGTTCCTTGTCAACAGAGCAGCCCTAAACTTTGGGGTGCTTGTGTCTTGCTGATTTTCAATTTTCCCACTTTATCCCCCCATGCGTGGAAGTGCCCTATGCTCTCTAAGCTGTGTTTTTTAGATGTTTCAGGACACACCGTACACTTCTCCACAGTGGCTGTTGGCAATTTACATCCCGCCCATCAGTGTAGCAAGGCTCCCATTTCTCCATGGCCTGTCCTGCATTTCTGGTTTTGACACTTTTTTCAGCATGGCCCTTTTGACCGATGGGAAGCGAGACTTCTTTGTAGCGCTGATTTGCGTTTCCGGGTTGCTTGGTTGGCCAAAAAGGGCGTATGCGTTTTTTCCTGAATATATTCAGGAAAAAACGCATACGCCCTTTTTGGCCAAGGGCATCATTGTCAACGTTTTGCCGCTTTTCATGTGCTTTAAAGGCGATTCGAATCTACCTCTTGAAATCTGTTTCCTGCAATTCTGCTTTGATTTCAATTCCTCGTCTTTGCCTTCCCTCAATATATTTCTGGACGAGAGTTATCATTTATAACTCTGCAGGTTTGTGAATTGCAGTGCCCTGTAGCTCCATTTTACAACTTGCTTTTATGGGAGGTGGCCGCAAAAGCGCAGGATGGCTTCAGGCCCTGTTCTGGTTCCAGGGGGCAGGCTGAGCCTGTGGTTAATTCTTCTTCCTGATGGGAAAATAGAGTGACCTGTGCCTGTCCCAACACCAAGAGCTAGTCTCTCATTGGTTCCCCGTCTTCCCGTTCATCCTCAGGACAAATTGCAAGCTGTACGGAACAGGAGGTTAAAGGTGCTGATGCTCCAAGTAGGGAGATTGCTAGTAAAGTGGCTGGAATGGCGAACCCGAGCACAAGGAGATGAGAAATGAGGTGTGTTTTAGAAACCTTTCCCCATCACACGGTGTACCATCTTCTGGGTTTCTCATTCATGTTTTCGATGTAGGAAGATGCCCTTGAACCTGGAGATTTGGGACCCATGCGATGGGTACCACGCAGTATTACTTTAAAGTGTCTGTGTTTGCTCACCCAACCTCACCAAACCTCTCAGCCCGAAGAGTGTCCATCCTTATGTCTCATCCAGCTGTGGGTCTAGATATGGTCAATCCAGGTTGCATCACAGCCCCTGAACGAATTGGGTAAGAATTTCTCTCTCTTTCCCTGTCTTTGTTTCATGGGTTTATAAAAGTAATTTATTTTTATAATGGGGTTTAGCTGCTTTTCACGGCTGTGTTTATGCCGCTTTACACCCACTTGACACACTAACAGAGATGTATGTATTGATATACATAGGTTTTAAGATTATTACTAGTCAGATATATTCTTGTGTGGTGAATCGGGCGTGTTGAGTCCAGTTCTCTGAGCACGGAGTAGGTCTTGTCTATTACATATTGGGTTTATGGAACGGTATCTGAGCTAATTTGAAACTCTTGTTTTATGTATCACCCCACCTCACCTTTCCCGTTAAGCAGCCATAGTGTGTTTTCTGCATGTGTGACTCTGTTCTGTTTTGTAATTCAGTTCAAGTGTAACGGTTTTTACATTCCCTCTATAAGTGACACCTTATGAGAAGTGTCCTTTTCTGTGTGACTTATTTCACTTAGAATCGTCGTACCTAAATCCACTCATCATGCTGCTACTAGCCTTATGACATTGATTTCATGGCTGAGTGATATTCCATTGTACATAAGGACCACAACTTCTTTATCCATTTTTCTCCTTCCTGGGATATTTAAGGTGGAATGTAGTGGAGTTCCTTGTCAACAGAGCAGCCCTAAACTTTGGGGTGCTTGTGTCTTGCTGATTTTCAATTTTCCCACTTTATCCCCCCATGCGTGGAAGTGCCCTATGCTCTCTAAGCTGTGTTTTTTAGATGTTTCAGGACACACCGTACACTTCTCCAGAGTGGCTGTTGGCAATTTACATCACGCCCATCAGTGTAGCAAGGCTCCCATTTCTCCATGGCCTGTCCTGCATTTCTGGTTTTGACACTTTTTTCAGCATGGCCCTTTTGACCGATGGGAAGCGAGACTTCTTTGTAGCGCTGATTTGCCTTTCCGGGTTGCTTGGTTGGCCAAAAAGGGCGTATGCGTTTTTTCCTGAATATATTCAGGAAAAAACGCATACGCCCTTTTTGGCCAAGGGCATCATTGTCAACGTTTTGCCGCTTTTCATGTGCTTTAAAGGTGATTCGAATCTACCTCTTGAAATCTGTTTCCTGCAATTCTGCTTTGATTTCAATTCCTCGTCTTTGCCTTCCCTCAATATATTTCTGGACGAGAGTTATCATTTATAACTCTGCAGGTTTGTGAATTGCAGTGCCCTGTAGCTCCATTTTACAACTTGCTTTTTTGGGAGGTGGCCGCAAAAGCGCAGGATGGCTTCAGGCCCTGTTCTGGTTCCGGGGGGCAGGCTGAGCCTGTGGTTAATTCTTCTTCCTGATGGGAAAATAGAGTGACCTGTGCCTGTCCCAACACCAAGAGCTAGTCTCTCATTGGTTCCCCGTCTTCCCGTTCATCCTCAGGACAAATTGCAAGCTGTACGGAACAGGAGGTTAAAGGTGCTGATGCTCCAAGTAGGGAGATTGCTAGTAAAGTGGCTGGAATGGCGAACCCGAGCACAAGGAGATGAGAAATGAGGTGCGTTTTAGAAACCTTTCTTCATCACACGGTGTACCATCTTCTGGGTTTCTCATTCATGTTTTCGATGTAGGAAGATGCTCTTGAACCTGGAGATTTGGGACCCATGCGATGGGTACCACGCAGTATTACTTTAAAGGGTCTGCGTTTGCTCACCCAACCTCACCAAACCTCTCAGCCCCAAGAGTGTCCACCCTTATGTCTCATCCAGCTGTGGGTCTAGATATGGTCAATCCAGGTTGCATCACAGCCCCTGAACGAATTGTGTAAGAATTTCTCTCTCTTTCCCTATCTTTGTTTCATGGGTTTTTAAAAGTAATTTATTTTTATAATGGGGTTTAGCTGCTTTTCACGGCTGTGTTTATGCCGCTTTACACCCACTTGACACACTAACAGGGATGTATGTATTGATATAAATAGGTTTTAAGATTATTACTAGTCAGATATATTCTTGTGTGGTGAATCGGGCGTGTTGAGTCCAGTTCTCTGAGCAAGGAGTAGGTCTTGTCTATTACATATTGGGTTTATAGAACGGTATCTGAGCTAATTTGAAACTCTTGTTTTATGTATCACCCCACATCACCTTTCCCGTTAAGCAGCCATAGTGTGTTTTCTGCATGTGTGACTCTGTTCTGTTTTGTAATTCAGTTCAAGTGTAACGGTTTTTACATTCCCTCTATAAGTGACACCTTATGAGAAGTGTCCTTTTCTGTGTGACTTATTTCACTTAGAATCGTCGTACCTAAATCCACTCATCATGCTGCTATTAGCCTTATGACATTGATTTCATGGCTGAGTGATATTCCATTGTACATAAGGACCACAACTTCTTTATCCGTTTTTCTCCTTCCTGGGATATTTAAGGTGGAATGTAGTGGAGTTCCTTGTCAACAGAGCAGTCCTAAACTTTGGGGTGCTTGTGTCTTGCTGATTTTCAATTTTCCCACTTTATACCCCCATGCGTGGAAGTGCCCTATGCTCTCTAAGCTGTGTTTTTTAGATGTTTCAGGACACACCGTACACTTCTCCAGAGTGGCTGTTGGCAATTTACATCCCGCCCATCAGTGTAGCAAGGCTCCCATTTCTCCATGGCCTGTCCTGCATTTCTGGTTTTGACACTTTTTTCAGCATGGCCCTTTTGACCGATGGGAAGCGAGACTTCTTTGTAGCACTGATTTGCCTTTCCAGGTTGCTTGGTTGGCCAAAAAGGGCGTATGCGTTTTTTCCTGAATATATTCAGGAAAAAACGCATACGCACTTTTTGGCCAAGGGCATCATTGTCAACGTTTTGCCGCTTTTCATGTGCTTTAAAGGCGATTCGAATCTACCTCTTGAAATCTGTTTCCTGCAATTCTGCTTTGGTTTCAATTCCTCGTCTTTGCCTTCCCTCAATATATTTGTGGACGAGAGTTATCATTTATAACTCTGCAGGTTTGTGAATTGCAGTGCCCTGTAGCTCCATTTTACAACTTGCTTTTTTGGGAGGTGGCCGCAAAAGCGCAGGATGGCTTCAGGCCCTGATCTGGTTCCGGGGTGCAGGCTGAGCCTGTGGTTAATTCTTCTTCCTGATGGGAAAATAGAGTGACCTGTGCCTGTCCCAACACCAAGAGCTAGTCTCTCATTGGTTCCCCGTCTTCCCGTTCATCCTCAGGACAAATTGCAAGCTGTACGGAACAGGAGGTTAAAGGTGCTGATGCTCCAAGTAGGGAGATTGCTAGTAAAGTGGCTGGAATGGCGAACCCGAGCACAAGGAGATGAGAAATGAGGTGTGTTTTAGAAACCTTTCCCCATCACACGGTGTACCATCTTCTGGGTTTCTCATTCATGTTTTCGATGTAGGAAGATGCCCTTGAACCTGGAGATTTGGGACCCATGCGATGGGTACCACGCAGTATTACTTTAAAGGGTCTGCGTTTGCTCACCCAACCTCACCAAACCTCTCAGCCCCAAGAGTGTCCACCCTTATGTCTCATCCAGCTGTGGGTCTAGATATGGTCAATCCAGGTTGCATCACAGCCCCTGAACGAATTGGGTAAGAATTTCTCTCTCTTTCCCTGTCTTTGTTTCATGGGTTTATAAAAGTAATTTATTTTTATAATGGGGTTTAGCTGCTTTTCACGGCTGTGTATATGCCGCTTTACACCCACTTGACACAATAACAGAGATGTATGTATTGATATACATAGGTTTTAAGATTATTACTAGTCAGATATATTCTTGTGTGGTGAATCGGGCGTGTTGAGTCCAGTTCTCTGAGCAAGGAGTAGGTCTTGTCTATTACATATTGGGTTTATGGAACGGTATCTGAGCTAATTTGAAACTCTTGTTTTATGTATCACCCCACCTCACCTTTCCCGTTAAGCAGCCATAGTGTGTTTTCTGCATGTGTGACTCTGTTCTGTTTTGTAATTCAGTTCAAGTGTAACGGTTTTTACATTCCCTCTATAAGTGACACCTTATGAGAAGTGTCCTTTTCTGTGTGACTTATTTCACTTAGAATCGTCGTACCTAAATCCACTCATCATGCTGCTACTAGCCTTATGACATTGATTTCATGGCTGAGTGATATTCCATTGTACATAAGGACCACAACTTCTTTATCCATTTTTCTCCTTCCTGGGATATTTAAGGTGGAATGTAGTGGAGTTCCTTGTCAACAGAGCAGCCCTAAACTTTGGGGTGCTTGTGTCTTGCTGATTTTCAATTTTCCCACTTTATCCCCCCATGCGTGGAAGTGCCCTATGCTCTCTAAGCTGTGTTTTTTAGATGTTTCAGGACACACTGTACACTTCTCCAGAGTGGCTGTTGGCAATTTACATCCCGCCCATCAGTGTAGCAAGGCTCCCATTTCTCCATGGCCTGTCCTGCATTTCTGGTTTTGACACTGTTTTCAGCATGGCCCTTTTGACCGATGGGAAGCGAGACTTCTTTGTAGCGCTGATTTGCCTTTCCGGGTTGCTTGGTTGGCCAAAAAGGGCGTATGCGTTTTTTCCTGAATATATTCAGGAAAAAACGCATACGCCCTTTTTGGCCAAGGGCATCATTGTCAACGTTTTGCCGCTTTTCATGTGCTTTAAAGGCGATTCGAATCTACCTCTTGAAATCTGTTTCCTGCAATTCTGCTTTGATTTCAATTCCTCGTCTTTGCCTTCCCTCAATATATTTCTGGACGAGAGTTATCATTTATAACTCTGCAGGTTTGTGAATTGCAGTGCCCTGTAGCTCCATTTTACAACTTGCTTTTTTGGGAGGTGGCCGCAAAAGCGCAGGATGGCTTCAGGCCCTGTTCTGGTTCCGGGGGGCAGGCTGAGCCTGTGGTTAATTCTTCTTCCTGATGGGAAAATAGAGTGACCTGTGCCTGTCCCAACACCAAGAGCTAGTCTCTCATTGGTTCCCCGTCTTCCCGTTCATCCTCAGGACAAATTGCAAGCTGTACGGAACAGGAGGTTAAAGGTGCTGATGCTCCAAGTAGGGAGATTGCTAGTAAAGTGGCTGGAATGGCGAACCCGAGCACAAGGAGATGAGAAATGAGGTGCGTTTTAGAAACCTTTCCCCATCACACGGTGTACCATCTTCTGGGTTTCTCATTCTTGTTTTCGATGTAGGAAGATGCCCTTGAACCTGGAGATTTGGGACCCATGCGATGGGTACCACGCAGTATTACTTTAAAGGGTCTGCGTTTGCTCACCCAACCTCACCAAACCTCTCAGCCCCAAGAGTGTCCACCCTTATGTCTCATCCAGCTGTGGGTCTAGATATGGTCAATCCAGGTTGCATCACAGCCCCTGAACGAATTGTGTAAGAATTTCTCTCTCTTTCCCTGTCTTTGTTTCATGGGTTTTTAAAAGTAATTTATTTTTATAATGGGGTTTAGCTGCTTTTCACGGCTGTGTTTATGCCGCTTTACACCCACTTGACACACTAACAGGGATGTATGTATTGATATAAATAGGTTTTAAGATTATTACTAGTCAGATATATTCTTGTGTGGTGAATCGGGCGTGTTGAGTCCAGTTCTCTGAGCAAGGAGTAGGTCTTGTCTATTACATATTGGGTTTATAGAACGGTATCTGAGCTAATTTGAAACTCTTGTTTTATGTATCACCCCACATCACCTTTCCCGTTAAGCAGCCATAGTGTGTTTTCTGCATGTGTGACTCTGTTCTGTTTTGTAATTCAGTTCAAGTGTAACGGTTTTTACATTCCCTCTATAAGTGACACCTTATGAGAAGTGTCCTTTTCTGTGTGACTTATTTCACTTAGAATCGTCGTACCTAAATCCACTCATCATGCTGCTATTAGCCTTATGACATTGATTTCATGGCTGAGTGATATTCCATTGTACATAAGGACCACAACTTCTTTATCCGTTTTTCTCCTTCCTGGGATATTTAAGGTGGAATGTAGTGGAGTTCCTTGTCAACAGAGCAGCCCTAAACTTTGGGGTGCTTGTGTCTTGCTGATTTTCAATTTTCCCACTTTATACCCCCATGCGTGGAAGTGCCCTATGCTCTCTAAGCTGTGTTTTTTAGATGTTTGAGGACACACCGTACACTTCTCCAGAGTGACTGTTGGCAATTTACATCCGGCCCATCAGTGTAGCAAGGCTCCCATTTCTCCATGGCCTGTCCTGCATTTCTGGTTTTGACACTTTTTTCAGCATGGCCCTTCTGACCGATGGGAAGCGAGACTTCTTTGTAGCGCTGATTTGCCTTTCCAGGTTGCTTGGTTGGCCAAAAAGGGCGTATGCGATTTTTCCTGAATATATTCAGGAAAAAACGCATACGCACTTTTTGGCCAAGGATATCATTGTCAACGTTTTGCCGCTTTTCATGTGCTTTAAAGGCGATTCGAATCTACCTCTTGAAATCTGTTTCCTGTAATTCTGCTTTGGTTTCAATTCCTCGTCTTTGCCTTCCCTCAATATATTTGTGGACGAGAGTTATCATTTATAACTCTGCAGGTTTGTGAATTGCAGTGCCCTGTAGCTCCATTTTACAACTTGGTTTTTTGGGAGGTGGCCGCAAAAGCACAGGATGGCTTCAGGCCCTGATCTGGTTCCGGGGTGCAGGCTGAGCCTGTGGTTAATTCTTCTTCCTGATGGGAAAATAGAGTGACCTGTGCCTGTCCCAACACCAAGAGCTAGTCTCTCATTGGTTCCCCGTCTTCCCGTTCATCCTCAGGACAAATTGCAAGCTGTACGGAACAGGAGGTTAAAGGTGCTGATGCTCCAAGTAGGGAGATTGCTAGTAAAGTGGCTGGAATGGCGAACCCGAGCACAGGGAGATGAGAAATGAGGTGCGTTTTAGAAACCTTTCCCCATCACACGGTGTACCATTTTCTGGGTTTCTCATTCATGTTTTCGATGTAGGAAGATGCCCTTGAACCTGGAGATTTGGGACCCATGTGATGGGTACCACGCAGTATTACTTTAAAGGGTCTGCGTTTGCTCACCCAACCTCACCAAACCTCTCAGCCCCAAGAGTGTCCACCCTTATGTCTCATCCAGCTGTGGGTCTAGATATGGTCAATCCAGGTTGCATCACAGCCCCTGAACGAATTGTGTAAGAATTTCTCTCTCTTTCCCTGTCTTTGTTTCATGGGTTTTTAAAAGTAATTTATTTTTATAATGGGGTTTAGCTGCTTTTCACGGCTGTGTTTATGCCGCTTTACACCCACTTGACACACTAACAGAGATGTATGTATTGATATAAATAGGTTTTAAGATTATTACTAGTGAGATATATTCTTGTGTGGTGAATCGGGCGTGTTGAGTCCAGTTCTCTGAGCAAGGAGTAGGTCTTGTCTATTACATATTGGGTTTATAGAATGGTATCTGAGCTAATTTGAAACTCTTGTTTTATGTATCACCCCACCTCACCTTTCCCGTTAAGCAGCCATAGTGTGTTTTCTGCATGTGTGACTCTGTTCTGTTTTGTAATTCAGTTCAAGTGTAACGGTTTTTACATTCCCTCTATAAGTGACACCTTATGAGAAGTGTCCTTTTCTGTGTGACTTATTTCACTTAGAATCATCGTACCTAAATCCACTCATCATGCTGCTACTAGCCTTATGACATTGATTTCATGGCTGAGTGATATTCCATTGTACATAAGGACCACAACTTATTTATCCATTTTTCTCCTTCCTGGGATATTTAAGGTGGAATGTAGTGGAGTTCCTTGTCAACAGAGCAGCCCTAAACTTTGGGGTGCTTGTGTCTTGCTGATTTTCAATTTTCCCACTTTATACCCCCATGCGTGGAAGTGCCCTATGCTCTCTAAGCTGTGTTTTTTAGATGTTTCAGGACACACCGTACACTTCTCCAGAGTGGCTGTTGGCAATTTACATCCCGCCCATCAGTGTAGCAAGGCTCCCATTTCTCCATGGCCTGTCCTGCATTTCTGGTTTTGACACTTTTTTCAGCATGGCCCTTTTGACCGATGGGAAGCGAGACTTCTTTGTAGCGCTGATTTGCCTTTCCAGGTTGCTTGGTTGGCCAAAAAGGGCGTATGCATTTTTTCCTGAATATATTCAGAAAAAACGCATACGCCCTTTTTGGCCAAGGGCATCATTGTCAACGTTTTGCCGCTTTTCATGTGCTTTAAAGGCGATTCGAATCTACCTCTTGAAATCTGTTTCCTGCAATTCTGCTTTGATTTCAATTCCTCGTCTTTGCCTTCCCTCAATATATTTCTGGACGAGAGTTATCATTTATAACTCTGCAGGTTTGTGAATTGCAGTGCCCTGTAGCTCCATTTTACAACTTGCTTTTTTGGGAGGTGGCCGCAAAAGCGCAGGATGGCTTCAGGCCCTGATCTGGTTATGGGGTGTAGGCTGAGCCTGTCGTTAATTCTTCTTCCTGATGGGAAAATAGAGTGACCTGTGCCTGTCCCAACACCAAGACCTAGTCTCTCATTGGTTCCCCGTCTTCCCATTCATCCTCAGGACAAATTGCAAACTGTACGGAACAGAAGGTTAACGGTGCTGATGCTCCAAGTAGGGAGATTGCTAGTAAAGTGGCTGGAATGGCGAACCCGAGCACAAGGAGATGAGAAATGAGGTGCGTTTTAGAAACCTTTCCCCATCACACGGTGTACCATCTTCTGGGTTTTTCATTCATGTTTTCGATGTAGGAAGATGCCCTTGAACCTGGAGATTTGGGACCCATGCGATGAGTACCACACAGTATTACTTTAAAGGGTCTGCGTTTGCTCACCCAACCTCACCAAACCTCTCAGCCCCAAGAGTGTCCACCCTTATGTCTCATCCAGCTGTGGGTCTAGATATGGTCAATCCAGGTTGCATCACAGCCCCTGAACGAATTGGGTAAGAATTTCTCTCTCTTTCCCTGTCTTTGTTTCATGGGTTTTTAAAAGTAATTTATTTTTATAATGGGGTTTAGCTGCTTTTCACGGCTGTGTTTATGCCGCTTTACACCCACTTGACACACTAACAGAGAGATATCAATACATAGGTTTTAAGATTATTACTAGTCAGATATATTCTTGTGTGGTGAATCGGGCGTGTTGAGTCCAGTTCTCTGAGCAAGGAGTAGGTCTTCTCTATTACATATTGGGTTTATGGAATGGTATCTGAGCTAATTTGAAATTCTTGTTTTATGTATCACCCCACCTCACCTTTCCCGTTAAGCAGCCATAGTGTGTTTTCTGCATGTGTGACTCTGTTCTGTTTTGTAATTCAGTTCAAGTGTAACGGTTTTTACATTCCCTCTATAAGTGACACCTTATGAGAAGTGTCCTTTTCTGTGTGACTTATTTCACTTAGAATCGTCGTACCTAAATCCACTCATCATGCTGCTACTAGCCTTATGACATTGATTTCATGGCTGAGTGATATTCCATTGTACATAAGGACCACAACTTCTTTATCCATTTTTCTCCTTCCTGGGATATTTAAGGTGGAATGTAGTGGAGTTCCTTGTCAACAGAGCAGCCCTAAACTTTGGAGTGCTTGTGTCTTGCTGATTTTCAATTTTCCCACTTTAAACCCCCATGCGTGGAAGTGCCCTATGCTCTCTAAGCTGTGTTTTTTAGATGTTTCAGGACACACCGTACACTTCTCCAGAGTGGCTGTTGGCAATTTACATCCCGCCCATCAGTGTAGCAAGGCTCCCATTTCTCCATGGCCTGTCCTGCATTTCTGGTTTTGACACTTTTTTCAGCATGGCCCTTTTGACCGATGGGAAGCGAGACTTCTTTGTAGCGCTGATTTGCCTTTCCAGGTTGCTTGGTTGGCCAAAAAGGGCGTATGCGTTTTTTCCTGAATATATTCAGGAAAAAACGCATACGCCCTTTTTGGCCAAGGGCATCATTGTCAACGTTTTGCCGCTTTTCATGTGCTTTAAAGGCGATTCGAATCTACCTCTTGAAATCTGTTTCCTGCAATTCTGCTTTGGTTTCAATTCCTCGTCTTTGCCTTCCCTCAATATATTTGTGGACGAGAGTTATCATTTATAACTCTGCAGGTTTGTGAATTGCAGTGCCCTGTAGCTCCATTTTACAACTTGCTTTTTTGGGAGGTGGCCGCAAAAGCGCAGGATGGCTTCAGGCCCTGATCTGGTTCCGGGGTGCAGGCTGAGCCTGTGGTTAATTCTTCTTCCTGATGGGAAAATAGAGTGACCTGTGCCTGTCCCAACACCAAGAGCTAGTCTCTCATTGGTTCCCCGTCTTCCCGTTCATCCTCAGGACAAATTGCAAGCTGTACGGAACAGGAGGTTAAAGGTGCTGATGCTCCAAGTAGGGAGATTGCTAGTAAAGTGGCTGGAATGGCGAACCCGAGCACAAGGAGATGAGAAATGAGGTGTGTTTTAGAAACCTTTCCCCATCACACGGTGTACCATCTTCTGGGTTTCTCATTCATGTTTTCGATGTAGGAAGATGCCCTTGAACCTGGAGATTTGAGACCCATGCGATGGGTAACACGCAGTATTACTTTAAAGTGTCTGTGTTTGCTCACCCAACCTCACCAAACCTCTCAGCCCGAAGAGTGTCCACCCTTATGTCTCATCCAGCTGTGGGTCTAGATATGGTCAATCCAGGTTGCATCACAGCCCCTGAACGAATTGGGTAAGAATTTCTCTCTCTTTCCCTGTCTTTGTTTCATGGGTTTATAAAAGTAATTTATTTTTATAATGGGGTTTAGCTGCTTTTCACGGCTGTGTTTATGCCGCCTTACACCCACTTGACACACTAACAGAGATGTATGTATTGATATACATAGGTTTTAAGATTATTACTAGTCAGATATATTCTTGTGTGGTGAATCGGGCGTGTTGAGTCCAGTTCTCTGAGCAAGGAGTAGGTCTTGTCTATTACATATTGGGTTTATGGAACGGTATCTGAGCTAATTTGAAACTCTTGTTTTATGTATCACCCCACCTCACCTTTCCCGTTAAGCAGCCATAGTGTGTTTTCTGCATGTGTGACTCTGTTCTGTTTTGTAATTCAGTTCAAGTGTAACGGTTTTTACATTCCCTCTATAAGTGACACCTTATGAGAAGTGTCCTTTTCTGTGTGACTTATTTCACTTAGAATCGTCGTACCTAAATCCCCTCATCATGCTGCTACTAGCCTTATGACATTGATTTCATGGCTGAGTGATATTCCATTGTACATAAGGACCACAACTTCTTTATCCATTTTTCTCCTTCCTGGGATATTTAAGGTGGAATGTAGTGGAGTTCCTTGTCAACAGAGCAGCCCTAAACTTTGGGGTGCTTGTGTCTTGCTGATTTTCAATTTTCCCACTTTATCCCCCCATGCGTGGAAGTGCCCTATGCTCTCTAAGCTGTGTTTTTTAGATGTTTCAGGACACACCGTACACTTCTCCACAGTGGCTGTTGGCAATTTACATCCCGCCCATCAGTGTAGCAAGGCTCCCATTTCTCCATGGCCTGTCCTGCATTTCTGGTTTTGACACTTTTTTCAGCATGGCCCTTTTGACCGATGGGAAGCGAGACTTCTTTGTAGCGCTGATTTGCGTTTCCGGGTTGCTTGGTTGGCCAAAAAGGGCGTATGCGTTTTTTCCTGAATATATTCAGGAAAAAACGCATACGCCCTTTTTGGCCAAGGGCATCATTGTCAACGTTTTGCCGCTTTTCATGTGCTTTAAAGGCGATTCGAATCTACCTCTTGAAATCTGTTTCCTGCAATTCTGCTTTGATTTCAATTCCTCGTCTTTGCCTTCCCTCAATATATTTCTGGACGAGAGTTATCATTTATAACTCTGCAGGTTTGTGAATTGCAGTGCCCTGTAGCTCCATTTTACAACTTGCTTTTATGGGAGGTGGCCGCAAAAGCGCAGGATGGCTTCAGGCCCTGTTCTGGTTCCAGGGGGCAGGCTGAGCCTGTGGTTAATTCTTCTTCCTGATGGGAAAATAGAGTGACCTGTGCCTGTCCCAACACCAAGAGCTAGTCTCTCATTGGTTCCCCGTCTTCCCGTTCATCCTCAGGACAAATTGCAAGCTGTACGGAACAGGAGGTTAAAGGTGCTGATGCTCCAAGTAGGGAGATTGCTAGTAAAGTGGCTGGAATGGCGAACCCGAGCACAAGGAGATGAGAAATGAGGTGTGTTTTAGAAACCTTTCCCCATCACACGGTGTACCATCTTCTGGGTTTCTCATTCATGTTTTCGATGTAGGAAGATGCCCTTGAACCTGGAGATTTGGGACCCATGCGATGGGTACCACGCAGTATTACTTTAAAGTGTCTGTGTTTGCTCACCCAACCTCACCAAACCTCTCAGCCCGAAGAGTGTCCATCCTTATGTCTCATCCAGCTGTGGGTCTAGATATGGTCAATCCAGGTTGCATCACAGCCCCTGAACGAATTGGGTAAGAATTTCTCTCTCTTTCCCTGTCTTTGTTTCATGGGTTTATAAAAGTAATTTATTTTTATAATGGGGTTTAGCTGCTTTTCACGGCTGTGTTTATGCCGCTTTACACCCACTTGACACACTAACAGAGATGTATGTATTGATATACATAGGTTTTAAGATTATTACTAGTCAGATATATTCTTGTGTGGTGAATCGGGCGTGTTGAGTCCAGTTCTCTGAGCACGGAGTAGGTCTTGTCTATTACATATTGGGTTTATGGAACGGTATCTGAGCTAATTTGAAACTCTTGTTTTATGTATCACCCCACCTCACCTTTCCCGTTAAGCAGCCATAGTGTGTTTTCTGCATGTGTGACTCTGTTCTGTTTTGTAATTCAGTTCAAGTGTAACGGTTTTTACATTCCCTCTATAAGTGACACCTTATGAGAAGTGTCCTTTTCTGTGTGACTTATTTCACTTAGAATCGTCGTACCTAAATCCACTCATCATGCTGCTACTAGCCTTATGACATTGATTTCATGGCTGAGTGATATTCCATTGTACATAAGGACCACAACTTCTTTATCCATTTTTCTCCTTCCTGGGATATTTAAGGTGGAATGTAGTGGAGTTCCTTGTCAACAGAGCAGCCCTAAACTTTGGGGTGCTTGTGTCTTGCTGATTTTCAATTTTCCCACTTTATCCCCCCATGCGTGGAAGTGCCCTATGCTCTCTAAGCTGTGTTTTTTAGATGTTTCAGGACACACCGTACACTTCTCCAGAGTGGCTGTTGGCAATTTACATCACGCCCATCAGTGTAGCAAGGCTCCCATTTCTCCATGGCCTGTCCTGCATTTCTGGTTTTGACACTTTTTTCAGCATGGCCCTTTTGACCGATGGGAAGCGAGACTTCTTTGTAGCGCTGATTTGCCTTTCCGGGTTGCTTGGTTGGCCAAAAAGGGCGTATGCGTTTTTTCCTGAATATATTCAGGAAAAAACGCATACGCCCTTTTTGGCCAAGGGCATCATTGTCAACGTTTTGCCGCTTTTCATGTGCTTTAAAGGTGATTCGAATCTACCTCTTGAAATCTGTTTCCTGCAATTCTGCTTTGATTTCAATTCCTCGTCTTTGCCTTCCCTCAATATATTTCTGGACGAGAGTTATCATTTATAACTCTGCAGGTTTGTGAATTGCAGTGCCCTGTAGCTCCATTTTACAACTTGCTTTTTTGGGAGGTGGCCGCAAAAGCGCAGGATGGCTTCAGGCCCTGTTCTGGTTCCGGGGGGCAGGCTGAGCCTGTGGTTAATTCTTCTTCCTGATGGGAAAATAGAGTGACCTGTGCCTGTCCCAACACCAAGAGCTAGTCTCTCATTGGTTCCCCGTCTTCCCGTTCATCCTCAGGACAAATTGCAAGCTGTACGGAACAGGAGGTTAAAGGTGCTGATGCTCCAAGTAGGGAGATTGCTAGTAAAGTGGCTGGAATGGCGAACCCGAGCACAAGGAGATGAGAAATGAGGTGCGTTTTAGAAACCTTTCTTCATCACACGGTGTACCATCTTCTGGGTTTCTCATTCATGTTTTCGATGTAGGAAGATGCTCTTGAACCTGGAGATTTGGGACCCATGCGATGGGTACCACGCAGTATTACTTTAAAGGGTCTGCGTTTGCTCACCCAACCTCACCAAACCTCTCAGCCCCAAGAGTGTCCACCCTTATGTCTCATCCAGCTGTGGGTCTAGATATGGTCAATCCAGGTTGCATCACAGCCCCTGAACGAATTGTGTAAGAATTTCTCTCTCTTTCCCTATCTTTGTTTCATGGGTTTTTAAAAGTAATTTATTTTTATAATGGGGTTTAGCTGCTTTTCACGGCTGTGTTTATGCCGCTTTACACCCACTTGACACACTAACAGGGATGTATGTATTGATATAAATAGGTTTTAAGATTATTACTAGTCAGATATATTCTTGTGTGGTGAATCGGGCGTGTTGAGTCCAGTTCTCTGAGCAAGGAGTAGGTCTTGTCTATTACATATTGGGTTTATAGAACGGTATCTGAGCTAATTTGAAACTCTTGTTTTATGTATCACCCCACATCACCTTTCCCGTTAAGCAGCCATAGTGTGTTTTCTGCATGTGTGACTCTGTTCTGTTTTGTAATTCAGTTCAAGTGTAACGGTTTTTACATTCCCTCTATAAGTGACACCTTATGAGAAGTGTCCTTTTCTGTGTGACTTATTTCACTTAGAATCGTCGTACCTAAATCCACTCATCATGCTGCTATTAGCCTTATGACATTGATTTCATGGCTGAGTGATATTCCATTGTACATAAGGACCACAACTTCTTTATCCGTTTTTCTCCTTCCTGGGATATTTAAGGTGGAATGTAGTGGAGTTCCTTGTCAACAGAGCAGTCCTAAACTTTGGGGTGCTTGTGTCTTGCTGATTTTCAATTTTCCCACTTTATACCCCCATGCGTGGAAGTGCCCTATGCTCTCTAAGCTGTGTTTTTTAGATGTTTCAGGACACACCGTACACTTCTCCAGAGTGGCTGTTGGCAATTTACATCCCGCCCATCAGTGTAGCAAGGCTCCCATTTCTCCATGGCCTGTCCTGCATTTCTGGTTTTGACACTTTTTTCAGCATGGCCCTTTTGACCGATGGGAAGCGAGACTTCTTTGTAGCACTGATTTGCCTTTCCAGGTTGCTTGGTTGGCCAAAAAGGGCGTATGCGTTTTTTCCTGAATATATTCAGGAAAAAACGCATACGCACTTTTTGGCCAAGGGCATCATTGTCAACGTTTTGCCGCTTTTCATGTGCTTTAAAGGCGATTCGAATCTACCTCTTGAAATCTGTTTCCTGCAATTCTGCTTTGGTTTCAATTCCTCGTCTTTGCCTTCCCTCAATATATTTGTGGACGAGAGTTATCATTTATAACTCTGCAGGTTTGTGAATTGCAGTGCCCTGTAGCTCCATTTTACAACTTGCTTTTTTGGGAGGTGGCCGCAAAAGCGCAGGATGGCTTCAGGCCCTGATCTGGTTCCGGGGTGCAGGCTGAGCCTGTGGTTAATTCTTCTTCCTGATGGGAAAATAGAGTGACCTGTGCCTGTCCCAACACCAAGAGCTAGTCTCTCATTGGTTCCCCGTCTTCCCGTTCATCCTCAGGACAAATTGCAAGCTGTACGGAACAGGAGGTTAAAGGTGCTGATGCTCCAAGTAGGGAGATTGCTAGTAAAGTGGCTGGAATGGCGAACCCGAGCACAAGGAGATGAGAAATGAGGTGTGTTTTAGAAACCTTTCCCCATCACACGGTGTACCATCTTCTGGGTTTCTCATTCATGTTTTCGATGTAGGAAGATGCCCTTGAACCTGGAGATTTGGGACCCATGCGATGGGTACCACGCAGTATTACTTTAAAGGGTCTGCGTTTGCTCACCCAACCTCACCAAACCTCTCAGCCCCAAGAGTGTCCACCCTTATGTCTCATCCAGCTGTGGGTCTAGATATGGTCAATCCAGGTTGCATCACAGCCCCTGAACGAATTGGGTAAGAATTTCTCTCTCTTTCCCTGTCTTTGTTTCATGGGTTTATAAAAGTAATTTATTTTTATAATGGGGTTTAGCTGCTTTTCACGGCTGTGTATATGCCGCTTTACACCCACTTGACACAATAACAGAGATGTATGTATTGATATACATAGGTTTTAAGATTATTACTAGTCAGATATATTCTTGTGTGGTGAATCGGGCGTGTTGAGTCCAGTTCTCTGAGCAAGGAGTAGGTCTTGTCTATTACATATTGGGTTTATGGAACGGTATCTGAGCTAATTTGAAACTCTTGTTTTATGTATCACCCCACCTCACCTTTCCCGTTAAGCAGCCATAGTGTGTTTTCTGCATGTGTGACTCTGTTCTGTTTTGTAATTCAGTTCAAGTGTAACGGTTTTTACATTCCCTCTATAAGTGACACCTTATGAGAAGTGTCCTTTTCTGTGTGACTTATTTCACTTAGAATCGTCGTACCTAAATCCACTCATCATGCTGCTACTAGCCTTATGACATTGATTTCATGGCTGAGTGATATTCCATTGTACATAAGGACCACAACTTCTTTATCCATTTTTCTCCTTCCTGGGATATTTAAGGTGGAATGTAGTGGAGTTCCTTGTCAACAGAGCAGCCCTAAACTTTGGGGTGCTTGTGTCTTGCTGATTTTCAATTTTCCCACTTTATCCCCCCATGCGTGGAAGTGCCCTATGCTCTCTAAGCTGTGTTTTTTAGATGTTTCAGGACACACTGTACACTTCTCCAGAGTGGCTGTTGGCAATTTACATCCCGCCCATCAGTGTAGCAAGGCTCCCATTTCTCCATGGCCTGTCCTGCATTTCTGGTTTTGACACTGTTTTCAGCATGGCCCTTTTGACCGATGGGAAGCGAGACTTCTTTGTAGCGCTGATTTGCCTTTCCGGGTTGCTTGGTTGGCCAAAAAGGGCGTATGCGTTTTTTCCTGAATATATTCAGGAAAAAACGCATACGCCCTTTTTGGCCAAGGGCATCATTGTCAACGTTTTGCCGCTTTTCATGTGCTTTAAAGGCGATTCGAATCTACCTCTTGAAATCTGTTTCCTGCAATTCTGCTTTGATTTCAATTCCTCGTCTTTGCCTTCCCTCAATATATTTCTGGACGAGAGTTATCATTTATAACTCTGCAGGTTTGTGAATTGCAGTGCCCTGTAGCTCCATTTTACAACTTGCTTTTTTGGGAGGTGGCCGCAAAAGCGCAGGATGGCTTCAGGCCCTGTTCTGGTTCCGGGGGGCAGGCTGAGCCTGTGGTTAATTCTTCTTCCTGATGGGAAAATAGAGTGACCTGTGCCTGTCCCAACACCAAGAGCTAGTCTCTCATTGGTTCCCCGTCTTCCCGTTCATCCTCAGGACAAATTGCAAGCTGTACGGAACAGGAGGTTAAAGGTGCTGATGCTCCAAGTAGGGAGATTGCTAGTAAAGTGGCTGGAATGGCGAACCCGAGCACAAGGAGATGAGAAATGAGGTGCGTTTTAGAAACCTTTCCCCATCACACGGTGTACCATCTTCTGGGTTTCTCATTCTTGTTTTCGATGTAGGAAGATGCCCTTGAACCTGGAGATTTGGGACCCATGCGATGGGTACCACGCAGTATTACTTTAAAGGGTCTGCGTTTGCTCACCCAACCTCACCAAACCTCTCAGCCCCAAGAGTGTCCACCCTTATGTCTCATCCAGCTGTGGGTCTAGATATGGTCAATCCAGGTTGCATCACAGCCCCTGAACGAATTGTGTAAGAATTTCTCTCTCTTTCCCTGTCTTTGTTTCATGGGTTTTTAAAAGTAATTTATTTTTATAATGGGGTTTAGCTGCTTTTCACGGCTGTGTTTATGCCGCTTTACACCCACTTGACACACTAACAGGGATGTATGTATTGATATAAATAGGTTTTAAGATTATTACTAGTCAGATATATTCTTGTGTGGTGAATCGGGCGTGTTGAGTCCAGTTCTCTGAGCAAGGAGTAGGTCTTGTCTATTACATATTGGGTTTATAGAACGGTATCTGAGCTAATTTGAAACTCTTGTTTTATGTATCACCCCACATCACCTTTCCCGTTAAGCAGCCATAGTGTGTTTTCTGCATGTGTGACTCTGTTCTGTTTTGTAATTCAGTTCAAGTGTAACGGTTTTTACATTCCCTCTATAAGTGACACCTTATGAGAAGTGTCCTTTTCTGTGTGACTTATTTCACTTAGAATCGTCGTACCTAAATCCACTCATCATGCTGCTATTAGCCTTATGACATTGATTTCATGGCTGAGTGATATTCCATTGTACATAAGGACCACAACTTCTTTATCCGTTTTTCTCCTTCCTGGGATATTTAAGGTGGAATGTAGTGGAGTTCCTTGTCAACAGAGCAGCCCTAAACTTTGGGGTGCTTGTGTCTTGCTGATTTTCAATTTTCCCACTTTATACCCCCATGCGTGGAAGTGCCCTATGCTCTCTAAGCTGTGTTTTTTAGATGTTTGAGGACACACCGTACACTTCTCCAGAGTGACTGTTGGCAATTTACATCCGGCCCATCAGTGTAGCAAGGCTCCCATTTCTCCATGGCCTGTCCTGCATTTCTGGTTTTGACACTTTTTTCAGCATGGCCCTTCTGACCGATGGGAAGCGAGACTTCTTTGTAGCGCTGATTTGCCTTTCCAGGTTGCTTGGTTGGCCAAAAAGGGCGTATGCGATTTTTCCTGAATATATTCAGGAAAAAACGCATACGCACTTTTTGGCCAAGGATATCATTGTCAACGTTTTGCCGCTTTTCATGTGCTTTAAAGGCGATTCGAATCTACCTCTTGAAATCTGTTTCCTGTAATTCTGCTTTGGTTTCAATTCCTCGTCTTTGCCTTCCCTCAATATATTTGTGGACGAGAGTTATCATTTATAACTCTGCAGGTTTGTGAATTGCAGTGCCCTGTAGCTCCATTTTACAACTTGGTTTTTTGGGAGGTGGCCGCAAAAGCACAGGATGGCTTCAGGCCCTGATCTGGTTCCGGGGTGCAGGCTGAGCCTGTGGTTAATTCTTCTTCCTGATGGGAAAATAGAGTGACCTGTGCCTGTCCCAACACCAAGAGCTAGTCTCTCATTGGTTCCCCGTCTTCCCGTTCATCCTCAGGACAAATTGCAAGCTGTACGGAACAGGAGGTTAAAGGTGCTGATGCTCCAAGTAGGGAGATTGCTAGTAAAGTGGCTGGAATGGCGAACCCGAGCACAGGGAGATGAGAAATGAGGTGCGTTTTAGAAACCTTTCCCCATCACACGGTGTACCATTTTCTGGGTTTCTCATTCATGTTTTCGATGTAGGAAGATGCCCTTGAACCTGGAGATTTGGGACCCATGTGATGGGTACCACGCAGTATTACTTTAAAGGGTCTGCGTTTGCTCACCCAACCTCACCAAACCTCTCAGCCCCAAGAGTGTCCACCCTTATGTCTCATCCAGCTGTGGGTCTAGATATGGTCAATCCAGGTTGCATCACAGCCCCTGAACGAATTGTGTAAGAATTTCTCTCTCTTTCCCTGTCTTTGTTTCATGGGTTTTTAAAAGTAATTTATTTTTATAATGGGGTTTAGCTGCTTTTCACGGCTGTGTTTATGCCGCTTTACACCCACTTGACACACTAACAGAGATGTATGTATTGATATAAATAGGTTTTAAGATTATTACTAGTGAGATATATTCTTGTGTGGTGAATCGGGCGTGTTGAGTCCAGTTCTCTGAGCAAGGAGTAGGTCTTGTCTATTACATATTGGGTTTATAGAATGGTATCTGAGCTAATTTGAAACTCTTGTTTTATGTATCACCCCACCTCACCTTTCCCGTTAAGCAGCCATAGTGTGTTTTCTGCATGTGTGACTCTGTTCTGTTTTGTAATTCAGTTCAAGTGTAACGGTTTTTACATTCCCTCTATAAGTGACACCTTATGAGAAGTGTCCTTTTCTGTGTGACTTATTTCACTTAGAATCATCGTACCTAAATCCACTCATCATGCTGCTACTAGCCTTATGACATTGATTTCATGGCTGAGTGATATTCCATTGTACATAAGGACCACAACTTATTTATCCATTTTTCTCCTTCCTGGGATATTTAAGGTGGAATGTAGTGGAGTTCCTTGTCAACAGAGCAGCCCTAAACTTTGGGGTGCTTGTGTCTTGCTGATTTTCAATTTTCCCACTTTATACCCCCATGCGTGGAAGTGCCCTATGCTCTCTAAGCTGTGTTTTTTAGATGTTTCAGGACACACCGTACACTTCTCCAGAGTGGCTGTTGGCAATTTACATCCCGCCCATCAGTGTAGCAAGGCTCCCATTTCTCCATGGCCTGTCCTGCATTTCTGGTTTTGACACTTTTTTCAGCATGGCCCTTTTGACCGATGGGAAGCGAGACTTCTTTGTAGCGCTGATTTGCCTTTCCAGGTTGCTTGGTTGGCCAAAAAGGGCGTATGCATTTTTTCCTGAATATATTCAGAAAAAACGCATACGCCCTTTTTGGCCAAGGGCATCATTGTCAACGTTTTGCCGCTTTTCATGTGCTTTAAAGGCGATTCGAATCTACCTCTTGAAATCTGTTTCCTGCAATTCTGCTTTGATTTCAATTCCTCGTCTTTGCCTTCCCTCAATATATTTCTGGACGAGAGTTATCATTTATAACTCTGCAGGTTTGTGAATTGCAGTGCCCTGTAGCTCCATTTTACAACTTGCTTTTTTGGGAGGTGGCCGCAAAAGCGCAGGATGGCTTCAGGCCCTGATCTGGTTATGGGGTGTAGGCTGAGCCTGTCGTTAATTCTTCTTCCTGATGGGAAAATAGAGTGACCTGTGCCTGTCCCAACACCAAGACCTAGTCTCTCATTGGTTCCCCGTCTTCCCATTCATCCTCAGGACAAATTGCAAACTGTACGGAACAGAAGGTTAACGGTGCTGATGCTCCAAGTAGGGAGATTGCTAGTAAAGTGGCTGGAATGGCGAACCCGAGCACAAGGAGATGAGAAATGAGGTGCGTTTTAGAAACCTTTCCCCATCACACGGTGTACCATCTTCTGGGTTTTTCATTCATGTTTTCGATGTAGGAAGATGCCCTTGAACCTGGAGATTTGGGACCCATGCGATGAGTACCACACAGTATTACTTTAAAGGGTCTGCGTTTGCTCACCCAACCTCACCAAACCTCTCAGCCCCAAGAGTGTCCACCCTTATGTCTCATCCAGCTGTGGGTCTAGATATGGTCAATCCAGGTTGCATCACAGCCCCTGAACGAATTGGGTAAGAATTTCTCTCTCTTTCCCTGTCTTTGTTTCATGGGTTTTTAAAAGTAATTTATTTTTATAATGGGGTTTAGCTGCTTTTCACGGCTGTGTTTATGCCGCTTTACACCCACTTGACACACTAACAGAGAGATATCAATACATAGGTTTTAAGATTATTACTAGTCAGATATATTCTTGTGTGGTGAATCGGGCGTGTTGAGTCCAGTTCTCTGAGCAAGGAGTAGGTCTTCTCTATTACATATTGGGTTTATGGAATGGTATCTGAGCTAATTTGAAATTCTTGTTTTATGTATCACCCCACCTCACCTTTCCCGTTAAGCAGCCATAGTGTGTTTTCTGCATGTGTGACTCTGTTCTGTTTTGTAATTCAGTTCAAGTGTAACGGTTTTTACATTCCCTCTATAAGTGACACCTTATGAGAAGTGTCCTTTTCTGTGTGACTTATTTCACTTAGAATCGTCGTACCTAAATCCACTCATCATGCTGCTACTAGCCTTATGACATTGATTTCATGGCTGAGTGATATTCCATTGTACATAAGGACCACAACTTCTTTATCCATTTTTCTCCTTCCTGGGATATTTAAGGTGGAATGTAGTGGAGTTCCTTGTCAACAGAGCAGCCCTAAACTTTGGAGTGCTTGTGTCTTGCTGATTTTCAATTTTCCCACTTTAAACCCCCATGCGTGGAAGTGCCCTATGCTCTCTAAGCTGTGTTTTTTAGATGTTTCAGGACACACCGTACACTTCTCCAGAGTGGCTGTTGGCAATTTACATCCCGCCCATCAGTGTAGCAAGGCTCCCATTTCTCCATGGCCTGTCCTGCATTTCTGGTTTTGACACTTTTTTCAGCATGGCCCTTTTGACCGATGGGAAGCGAGACTTCTTTGTAGCGCTGATTTGCCTTTCCAGGTTGCTTGGTTGGCCAAAAAGGGCGTATGCGTTTTTTCCTGAATATATTCAGGAAAAAACGCATACGCCCTTTTTGGCCAAGGGCATCATTGTCAACGTTTTGCCGCTTTTCATGTGCTTTAAAGGCGATTCGAATCTACCTCTTGAAATCTGTTTCCTGCAATTCTGCTTTGATTTCAATTCCTCGTCTTTGCCTTCCCTCAATATATTTGTGGACGAGAGTTATCATTTATATCTCTGCAGGTTTGTGAATTGCAGTGCCCTGTAGCTCCATTTTACAACTTGCTTTTTTGGGAGGTGGCCGCAAAAGCGCAGGATGGCTTCAGGCCCTGATCTGGTTCCGGGGTGCAGGCTGAGCCTGTGGTTAATTCTTCTTCCTGATGGGAAAATAGAGTGACCTGTGCCTGTCCCAACACCAAGAGCTAGTCTCTCATTGGTTCCCCGTCTTCCCGTTCATCCTCAGGACAAATTGCAAGCTGTACGGAACAGGAGGTTAAAGGTGCTGATGCTCCAAGTAGGGAGATTGCTAGTAAAGTGGCTGGAATGGCGAACCCGAGCACAAGGAGATGAGAAATGAGGTGCGTTTTAGAAACCTTTCCCCATCACACGGTGTACCATCTTCTGGGTTTCTCATTCATGTTTTCGATGTAGGAAGATGCCCTTGAACCTGGAGATTTGGGACCCATGCGATGGGTACCACGCAGTAGTACTCTAAAGGGTCTGCGTTTGCTCACCCAACCTCACCAAACCTCTCAGCCCCAAGAGTGTCCACCCTTATGTCTCATCCAGCTGTGGGTCTAGATATGGTCAATCCAGGTTGCATCACAGCCCCTGAACGAATTGGGTAAGAATTTCTCTCTCTTTCCCTGTCTTTGTTTCATGGGTTTTTAAAAGTAATTTATTTTTATAATGGGGTTTAGCTGCTTTTCACGGCTGTGTTTATGCCTCTTTACACCCACTTGACACACTAACAGAGAGATATCAATACATAGGTTTTAAGATTATTACTAGTCAGATATATTCTTGTGTGGTGAATCTGGCGTGTTGAGCCCAGTTCTCTGAGCAAGGAGTAGGTCTTGTCTATTACATATTGGGTTTATGGAACGGTATCTGAGCTAATTTGAAACTCTTGTTTTATGTATCACCCCACCTCACCTTTCCCGTTAAGCAGCCATAGTGTGTTTTCTGCATGTGTGACTCTGTTCTGTTTTGTAATTCAGTTCAAGTGTAACGGTTTTTACATTCCCTCTATAAGTGACACCTTATGAGAAGTGTCCTTTTCTGTGTGACTTATTTCACTTAGAATCGTCGTACCTAAATCCACTCATCATGCTGCTACTAGCCTTATGACATTGATTTCATGGCTGAGTGATATTCCATTGTACATAAGGACCACAACTTCTTTATCCATTTTTCTCCTTCCTGGGATATTTAAGGTGGAATGTAGTGGAGTTCCTTGTCAACAGAGCAGCCCTAAACTTTGGGGTGCTTGTGTCTTGCTGATTTTCAATTTTCCCACTTTAAACCCCCATGCGTGGAAGTGCCCTATGCTCTCTAAGCTGTGTTTTTTAGATGTTTCAGGACACACCGTACACTTCTCCAGAGTGGCTGTTGGCAATTTACATCCCGCCCATCAGTGTAGCAAGGCTCCCATTTCTCCATGGCCTGTCCTGCATTTCTGGTTTTGACACTTTTTTCAGCATGGCCCTTTTGACCGATGGGAAGCGAGACTTCTTTGTAGCGCTGATTTGCCTTTCCAGGTTGCTTGGTTGGCCAAAAAGGGCGTATGCGTTTTTTCCTGAATATATTCAGGAAAAAACGCATACGCCCTTTTTGGCCAAGGGCATCATTGTCAACGTTTTGCCGCTTTTCATGTGCTTTAAAGGCGATTCGAATCTACCTCTTG
This sequence comes from Balaenoptera physalus, assembly GCF_965194825.1. NCBI lineage: Eukaryota > Metazoa > Chordata > Mammalia > Artiodactyla > Balaenopteridae > Balaenoptera > Balaenoptera physalus. The sequence goes on from NW_028126334.1 coordinate 331,514, forward strand.
AAATCTGTTTCCTGCAATTCTGCTTTGATTTCAATTCCTCGTCTTTGCCTTCCCTCAATATATTTGTGGACGAGAGTTATCATTTATATCTCTGCAGGTTTGTGAATTGCAGTGCCCTGTAGCTCCATTTTACAACTTGCTTTTTTGGGAGGTGGCCGCAAAAGCGCAGGATGGCTTCAGGCCCTGATCTGGTTCCGGGGTGCAGGCTGAGCCTGTGGTTAATTCTTCTTCCTGATGGGAAAATAGAGTGACCTGTGCCTGTCCCAACACCAAGAGCTAGTCTCTCATTGGTTCCCCGTCTTCCCGTTCATCCTCAGGACAAATTGCAAGCTGTACGGAACAGGAGGTTAAAGGTGCTGATGCTCCAAGTAGGGAGATTGCTAGTAAAGTGGCTGGAATGGCGAACCCGAGCACAAGGAGATGAGATATGAGGTGCGTTTTAGAAACCTTTCCCCATCACACGGTGTACCATCTTCTGGGTTTCTCATTCATGTTTTCGATGTAGGAAGATGCCCTTGAACCTGGAGATTTGGGACCCATGCGATGGGTACCACGCAGTAGTACTCTAAAGGGTCTGCGTTTGCTCACCCAACCTCACCAAACCTCTCAGCCCCAAGAGTGTCCACCCTTATGTCTCATCCAGCTGTGGGTCTAGATATGGTCAATCCAGGTTGCATCACAGCCCCTGAACGAATTGGGTAAGAATTTCTCTCTCTTTCCCTGTCTTTGTTTCATGGGTTTTTAAAAGTAATTTATTTTTATAATGGGGTTTAGCTGCTTTTCACGGCTGTGTTTATGCCGCTTTACACCCACTTGACACACTAACAGAGAGATATCAATACATAGGTTTTAAGATTATTACTAGTCAGATATATTCTTGTGTGGTGAATCTGGCGTGTTGAGCCCAGTTCTCTGAGCAAGGAGTAGGTCTTGTCTATTACATATTGGGTTTATGGAACGGTATCTGAGCTAATTTGAAACTCTTGTTTTATGTATCACCCCACCTCACCTTTCCCGTTAAGCAGCCATAGTGTGTTTTCTGCATGTGTGACTCTGTTCTGTTTTGTAATTCAGTTCAAGTGTAACGGTTTTTACATTCCCTCTATAAGTGACACCTTATGAGAAGTGTCCTTTTCTGTGTGACTTATTTCACTTAGAATCGTCGTACCTAAATCCACTCATCATGCTGCTACTAGCCTTATGACATTGATTTCATGGCTGAGTGATATTCCATTGTACATAAGGACCACAACTTCTTTATCCATTTTTCTCCTTCCTGGGATATTTAAGGTGGAATGTAGTGGAGTTCCTTGTCAACAGAGCAGCCCTAAACTTTGGGGTGCTTGTGTCTTGCTGATTTTCAATTTTCCCACTTTAAACCCCCATGCGTGGAAGTGCCCTATGCTCTCTAAGCTGTGTTTTTTAGATGTTTCAGGACACACCGTACACTTCTCCAGAGTGGCTGTTGGCAATTTACATCCCGCCCATCAGTGTAGCAAGGCTCCCATTTCTCCATGGCCTGTCCTGCATTTCTGGTTTTGACACTTTTTTCAGCATGGCCCTTTTGACCGATGGGAAGCGAGACTTCTTTGTAGCGCTGATTTGCCTTTCCAGGTTGCTTGGTTGGCCAAAAAGGGCGTATGCGTTTTTTCCTGAATATATTCAGGAAAAAACGCATACGCCCTTTTTGGCCAAGGGCATCATTGTCAACGTTTTGCCGCTTTTCATGTGCTTTAAAGGCGATTCGAATCTACCTCTTGAAATCTGTTTCCTGCAATTCTGCTTTGATTTCAATTCCTCGTCTTTGCCTTCCCTCAATATATTTGTGGACGAGAGTTATCATTTATATCTCTGCAGGTTTGTGAATTGCAGTGCCCTGTAGCTCCATTTTACAACTTGCTTTTTTGGGAGGTGGCCGCAAAAGCGCAGGATGGCTTCAGGTCCTGATCTGGTTCCGGGGTGCAGGCTGAGCCTGTGGTTAATTCTTCTTCCTGATGGGAAAATAGAGTGACCTGTGCCTGTCCCAACACCAAGAGCTAGTCTCTCATTGGTTCCCCGTCTTCCCGTTCATCCTCAGGACAAATTGCAAGCTGTACGGAACAGGAGGTTAAAGGTGCTGATGCTCCAAGTAGGGAGATTGCTAGTAAAGTGGCTGGAATGGCGAACCCGAGCACAAGGAGATGAGAAATGAGGTGCGTTTTAGAAACCTTTCCCCATCACACGGTGTACCATCTTCTGGGTTTCTCATTCATGTTTTCGATGTAGGAAGATGCCCTTGAACCTGGAGATTTGGGACCCATGCGATGGGTAGCACGCAGTATTACTTTAAAGGGTCTGCGTTTGCTCACCCAACCTCACCAAACCTCTCAGCCCCAAGAGTGTCCACCCTTATGTCTCATCCAGCTGTGGGTCTAGATATGGTCAATCCAGGTTGCATCACAGCCCCTGAACGAATTGGGTAAGAATTTCTCTCTCTTTCCCTGTCTTTGTTTCATGGGTTTTTAAAAGTAATTTATTTTTATAATGGGGTTTAGCTGCTTTTCACGGCTGTGTTTATGCCGCTTTACACCCACTTGACACACTAACAGAGAGATATCAATACATAGGTTTTAAGATTATTACTAGTCAGATATATTCTTGTGTGGTGAATCGGGCGTGTTGAGTCCAGTTCTCTGAGCAAGGAGTAGGTCTTGTCTATTACATATTGGGTTTATGGAACGGTATCTGAGCTAATTTGAAACTCTTGTTTTATGTATCACCCCACCTCACCTTTCCCGTTAAGCAGCCATAGTGTGTTTTCTGCATGTGTGACTCTGTTCTGTTTTGTAATTCAGTTCAAGTGTAACGGTTTTTACATTCCCTCTATAAGTGACACCTTATGAGAAGTGTCCTTTTCTGTGTGACTTATTTCACTTAGAATCGTCGTACCTAAATCCACTCATCATGCTGCTACTAGCCTTATGACATTGATTTCATGGCTGAGTGATATTCCATTGTACATAAGGACCACAACTTCTTTATCCATTTTTCTCCTTCCTGGGATATTTAAGGTGGAATGTAGTGGAGTTCCTTGTCAACAGAGCAGCCCTAAACTTTGGGGTGCTTGTGTCTTGCTGATTTTCAATTTTCCCACTTTAAACCCCCATGCGTGGAAGTGCCCTATGCTCTCTAAGCTGTGTTTTTTAGATGTTTCAGGACACACCGTACACTTCTCCAGAGTGGCTGTTGGCAATTTACATCCCGCCCATCAGTGTAGCAAGGCTCCCATTTCTCCATGGCCTGTCCTGCATTTCTGGTTTTGACACTTTTTTCAGCATGGCCCTTTTGACCGATGGGAAGCGAGACTTCTTTGTAGCGCTGATTTGCCTTTCCAGGTTGCTTGGTTGGCCAAAAAGGGCGTATGCGTTTTTTCCTGAATATATTCAGGAAAAAACGCATACGCCCTTTTTGGCCAAGGGCATCATTGTCAACGTTTTGCCGCTTTTCATGTGCTTTAAAGGCGATTCGAATCTACCTCTTGAAATCTGTTTCCTGCAATTCTGCTTTGATTTCAATTCCTCGTCTTTGCCTTCCCTCAATATATTTGTGGACGAGAGTTATCATTTATATCTCTGCAGGTTTGTGAATTGCAGTGCCCTGTAGCTCCATTTTACAACTTGCTTTTTTGGGAGGTGGCCGCAAAAGCGCAGGATGGCTTCAGGCCCTGATCTGGTTCCGGGGTGCAGGCTGAGCCTGTGGTTAATTCTTCTTCCTGATGGGAAAATAGAGTGACCTGTGCCTGTCCCAACACCAAGAGCTAGTCTCTCATTGGTTCCCCATCTTCCCGTTCATCCTCAGGACAAATTGCAAGCTGTACGGAACAGGAGGTTAAAGGTGCTGATGCTCCAAGTAGGGAGATTGCTAGTAAAGTGGCTGGAATGGCGAACCCGAGCACAAGGAGATGAGATATGAGGTGCGTTTTAGAAACCTTTCCCCATCACACGGTGTACCATCTTCTGGGTTTCTCATTCATGTTTTCGATGTAGGAAGATGCCCTTGAACCTGGAGATTTGGGACCCATGCGATGGGTACCACGCAGTAGTACTCTAAAGGGTCTGCGTTTGCTCACCCAACCTCACCAAACCTCTCAGCCCCAAGAGTGTCCACCCTTATGTCTCATCCAGCTGTGGGTCTAGATATGGTCAATCCAGGTTGCATCACAGCCCCTGAACGAATTGGGTAAGAATTTCTCTCTCTTTCCCTGTCTTTGTTTCATGGGTTTTTAAAAGTAATTTATTTTTATAATGGGGTTTAGCTGCTTTTCACGGCTGTGTTTATGCCGCTTTACACCCACTTGACACAGTAACAGAGAGATATCAATACATAGGTTTTAAGATTATTACTAGTCAGATATATTCTTGTGTGGTGAATCTGGCGTGTTGAGCCCAGTTCTCTGAGCAAGGAGTAGGTCTTGTCTATTACATATTGGGTTTATGGAACGGTATCTGAGCTAATTTGAAACTCTTGTTTTATGTATCACCCCACCTCACCTTTCCCGTTAAGCAGCCATAGTGTGTTTTCTGCATGTGTGACTCTGTTCTGTTTTGTAATTCAGTTCAAGTGTAACGGTTTTTACATTCCCTCTATAAGTGACACCTTATGAGAAGTGTCCTTTTCTGTGTGACTTATTTCACTTAGAATCGTCGTACCTAAATCCACTCATCATGCTGCTACTAGCCTTATGACATTGATTTCATGGCTGAGTGATATTCCATTGTACATAAGGACCACAACTTCTTTATCCATTTTTCTCCTTCCTGGGATATTTAAGGTGGAATGTAGTGGAGTTCCTTGTCAACAGAGCAGCCCTAAACTTTGGGGTGCTTGTGTCTTGCTGATTTTCAATTTTCCCACTTTAAACCCCCATGCGTGGAAGTGCCCTATGCTCTCTAAGCTGTGTTTTTTAGATGTTTCAGGACACACCGTACACTTCTCCAGAGTGGCTGTTGGCAATTTACATCCCGCCCATCAGTGTAGCAAGGCTCCCATTTCTCCATGGCCTGTCCTGCATTTCTGGTTTTGACACTTTTTTCAGCATGGCCCTTTTGACCGATGGGAAGCGAGACTTCTTTGTAGCGCTGATTTGCCTTTCCAGGTTGCTTGGTTGGCCAAAAAGGGCGTATGCGTTTTTTCCTGAATATATTCAGGAAAAAACGCATACGCCCTTTTTGGCCAAGGGCATCATTGTCAACGTTTTGCCGCTTTTCATGTGCTTTAAAGGCGATTCGAATCTACCTCTTGAAATCTGTTTCCTGCAATTCTGCTTTGATTTCAATTCCTCGTCTTTGCCTTCCCTCAATATATTTGTGGACGAGAGTTATCATTTATATCTCTGCAGGTTTGTGAATTGCAGTGCCCTGTAGCTCCATTTTACAACTTGCTTTTTTGGGAGGTGGCCGCAAAAGCGCAGGATGGCTTCAGGCCCTGATCTGGTTCCGGGGTGCAGGCTGAGCCTGTGGTTAATTCTTCTTCCTGATGGGAAAATAGAGTGACCTGTGCCTGTCCCAACACCAAGAGCTAGTCTCTCATTGGTTCCCCGTCTTCCCGTTCATCCTCAGGACAAATTGCAAGCTGTACGGAACAGGAGGTTAAAGGTGCTGATGCTCCAAGTAGGGAGATTGCTAGTAAAGTGGCTGGAATGGCGAACCCGAGCACAAGGAGATGAGAAATGAGGTGCGTTTTAGAAACCTTTCCCCATCACACGGTGTACCATCTTCTGGGTTTCTCATTCATGTTTTCGATGTAGGAAGATGCCCTTGAACCTGGAGATTTGGGACCCATGCGATGGGTAGCACGCAGTATTACTTTAAAGGGTCTGCGTTTGCTCACCCAACCTCACCAAACCTCTCAGCCCCAAGAGTGTCCACCCTTATGTCTCATCCAGCTGTGGGTCTAGATATGGTCAATCCAGGTTGCATCACAGCCCCTGAACGAATTGGGTAAGAATTTCTCTCTCTTTCCCTGTCTTTGTTTCATGGGTTTTTAAAAGTAATTTATTTTTATAATGGGGTTTAGCTGCTTTTCACGGCTGTGTTTATGCCGCTTTACACCCACTTGACACACTAACAGAGAGATATCAATACATAGGTTTTAAGATTATTACTAGTCAGATATATTCTTGTGTGGTGAATCGGGCGTGTTGAGTCCAGTTCTCTGAGCAAGGAGTAGGTCTTGTCTATTACATATTGGGTTTATGGAACGGTATCTGAGCTAATTTGAAACTCTTGTTTTATGTATCACCCCACCTCACCTTTCCCGTTAAGCAGCCATAGTGTGTTTTCTGCATGTGTGACTCTGTTCTGTTTTGTAATTCAGTTCAAGTGTAACGGTTTTTACATTCCCTCTATAAGTGACACCTTATGAGAAGTGTCCTTTTCTGTGTGACTTATTTCACTTAGAATCGTCGTACCTAAATCCACTCATCATGCTGCTACTAGCCTTATGACATTGATTTCATGGCTGAGTGATATTCCATTGTACATAAGGACCACAACTTCTTTATCCATTTTTCTCCTTCCTGGGATATTTAAGGTGGAATGTAGTGGAGTTCCTTGTCAACAGAGCAGCCCTAAACTTTGGGGTGCTTGTGTCTTGCTGATTTTCAATTTTCCCACTTTAAACCCCCATGCGTGGAAGTGCCCTATGCTCTCTAAGCTGTGTTTTTTAGATGTTTCAGGACACACCGTACACTTCTCCAGAGTGGCTGTTGGCAATTTACATCCCGCCCATCAGTGTAGCAAGGCTCCCATTTCTCCATGGCCTGTCCTGCATTTCTGGTTTTGACACTTTTTTCAGCATGGCCCTTTTGACCGATGGGAAGCGAGACTTCTTTGTAGCGCTGATTTGCCTTTCCAGGTTGCTTGGTTGGCCAAAAAGGGCGTATGCGTTTTTTCCTGAATATATTCAGGAAAAAACGCATACGCCCTTTTTGGCCAAGGGCATCATTGTCAACGTTTTGCCGCTTTTCATGTGCTTTAAAGGCGATTCGAATCTACCTCTTGAAATCTGTTTCCTGCAATTCTGCTTTGATTTCAATTCCTCGTCTTTGCCTTCCCTCAATATATTTGTGGACGAGAGTTATCATTTATATCTCTGCAGGTTTGTGAATTGCAGTGCCCTGTAGCTCCATTTTACAACTTGCTTTTTTGGGAGGTGGCCGCAAAAGCGCAGGATGGCTTCAGGCCCTGATCTGGTTCCGGGGTGCAGGCTGAGCCTGTGGTTAATTCTTCTTCCTGATGGGAAAATAGAGTGACCTGTGCCTGTCCCAACACCAAGAGCTAGTCTCTCATTGGTTCCCCATCTTCCCGTTCATCCTCAGGACAAATTGCAAGCTGTACGGAACAGGAGGTTAAAGGTGCTGATGCTCCAAGTAGGGAGATTGCTAGTAAAGTGGCTGGAATGGCGAACCCGAGCACAAGGAGATGAGATATGAGGTGCGTTTTAGAAACCTTTCCCCATCACACGGTGTACCATCTTCTGGGTTTCTCATTCATGTTTTCGATGTAGGAAGATGCCCTTGAACCTGGAGATTTGGGACCCATGCGATGGGTACCACGCAGTAGTACTCTAAAGGGTCTGCGTTTGCTCACCCAACCTCACCAAACCTCTCAGCCCCAAGAGTGTCCACCCTTATGTCTCATCCAGCTGTGGGTCTAGATATGGTCAATCCAGGTTGCATCACAGCCCCTGAACGAATTGGGTAAGAATTTCTCTCTCTTTCCCTGTCTTTGTTTCATGGGTTTTTAAAAGTAATTTATTTTTATAATGGGGTTTAGCTGCTTTTCACGGCTGTGTTTATGCCGCTTTACACCCACTTGACACACTAACAGGGATGTATGTATTGATATAAATAGGTTTTAAGATTATTACTAGTCAGATATATTCTTCTGTGGTGAATCGGGCGTGTTGAGTCCAGTTCTCTGAGCAAGGAGTAGGTCTTGTCTATTACATATTGGGTTTATAGAACGGTATCTGAGCTAATTTGAAACTCTTGTTTTATGTATCACCCCACATCACCTTTCCCGTTAAGCAGCCAGAATGTGTTTTCTGCATGTGTGACTCTGTTCTGTTTTGTAATTCAGTTCAAGTGTAACGGATTTTACATTCCCTCTATAAGTGACACCTTATGAGAAGTGTCCTTTTCTGTGTGACTTATTTCACTTAGAATCGTCGTACCTAAATCCACTCATCATGCTGCTATTAGCCTTATGACATTGATTTCATGGCTGAGTGATATTCCATTGTACATAAGGACCACAACTTCTTTATCCGTTTTTCTCCTTCCTGGGATATTTAAGGTGGAATGTAGTGGAGTTCCTTGTCAACAGAGCAGTCCTAAACTTTGGGGTGCTTGTGTCTTGCTGATTTTCAATTTTCCCACTTTATACCCCCATGCGTGGAAGTGCCCTATGCTCTCTAAGCTGTGTTTTTTAGATGTTTCAGGACACACCGTACACTTCTCCAGAGTGGCTGTTGGCAATTTACATCCCGCCCATCAGTGTAGCAAGGCTCCCATTTCTCCATGGCCTGTCCTGCATTTCTGGTTTTGACACTTTTTTCAGCATGGCCCTTTTGACCGATGGGAAGCGAGACTTCTTTGTAGCGCTGATTTGCCTTTCCAGGTTGCTTGGTTGGCCTAAAAGGGCGTATGCGTTTTTTCCTGAATATATTCAGGAAAAAACGCATACGCCCTTTTTGGCCAAGGGCATCATTGTCAACGTTTTGCCGCTTTTCATGTGCTTTAAAGGCGATTCGAATCTACCTCTTGAAATCTGTTTCCTGCAATTCTGCTTTGGTTTCAATTCCTCGTCTTTGCCTTCCCTCAATATATTTGTGGACGAGAGTTATCATTTATAACTCTGCAGGTTTGTGAATTGCAGTGCCCTGTAGCTCCATTTTACAACTTGCTTTTTTGGGAGGTGGCCGCAAAAGCGCAGAATGGCTTCAGGCCCTGATCTGGTTCCGGGGTGCAGGCTGAGCCTGTGGTTAATTCTTCTTCCTGATGGGAAAATAGAGTGACCTGTGCCTGTCCCAACACCAAGAGCTAGTCTCTCATTGGTTCCCCGTCTTCCCGTTCATCCTCAGGACAAATTGCAAGCTGTACGGAACAGGAGGTTAAAGGTGCTGATGCTCCAAGTAGGGAGATTGCTAGTAAAGTGGCTGGAATGGCGAACCCGAGCACAAGGAGATGAGAAATGAGGTGTGTTTTAGAAACCTTTCCCCATCACACGGTGTACCATCTTCTGGGTTTCTCATTCATGTTTTCGATGTAGGAAGATGCCCTTGAACCTGGAGATTTGGGACCCATGCGATGGGTACCACGCAGTATTACTTTAAAGTGTCTGTGTTTGCTCACCCAACCTCACCAAACCTCTCAGCCCGAAGAGTGTCCACCCTTATGTCTCATCCAGCTGTGGGTCTAGATATGGTCAATCCAGGTTGCATCACAGCCCCTGAACGAATTGTGTAAGAATTTCTCTCTCTTTCCCTGTCTTTGTTTCATGGGTTTTTAAAAGTAATTTATTTTTATAATGGGGTTTAGCTGCTTTTCACGGCTGTGTTTATGCCGCTTTACACCCACTTGACACACTAACAGGGATGTATGTATTGATATAAATAGGTTTTAAGATTATTACTAGTCAGATATATTCTTGTGTGGTGAATCGGGCGTGTTGAGTCCAGTTCTCTGAGCAAGGAGTAGGTCTTGTCTATTACATATTGGGTTTATAGAACGGTATCTGAGCTAATTTGAAACTCTTGTTTTATGTATCACCCCACATCACCTTTCCCGTTAAGCAGCCATAGTGTGTTTTCTGCATGTGTGACTCTGTTCTGTTTTGTAATTCAGTTCAAGTGTAACGGTTTTTACATTCCCTCTATAAGTGACACCTTATGAGAAGTGTACTTTTCTGTGTGACTTATTTCACTTAGAATCGTCGTACCTAAATCCACTCATCATGCTGCTATTAGCCTTATGACATTGATTTCATGGCTGAGTGATATTCCATTGTACATAAGGACCACAACTTCTTTATCCATTTTTCTCCTTCCTGGGATATTTAAGGTGGAATGTAGTGGAGTTCCTTGTCAACAGAGCAGCCCTAAACTTTGGGGTGCTTGTGTCTTGCTGATTTTCAATTTTCCCACTTTAAACCCCCATGCGTGGAAGTGCCCTATGCTCTCTAAGCTGTGTTTTTTAGATGTTTCAGGACACACCGTACACTTCTCCAGAGTGGCTGTTGGCAATTTACATCCCGCCCATCAGTGTAGCAAGGCTCCCATTTCTCCATGGCCTGTCCTGCATTTCTGGTTTTGACACTTTTTTCAGCATGGCCCTTTTGACCGATGGGAAGCGAGACTTCTTTGTAGCGCTGATTTGCCTTTCCAGGTTGCTTGGTTGGCCAAAAAGGGCGTATGCGTTTTTTCCTGAATATATTCAGGAAAAAACGCATACGCCCTTTTTGGCCAAGGGCATCATTGTCAACGTTTTGCCGCTTTTCATGTGCTTTAAAGGCGATTCGAATCTACCTCTTGAAATCTGTTTCCTGCAATTCTGCTTTGATTTCAATTCCTCGTCTTTGCCTTCCCTCAATATATTTGTGGACGAGAGTTATCATTTATATCTCTGCAGGTTTGTGAATTGCAGTGCCCTGTAGCTCCATTTTACAACTTGCTTTTTTGGGAGGTGGCCGCAACAGCGCAGGATGGCTTCAGGCCCTGATCTGGTTCCGGGGTGCAGGCTGAGCCTGTGGTTAATTCTTCTTCCTGATGGGAAAATAGAGTGACCTGTGCCTGTCCCAACACCAAGAGCTAGTCTCTCATTGGTTCCCCGTCTTCCCGTTCATCCTCAGGACAAATTGCAAGCTGTACGGAACAGGAGGTTAAAGGTGCTGATGCTCCAAGTAGGGAGATTGCTAGTAAAGTGGCTGGAATGGCGAACCCGAGCACAAAGAGATGAGAAATGAGGTGCGTTTTAGAAACCTTTCCCCATCACACGGTGTACCATCTTCTGGGTTTCTCATTCATGTTTTCGATGTGGGAAGATGCCCTTGAACCTGGAGATTTGGGACCCATGCGATGGGTACCACGCAGTATTACTTTAAAGGGTCTGCGTTTGCTCACCCAACCTCACCAAACCTCTCAGCCCCAAGAGTGTCCACCCTTATGTCTCATCCAGCTGTGGGTCTAGATATGGTCAATCCAGGTTGCATCACAGCCCCTGAACGAATTGTGTAAGAATTTCTCTCTCTTTCCCTGTCTTTGTTTCATGGGTTTTTAAAAGTAATTTATTTTTATAATGGGGTTTAGCTGCTTTTCACGGCTGTGTTTATGCCGCTTTACACCCACTTGACACACTAACAGGGATGTATGTATTGATATAAATAGGTTTTAAGATTATTACTAGTCAGATATATTCTTGTGTGGTGAATCGGGCGTGTTGAGTCCAGTTCTCTGAGCAAGGAGTAGGTCTTGTCTATTACATATTGGGTTTATAGAACGGTATCTGAGCTAATTTGAAACTCTTGTTTTATGTATCACCCCACATCACCTTTCCCGTTAAGCAGCCATAGTGTGTTTTCTGCATGTGTGACTCTGTTCTGTTTTGTAATTCAGTTCAAGTGTAACGGTTTTTACATTCCCTCTATAAGTGACACCTTATGAGAAGTGTACTTTTCTGTGTGACTTATTTCACTTAGAATCGTCGTACCTAAATCCACTCATCATGCTGCTATTAGCCTTATGACATTGATTTCATGGCTGAGTGATATTCCATTGTACATAAGGACCACAACTTCTTTATCCATTTTTCTCCTTCCTGGGATATTTAAGGTGGAATGTAGTGGAGTTCCTTGTCAACAGAGCAGCCCTAAACTTTGGGGTGCTTGTGTCTTGCTGATTTTCAATTTTCCCACTTTAAACCCCCATGCGTGGAAGTGCCCTATGCTCTCTAAGCTGTGTTTTTTAGATGTTTCAGGACACACCGTACACTTCTCCAGAGTGGCTGTTGGCAATTTACATCCCGCCCATCAGTGTAGCAAGGCTCCCATTTCTCCATGGCCTGTCCTGCATTTCTGGTTTTGACACTTTTTTCAGCATGGCCCTTTTGACCGATGGGAAGCGAGACTTCTTTGTAGCGCTGATTTGCCTTTCCAGGTTGCTTGGTTGGCCAAAAAGGGCGTATGCGTTTTTTCCTGAATATATTCAGGAAAAAACGCATACGCCCTTTTTGGCCAAGGGCATCATGTCAACGTTTTGCCGCTTTTCATGTGCTTTAAAGGCGATTCGAATCTACCTCTTGAAATCTGTTTCCTGCAATTCTGCTTTGATTTCAATTCCTCGTCTTTGCCTTCCCTCAATATATTTGTGGACGAGAGTTATCATTTATATCTCTGCAGGTTTGTGAATTGCAGTGCCCTGTAGCTCCATTTTACAACTTGCTTTTTTGGGAGGTGGCCGCAAAAGCGCAGGATGGCTTCAGGCCCTGATCTGGTTCCGGGGTGCAGGCTGAGCCTGTGGTTAATTCTTCTTCCTGATGGGAAAATAGAGTGACCTGTGCCTGTCCCAACACCAAGAGCTAGTCTCTCATTGGTTCCCCGTCTTCCCGTTCATCCTCAGGACAAATTGCAAGCTGTACGGAACAGGAGGTTAAAGGTGCTGATGCTCCAAGTAGGGAGATTGCTAGGAAAGTGGCTGGAATGGCGAACCCGAGCACAAGGAGATGAGAAATGAGGTGCGTTTTAGAAACCTTTCCCCATCACACGGTGTACCATCTTCTGGGTTTCTCATTCATGTTTTCGATGTAGGAAGATGCCCTTGAACCTGGAGATTTGGGACCCATGCGATGGGTACCACGCAGTAGTACTCTAAAGGGTCTGCGTTTGCTCACCCAACCTCACCAAACCTCTCAGCCCCAAGAGTGTCCACCCTTATGTCTCATCCAGCTGTGGGTCTAGATATGGTCAATCCAGGTTGCATCACAGCCCCTGAACGAATTGGGTAAGAATTTCTCTCTCTTTCCCTGTCTTTGTTTCATGGGTTTTTAAAAGTAATTTATTTTTATAATGGGGTTTAGCTGCTTTTCACGGCTGTGTTTATGCCGCTTTACACCCACTTGACACACTAACAGAGATGTATGTATTGATATAAATAGGTTTTAAGATTATTACTAGTCAGATATATTCTTGTGTGGTGAATCGGGCGTGTTGAGTCCAGTTCTCTGAGCAAGGAGTAGGTCTTGTCTATTACATATTGGGTTTATAGAACGGTATCTGAGCTAATTTGAAACTCTTGTTATATGTATCACCCCACCTCACCTTTCCCGTTAAGCAGCCATAGTGTGTTTTCTGCATGTGTGACTCTGTTCTGTTTTGTAATTCAGTTCAAGTGTAACGGTTTTTACATTCCCTCTATAAGTGACACCTTATGAGAAGTGTCCTTTTCTGTGTGACTTATTTCACTTAGAATCGTCGTACCTAAATCCACTCATCATGCTGCTACTAGCCTTATGACATTGATTTCATGGCTGAGTGATATTCCATTGTACATAAGGACCACAACTTCTTTATCCATTTTTCTCCTTCCTGGGATATTTAAGGTGGAATGTAGTGGAGTTCCTTGTCAACAGAGCAGCCCTAAACTTTGGGGTGCTTGTGTCTTGCTGATTTTCAATTTTCCCACTTTAAACCCCCATGCGTGGAAGTGCCCTATGCTCTCTAAGCTGTGTTTTTTAGATGTTTCAGGACACACCGTACACTTCTCCAGAGTGGCTGTTGGCAATTTACATCCCGCCCATCAGTGTAGCAAGGCTCCCATTTCTCCATGGCCTGTCCTGCATTTCTGGTTTTGACACTTTTTTCAGCATGGCCCTTTTGACCGATGGGAAGCGAGACTTCTTTGTAGCGCTGATTTGCCTTTCCAGGTTGCTTGGTTGGCCAAAAAGGGCGTATGCGTTTTTTCCTGAATATATTCAGGAAAAAACGCATACGCCCTTTTTGGCCAAGGGCATCATTGTCAACGTTTTGCCGCTTTTCATGTGCTTTAAAGGCGATTCGAATCTACCTCTTGAAATCTGTTTCCTGCAATTCTGCTTTGATTTCAATTCCTCGTCTTTGCCTTCCCTCAATATATTTGTGGACGAGAGTTATCATTTATATCTCTGCAGGTTTGTGAATTGCAGTGCCCTGTAGCTCCATTTTACAACTTGCTTTTTTGGGAGGTGGCCGCAAAAGCGCAGGATGGCTTCAGGCCCTGATCTGGTTCCGGGGTGCAGGCTGAGCCTGTGGTTAATTCTTCTTCCTGATGGGAAAATAGAGTGACCTGTGCCTGTCCCAACACCAAGAGCTAGTCTCTCATTGGTTCCCCGTCTTCCCGTTCATCCTCAGGACAAATTGCAAGCTGTACGGAACAGGAGGTTAAAGGTGCTGATGCTCCAAGTAGGGAGATTGCTAGTAAAGTGGCTGGAATGGCGAACCCGAGCACAAGGAGATGAGAAATGAGGTGCGTTTTAGAAACCTTTCCCCATCACACGGTGTACCATCTTCTGGGTTTCTCATTCATGTTTTCGATGTAGGAAGATGCCCTTGAACCTGGAGATTTGGGACCCATGCGATGGGTACCACGCAGTATTACTTTAAAGGGTCTGCGTTTGCTCACCCAACCTCACCAAACCTCTCAGCCCCAAGAGTGTCCACCCTTATGTCTCATCCAGCTGTGGGTCTAGATATGGTCAATCCAGGTTGCATCACAGCCCCTGAACGAATTGTGTAAGAATTTCTCTCTCTTTCCCTGTCTTTGTTTCATGGGTTTTTAAAAGTAATTTATTTTTATAATGGGGTTTAGCTGCTTTTCACGGCTGTGTTTATGCCGCTTTACACCCACTTGACACACTAACAGGGATGTATGTATTGATATAAATAGGTTTTAAGATTATTACTAGTCAGATATATTCTTGTGTGGTGAATCGGGCGTGTTGAGTCCAGTTCTCTGAGCAAGGAGTAGGTCTTGTCTATTACATATTGGGTTTATAGAACGGTATCTGAGCTAATTTGAAACTCTTGTTTTATGTATCACCCCACATCACCTTTCCCGTTAAGCAGCCATAGTGTGTTTTCTGCATGTGTGACTCTGTTCTGTTTTGTAATTCAGTTCAAGTGTAACGGTTTTTACATTCCCTCTATAAGTGACACCTTATGAGAAGTGTACTTTTCTGTGTGACTTATTTCACTTAGAATCGTCGTACCTAAATCCACTCATCATGCTGCTATTAGCCTTATGACATTGATTTCATGGCTGAGTGATATTCCATTGTACATAAGGACCACAACTTCTTTATCCGTTTTTCTCCTTCCTGGGATATTTAAGGTGGAATGTAGTGGAGTTCCTTGTCAACAGAGCAGTCCTAAACTTTGGGGTGCTTGTGTCTTGCTGATTTTCAATTTTCCCACTTTATACCCCCATGCGTGGAAGTGCCCTATGCTCTCTAAGCTGTGTTTTTTAGATGTTTCAGGACACACCGTACACTTCTCCAGAGTGGCTGTTGGCAATTTACATCCCGCCCATCAGTGTAGCAAGGCTCCCATTTCTCCATGGCCTGTCCTGCATTTCTGGTTTTGACACTTTTTTCAGCATGGCCCTTTTGACCGATGGGAAGCGAGACTTCTTTGTAGCGCTGATTTGCCTTTCCAGGTTGCTTGGTTGGCCAAAAAGGGCGTATGCGTTTTTTCCTGAATATATTCAGGAAAAAACGCATACGCCCTTTTTGGCCAAGGGCATCATTGTCAACGTTTTGCCGCTTTTCATGTGCTTTAAAGGCGATTCGAATCTACCTCTTGAAATCTGTTTCCTGCAATTCTGCTTTGGTTTCAATTCCTCGTCTTTGCCTTCCCTCAATATATTTGTGGACGAGAGTTATCATTTATAACTCTGCAGGTTTGTGAATTGCAGTGCCCTGTAGCTCCATTTTACAACTTGCTTTTTTGGGAGGTGGCTGCAAAAGCGCAGGATGGCTTCAGGCCCTGATCTGGTTCCGGGGTGCAGGCTGAGCCTGTGGTTAATTCTTCTTCCTGATGGGAAAATAGAGTGACCTGTGCCTGTCCCAACACCAAGAGCTAGTCTCTCATTGGTTCCCCGTCTTCCCGTTCATCCTCAGGACAAATTGCAACCTGTACGGAACAGGAGGTTAAAGGTGCTGATGCTCCAAGTAGGGAGATTGCTAGTAAAGTGGCTCGAATGGCGAACCCGAGCACAAGGAGATGAGAAATGAGGTGTGTTTTAGAAACCTTTCCCCATCACACGGTGTACCATCTTCTGGGTTTCTCATTCATGTTTTCGATGTAGGAAGATGCCCTTGAACCTGGAGATTTGGGACCCATGCGATGGGTACCACGCAGTATTACTTTAAAGTGTCTGTGTTTGCTCACCCAACCTCACCAAACCTCTCAGCCCGAAGAGTGTTCACCCTTATGTCTCATCCAGCTGTGGGTCTAGATATGGTCAATCCAGGTTGCATCACAGCCCCTGAACGAATTGGGTAAGAATTTCTCTCTCTTTCCCTGTCTTTGTTTCATGGGTTTTTAAAAGTAATTTATTTTTATAATGGGGTTTAGCTGCTTTTCACGGCTGTGTTTATGCCGCTTTACACCCACTTGACACACTAACAGAGAGATATCAATACATAGGTTTTAAGATTATTACTAGTCAGATATATTCTTGTGTGGTGAATCGGGCGTGTTGAGTCCAGTTCTCTGAGCAAGGAGTAGGTCTTGTCTATTACATATTGGGTTTATGGAACGGTATCTGAGCTAATTTGAAACTCTTGTTATATGTATCACCCCACCTCACCTTTCCCGTTAAGCAGCCATAGTGTGTTTTCTGCATGTGTGACTCTGTTCTGTTTTGTAATTCAGTTCAAGTGTAACGGTTTTTACATTCCCTCTATAAGTGACACCTTATGAGAAGTGTCCTTTTCTGTGTGACTTATTTCACTTAGAATCGTCGTACCTAAATCCACTCATCATGCTGCTACTAGCCTTATGACATTGATTTCATGGCTGAGTGATATTCCATTGTACATAAGGACCACAACTTCTTTATCCATTTTTCTCCTTCCTGGGATATTTAAGGTGGAATGTAGTGGAGTTCCTTGTCAACAGAGCAGCCCTAAACTTTGGGGTGCTTGTGTCTTGCTGATTTTCAATTTTCCCACTTTAAACCCCCATGCGTGGAAGTGCCCTATGCTCTCTAAGCTGTGTTTTTTAGATGTTTCAGGACACACCGTACACTTCTCCAGAGTGGCTGTTGGCAATTTACATCCCGCCCATCAGTGTAGCAAGGCTCCCATTTCTCCATGGCCTGTCCTGCATTTCTGGTTTTGACACTTTTTTCAGCATGGCCCTTTTGACCGATGGGAAGCGAGACTTCTTTGTAGCGCTGATTTGCCTTTCCAGGTTGCTTGGTTGGCCAAAAAGGGCGTATGCGTTTTTTCCTGAATATATTCAGGAAAAAACGCATACGCCCTTTTTGGCCAAGGGCATCATTGTCAACGTTTTGCCGCTTTTCATGTGCTTTAAAGGCGATTCGAATCTACCTCTTGAAATCTGTTTCCTGCAATTCTGCTTTGATTTCAATTCCTCGTCTTTGCCTTCCCTCAATATATTTGTGGACGAGAGTTATCATTTATATCTCTGCAGGTTTGTGAATTGCAGTGCCCTGTAGCTCCATTTTACAACTTGCTTTTTTGGGAGGTGGCCGCAAAAGCGCAGGATGGCTTCAGGCCCTGATCTGGTTCCGGGGTGCAGGCTGAGCCTGTGGTTAATTCTTCTTCCTGATGGGAAAATAGAGTGACCTGTGCCTGTCCCAACACCAAGAGCTAGTCTCTCATTGGTTCCCTGTCTTCCCGTTCATCCTCAGGACAAATTGCAAGCTGTACGGAACAGGAGGTTAAAGGTGCTGATGCTCCAAGTAGGGAGATTGCTAGTAAAGTGGCTGGAATGGCGAACCCGAGCACAAGGAGATGAGAAATGAGGTGCGTTTTAGAAACCTTTCCCCATCACACGGTGTACCATCTTCTGGGTTTCTCATTCATGTTTTCGATGTAGGAAGATGCCCTTGAACCTGGAGATTTGGGACCCATGCGATGGGTACCACGCAGTATTACTTTAAAGGGTCTGCGTTTGCTCACCCAACCTCACCAAACCTCTCAGCCCCAAGAGTGTCCACCCTTATGTCTCATCCAGCTGTGGGTCTAGATATGGTCAATCCAGGTTGCATCACAGCCCCTGAACGAATTGTGTAAGAATTTCTCTCTCTTTCCCTGTCTTTGTTTCATGGGTTTTTAAAAGTAATTTATTTTTATAATGGGGTTTAGCTGCTTTTCACGGCTGTGTTTATGCCGCTTTACACCCACTTGACACACTAACAGGGATGTATGTATTGATATAAATAGGTTTTAAGATTATTACTAGTCAGATATATTCTTGTGTGGTGAATCGGGCGTGTTGAGTCCAGTTCTCTGAGCAAGGAGTAGGTCTTGTCTATTACATATTGGGTTTATAGAACGGTATCTGAGCTAATTTGAAACTCTTGTTTTATGTATCACCCCACATCACCTTTCCCGTTAAGCAGCCATAGTGTGTTTTCTGCATGTGTGACTCTGTTCTGTTTTGTAATTCAGTTCAAGTGTAACGGTTTTTACATTCCCTCTATAAGTGACACCTTATGAGAAGTGTACTTTTCTGTGTGACTTATTTCACTTAGAATCGTCGTACCTAAATCCACTCATCATGCTGCTATTAGCCTTATGACATTGATTTCATGGCTGAGTGATATTCCATTGTACATAAGGACCACAACTTCTTTATCCGTTTTTCTCCTTCCTGGGATATTTAAGGTGGAATGTAGTGGAGTTCCTTGTCAACAGAGCAGTCCTAAACTTTGGGGTGCTTGTGTCTTGCTGATTTTCAATTTTCCCACTTTATACCCCCATGCGTGGAAGTGCCCTATGCTCTCTAAGCTGTGTTTTTTAGATGTTTCAGGACACACCGTACACTTCTCCAGAGTGGCTGTTGGCAATTTACATCCCGCCCATCAGTGTAGCAAGGCTCCCATTTCTCCATGGCCTGTCCTGCATTTCTGGTTTTGACACTTTTTTCAGCATGGCCCTTTTGACCGATGGGAAGCGAGACTTCTTTGTAGCGCTGATTTGCCTTTCCAGGTTGCTTGGTTGGCCAAAAAGGGCGTATGCGTTTTTTCCTGAATATATTCAGGAAAAAACGCATACGCCCTTTTTGGCCAAGGGCATCATTGTCAACGTTTTGCCGCTTTTCATGTGCTTTAAAGGCGATTCGAATCTACCTCTTGAAATCTGTTTCCTGCAATTCTGCTTTGGTTTCAATTCCTCGTCTTTGCCTTCCCTCAATATATTTGTGGACGAGAGTTATCATTTATAACTCTGCAGGTTTGTGAATTGCAGTGCCCTGTAGCTCCATTTTACAACTTGCTTTTTTGGGAGGTGGCTGCAAAAGCGCAGGATGGCTTCAGGCCCTGATCTGGTTCCGGGGTGCAGGCTGAGCCTGTGGTTAATTCTTCTTCCTGATGGGAAAATAGAGTGACCTGTGCCTGTCCCAACACCAAGAGCTAGTCTCTCATTGGTTCCCCGTCTTCCCGTTCATCCTCAGGACAAATTGCAAGCTGTACGGAACAGGAGGTTAAAGGTGCTGATGCTCCAAGTAGGGAGATTGCTAGTAAAGTGGCTCGAATGGCGAACCCGAGCACAAGGAGATGAGAAATGAGGTGTGTTTTAGAAACCTTTCCCCATCACACGGTGTACCATCTTCTGGGTTTCTCATTCATGTTTTCGATGTAGGAAGATGCCCTTGAACCTGGAGATTTGGGATCCATGCGATGGGTACCACACAGTATTACTTTAAAGTGTCTGTGTTTGCTCACCCAACCTCACCAAACCTCTCAGCCCGAAGAGTGTCCACCCTTATGTCTCATCCAGCTGTGGGTCTAGATATGGTCAATCCAGGTTGCATCACAGCCCCTGAACGAATTGGGTAAGAATTTCTCTCTCTTTCCCTGTCTTTGTTTCATGGGTTTTTAAAAGTAATTTATTTTTATAATGGGGTTTAGCTGCTTTTCACGGCTGTGTTTATGCCGCTTTACACCCACTTGACACACTAACAGAGAGATATCAATACATAGGTTTTAAGATTATTACTAGTCAGATATATTCTTGTGTGGTGAATCGGGCGTGTTGAGTCCAGTTCTCTGAGCAAGGAGTAGGTCTTGTCTATTACATATTGGGTTTATGGAACGGTATCTGAGCTAATTTGAAACTCTTGTTTTATGTATCACCCCACCTCACCTTTCCCGTTAAGCAGCCATAGTGTGTTTTCTGCATGTGTGACTCTGTTCTGTTTTGTAATTCAGTTCAAGTGTAACGGTTTTTACATTCCCTCTATAAGTGACACCTTATGAGAAGTGTCCTTTTCTGTGTGACTTATTTCACTTAGAATCGTCGTACCTAAATCCACTCATCATGCTGCTACTAGCCTTATGACATTGATTTCATGGCTGAGTGATATTCCATTGTACATAAGGACCACAACTTCTTTATCCATTTTTCTCCTTCCTGGGATATTTAAGGTGGAATGTAGTGGAGTTCCTTGTCAACAGAGCAGCCCTAAACTTTGGGGTGCTTGTGTCTTGCTGATTTTCAATTTTCCCACTTTAAACCCCCATGCGTGGAAGTGCCCTATGCTCTCTAAGCTGTGTTTTTTAGATGTTTCAGGACACACCGTACACTTCTCCAGAGTGGCTGTTGGCAATTTACATCCCGCCCATCAGTGTAGCAAGGCTCCCATTTCTCCATGGCCTGTCCTGCATTTCTGGTTTTGACACTTTTTTCAGCATGGCCCTTTTGACCGATGGGAAGCGAGACTTCTTTGTAGCGCTGATTTGCCTTTCCAGGTTGCTTGGTTGGCCAAAAAGGGCGTATGCGTTTTTTCCTGAATATATTCAGGAAAAAACGCATACGCCCTTTTTGGCCAAGGGCATCATTGTCAACGTTTTGCCGCTTTTCATGTGCTTTAAAGGCGATTCGAATCTACCTCTTGAAATCTGTTTCCTGCAATTCTGCTTTGATTTCAATTCCTCGTCTTTGCCTTCCCTCAATATATTTGTGGACGAGAGTTATCATTTATATCTCTGCAGGTTTGTGAATTGCAGTGCCCTGTAGCTCCATTTTACAACTTGCTTTTTTGGGAGGTGGCCGCAAAAGCGCAGGATGGCTTCAGGCTCTGATCTGGTTCCGGGGTGCAGGCTGAGCCTGTGGTTAATTCTTCTTCCTGATGGGAAAATAGAGTGACCTGTGCCTGTCCCAACAACAAGAGCTAGTCTCTCATTGGTTCCCCGTCTTCCCGTTCATCCTCAGGACAAATTGCAAGCTGTACGGAACAGGAGGTTAAAGGTGCTGATGCTCCAAGTAGGGAGATTGCTAGGAAAGTGGCTGGAATGGCGAACCCGAGCACAAGGAGATGAGAAATGAGGTGCGTTTTAGAAACCTTTCCCCATCACACGGTGTACCATCTTCTGGGTTTCTCATTCATGTTTTCGATGTAGGAAGATGCCCTTGAACCTGGAGATTTGGGACCCATGGAATGGGTACCATGCAGTATTACTTTAAAGGGTCTGCGTTTGCTCACCCAACCTCACCAAACCTCTCAGCCCCAAGAGTGTCCACCCTTATGTCTCATCCAGCTGTGGGTCTAGATATGGTCAATCCAGGTTGCATCACAGCCCCTGAACGAATTGTGTAAGAATTTCTCTCTCTTTCCCTGTCTTTGTTTCATGGGTTTTTAAAAGTAATTTATTTTTATAATGGGGTTTAGCTGCTTTTCACGGCTGTGTTTATGCCGCTTTACACCCACTTGACACACTAACAGGGATGTATGTATTGATATAAATAGGTTTTAAGATTATTACTAGTCAGATATATTCTTGTGTGGTGAATCGGGCGTGTTGAGTCCAGTTCTCTGAGCAAGGAGTAGGTCTTGTCTATTACATATTGGGTTTATAGAACGGTATCTGAGCTAATTTGAAACTCTTGTTTTATGTATCACCCCACATCACCTTTCCCGTTAAGCAGCCATAGTGTGTTTTCTGCATGTGTGACTCTGTTCTGTTTTGTAATTCAGTTCAAGTGTAACGGTTTTTACATTCCCTCTATAAGTGACACCTTATGAGAAGTGTACTTTTCTGTGTGACTTATTTCACTTAGAATCGTCGTACCTAAATCCACTCATCATGCTGCTATTAGCCTTATGACATTGATTTCATGGCTGAGTGATATTCCATTGTACATAAGGACCACAACTTCTTTATCCGTTTTTCTCCTTCCTGGGATATTTAAGGTGGAATGTAGTGGAGTTCCTTGTCAACAGAGCAGTCCTAAACTTTGGGGTGCTTGTGTCTTGCTGATTTTCAATTTTCCCACTTTATACCCCCATGCGTGGAAGTGCCCTATGCTCTCTAAGCTGTGTTTTTTAGATGTTTCAGGACACACCGTACACTTCTCCAGAGTGGCTGTTGGCAATTTACATCCCGCCCATCAGTGTAGCAAGGCTCCCATTTCTCCATGGCCTGTCCTGCATTTCTGGTTTTGACACTTTTTTCAGCATGGCCCTTTTGACCGATGGGAAGCGAGACTTCTTTGTAGCGCTGATTTGCCTTTCCAGGTTGCTTGGTTGGCCAAAAAGGGCGTATGCGTTTTTTCCTGAATATATTCAGGAAAAAACGCATACGCCCTTTTTGGCCAAGGGCATCATTGTCAACGTTTTGCCGCTTTTCATGTGCTTTAAAGGCGATTCGAATCTACCTCTTGAAATCTGTTTCCTGCAATTCTGCTTTGGTTTCAATTCCTCGTCTTTGCCTTCCCTCAATATATTTGTGGACGAGAGTTATCATTTATAACTCTGCAGGTTTGTGAATTGCAGTGCCCTGTAGCTCCATTTTACAACTTGCTTTTTTGGGAGGTGGCTGCAAAAGCGCAGGATGGCTTCAGGCCCTGATCTGGTTCCGGGGTGCAGGCTGAGCCTGTGGTTAATTCTTCTTCCTGATGGGAAAATAGAGTGACCTGTGCCTGTCCCAACACCAAGAGCTAGTCTCTCATTGGTTCCCCGTCTTCCCGTTCATCCTCAGGACAAATTGCAACCTGTACGGAACAGGAGGTTAAAGGTGCTGATGCTCCAAGTAGGGAGATTGCTAGGAAAGTGGCTCGAATGGCGAACCCGAGCACAAGGAGATGAGAAATGAGGTGTGTTTTAGAAACCTTTCCCCATCACACGGTGTACCATCTTCTGGGTTTCTCATTCATGTTTTCGATGTAGGAAGATGCCCTTGAACCTGGAGATTTGGGACCCATGCGATGGGTACCACGCAGTATTACTTTAAAGTGTCTGTGTTTGCTCACCCAACCTCACCAAACCTCTCAGCCCGAAGAGTGTCCACCCTTATGTCTCATCCAGCTGTGGGTCTAGATATGGTCAATCCAGGTTGCATCACAGCCCCTGAACGAATTGGGTAAGAATTTCTCTCTCTTTCCCTGTCTTTGTTTCATGGGTTTTTAAAAGTAATTTATTTTTATAATGGGGTTTAGCTGCTTTTCACGGCTGTGTTTATGCCGCTTTACACCCACTTGACACACTAACAGAGAGATATCAATACATAGGTTTTAAGATTATTACTAGTCAGATATATTCTTGTGTGGTGAATCGGGCGTGTTGAGTCCAGTTCTCTGAGCAAGGAGTAGGTCTTGTCTATTACATATTGGGTTTATGGAACGGTATCTGAGCTAATTTGAAACTCTTGTTATATGTATCACCCCACCTCACCTTTCCCGTTAAGCAGCCATAGTGTGTTTTCTGCATGTGTGACTCTGTTCTGTTTTGTAATTCAGTTCAAGTGTAACGGTTTTTACATTCCCTCTATAAGTGACACCTTATGAGAAGTGTCCTTTTCTGTGTGACTTATTTCACTTAGAATCGTCGTACCTAAATCCACTCATCATGCTGCTACTAGCCTTATGACATTGATTTCATGGCTGAGTGATATTCCATTGTACATAAGGACCACAACTTCTTTATCCGTTTTTCTCCTTCCTGGGATATTTAAGGTGGAATGTAGTGGAGTTCCTTGTCAACAGAGCAGCCCTAAACTTTGGGGTGCTTGTGTCTTGCTGATTTTCAATTTTCCCACTTTAAACCCCCATGCGTGGAAGTGCCCTATGCTCTCTAAGCTGTGTTTTTTAGATGTTTCAGGACACACCGTACACTTCTCCAGAGTGGCTGTTGGCAATTTACATCCCGCCCATCAGTGTAGCAAGGCTCCCATTTCTCCATGGCCTGTCCTGCATTTCTGGTTTTGACACTTTTTTCAGCATGGCCCTTTTGACCGATGGGAAGCGAGACTTCTTTGTAGCGCTGATTTGCCTTTCCAGGTTGCTTGGTTGGCCAAAAAGGGCGTATGCGTTTTTTCCTGAATATATTCAGGAAAAAACGCATACGCCCTTTTTGGCCAAGGGCATCATTGTCAACGTTTTGCCGCTTTTCATGTGCTTTAAAGGCGATTCGAATCTACCTCTTGAAATCTGTTTCCTGCAATTCTGCTTTGATTTCAATTCCTCGTCTTTGCCTTCCCTCAATATATTTGTGGACGAGAGTTATCATTTATATCTCTGCAGGTTTGTGAATTGCAGTGCCCTGTAGCTCCATTTTACAACTTGCTTTTTTGGGAGGTGGCCGCAAAAGCGCAGGATGGCTTCAGGCCCTGATCTGGTTCCGGGGTGCAGGCTGAGCCTGTGGTTAATTCTTCTTCCTGATGGGAAAATAGAGTGACCTGTGCCTGTCCCAACACCAAGAGCTAGTCTCTCATTGGTTCCCTGTCTTCCCGTTCATCCTCAGGACAAATTGCAAGCTGTACGGAACAGGAGGTTAAAGGTGCTGATGCTCCAAGTAGGGAGATTGCTAGTAAAGTGGCTGGAATGGCGAACCCGAGCACAAGGAGATGAGAAATGAGGTGCGTTTTAGAAACCTTTCCCCATCACACGGTGTACCATCTTCTGGGTTTCTCATTCATGTTTTCGATGTAGGAAGATGCCCTTGAACCTGGAGATTTGGGACCCATGCGATGGGTACCACGCAGTATTACTTTAAAGGGTCTGCGTTTGCTCACCCAACCTCACCAAACCTCTCAGCCCCAAGAGTGTCCACCCTTATGTCTCATCCAGCTGTGGGTCTAGATATGGTCAATCCAGGTTGCATCACAGCCCCTGAACGAATTGTGTAAGAATTTCTCTCTCTTTCCCTGTCTTTGTTTCATGGGTTTTTAAAAGTAATTTATTTTTATAATGGGGTTTAGCTGCTTTTCACGGCTGTGTTTATGCCGCTTTACACCCACTTGACACACTAACAGGGATGTATGTATTGATATAAATAGGTTTTAAGATTATTACTAGTCAGATATATTCTTGTGTGGTGAATCGGGCGTGTTGAGTCCAGTTCTCTGAGCAAGGAGTAGGTCTTGTCTATTACATATTGGGTTTATAGAACGGTATCTGAGCTAATTTGAAACTCTTGTTTTATGTATCACCCCACATCACCTTTCCCGTTAAGCAGCCATAGTGTGTTTTCTGCATGTGTGACTCTGTTCTGTTTTGTAATTCAGTTCAAGTGTAACGGTTTTTACATTCCCTCTATAAGTGACACCTTATGAGAAGTGTACTTTTCTGTGTGACTTATTTCACTTAGAATCGTCGTACCTAAATCCACTCATCATGCTGCTATTAGCCTTATGACATTGATTTCATGGCTGAGTGATATTCCATTGTACATAAGGACCACAACTTCTTTATCCGTTTTTCTCCTTCCTGGGATATTTAAGGTGGAATGTAGTGGAGTTCCTTGTCAACAGAGCAGTCCTAAACTTTGGGGTGCTTGTGTCTTGCTGATTTTCAATTTTCCCACTTTATACCCCCATGCGTGGAAGTGCCCTATGCTCTCTAAGCTGTGTTTTTTAGATGTTTCAGGACACACCGTACACTTCTCCAGAGTGGCTGTTGGCAATTTACATCCCGCCCATCAGTGTAGCAAGGCTCCCATTTCTCCATGGCCTGTCCTGCATTTCTGGTTTTGACACTTTTTTCAGCATGGCCCTTTTGACCGATGGGAAGCGAGACTTCTTTGTAGCGCTGATTTGCCTTTCCAGGTTGCTTGGTTGGCCAAAAAGGGCGTATGCGTTTTTTCCTGAATATATTCAGGAAAAAACGCATACGCCCTTTTTGGCCAAGGGCATCATTGTCAACGTTTTGCCGCTTTTCATGTGCTTTAAAGGCGATTCGAATCTACCTCTTGAAATCTGTTTCCTGCAATTCTGCTTTGGTTTCAATTCCTCGTCTTTGCCTTCCCTCAATATATTTGTGGACGAGAGTTATCATTTATAACTCTGCAGGTTTGTGAATTGCAGTGCCCTGTAGCTCCATTTTACAACTTGCTTTTTTGGGAGGTGGCTGCAAAAGCGCAGGATGGCTTCAGGCCCTGATCTGGTTCCGGGGTGCAGGCTGAGCCTGTGGTTAATTCTTCTTCCTGATGGGAAAATAGAGTGACCTGTGCCTGTCCCAACACCAAGAGCTAGTCTCTCATTGGTTCCCCGTCTTCCCGTTCATCCTCAGGACAAATTGCAACCTGTACGGAACAGGAGGTTAAAGGTGCTGATGCTCCAAGTAGGGAGATTGCTAGTAAAGTGGCTCGAATGGCGAACCCGAGCACAAGGAGATGAGAAATGAGGTGTGTTTTAGAAACCTTTCCCCATCACACGGTGTACCATCTTCTGGGTTTCTCATTCATGTTTTCGATGTAGGAAGATGCCCTTGAACCTGGAGATTTGGGACCCATGCGATGGGTACCACGCAGTATTACTTTAAAGTGTCTGTGTTTGCTCACCCAACCTCACCAAACCTCTCAGCCCGAAGAGTGTCCACCCTTATGTCTCATCCAGCTGTGGGTCTAGATATGGTCAATCCAGGTTGCATCACAGCCCCTGAACGAATTGGGTAAGAATTTCTCTCTCTTTCCCTGTCTTTGTTTCATGGGTTTTTAAAAGTAATTTATTTTTATAATGGGGTTTAGCTGCTTTTCACGGCTGTGTTTATGCCGCTTTACACCCACTTGACACACTAACAGAGAGATATCAATACATAGGTTTTAAGATTATTACTAGTCAGATATATTCTTGTGTGGTGAATCGGGCGTGTTGAGTCCAGTTCTCTGAGCAAGGAGTAGGTCTTGTCTATTACATATTGGGTTTATGGAACGGTATCTGAGCTAATTTGAAACTCTTGTTATATGTATCACCCCACCTCACCTTTCCCGTTAAGCAGCCATAGTGTGTTTTCTGCATGTGTGACTCTGTTCTGTTTTGTAATTCAGTTCAAGTGTAACGGTTTTTACATTCCCTCTATAAGTGACACCTTATGAGAAGTGTCCTTTTCTGTGTGACTTATTTCACTTAGAATCGTCGTACCTAAATCCACTCATCATGCTGCTACTAGCCTTATGACATTGATTTCATGGCTGAGTGATATTCCATTGTACATAAGGACCACAACTTCTTTATCCATTTTTCTCCTTCCTGGGATATTTAAGGTGGAATGTAGTGGAGTTCCTTGTCAACAGAGCAGCCCTAAACTTTGGGGTGCTTGTGTCTTGCTGATTTTCAATTTTCCCACTTTAAACCCCCATGCGTGGAAGTGCCCTATGCTCTCTAAGCTGTGTTTTTTAGATGTTTCAGGACACACCGTACACTTCTCCAGAGTGGCTGTTGGCAATTTACATCCCGCCCATCAGTGTAGCAAGGCTCCCATTTCTCCATGGCCTGTCCTGCATTTCTGGTTTTGACACTTTTTTCAGCATGGCCCTTTTGACCGATGGGAAGCGAGACTTCTTTGTAGCGCTGATTTGCCTTTCCAGGTTGCTTGGTTGGCCAAAAAGGGCGTATGCGTTTTTTCCTGAATATATTCAGGAAAAAACGCATACGCCCTTTTTGGCCAAGGGCATCATTGTCAACGTTTTGCCGCTTTTCATGTGCTTTAAAGGCGATTCGAATCTACCTCTTGAAATCTGTTTCCTGCAATTCTGCTTTGATTTCAATTCCTCGTCTTTGCCTTCCCTCAATATATTTGTGGACGAGAGTTATCATTTATATCTCTGCAGGTTTGTGAATTGCAGTGCCCTGTAGCTCCATTTTACAACTTGCTTTTTTGGGAGGTGGCCGCAAAAGCGCAGGATGGCTTCAGGCCCTGATCTGGTTCCGGGGTGCAGGCTGAGCCTGTGGTTAATTCTTCTTCCTGATGGGAAAATAGAGTGACCTGTGCCTGTCCCAACACCAAGAGCTAGTCTCTCATTGGTTCCCTGTCTTCCCGTTCATCCTCAGGACA
Source organism: Balaenoptera physalus (assembly GCF_965194825.1). Classification (NCBI taxonomy): domain Eukaryota; kingdom Metazoa; phylum Chordata; class Mammalia; order Artiodactyla; family Balaenopteridae; genus Balaenoptera; species Balaenoptera physalus. The sequence continues at coordinate 360,042 of NW_028126334.1, forward strand.
AATTGCAAGCTGTACGGAACAGGAGGTTAAAGGTGCTGATGCTCCAAGTAGGGAGATTGCTAGTAAAGTGGCTGGAATGGCGAACCCGAGCACAAGGAGATGAGAAATGAGGTGCGTTTTAGAAACCTTTCCCCATCACACGGTGTACCATCTTCTGGGTTTCTCATTCATGTTTTCGATGTAGGAAGATGCCCTTGAACCTGGAGATTTGGGACCCATGCGATGGGTACCACGCAGTATTACTTTAAAGGGTCTGCGTTTGCTCACCCAACCTCACCAAACCTCTCAGCCCCAAGAGTGTCCACCCTTATGTCTCATCCAGCTGTGGGTCTAGATATGGTCAATCCAGGTTGCATCACAGCCCCTGAACGAATTGTGTAAGAATTTCTCTCTCTTTCCCTGTCTTTGTTTCATGGGTTTTTAAAAGTAATTTATTTTTATAATGGGGTTTAGCTGCTTTTCACGGCTGTGTTTATGCCGCTTTACACCCACTTGACACACTAACAGGGATGTATGTATTGATATAAATAGGTTTTAAGATTATTACTAGTCAGATATATTCTTGTGTGGTGAATCGGGCGTGTTGAGTCCAGTTCTCTGAGCAAGGAGTAGGTCTTGTCTATTACATATTGGGTTTATAGAACGGTATCTGAGCTAATTTGAAACTCTTGTTTTATGTATCACCCCACATCACCTTTCCCGTTAAGCAGCCATAGTGTGTTTTCTGCATGTGTGACTCTGTTCTGTTTTGTAATTCAGTTCAAGTGTAACGGTTTTTACATTCCCTCTATAAGTGACACCTTATGAGAAGTGTACTTTTCTGTGTGACTTATTTCACTTAGAATCGTCGTACCTAAATCCACTCATCATGCTGCTATTAGCCTTATGACATTGATTTCATGGCTGAGTGATATTCCATTGTACATAAGGACCACAACTTCTTTATCCGTTTTTCTCCTTCCTGGGATATTTAAGGTGGAATGTAGTGGAGTTCCTTGTCAACAGAGCAGTCCTAAACTTTGGGGTGCTTGTGTCTTGCTGATTTTCAATTTTCCCACTTTATACCCCCATGCGTGGAAGTGCCCTATGCTCTCTAAGCTGTGTTTTTTAGATGTTTCAGGACACACCGTACACTTCTCCAGAGTGGCTGTTGGCAATTTACATCCCGCCCATCAGTGTAGCAAGGCTCCCATTTCTCCATGGCCTGTCCTGCATTTCTGGTTTTGACACTTTTTTCAGCATGGCCCTTTTGACCGATGGGAAGCGAGACTTCTTTGTAGCGCTGATTTGCCTTTCCAGGTTGCTTGGTTGGCCAAAAAGGGCGTATGCGTTTTTTCCTGAATATATTCAGGAAAAAACGCATACGCCCTTTTTGGCCAAGGGCATCATTGTCAACGTTTTGCCGCTTTTCATGTGCTTTAAAGGCGATTCGAATCTACCTCTTGAAATCTGTTTCCTGCAATTCTGCTTTGGTTTCAATTCCTCGTCTTTGCCTTCCCTCAATATATTTGTGGACGAGAGTTATCATTTATAACTCTGCAGGTTTGTGAATTGCAGTGCCCTGTAGCTCCATTTTACAACTTGCTTTTTTGGGAGGTGGCTGCAAAAGCGCAGGATGGCTTCAGGCCCTGATCTGGTTCCGGGGTGCAGGCTGAGCCTGTGGTTAATTCTTCTTCCTGATGGGAAAATAGAGTGACCTGTGCCTGTCCCAACACCAAGAGCTAGTCTCTCATTGGTTCCCCGTCTTCCCGTTCATCCTCAGGACAAATTGCAACCTGTACGGAACAGGAGGTTAAAGGTGCTGATGCTCCAAGTAGGGAGATTGCTAGTAAAGTGGCTCGAATGGCGAACCCGAGCACAAGGAGATGAGAAATGAGGTGTGTTTTAGAAACCTTTCCCCATCACACGGTGTACCATCTTCTGGGTTTCTCATTCATGTTTTCGATGTAGGAAGATGCCCTTGAACCTGGAGATTTGGGACCCATGCGATGGGTACCACGCAGTATTACTTTAAAGGGTCTGCGTTTGCTCACCCAACCTCACCAAACCTCTCAGCCCGAAGAGTGTCCACCCTTATGTCTCATCCAGCTGTGGGTCTAGATATGGTCAATCCAGGTTGCATCACAGCCCCTGAACGAATTGGGTAAGAATTTCTCTCTCTTTCCCTGTCTTTGTTTCATGGGTTTTTAAAAGTAATTTATTTTTATAATGGGGTTTAGCTGCTTTTCACGGCTGTGTTTATGCCGCTTTACACCCACTTGACACACTAACAGAGAGATATCAATACATAGGTTTTAAGATTATTACTAGTCAGATATATTCTTGTGTGGTGAATCGGGCGTGTTGAGTCCAGTTCTCTGAGCAAGGAGTAGGTCTTGTCTATTACATATTGGGTTTATGGAACGGTATCTGAGCTAATTTGAAACTCTTGTTATATGTATCACCCCACCTCACCTTTCCCGTTAAGCAGCCATAGTGTGTTTTCTGCATGTGTGACTCTGTTCTGTTTTGTAATTCAGTTCAAGTGTAACGGTTTTTACATTCCCTCTATAAGTGACACCTTATGAGAAGTGTCCTTTTCTGTGTGACTTATTTCACTTAGAATCGTCGTACCTAAATCCACTCATCATGCTGCTACTAGCCTTATGACATTGATTTCATGGCTGAGTGATATTCCATTGTACATAAGGACCACAACTTCTTTATCCATTTTTCTCCTTCCTGGGATATTTAAGGTGGAATGTAGTGGAGTTCCTTGTCAACAGAGCAGCCCTAAACTTTGGGGTGCTTGTGTCTTGCTGATTTTCAATTTTCCCACTTTAAACCCCCATGCGTGGAAGTGCCCTATGCTCTCTAAGCTGTGTTTTTTAGATGTTTCAGGACACACCGTACACTTCTCCAGAGTGGCTGTTGGCAATTTACATCCCGCCCATCAGTGTAGCAAGGCTCCCATTTCTCCATGGCCTGTCCTGCATTTCTGGTTTTGACACTTTTTTCAGCATGGCCCTTTTGACCGATGGGAAGCGAGACTTCTTTGTAGCGCTGATTTGCCTTTCCAGGTTGCTTGGTTGGCCAAAAAGGGCGTATGCGTTTTTTCCTGAATATATTCAGGAAAAAACGCATACGCCCTTTTTGGCCAAGGGCATCATTGTCAACGTTTTGCCGCTTTTCATGTGCTTTAAAGGCGATTCGAATCTACCTCTTGAAATCTGTTTCCTGCAATTCTGCTTTGATTTCAATTCCTCGTCTTTGCCTTCCCTCAATATATTTGTGGACGAGAGTTATCATTTATATCTCTGCAGGTTTGTGAATTGCAGTGCCCTGTAGCTCCATTTTACAACTTGCTTTTTTGGGAGGTGGCCGCAAAAGCGCAGGATGGCTTCAGGCCCTGATCTGGTTCCGGGGTGCAGGCTGAGCCTGTGGTTAATTCTTCTTCCTGATGGGAAAATAGAGTGACCTGTGCCTGTCCCAACACCAAGAGCTAGTCTCTCATTGGTTCCCTGTCTTCCCGTTCATCCTCAGGACAAATTGCAAGCTGTACGGAACAGGAGGTTAAAGGTGCTGATGCTCCAAGTAGGGAGATTGTTAGTAAAGTGGCTGGAATGGCGAACCCGAGCACAAGGAGATGAGAAATGAGGTGCGTTTTAGAAACCTTTCCCCATCACACGGTGTACCATCTTCTGGGTTTCTCATTCATGTTTTCGATGTAGGAAGATGCCCTTGAACCTGGAGATTTGGGACCCATGCGATGGGTACCACGCAGTATTACTTTAAAGGGTCTGCGTTTGCTCACCCAACCTCACCAAACCTCTCAGCCCCAAGAGTGTCCACCCTTATGTCTCATCCAGCTGTGGGTCTAGATATGGTCAATCCAGGTTGCATCACAGCCCCTGAACGAATTGTGTAAGAATTTCTCTCTCTTTCCCTGTCTTTGTTTCATGGGTTTTTAAAAGTAATTTATTTTTATAATGGGGTTTAGCTGCTTTTCACGGCTGTGTTTATGCCGCTTTACACCCACTTGACACACTAACAGGGATGTATGTATTGATATAAATAGGTTTTAAGATTATTACTAGTCAGATATATTCTTGTGTGGTGAATCGGGCGTGTTGAGTCCAGTTCTCTGAGCAAGGAGTAGGTCTTGTCTATTACATATTGGGTTTATAGAACGGTATCAGAGCTAATTTGAAACTCTTGTTTTATGTATCACCCCACATCACCTTTCCCGTTAAGCAGCCATAGTGTGTTTTCTGCATGTGTGACTCTGTTCTGTTTTGTAATTCAGTTCAAGTGTAACGGTTTTTACATTCCCTCTATAAGTGACACCTTATGAGAAGTGTCCTTTTCTGTGTGACTTATTTCACTTAGAATCGTCGTACCTAAATCCACTCATCATGCTGCTATTAGCCTTATGACATTGATTTCATGGCTGAGTGATATTCCATTGTACATAAGGACCACAACTTCTTTATCCGTTTTTCTCCTTCCTGGGATATTTAAGGTGGAATGTAGTGGAGTTCCTTGTCAACAGAGCAGTCCTAAACTTTGGGGTGCTTGTGTCTTGCTGATTTTCAATTTTCCCACTTTATACCCCCATGCGTGGAAGTGCCCTATGCTCTCTAAGCTGTGTTTTTTAGATGTTTCAGGACACACCGTACACTTCTCCAGAGTGGCTGTTGGCAATTTACATCCCGCCCATCAGTGTAGCAAGGCTCCCATTTCTCCATGGCCTGTCCTGCATTTCTGGTTTTGACACTTTTTTCAGCATGGCCCTTTTGACCGATGGGAAGCGAGACTTCTTTGTAGCGCTGATTTGCCTTTCCAGGTTGCTTGGTTGGCCAAAAAGGGCGTATGCGTTTTTTCCTGAATATATTCAGGAAAAAACGCATACGCCCTTTTTGGCCAAGGGCATCATTGTCAACGTTTTGCCGCTTTTCATGTGCTTTAAAGGCGATTCGAATCTACCTCTTGAAATCTGTTTCCTGCAATTCTGCTTTGGTTTCAATTCCTCGTCTTTGCCTTCCCTCAATATATTTGTGGACGAGAGTTATCATTTATAACTCTGCAGGTTTGTGAATTGCAGTGCCCTGTAGCTCCATTTTACAACTTGCTTTTTTGGGAGGTGGCTGCAAAAGCGCAGGATGGCTTCAGGCCCTGATCTGGTTCCGGGGTGCAGGCTGAGCCTGTGGTTAATTCTTCTTCCTGACGGGAAAATAGAGTGACCTGTGCCTGTCCCAACACCAAGAGCTAGTCTCTCATTGGTTCCCCGTCTTCCCGTTCATCCTCAGGACAAATTGCAAGCTGTACGGAACAGGAGGTTAAAGGTGCTGATGCTCCAAGTAGGGAGATTGCTAGTAAAGTGGCTCGAATGGCGAACCCGAGCACAAGGAGATGAGAAATGAGGTGTGTTTTAGAAACCTTTCCCCATCACACGGTGTACCATCTTCTGGGTTTCTCATTCATGTTTTCGATGTAGGAAGATGCCCTTGAACCTGGAGATTTGGGACCCATGCGATGGGTACCACGCAGTATTACTTTAAAGTGTCTGTGTTTGCTCACCCAACCTCACCAAACCTCTCAGCCCGAAGAGTGTCCACCCTTATGTCTCATCCAGCTGTGGGTCTAGATATGGTCAATCCAGGTTGCATCACAGCCCCTGAACGAATTGGGTAAGAATTTCTCTCTCTTTCCCTGTCTTTGTTTCATGGGTTTTTAAAAGTAATTTATTTTTATAATGGGGTTTAGCTGCTTTTCACGGCTGTGTTTATGCCGCTTTACACCCACTTGACACACTAACAGAGAGCTATCAATACATAGGTTTTAAGATTATTACTAGTCAGATATATTCTTGTGTGGTGAATCGGGCGTGTTGAGTCCAGTTCTCTGAGCAAGGAGTAGGTCTTGTCTATTACATATTGGGTTTATGGAACGGTATCTGAGCTAATTTGAAACTCTTGTTTTATGTATCACCCCACCTCACCTTTCCCGGTAAGCAGCCATAGTGTGTTTTCTGCATGTGTGACTCTGTTCTGTTTTGTAATTCAGTTCAAGTGTAACGGTTTTTACATTCCCTCTATAAGTGACACCTTATGAGAAGTGTCCTTTTCTGTGTGACTTATTTCACTTAGAATCGTCGTACCTAAATCCACTCATCATGCTGCTACTAGCCTTATGACATTGATTTCATGGCTGAGTGATATTCCATTGTACATAAGGACCACAACTTCTTTATCCATTTTTCTCCTTCCTGGGATATTTAAGGTGGAATGTAGTGGAGTTCCTTGTCAACAGAGCAGCCCTAAACTTTGGGGTGCTTGTGTCTTGCTGATTTTCAATTTTCCCACTTTAAACCCCCATGCGTGGAAGTGCCCTATGCTCTCTAAGCTGTGTTTTTTAGATGTTTCAGGACACACCGTACACTTCTCCAGAGTGGCTGTTGGCAATTTACATCCCGCCCATCAGTGTAGCAAGGCTCCCATTTCTCCATGGCCTGTCCTGCATTTCTGGTTTTGACACTTTTTTCAGCATGGCCCTTTTGACCGATGGGAAGCGAGACTTCTTTGTAGCGCTGATTTGCCTTTCCAGGTTGCTTGGTTGGCCAAAAAGGGCGTATGCGTTTTTTCCTGAATATATTCAGGAAAAAACGCATACGCCCTTTTTGGCCAAGGGCATCATTGTCAACGTTTTGCCGCTTTTCATGTGCTTTAAAGGCGATTCGAATCTACCTCTTGAAATCTGTTTCCTGCAATTCTGCTTTGATTTCAATTCCTCGTCTTTGCCTTCCCTCAATATATTTGTGGACGAGAGTTATCATTTATATCTCTGCAGGTTTGTGAATTGCAGTGCCCTGTAGCTCCATTTTACAACTTGCTTTTTTGGGAGGTGGCCGCAAAAGCGCAGGATGGCTTCAGGCCCTGATCTGGTTCCGGGGTGCAGGCTGAGCCTGTGGTTAATTCTTCTTCCTGATGGGAAAATAGAGTGACCTGTGCCTGTCCCAACAACAAGAGCTAGTCTCTCATTGGTTCCCCGTCTTCCCGTTCATCCTCAGGACAAATTGCAAGCTGTACGGAACAGGAGGTTAAAGGTGCTGATGCTCCAAGTAGGGAGATTGCTAGGAAAGTGGCTGGAATGGCGAACCCGAGCACAAGGAGATGAGAAATGAGGTGCGTTTTAGAAACCTTTCCCCATCACACGGTGTACCATCTTCTGGGTTTCTCATTCATGTTTTCGATGTAGGAAGATGCCCTTGAACCTGGAGATTTGGGACCCATGGAATGGGTACCATGCAGTATTACTTTAAAGGGTCTGCGTTTGCTCACCCAACCTCACCAAACCTCTCAGCCCCAAGAGTGTCCACCCTTATGTCTCATCCAGCTGTGGGTCTAGATATGGTCAATCCAGGTTGCATCACAGCCCCTGAACGAATTGTGTAAGAATTTCTCTCTCTTTCCCTGTCTTTGTTTCATGGGTTTTTAAAAGTAATTTATTTTTATAATGGGGTTTAGCTGCTTTTCACGGCTGTGTTTATGCCGCTTTACACCCGCTTGACACACTAACAGGGATGTATGTATTGATATAAATAGGTTTTAAGATTATTACTAGTCAGATATATTCTTCTGTGGTGAATCGGGCGTGTTGAGTCCAGTTCTCTGAGCAAGGAGTAGGTCTTGTCTATTACATATTGGGTTTATAGAACGGTATCTGAGCTAATTTGAAACTCTTGTTTTATGTATCACCCCACATCACCTTTCCCGTTAAGCAGCCATAGTGTGTTTTCTGCATGTGTGACTCTGTTCTGTTTTGTAATTCAGTTCAAGTGTAACGGTTTTTACATTCCCTCTATAAGTGACACCTTATGAGAAGTGTCCTTTTCTGTGTGACTTATTTCAGTTAGAATCGTCGTACCTAAATCCACTCATCATGCTGCTATTAGCCTTATGACATTGATTTCATGGCTGAGTGATATTCCATTGTACATAAGGACCACAACTTCTTTATCCGTTTTTCTCCTTCCTGGGATATTTAAGGTGGAATGTAGTGGAGTTCCTTGTCAACAGAGCAGTCCTAAACTTTGGGGTGCTTGTGTCTTGCTGATTTTCAATTTTCCCACTTTATACCCCCATGCGTGGAAGTGCCCTATGCTCTCTAAGCTGTGTTTTTTAGATGTTTCAGGACACACCGTACACTTCTCCAGAGTGGCTGTTGGCAATTTACATCCCGCCCATCAGTGTAGCAAGGCTCCCATTTCTCCATGGCCTGTCCTGCATTTCTGGTTTTGACACTTTTTTCAGCATGGCCCTTTTGACCGATGGGAAGCGAGACTTCTTTGTAGCGCTGATTTGCCTTTCCAGGTTGCTTGGTTGGCCAAAAAGGGCGTATGCGTTTTTTCCTGAATATATTCAGGAAAAAACGCATACGCCCTTTTTGGCCAAGGGCATCATTGTCAACGTTTTGCCGCTTTTCATGTGCTTTAAAGGCGATTCGAATCTACCTCTTGAAATCTGTTTCCTGCAATTCTGCTTTGGTTTCAATTCCTCGTCTTTGCCTTCCCTCAATATATTTGTGGACGAGAGTTATCATTTATAACTCTGCAGGTTTGTGAATTGCAGTGCCCTGTAGCTCCATTTTACAACTTGCTTTTTTGGGAGGTGGCCGCAAAAGCGCAGAATGGCTTCAGGCCCTGATCTGGTTCCGGGGTGCAGGCTGAGCCTGTGGTTAATTCTTCTTCCTGACGGGAAAATAGAGTGACCTGTGCCTGTCCCAACACCAAGAGCTAGTCTCTCATTGGTTCCCCGTCTTCCCGTTCATCCTCAGGACAAATTGCAAGCTGTACGGAACAGGAGGTTAAAGGTGCTGATGCTCCAAGTAGGGAGATTGCTAGTAAAGTGGCTGGAATGGCGAACCCGAGCACAAGGAGATGAGAAATGAGGTGCGTTTTAGAAACCTTTCCCCATCACACGGTGTACCATCTTCTGGGTTTCTCATTCATGTTTTCGATGTAGGAAGATGCCCTTGAACCTGGAGATTTGGGACCCATGCGATGGGTACCACGCAGTATTACTTTAAAGTGTCTGTGTTTGCTCACCCAACCTCACCAAACCTCTCAGCCCGAAGAGTGTCCACCCTTATGTCTCATCCAGCTGTGGGTCTAGATATGGTCAATCCAGGTTGCATCACAGCCCCTGAACGAATTGGGTAAGAATTTCTCTCTCTTTCCCTGTCTTTGTTTCATGGGTTTTTAAAAGTAATTTATTTTTATAATGGGGTTTAGCTGCTTTTCACGGCTGTGTTTATGCCGCTTTACACCCACTTGACACACTAACAGAGAGATATCAATACATAGGTTTTAAGATTATTACTAGTCAGATATATTCTTGTGTGGTGAATCGGGCGTGTTGAGTCCAGTTCTCTGAGCAAGGAGTAGGTCTTGTCTATTACATATTGGGTTTATGGAACGGTATCTGAGCTAATTTGAAACTCTTGTTTTATGTATCACCCCACCTCACCTTTCCCGTTAAGCAGCCATAGTGTGTTTTCTGCATGTGTGACTCTGTTCTGTTTTGTAATTCAGTTCAAGTGTAACGGTTTTTACATTCCCTCTATAAGTGACACCTTATGAGAAGTGTCCTTTTCTGTGTGACTTATTTCACTTAGAATCGTCGTACCTAAATCCACTCATCATGCTGCTACTAGCCTTATGACATTGATTTCATGGCTGAGTGATATTCCATTGTACATAAGGACCACAACTTCTTTATCCATTTTTCTCCTTCCTGGGATATTTAAGGTGGAATGTAGTGGAGTTCCTTGTCAACAGAGCAGCCCTAAACTTTGGGGTGCTTGTGTCTTGCTGATTTTCAATTTTCCCACTTTAAACCCCCATGCGTGGAAGTGCCCTATGCTCTCTAAGCTGTGTTTTTTAGATGTTTCAGGACACACCGTACACTTCTCCAGAGTGGCTGTTGGCAATTTACATCCCGCCCATCAGTGTAGCAAGGCTCCCATTTCTCCATGGCCTGTCCTGCATTTCTGGTTTTGACACTTTTTTCAGCATGGCCCTTTTGACCGATGGGAAGCGAGACTTCTTTGTAGCGCTGATTTGCCTTTCCAGGTTGCTTGGTTGGCCAAAAAGGGCGTATGCGTTTTTTCCTGAATATATTCAGGAAAAAACGCATACGCCCTTTTTGGCCAAGGGCATCATTGTCAACATTTTGCCGCTTTTCATGTGCTTTAAAGGCGATTCGAATCTACCTCTTGAAATCTGTTTCCTGCAATTCTGCTTTGATTTCAATTCCTCGTCTTTGCCTTCCCTCAATATATTTGTGGACGAGAGTTATCATTTATAACTCTGCAGGTTTGTGAATTGCAGAGCCCTGTAGCTCCATTTTACAACTTGCTTTTTTGGGAGGTGGCCGCAAAAGCGCAGGATGGCTTCAGGCCCTGATCTGGTTCCGGGGTGCAGGCTGAGCCTGTGGTTAATTCTTCTTCCTGATGGGAAAATAGAGTGACCTGTGCCTGTCCCAACACCAAGAGCTAGTCTCTCATTGGTTCCCCGTCTTCCCGTTCATCCTCAGGACAAATTGCAAGCTGTACGGAACAGGAGGTTAAAGGTGCTGATGCTCCAAGTAGGGAGATTGCTAGTAAAGTGGCTGGAATGGCGAACCCGAGCACAAGGAGATGAGAAATGAGGTGCGTTTTAGAAACCTTTCCCCATCACACGGTGTACCATCTTCTGGGTTTCTCATTCATGTTTTCGATGTAGGAAGATGCCCTTGAACCTGGAGATTTGGGACCCATGGAATGGGTACCAGGCAGTATTACTTTAAAGGGTCTGCGTTTGCTCACCCAACCTCACCAAACCTCTCAGCCCCAAGAGTGTCCACCCTTATGTCTCATCCAGCTGTGGGTCTAGATATGGTCAATCCAGGTTGCATCACAGCCCCTGAACGAATTGTGTAAGAATTTCTCTCTCTTTCCCTGTCTTTGTTTCATGGGTTTTAAAAGTAATTTAGTTTTATAATGGGGTTTAGCTGCTTTTCACGGCTGTGTTTATGCCGCTTTACACCCACTTGACACACTAACAGAGATGTATGTATTGATATAAATAGGTTTTAAGATTATTACTAGTCAGATATATTCTTGTGTGGTGAATCGGGCGTGTTGAGTCCAGTTCTCTGAGCAAGGAGTAGGTCTTGTCTATTACATATTGGGTTTATGGAACGGTATCTGAGCTAATTTGAAACTCTTGTTTTATGTATCACCCCACCTCACCTTTCCCGTTAAGCAGCCATAGTGTGTTTTCTGCATGTGTGACTCTGTTCTGTTTTGTAATTCAGTTCAAGTGTAACGGTTTTTACATTCCCTCTATAAGTGACACCTTATGAGAAGTGTCCTTTTCTGTGTGACTTATTTCACTTAGAATCGTCGTACCTAAATCCACTCATCATGCTGCTACTAGCCTTATGACATTGATTTCATGGCTGAGTGATATTCCATTGTACATAAGGACCACAACTTCTTTATCCATTTTTCTCCTTCCTGGGATATTTAAGGTGGAATGTAGTGGAGTTCCTTGTCAACAGAGCAGCCCTAAACTTTGGGGTGCTTGTGTCTTGCTGATTTTCAATTTTCCCACTTTATACCCCCATGCGTGGAAGTGCCCTATGCTCTCTAAGCTGTGTTTTTTAGATGTTTCAGGACACACCGTACACTTCTCCAGAGTGGCTGTTGGCAATTTACATCCCGCCCATCAGTGTAGCAAGGCTCCCATTTCTCCATGGCCTGTCCTGCATTTCTGGTTTTGACACTTTTTTCAGCATGGCCCTTTTGACCGATGGGAAGCGAGACTTCTTTGTAGCGCTGATTTGCCTTTCCAGGTTGCTTGGTTGGCCAAAAAGGGCGTATGCGTTTTTTCCTGAATATATTCAGGAAAAAACGCATACGCCCTTTTTGGCCAAGGGCATCATTGTCAACGTTTTGCCGCTTTTCATGTGCTTTAAAGGCGATTCGAATCTACCTCTTGAAATCTGTTTCCTGCAATTCTGCTTTGATTTCAGTTCCTCGTCTTTGCCTTCCCTAAATATATTTGTGGACGAGAGTTATCATTTATAACTCTGCAGGTTTGTGAATTGCAGTGCCCTGTAGCTCCATTTTACAACTTGCTTTTTTGGGAGGTGGCCGCAAAAGCGCAGGATGGCTTCAGGCCCTGATCTGGTTCCGGGGTGCAGGCTGAGCCTGTGGTTAATTCTTCTTCCTGATGGGAAAATAGAGTGACCTGTGCCTGTCCCAACACCAAGAGCTAGTCTCTCATTGGTTCCCCGTCTTCCCGTTCATCCTCAGGACAAATTGCAAGCTGTACGGAACAGGAGGTTAAAGGTGCTGATGCTCCAACTAGGGAGATTGCTAGTAAAGTGGCTGGAATGGCGAACCCGAGCACAAGGAGATGAGAAATGAGGTGTGTTTTAGAAACCTTTCCCCATCACACGGTGTACCATCTTCTGGGTTTCTCATTCATGTTTTCGATGTAGGAAGATGCCCTTGAACCTGGAGATTTGGGACCCATGCGATGGGTAACACGCAGTATTACTCTAAAGGGTCTGCGTTTGCTCAACCAACCTCACCAAAACTCTCAGCCCCAAGAGTGTCCACCCTTATGTCTCATCCAGCTGTGGGTCTAGATATGGTCAATCCAGGTTGCATCACAGCCCCTGAACGAATTGGGTAAGAATTTCTCTCTCTTTCCCTGTCTTTGTTTCATGGGTTTTTAAAAGTAATTTATTTTTATAATGGGGTTTAGCTGCTTTTCACGGCTGTGTTTATGCCGCTTTACACCCACTTGACACACTAACAGAGATGTATGTATTGATATACATAGGTTTTAAGATTATTACTAGTCAGATATATTCTTGTGTGGTGAATCGGGCGTGTTGAGTCCAGTTCTCTGAGCAAGGAGTAGGTCTTGTCTATTACATATTGGGTTTATGGAACGGTATCTGAGCTAATTTGAAACTCTTGTTTTATGTATCACCCCACCTCATCTTTCCCGTTAAGCAGCCATAGTGTGTTTTCTGCATGTGTGACTGTGTTCTGTTTTGTAATTCAGTTCAAGTGTAACGGTTTTTACATTCCCTCTATAAGTGACACCTTATGAGAAGTGTCCTTTTCTGTGTGACTTATTTCACTTAGAATCGTCGTACCTAAATCCACTCATCATGCTGCTACTAGCCTTATGACATTGATTTCATGGCTGAGTGATATTCCATTGTACATAAGGACCACAACTTCTTTATCCATTTTTCTCCTTCCTGGGATATTTAAGGTGGAATGTAGTGGAGTTCCTTGTCAACAGAGCAGCCCTAAACTTTGGGGTGCTTGTGTCTTGCTGATTTTCAATTTTCCCACTTTATCCCCCCATGCGTGGAAGTGCCCTATGCTCTCTAAGCTGTGTTTTTTAGATGTTTCAGGACACACCGTACACTTCTCCAGAGTGGCTGTTGGCAATTTACATCCCGCCCATCAGTGTAGCAAGGCTCCCATTTCTCCATGGCCTGTCCTGCATTTCTGGTTTTGACACTTTTTTCAGCATGGCCCTTTTGACCGATGGGAAGCGAGACTTCTTTGTAGCGCTGATTTGCCTTTCCGGGTTGCTTGGTTGGCCAAAAAGGGCGTATGCGTTTTTTCCTGAATATATTCAGGAAAAAACGCATACGCCCTTTTTGGCCAAGGGCATCATTGTCAACGTTTTGCCGCTTTTCATGTGCTTTAAAGGCGATTCGAATCTACCTCTTGAAATCTGTTTCCTGCAATTCTGCTTTGATTTCAGTTCCTCGTCTTTGCCTTCCCTAAATATATTTCTGGACGAGAGTTATCATTTATAACTCTGCAGGTTTGTGAATTGCAGTGCCCTGTAGCTCCATTTTACAACTTGCTTTTTTGGGAGGTGGCCGCAAAAGAGCAGGATGGCTTCAGGCCCTGATCTGGTTCCGGGGTGCAGGCTGAGCCTGTGGTTAATTCTTCTTCCTGATGGGAAAATAGAGTGACCTGTGCCTGTCCCAACACCAAGAGCTAGTCTCTCATTGGTTCCCCGTCTTCCCGTTCATCCTCAGGACAAATTGCAAGCTGTACGGAACAGGAGGTTAAAGGTGCTGATGCTCCAACTAGGGAGATTGCTAGTAAAGTGGCTGGAATGGCGAACCCGAGCACAAGGAGATGAGAAATGAGGTGCGTTTTAGAAACCTTTCCCCATCACACGGTGTACCATCTTCTGGGTTTCTCATTCATGTTTTCGATGTAGGAAGATGCCCTTGAACCTGGAGATTTGGGACCCATGCGATGGGTAACACGCAGTATTACTCTAAAGGGTCTACGTTTGCTCAACCAACCTCACCAAACCTCTCAGCCCCAAGAGTGTCCACCCTTATGTCTCATCCAGCTGTGGGTCTAGATATGGTCAATCCAGGTTGCATCACAGCCCCTGAACGAATTGGGTAAGAATTTCTCTCTCTTTCTCTGTCTTTGTTTCATGGGTTTTTAAATGTAATTTATTTTTATAATGGGGTTTAGCTGCTTTTCACGGCTGTGTTTATGCCGCTTTACACCCACTTGACACACTAACAGAGATGTATGTATTGATATACATAGGTTTTAAGATTATTACTAGTCAGATATATTCTTGTGTGGTGAATCGGGCGTGTTGAGTCCAGTTCTCTGAGCAAGGAGTAGGTCTTGTCTATTACATATTGGGTTTATGGAACGGTATCTGAGCTAATTTGAAACTCTTGTTTTATGTATCACCCCACCTCACCTTTCCCGTTAAGCAGCCATAGTGTGTTTTCTGCATGTGTGACTCTGTTCTGTTTTGTAATTCAGTTCAAGTGTAACGGTTTTTACATTCCCTCTATAAGTGACACCTTATGAGAAGTGTCCTTTTCTGTGTGACTTATTTCACTTAGAATCGTCGTACCTAAATCCACTCATCATGCTGCTACTAGCCTTATGACATTGATTTCATGGCTGAGTGATATTCCATTGTACATAAGGACCACAACTTCTTTATCCGTTTTTCTCCTTCCTGGGATATTTAAGGTGGAATGTAGTGGAGTTCCTTGTCAACAGAGCAGCCCTAAACTTTGGGGTGCTTGTGTCTTGCTGATTTTCAATTTTCCCACTTTAAACCCCCATGCGTGGAAGTGCCCTATGCTCTCTAAGCTGTGTTTTTTAGATGTTTCAGGACACACCGTACACTTCTCCAGAGTGGCTGTTGGCAATTTACATCCCGCCCATCAGTGTAGCAAGGCTCCCATTTCTCCATGGCCTGTCCTGCATTTCTGGTTTTGACACTTTTTTCAGCATGGCCCTTTTGACCGATGGGAAGCGAGACTTCTTTGTAGCGCTGATTTGCCTTTCCAGGTTGCTTGGTTGGCCAAAAAGGGCGTATGCGTTTTTTCCTGAATATATTCAGGAAAAAACGCATACGCCCTTTTTGGCCAAGGGCATCATTGTCAACATTTTGCCGCTTTTCATGTGCTTTAAAGGCGATTCGAATCTACCTCTTGAAATCTGTTTCCTGCAATTCTGCTTTGATTTCAATTCCTCGTCTTTGCCTTCCCTCAATATATTTGTGGACGAGAGTTATCATTTATAACTCTGCAGGTTTGTGAATTGCAGTGCCCTGTAGCTCCATTTTACAACTTGCTTTTTTGGGAGGTGGCCGCAAAAGCGCAGGATGGCTTCAGGCCCTGATCTGGTTCCGGGGTGCAGGCTGAGCCTGTGGTTAATTCTTCTTCCTGATGGGAAAATAGAGTGACCTGTGCCTGTCCCAACACCAAGAGCTAGTCTCTCATTGGTTCCCCGTCTTCCCGTTCATCCTCAGGACAAATTGCAAGCTGTACGGAACAGGAGGTTAAAGGTGCTGATGCTCCAAGTAGGGAGATTGCTAGTAAAGTGGCTGGAATGGCGAACCCGAGCACAAGGAGATGAGAAATGAGGTGCGTTTTAGAAACCTTTCCCCATCACACGGTGTACCATCTTCTGGGTTTCTCATTCATGTTTTCGATGTAGGAAGATGCCCTTGAACCTGGAGATTTGGGACCCATGGAATGGGTACCAGGCAGTATTACTTTAAAGGGTCTGCGTTTGCTCACCCAACCTCACCAAACCTCTCAGCCCCAAGAGTGTCCACCCTTATGTCTCATCCAGCTGTGGGTCTAGATATGGTCAATCCAGGTTGCATCACAGCCCCTGAACGAATTGTGTAAGAATTTCTCTCTCTTTCCCTGTCTTTGTTTCATGGGTTTTAAAAGTAATTTAGTTTTATAATGGGGTTTAGCTGCTTTTCACGGCTGTGTTTATGCCACTTTACACCCACTTGACACACTAACAGAGATGTATGTATTGATATAAATAGGTTTTAAGATTATTACTAGTCAGATATATTCTTGTGTGGTGAATCGGGCGTGTTGAGTCCAGTTCTCTGAGCAAGGAGTAGGTCTTGTCTATTACATATTGGGTTTATGGAACGGTATCTGAGCTAATTTGAAACTCTTGTTTTATGTATCACCCCACCTCACCTTTCCCGTTAAGCAGCCATAGTGTGTTTTCTGCATGTGTGACTCTGTTCTGTTTTGTAATTCAGTTCAAGTGTAACGGTTTTTACATTCCCTCTATAAGTGACACCTTATGAGAAGTGTCCTTTTCTGTGTGACTTATTTCACTTAGAATCGTCGTACCTAAATCCACTCATCATGCTGCTACTAGCCTTATGACATTGATTTCATGGCTGAGTGATATTCCATTGTACATAAGGACCACAACTTCTTTATCCATTTTTCTCCTTCCTGGGATATTTAAGGTGGAATGTAGTGGAGTTCCTTGTCAACAGAGCAGCCCTAAACTTTGGGGTGCTTGTGTCTTGCTGATTTTCAATTTTCCCACTTTATACCCCCATGCGTGGAAGTGCCCTATGCTCTCTAAGCTGTGTTTTTTAGATGTTTCAGGACACACCGTACACTTCTCCAGAGTGGCTGTTAGCAATTTACATCCCGCCCATCAGTGTAGCAAGGCTCCCATTTCTCCATGGCCTGTCCTGCATTTCTGGTTTTGACACTTTTTTCAGCATGGCCCTTTTGACCGATGGGAAGCGAGACTTCTTTGTAGCGCTGATTTGCCTTTCCAGGTTGCTTGGTTGGCCAAAAAGGGCGTATGCGTTTTTTCCTGAATATATTCAGGAAAAAACGCATACGCCCTTTTTGGCCAAGGGCATCATTGTCAACGTTTTGCCGCTTTTCATGTGCTTTAAAGGCGATTCGAATCTACCTCTTGAAATCTGTTTCCTGCAATTCTGCTTTGATTTCAGTTCCTCGTCTTTGCCTTCCCTAAATATATTTGTGGACGAGAGTTATCATTTATAACTCTGCAGGTTTGTGAATTGCAGTGCCCTGTAGCTCCATTTTACAACTTGCTTTTTTGGGAGGTGGCCGCAAAAGCGCAGGATGGCTTCAGGCCCTGATCTGGTTCCGGGGTGCAGGCTGAGCCTGTGGTTAATTCTTCTTCCTGATGGGAAAATAGAGTGACCTGTGCCTGTCCCAACACCAAGAGCTAGTCTCTCATTGGTTCCCCGTCTTCCCGTTCATCCTCAGGACAAATTGCAAGCTGTACGGAACAGGAGGTTAAAGGTGCTGATGCTCCAACTAGGGAGATTGCTAGTAAAGTGGCTGGAATGGCGAACCCGAGCACAAGGAGATGAGAAATGAGGTGTGTTTTAGAAACCTTTCCCCATCACACGGTGTACCATCTTCTGGGTTTCTCATTCATGTTTTCGATGTAGGAAGATGCCCTTGAACCTGGAGATTTGGGACCCATGCGATGGGTAACACGCAGTATTACTCTAAAGGGTCTGCGTTTGCTCAACCAACCTCACCAAAACTCTCAGCCCCAAGAGTGTCCACCCTTATGTCTCATCCAGCTGTGGGTCTAGATATGGTCAATCCAGGTTGCATCACAGCCCCTGAACGAATTGGGTAAGAATTTCTCTCTCTTTCCCTGTCTTTGTTTCATGGGTTTTTAAAAGTAATTTATTTTTATAATGGGGTTTAGCTGCTTTTCACGGCTGTGTTTATGCCGCTTTACACCCACTTGACACACTAACAGAGATGTATGTATTGATATACATAGGTTTTAAGATTATTACTAGTCAGATATATTCTTGTGTGGTGAATCGGGCGTGTTGAGTCCAGTTCTCTGAGCAAGGAGTAGGTCTTGTCTATTACATATTGGGTTTATGGAACGGTATCTGAGCTAATTTGAAACTCTTGTTTTATGTATCACCCCACCTCATCTTTCCCGTTAAGCAGCCATAGTGTGTTTTCTGCATGTGTGACTGTGTTCTGTTTTGTAATTCAGTTCAAGTGTAACGGTTTTTACATTCCCTCTATAAGTGACACCTTATGAGAAGTGTCCTTTTCTGTGTGACTTATTTCACTTAGAATCGTCGTACCTAAATCCACTCATCATGCTGCTACTAGCCTTATGACATTGATTTCATGGCTGAGTGATATTCCATTGTACATAAGGACCACAACTTCTTTATCCATTTTTCTCCTTCCTGGGATATTTAAGGTGGAATGTAGTGGAGTTCCTTGTCAACAGAGCAGCCCTAAACTTTGGGGTGCTTGTGTCTTGCTGATTTTCAATTTTCCCACTTTATCCCCCCATGCGTGGAAGTGCCCTATGCTCTCTAAGCTGTGTTTTTTAGATGTTTCAGGACACACCGTACACTTCTCCAGAGTGGCTGTTGGCAATTTACATCCCGCCCATCAGTGTAGCAAGGCTCCCATTTCTCCATGGCCTGTCCTGCATTTCTGGTTTTGACACTTTTTTCAGCATGGCCCTTTTGACCGATGGGAAGCGAGACTTCTTTGTAGCGCTGATTTGCCTTTCCGGGTTGCTTGGTTGGCCAAAAAGGGCGTATGCGTTTTTTCCTGAATATATTCAGGAAAAAACGCATACGCCCTTTTTGGCCAAGGGCATCATTGTCAACGTTTTGCCGCTTTTCATGTGCTTTAAAGGCGATTCGAATCTACCTCTTGAAATCTGTTTCCTGCAATTCTGCTTTGATTTCAGTTCCTCGTCTTTGCCTTCCCTAAATATATTTCTGGACGAGAGTTATCATTTATAACTCTGCAGGTTTGTGAATTGCAGTGCCCTGTAGCTCCATTTTACAACTTGCTTTTTTGGGAGGTGGCCGCAAAAGAGCAGGATGGCTTCAGGCCCTGATCTGGTTCCGGGGTGCAGGCTGAGCCTGTGGTTAATTCTTCTTCCTGATGGGAAAATAGAGTGACCTGTGCCTGTCCCAACACCAAGAGCTAGTCTCTCATTGGTTCCCCGTCTTCCCGTTCATCCTCAGGACAAATTGCAAGCTGTACGGAACAGGAGGTTAAAGGTGCTGATGCTCCAACTAGGGAGATTGCTAGTAAAGTGGCTGGAATGGCGAACCCGAGCACAAGGAGATGAGAAATGAGGTGTGTTTTAGAAACCTTTCCCCATCACACGGTGTACCATCTTCTGGGTTTCTCATTCATGTTTTCGATGTAGGAAGATGCCCTTGAACCTGGAGATTTGGGACCCATGCGATGGGTAACACGCAGTATTACTCTAAAGGGTCTGCGTTTGCTCAACCAACCTCACCAAAACTCTCAGCCCCAAGAGTGTCCACCCTTATGTCTCATCCAGCTGTGGGTCTAGATATGGTCAATCCAGGTTGCATCACAGCCCCTGAACGAATTGGGTAAGAATTTCTCTCTCTTTCCCTGTCTTTGTTTCATGGGTTTTTAAAAGTAATTTATTTTTATAATGGGGTTTAGCTGCTTTTCACGGCTGTGTTTATGCCGCTTTACACCCACTTGACACACTAACAGAGATGTATGTATTGATATACATAGGTTTTAAGATTATTACTAGTCAGATATATTCTTGTGTGGTGAATCGGGCGTGTTGAGTCCAGTTCTCTGAGCAAGGAGTAGGTCTTGTCTATTACATATTGGGTTTATGGAACGGTATCTGAGCTAATTTGAAACTCTTGTTTTATGTATCACCCCACCTCATCTTTCCCGTTAAGCAGCCATAGTGTGTTTTCTGCATGTGTGACTGTGTTCTGTTTTGTAATTCAGTTCAAGTGTAACGGTTTTTACATTCCCTCTATAAGTGACACCTTATGAGAAGTGTCCTTTTCTGTGTGACTTATTTCACTTAGAATCGTCGTACCTAAATCCACTCATCATGCTGCTACTAGCCTTATGACATTGATTTCATGGCTGAGTGATATTCCATTGTACATAAGGACCACAACTTCTTTATCCATTTTTCTCCTTCCTGGGATATTTAAGGTGGAATGTAGTGGAGTTCCTTGTCAACAGAGCAGCCCTAAACTTTGGGGTGCTTGTGTCTTGCTGATTTTCAATTTTCCCACTTTATCCCCCCATGCGTGGAAGTGCCCTATGCTCTCTAAGCTGTGTTTTTTAGATGTTTCAGGACACACCGTACACTTCTCCAGAGTGGCTGTTGGCAATTTACATCCCGCCCATCAGTGTAGCAAGGCTCCCATTTCTCCATGGCCTGTCCTGCATTTCTGGTTTTGACACTTTTTTCAGCATGGCCCTTTTGACCGATGGGAAGCGAGACTTCTTTGTAGCGCTGATTTGCCTTTCCGGGTTGCTTGGTTGGCCAAAAAGGGCGTATGCGTTTTTTCCTGAATATATTCAGGAAAAAACGCATACGCCCTTTTTGGCCAAGGGCATCATTGTCAACGTTTTGCCGCTTTTCATGTGCTTTAAAGGCGATTCGAATCTACCTCTTGAAATCTGTTTCCTGCAATTCTGCTTTGATTTCAGTTCCTCGTCTTTGCCTTCCCTAAATATATTTCTGGACGAGAGTTATCATTTATAACTCTGCAGGTTTGTGAATTGCAGTGCCCTGTAGCTCCATTTTACAACTTGCTTTTTTGGGAGGTGGCCGCAAAAGCGCAGGATGGCTTCAGGCCCTGATCTGGTTCCGGGGTGCAGGCTGAGCCTGTGGTTAATTCTTCTTCCTGATGGGAAAATAGAGTGACCTGTGCCTGTCCCAACACCAAGAGCTAGTCTCTCATTGGTTCCCCGTCTTCCCGTTCATCCTCAGGACAAATTGCAAGCTGTACGGAACAGGAGGTTAAAGGTGCTGATGCTCCAACTAGGGAGATTGCTAGTAAAGTGGCTGGAATGGCGAACCCGAGCACAAGGAGATGAGAAATGAGGTGCGTTTTAGAACCCTTTCCCCATCACACGGTGTACCATCTTCTGGGTTTCTCATTCATGTTTTCGATGTAGGAAGATGCCCTTGAACCTGGAGATTTGGGACCCATGCGATGGGTACCATGCAGTATTACTCTAAAGGGTCTGCGTTTGCTCACCCAACCTCACCAA
This sequence comes from Balaenoptera physalus, assembly GCF_965194825.1. Lineage (NCBI taxonomy): Eukaryota > Metazoa > Chordata > Mammalia > Artiodactyla > Balaenopteridae > Balaenoptera > Balaenoptera physalus. The sequence goes on from NW_028126334.1 coordinate 381,494, forward strand.
ACCTCTCAGCCCCAAGAGTGTCCACCCTTATGTCTCATCCAGCTGTGGGTCTAGATATGGTCAATCCAGGTTGCATCACAGCCCCTGAACGAATTGGGTAAGAATTTCTCTCTCTTTCCCTGTCTTTGTTTCATGGGTTTTTAAAAGTAATTTATTTTTATAATGGGGTTTAGCTGCTTTTCACGGCTGTGTTTATGCCGCTTTACACCCACTTGACACACTAACAGAGATGTATGTATTGATATACATAGGTTTTAAGATTATTACTAGTCAGATATATTCTTGTGTGGTGAATCGGGCGTGTTGAGTCCAGTTCTCTGAGCAAGGAGTAGGTCTTGTCTATTACATATTGGGTTTATGGAACGGTATCTGAGCTAATTTGAAACTCTTGTTTTATGTATCACCCCACCTCATCTTTCCCGTTAAGCAGCCATAGTGTGTTTTCTGCATGTGTGACTCTGTTCTGTTTTGTAATTCAGTTCAAGTGTAACGGTTTTTACATTCCCTCTATAAGTGACACCTTATGAGAAGTGTCCTTTTCTGTGTGACTTATTTCACTTAGAATCGTCGTACCTAAATCCACTCATCATGCTGCTACTAGCCTTATGACATTGATTTCATGGCTGAGTGATATTCCATTGTACATAAGGACCACAACTTCTTTATCCATTTTTCTCCTTCCTGGGATATTTAAGGTGGAATGTAGTGGAGTTCCTTGTCAACAGAGCAGCCCTAAACTTTGGGGTGCTTGTGTCTTGCTGATTTTCAATTTTCCCACTTTATCCCCCCATGCGTGGAAGTGCCCTATGCTCTCTAAGCTGTGTTTTTTAGATGTTTCAGGACACACCGTACACTTCTCCAGAGTGGCTGTTGGCAATTTACATCCCGCCCATCAGTGTAGCAAGGCTCCCATTTCTCCATGGCCTGTCCTGCATTTCTGGTTTTGACACTTTTTTCAGCATGGCCCTTTTGACCGATGGGAAGCGAGACTTCTTTGTAGCGCTGATTTGCCTTTCCGGGTTGCTTGGTTGGCCAAAAAGGGCGTATGCGTTTTTTCCTGAATATATTCAGGAAAAAACGCATACGCCCTTTTTGGCCAAGGGCATCATTGTCAACGTTTTGCCGCTTTTCATGTGCTTTAAAGGCGATTCGAATCTACCTCTTGAAATCTGTTTCCTGCAATTCTGCTTTGATTTCAATTCCTCGTCTTTGCCTTCCCTCAATATATTTCTGGACGAGAGTTATCATTTATAACTCTGCAGGTTTGTGAATTGCAGTGCCCTGTAGCTCCATTTTACAACTTGCTTTTTTGGGAGGTGGCCGCAAAAGCGCAGGATGGCTTCAGGCCCTGTTCTGGTTCCGGGGTGCAGGCTGAGCCTGTGGTTAATTCTTCTTCCTGATGGGAAAATAGAGTGACCTGTGCCTGTCCCAACACCAAGAGCTAGTCTCTCATTGGTTCCCCGTCTTCCCGTTCATCCTCAGGACAAATTGCAAGCTGTACGGAACAGGAGGTTAAAGGTGCTGATGCTCCAAGTAGGGAGATTGCTAGTAAAGTGGCTGGAATGGCGAACCCGATCACAAGGAGATGAGAAATGAGGTGCGTTTTAGAAACCTTTCCCCATCACACGGTGTACCATCTTCTGGGTTTCTCATTCATGTTTTCGATGTAGGAAGATGCCCTTGAACCTGGAGATTTGGGACCCATGCGATGGGTACCACGCAGTAGTACTCTAAAGGGTCTGCGTTTGCTCACCCAACCTCACCAAACCTCTCAGCCCCAAGAGTGTCCACCCTTATGTCTCATCCAGCTGTGGGTCTAGATATGGTCAATCCAGGTTGCATCACAGCCCCTGAACGAATTGGGTAAGAATTTCTCTCTCTTTCCCTGTCTTTGTTTCATGGGTTTTTAAAAGTAATTTATTTTTATAATGGGGTTTAGCTGCTTTTCACGGCTGTGTTTATGCCGCTTTACACCCACTTGACACACTAACAGAGATGTATGTATTGATATACATAGGTTTTAAGATTATTACTAGTCAGATATATTCTTGTGTGGTGAATCGGGCGTGTTGAGTCCAGTTCTCTGAGCAAGGAGTAGGTCTTGTCTATTACATATTGGGTTTATGGAACGGTATCTGAGCTAATTTGAAACTCTTGTTTTATGTATCACCCCACCTCATCTTTCCCGTTAAGCAGCCATAGTGTGTTTTCTGCATGTGTGACTCTGTTCTGTTTTGTAATTCAGTTCAAGTGTAACGGTTTTTACATTCCCTCTATAAGTGACACCTTATGAGAAGTGTCCTTTTCTGTGTGACTTATTTCACTTAGAATCGTCGTACCTAAATCCACTCATCATGCTGCTACTAGCCTTATGACATTGATTTCATGGCTGAGTGATATTCCATTGTACATAAGGACCACAACTTCTTTATCCATTTTTCTCCTTCCTGGGATATTTAAGGTGGAATGTAGTGGAGTTCCTTGTCAACAGAGCAGCCCTAAACTTTGGGGTGCTTGTGTCTTGCTGATTTTCAATTTTCCCACTTTATCCCCCCATGCGTGGAAGTGCCCTATGCTCTCTAAGCTGTGTTTTTTAGATGTTTCAGGACACACCGTACACTTCTCCAGAGTGGCTGTTGGCAATTTACATCCCGCCCATCAGTGTAGCAAGGCTCCCATTTCTCCATGGCCTGTCCTGCATTTCTGGTTTTGACACTTTTTTCAGCATGGCCCTTTTGACCGATGGGAAGCGAGACTTCTTTGTAGCGCTGATTTGCCTTTCCGGGTTGCTTGGTTGGCCAAAAAGGGCGTATGCGTTTTTTCCTGAATATATTCAGGAAAAAACGCAAACGCCCTTTTTGGCCAAGGGCATCATTGTCAACGTTTTGCCGCTTTTCATGTGCTTTAAAGGCGATTCGAATCTACCTCTTGAAATCTGTTTCCTGCAATTCTGCTTTGATTTCAATTCCTCGTCTTTGCCTTCCCTCAATATATTTGTGGACGAGAGTTATCATTTATATCTCTGCAGGTTTGTGAATTGCAGTGCCCTGTAGCTCCATTTTACAACTTGCTTTTTTGGGAGGTGGCCGCAAAAGCGCAGGATGGCTTCAGGCCCTGATCTGGTTCCGGGGTGCAGGCTGAGCCTGTGGTTAATTCTTCTTCCTGATGGGAAAATAGAGTGACCTGTGCCTGTCCCAACACCAAGAGCTAGTCTCTCATTGGTTCCCCGTCTTCCCGTTCATCCTCAGGACAAATTGCAAGCTGTACGGAACAGGAGGTTAAAGGTGCTGATGCTCCAAGTAGGGAGATTGCTAGTAAAGTGGCTGGAATGGCGAACCCGAGCACAAGGAGATGAGAAATGAGGTGCGTTTTAGAAACCTTTCCCCATCACACGGTGTACCATCTTCTGGGTTTCTCATTCATGTTTTCGATGTAGGAAGATGCCCTTGAACCTGGAGATTTGGGACCCATGCGATGGGTACCACGCAGTAGTACTCTAAAGGGTCTGCGTTTGCTCACCCAACCTCACCAAACCTCTCAGCCCCAAGAGTGTCCACCCTTATGTCTCATCCAGCTGTGGGTCTAGATATGGTCAATCCAGGTTGCATCACAGCCCCTGAACGAATTGGGTAAGAATTTCTCTCTCTTTCCCTGTCTTTGTTTCATGGGTTTTTAAAAGTAATTTATTTTTATAATGGGGTTTAGCTGCTTTTCACGGCTGTGTTTATGCCGCTTTACACCCACTTGACACACTAACAGAGAGATATCAATACATAGGTTTTAAGATTATTACTAGTCAGATATATTCTTGTGTGGTGAATCGGGCGTGTTGAGTCCAGTTCTCTGAGCAAGGAGTAGGTCTTGTCTATTACATATTGGGTTTATGGAACGGTATCTGAGCTAATTTGAAACTCTTGTTTTATGTATCACCCCACCTCACCTTTCCCGTTAAGCAGCCATAGTGTGTTTTCTGCATGTGTGACTCTGTTCTGTTTTGTAATTCAGTTCAAGTGTAACGGTTTTTACATTCCCTCTATAAGTGACACCTTATGAGAAGTGTCCTTTTCTGTGCGACTTATTTCACTTAGAATCGTCGTACCTAAATCCACTCATCATGCTGCTACTAGCCTTATGACATTGATTTCATGGCTGAGTGATATTCCATTGTACATAAGGACCACAACTTCTTTATCCGTTTTTCTCCTTCCTGGGATATTTAAGGTGGAATGTAGTGGAGTTCCTTGTCAACAGAGCAGCCCTAAACTTTGGGGTGCTTGTGTCTTGCTGATTTTCAATTTTCCCACTTTATACCCCCATGCGTGGAAGTGCCCTATGCTCTCTAAGCTGTGTTTTTTAGATGTTTCAGGACACACCGTACACTTCTCCAGAGTGGCTGTTGGCAATTTACATCCCGCCCATCAGTGTAGCAAGGCTCCCATTTCTCCATGGCCTGTCCTGCATTTCTGGTTTTGACACTTTTTTCAGCATGGCCCTTTTGACCGATGGGAAGCGAGACTTCTTTGTAGCGCTGATTTGCCTTTCCAGGTTGCTTGGTTGGCCAAAAAGGGCGTATGCGTTTTTTCCTGAATATATTCAGGAAAAAACGCATACGCCCTTTTTGGCCAAGGGCATCATTGTCAACGTTTTGCCGCTTTTCATGTGCTTTAAAGGCGATTCGAATCTACCTCTTGAAATCTGTTTCCTGTAATTCTGCTTTGGTTTCAATTCCTCGTCTTTGCCTTCCCTCAATATATTTGTGGACGAGAGTTATCATTTATAACTCTGCAGGTTTGTGAATTGCAGTGCCCTGTAGCTCCATTTTACAACTTGCTTTTTTGGGAGGTGGCCGCAAAAGCACAGGATGGCTTCAGGCCCTGATCTGGTTCCGGGGTGCAGGCTGAGCCTGTGGTTAATTCTTCTTCCTGATGGGAAAATAGAGTGACCTGTGCCTGTCCCAACACCAAGAGCTAGTCTCTCATTGGTTCCCCGTCTTCCCGTTCATCCTCAGGACAAATTGCAAGCTGTACGGAACAGGAGGTTAAAGGTGCTGATGCTCCAAGTAGGGAGATTGCTAGTAAAGTGGCTGGAATGGCGAACCCGAGCACAAGGAGATGAGAAATGAGGTGCGTTTTAGAAACCTTTCCCCATCACACGGTGTACCATCTTCTGGGTTTCTCATTCATGTTTTCGATGTAGGAAGATGCCTTTGAACCTGGAGATTTGGGACCCATGCGATGGGTACCACGCAGTAGTACTCTAAAGGGTCTGCGTTTGCTCACCCAACCTCACCAAACCTCTCAGCCCCAAGAGTGTCCACCCTTATGTCTCATCCAGCTGTGGGTCTAGATATGGTCAATCCAGGTTGCATCACAGCCCCTGAACGAATTGGGTAAGAATTTCTCTCTCTTTCCCTGTCTTTGTTTCATGGGTTTTTAAAAGTAATTTATTTTTATAATGGGGTTTAGCTGCTTTTCACGGCTGTGTTTATGCCGCTTTACACCCACTTGACACACTAACAGAGAGATATCAATACATAGGTTTTAAGATTATTACTAGTCAGATATATTCTTGTGTGGTGAATCGGGCGTGTTGAGTCCAGTTCTCTGAGCAAGGAGTAGGTCTTGTCTATTACATATTGGGTTTATGGAACGGTATCTGAGCTAATTTGAAACTCTTGTTTTATGTATCACCCCACCTCACCTTTCCCGTTAAGCAGCCATAGTGTGTTTTCTGCATGTGTGACTCTGTTCTGTTTTGTAATTCAGTTCAAGTGTAACGGTTTTTACATTCCCTCTATAAGTGACACCTTATGAGAAGTGTCCTTTTCTGTGCGACTTATTTCACTTAGAATCGTCGTACCTAAATCCACTCATCATGCTGCTACTAGCCTTATGACATTGATTTCATGGCTGAGTGATATTCCATTGTACATAAGGACCACAACTTCTTTATCCGTTTTTCTCCTTCCTGGGATATTTAAGGTGGAATGTAGTGGAGTTCCTTGTCAACAGAGCAGCCCTAAACTTTGGGGTGCTTGTGTCTTGCTGATTTTCAATTTTCCCACTTTATACCCCCATGCGTGGAAGTGCCCTATGCTCTCTAAGCTGTGTTTTTTAGATGTTTCAGGACACACCGTACACTTCTCCAGAGTGGCTGTTGGCAATTTACATCCCGCCCATCAGTGTAGCAAGGCTCCCATTTCTCCATGGCCTGTCCTGCATTTCTGGTTTTGACACTTTTTTCAGCATGGCCCTTTTGACCGATGGGAAGCGAGACTTCTTTGTAGCGCTGATTTGCCTTTCCAGGTTGCTTGGTTGGCCAAAAAGGGCGTATGCGTTTTTTCCTGAATATATTCAGGAAAAAACGCATACGCCCTTTTTGGCCAAGGGCATCATTGTCAACGTTTTGCCGCTTTTCATGTGCTTTAAAGGCGATTCGAATCTACCTCTTGAAATTTGTTTCCTGTAATTCTGCTTTGGTTTCAATTCCTCGTCTTTGCCTTCCCTCAATATATTTGTGGACGAGAGTTATCATTTATAACTCTGCAGGTTTGTGAATTGCAGTGCCCTGTAGCTCCATTTTACAACTTGCTTTTTTGGGAGGTGGCCGCAAAAGCACAGGATGGCTTCAGGCCCTGATCTGGTTCCGGGGTGCAGGCTGAGCCTGTGGTTAATTCTTCTTCCTGATGGGAAAATAGAGTGACCTGTGCCTGTCCCAACACCAAGAGCTAGTCTCTCATTGGTTCCCCGTCTTCCCGTTCATCCTCAGGACAAATTGCAAGCTGTACGGAACAGGAGGTTAAAGGTGCTGATGCTCCAAGTAGGGAGATTGCTAGTAAAGTGGCTGGAATGGCGAACCCGAGCACAAGGAGATGAGAAATGAGGTGCGTTTTAGAAACCTTTCCCCATCACACGGTGTACCATCTTCTGGGTTTCTCATTCATGTTTTCGATGTAGGAAGATGCCCTTGAACCTGGAGATTTGGGACCCATGCGATGGGTACCACGCAGTAGTACTCTAAAGGGTCTGCGTTTGCTCACCCAACCTCACCAAACCTCTCAGCCCCAAGAGTGTCCACCCTTATGTCTCATCCAGCTGTGGGTCTAGATATGGTCAATCCAGGTTGCATCACAGCCCCTGAACGAATTGGGTAAGAATTTCTCTCTCTTTCCCTGTCTTTGTTTCATGGGTTTTTAAAAGTAATTTATTTTTATAATGGGGTTTAGCTGCTTTTCACGGCTGTGTTTATGCCGCTTTACACCCACTTGACACACTAACAGAGAGATATCAATACATAGGTTTTAAGATTATTACTAGTCAGATATATTCTTGTGTGGTGAATCGGGCGTGTTGAGTCCAGTTCTCTGAGCAAGGAGTAGGTCTTGTCTATTACATATTGGGTTTATGGAACGGTATCTGAGCTAATTTGAAACTCTTGTTTTATGTATCACCCCACCTCACCTTTCCCGTTAAGCAGCCATAGTGTGTTTTCTGCATGTGTGACTCTGTTCTGTTTTGTAATTCAGTTCAAGTGTAACGGTTTTTACATTCCCTCTATAAGTGACACCTTATGAGAAGTGTCCTTTTCTGTGTGACTTATTTCACTTAGAATCGTCGTACCTAAATCCACTCATCATGCTGCTACTAGCCTTATGACATTGATTTCATGGCTGAGTGATATTCCATTGTACATAAGGACCACAACTTCTTTATCCGTTTTTCTCCTTCCTGGGATATTTAAGGTGGAATGTAGTGGAGTTCCTTGTCAACAGAGCAGCCCTAAACTTTGGGGTGCTTGTGTCTTGCTGATTTTCAATTTTCCCACTTTATACCCCCATGCGTGGAAGTGCCCTATGCTCTCTAAGCTGTGTTTTTTAGATGTTTCAGGACACACCGTACACTTCTCCAGAGTGGCTGTTGGCAATTTACATCCCGCCCATCAGTGTAGCAAGGCTCCCATTTCTCCATGGCCTGTCCTGCATTTCTGGTTTTGACACTTTTTTCAGCATGGCCCTTTTGACCGATGGGAAGCGAGACTTCTTTGTAGCGCTGATTTGCCTTTCCAGGTTGCTTGGTTGGCCAAAAAGGGCGTATGCGTTTTTTCCTGAATATATTCAGGAAAAAACGCATACGCCCTTTTTGGCCAAGGGCATCATTGTCAACGTTTTGCCGCTTTTCATGTGCTTTAAAGGCGATTCGAATCTACCTCTTGAAATCTGTTTCCTGTAATTCTGCTTTGGTTTCAATTCCTCGTCTTTGCCTTCCCTCAATATATTTGTGGACGAGAGTTATCATTTATAACTCTGCAGGTTTGTGAATTGCAGTGCCCTGTAGCTCCATTTTACAACTTGCTTTTTTGGGAGGTGGCCGCAAAAGCACAGGATGGCTTCAGGCCCTGATCTGGTTCCGGGGTGCAGGCTGAGCCTGTGGTTAATTCTTCTTCCTGATGGGAAAATAGAGTGACCTGTGCCTGTCCCAACACCAAGAGCTAGTCTCTCATTGGTTCCCCGTCTTCCCGTTCATCCTCAGGACAAATTGCAAGCTGTACGGAACAGGAGGTTAAAGGTGCTGATGCTCCAAGTAGGGAGATTGCTAGTAAAGTGGCTGGAATGGCGAACCCGAGCACAAGGAGATGAGAAATGAGGTGCGTTTTAGAAACCTTTCCCCATCACACGGTGTACCATCTTCTGGGTTTCTCATTCATGTTTTCGATGTAGGAAGATGCCCTTGAACCTGGAGATTTGGGACCCATGCGATGGGTACCACGCAGTAGTACTCTAAAGGGTCTGCGTTTGCTCACCCAACCTCACCAAACCTCTCAGCCCCAAGAGTGTCCACCCTTATGTCTCATCCAGCTGTGGGTCTAGATATGGTCAATCCAGGTTGCATCACAGCCCCTGAACGAATTGGGTAAGAATTTCTCTCTCTTTCCCTGTCTTTGTTTCATGGGTTTTTAAAAGTAATTTATTTTTATAATGGGGTTTAGCTGCTTTTCACGGCTGTGTTTATGCCGCTTTACACCCACTTGACACACTAACAGAGAGATATCAATACATAGGTTTTAAGATTATTACTAGTCAGATATATTCTTGTGTGGTGAATCGGGCGTGTTGAGTCCAGTTCTCTGAGCAAGGAGTAGGTCTTGTCTATTACATATTGGGTTTATGGAACGGTATCTGAGCTAATTTGAAACTCTTGTTTTATGTATCACCCCACCTCACCTTTCCCGTTAAGCAGCCATAGTGTGTTTTCTGCATGTGTGACTCTGTTCTGTTTTGTAATTCAGTTCAAGTGTAACGGTTTTTACATTCCCTCTATAAGTGACACCTTATGAGAAGTGTCCTTTTCTGTGTGACTTATTTCACTTAGAATCGTCGTACCTAAATCCACTCATCATGCTGCTACTAGCCTTATGACATTGATTTCATGGCTGAGTGATATTCCATTGTACATAAGGACCACAACTTCTTTATCCGTTTTTCTCCTTCCTGGGATATTTAAGGTGGAATGTAGTGGAGTTCCTTGTCAACAGAGCAGCCCTAAACTTTGGGGTGCTTGTGTCTTGCTGATTTTCAATTTTCCCACTTTATACCCCCATGCGTGGAAGTGCCCTATGCTCTCTAAGCTGTGTTTTTTAGATGTTTCAGGACACACCGTACACTTCTCCAGAGTGGCTGTTGGCAATTTACATCCCGCCCATCAGTGTAGCAAGGCTCCCATTTCTCCATGGCCTGTCCTGCATTTCTGGTTTTGACACTTTTTTCAGCATGGCCCTTTTGACCGATGGGAAGCGAGACTTCTTTGTAGCGCTGATTTGCCTTTCCAGGTTGCTTGGTTGGCCAAAAAGGGCGTATGCGTTTTTTCCTGAATATATTCAGGAAAAAACGCATACGCCCTTTTTGGCCAAGGGCATCATTGTCAACGTTTTGCCGCTTTTCATGTGCTTTAAAGGCGATTCGAATCTACCTCTTGAAATCTGTTTCCTGTAATTCTGCTTTGGTTTCAATTCCTCGTCTTTGCCTTCCCTCAATATATTTGTGGACGAGAGTTATCATTTATAACTCTGCAGGTTTGTGAATTGCAGTGCCCTGTAGCTCCATTTTACAACTTGCTTTTTTGGGAGGTGGCCGCAAAAGCACAGGATGGCTTCAGGCCCTGATCTGGTTCCGGGGTGCAGGCTGAGCCTGTGGTTAATTCTTCTTCCTGATGGGAAAATAGAGTGACCTGTGCCTGTCCCAACACCAAGAGCTAGTCTCTCATTGGTTCCCCGTCTTCCCGTTCATCCTCAGGACAAATTGCAAGCTGTACGGAACAGGAGGTTAAAGGTGCTGATGCTCCAAGTAGGGAGATTGCTAGTAAAGTGGCTGGAATGGCGAACCCGAGCACAAGGAGATGAGAAATGACGTGCGTTTTAGAAACCTTTCCCCATCACACGGTGTACCATCTTCTGGGTTTCTCATTCATGTTTTCGATGTAGGAAGATGCCCTTGAACCTGGAGATTTGGGACCCATGCGATGGGTACCACGCAGTAGTACTCTAAAGGGTCTGCGTTTGCTCACCCAACCTCACCAAACCTCTCAGCCCCAAGAGTGTCCACCCTTATGTCTCATCCAGCTGTGGGTCTAGATATGGTCAATCCAGGTTGCATCACAGCCCCTGAACGAATTGGGTAAGAATTTCTCTCTCTTTCCCTGTCTTTGTTTCATGGGTTTTTAAAAGTAATTTATTTTTATAATGGGGTTTAGCTGCTTTTCACGGCTGTGTTTATGCCGCTTTACACCCACTTGACACACTAACAGAGAGATATCAATACATAGGTTTTAAGATTATTACTAGTCAGATATATTCTTGTGTGGTGAATCGGGCGTGTTGAGTCCAGTTCTCTGAGCAAGGAGTAGGTCTTGTCTATTACATATTGGGTTTATGGAACGGTATCTGAGCTAATTTGAAACTCTTGTTTTATGTATCACCCCACCTCACCTTTCCCGTTAAGCAGCCATAGTGTGTTTTCTGCATGTGTGACTCTGTTCTGTTTTGTAATTCAGTTCAAGTGTAACGGTTTTTACATTCCCTCTATAAGTGACACCTTATGAGAAGTGTCCTTTTCTGTGTGACTTATTTCACTTAGAATCGTCGTACCTAAATCCACTCATCATGCTGCTACTAGCCTTATGACATTGATTTCATGGCTGAGTGATATTCCATTGTACATAAGGACCACAACTTCTTTATCCGTTTTTCTCCTTCCTGGGATATTTAAGGTGGAATGTAGTGGAGTTCCTTGTCAACAGAGCAGCCCTAAACTTTGGGGTGCTTGTGTCTTGCTGATTTTCAATTTTCCCACTTTATACCCCCATGCGTGGAAGTGCCCTATGCTCTCTAAGCTGTGTTTTTTAGATGTTTCAGGACACACCGTACACTTCTCCAGAGTGGCTGTTGGCAATTTACATCCCGCCCATCAGTGTAGCAAGGCTCCCATTTCTCCATGGCCTGTCCTGCATTTCTGGTTTTGACACTTTTTTCAGCATGGCCCTTTTGACCGATGGGAAGCGAGACTTCTTTGTAGCGCTGATTTGCCTTTCCAGGTTGCTTGGTTGGCCAAAAAGGGCGTATGCGTTTTTTCCTGAATATATTCAGGAAAAAACGCATACGCCCTTTTTGGCCAAGGGCATCATTGTCAACGTTTTGCCGCTTTTCATGTGCTTTAAAGGCGATTCGAATCTACCTCTTGAAATCTGTTTCCTGTAATTCTGCTTTGGTTTCAATTCCTCGTCTTTGCCTTCCCTCAATATATTTGTGGACGAGAGTTATCATTTATAACTCTGCAGGTTTGTGAATTGCAGTGCCCTGTAGCTCCATTTTACAACTTGCTTTTTTGGGAGGTGGCCGCAAAAGCACAGGATGGCTTCAGGCCCTGATCTGGTTCCGGGGTGCAGGCTGAGCCTGTGGTTAATTCTTCTTCCTGATGGGAAAATAGAGTGACCTGTGCCTGTCCCAACACCAAGAGCTAGTCTCTCATTGGTTCCCCGTCTTCCCGTTCATCCTCAGGACAAATTGCAAGCTGTACGGAACAGGAGGTTAAAGGTGCTGATGCTCCAAGTAGGGAGATTGCTAGTAAAATGGCTGGAATGGCGAACCCGAGCACAAGGAGATGAGAAATGAGGTGCGTTTTAGAAACCTTTCCCCATCACACGGTGTACCATCTTCTGGGTTTCTCATTCATGTTTTCGATGTAGGAAGATGCCTTTGAACCTGGAGATTTGGGACCCATGCGATGGGTACCACGCAGTAGTACTCTAAAGGGTCTGCGTTTGCTCACCCAACCTCACCAAACCTCTCAGCCCCAAGAGTGTCCACCCTTATGTCTCATCCAGCTGTGGGTCTAGATATGGTCAATCCAGGTTGCATCACAGCCCCTGAACGAATTGGGTAAGAATTTCTCTCTCTTTCCCTGTCTTTGTTTCATGGGTTTTTAAAAGTAATTTATTTTTATAATGGGGTTTAGCTGCTTTTCACGGCTGTGTTTATGCCGCTTTACACCCACTTGACACACTAACAGAGATGTATGTATTGATATACATAGGTTTTAAGATTATTACTAGTCAGATATATTCTTGTGTGGTGAATCGGGCGTGTTGAGTCCAGTTCTCTGAGCAAGGAGTAGGTCTTGTCTATTACATATTGGGTTTATGGAACGGTATCTGAGCTAATTTGAAACTCTTGTTTTATGTATCACCCCACCTCACCTTTCCCGTTAAGCAGCCATAGTGTGTTTTCTGCATGTGTGACTCTGTTCTGTTTTGTAATTCAGTTCAAGTGTAACGGTTTTTACATTCCCTCTATAAGTGACACCTTATGAGAAGTGTCCTTTTCTGTGTGACTTATTTCACTTAGAATCGTCGTACCTAAATCCACTCATCATGCTGCTACTAGCCTTATGACATTGATTTCATGGCTGAGTGATATTCCATTGTACATAAGGACCACAACTTCTTTATCCATTTTTCTCCTTCCTGGGATATTTAAGGTGGAATGTAGTGGAGTTCCTTGTCAACAGAGCAGCCCTAAACTTTGGGGTGCTTGTGTCTTGCTGATTTTCAATTTTCCCACTTTATACCCCCATGCGTGGAAGTGCCCTATGCTCTCTAAGCTGTGTTTTTTAGATGTTTCAGGACACACCGTACACTTCTCCAGAGTGGCTGTTGGCAATTTACATCCCGCCCATCAGTGTAGCAAGGCTCCCATTTCTCCATGGCCTGTCCTGCATTTCTGGTTTTGACACTTTTTTCAGCATGGCCCTTTTGACCGATGGGAAGCGAGACTTCTTTGTAGCGCTGATTTGCCTTTCCAGGTTGCTTGGTTGGCCAAAAAGGGCGTATGCGTTTTTTCCTGAATATATTCAGGAAAAAACGCATACGCCCTTTTTGGCCAAGGGCATCATTGTCAACGTTTTGCCGCTTTTCATGTGCTTTAAAGGCGATTCGAATCTACCTCTTGAAATCTGTTTCCTGCAATTCTGCTTTGGTTTCAGTTCCTCGTCTTTGCCTTCCCTAAATATATTTGTGGACGAGAGTTATCATTTATAACTCTGCAGGTTTGTGAATTGCAGTGCCCTGTAGCTCCATTTTACAACTTGCTTTTTTGGGAGGTGGCCGCAAAAGCGCAGGATGGCTTCAGGCCCTGATCTGGTTCCGGGGTGCAGGCTGAGCCTGTGGTTAATTCTTCTTCCTGATGGGAAAATAGAGTGACCTGTGCCTGTCCCAACACCAAGAGCTAGTCTCTCATTGGTTCCCCGTCTTCCCGTTCATCCTCAGGACAAATTGCAAGCTGTACGGAACAGGAGGTTAAAGGTGCTGATGCTCCAAGTAGGGAGATTGCTAGTAAAGTGGCTGGAATGGCGAACCCGAGCACAAGGAGATGAGAAATGAGGTGCGTTTTAGAAACCTTTCCCCATCACACGGTGTACCATCTTCTGGGTTTCTCATTCATGTTTTCGATGTAGGAAGATGCCCTTGAACCTGGAGATTTGGGACCCATGCGATGGGTACCATGCAGTATTACTCTAAAGGGTCTGCGTTTGCTCACCCAACCTCACCAAACCTCTCAGCCCCAAGAGTGTCCACCCTTATGTCTCATCCAGCTGTGGGTCTAGATATGGTCAATCCAGGTTGCATCACAGCCCCTGAACGAATTGTGTAAGAATTTCTCTCTCTTTCCCTGTCTTTGTTTCATGGGTTTTTAAAAGTAATTTATTTTTATAATGGGGTTTAGCTGCTTTTCACGGCTGTGTTTATGCCGCTTTACACCCACTTGACACACTAACAGAGATGTATGTATTGATATACATAGGTTTTAAGATTATTACTAGTCAGATATATTCTTGTGTGGTGAATCGGGCGTGTTGAGTCCAGTTCTCTGAGCAAGGAGTAGGTCTTGTCTATTACATATTGGGTTTATGGAACGGTATCTGAGCTAATTTGAAACTCTTGTTTTATGTATCACCCCACCTCATCTTTCCCGTTAAGCAGCCATAGTGTGTTTTCTGCATGTGTGACTCTGTTCTGTTTTGTAATTCAGTTCAAGTGTAACGGTTTTTACATTCCCTCTATAAGTGACACCTTATGAGAAGTGTCCTTTTCTGTGTGACTTATTTCACTTAGAATCGTCGTACCTAAATCCACTCATCATGCTGCTACTAGCCTTATGACATTGATTTCATGGCTGAGTGATATTCCATTGTACATAAGGACCACAACTTCTTTATCCATTTTTCTCCTTCCTGGGATATTTAAGGTGGAATGTAGTGGAGTTCCTTGTCAACAGAGCAGCCCTAAACTTTGGGGTGCTTGTGTCTTGCTGATTTTCAATTTTCCCACTTTATCCCCCCATGCGTGGAAGTGCCCTATGCTCTCTAAGCTGTGTTTTTTAGATGTTTCAGGACACACCGTACACTTCTCCAGAGTGGCTGTTGGCAATTTACATCCCGCCCATCAGTGTAGCAAGGCTCCCATTTCTCCATGGCCTGTCCTGCATTTCTGGTTTTGACACTTTTTTCAGCATGGCCCTTTTGACCGATGGGAAGCGAGACTTCTTTGTAGCGCTGATTTGCCTTTCCGGGTTGCTTGGTTGGCCAAAAAGGGCGTATGCGTTTTTTCCTGAATATATTCAGGAAAAAACGCATACGCCCTTTTTGGCCAAGGGCATCATTGTCAACGTTTTGCCGCTTTTCATGTGCTTTAAAGGCGATTCGAATCTACCTCTTGAAATCTGTTTCCTGCAATTCTGCTTTGATTTCAATTCCTCGTCTTTGCCTTCCCTCAATATATTTCTGGACGAGAGTTATCATTTATAACTCTGCAGGTTTGTGAATTGCAGTGCCCTGTAGCTCCATTTTACAACTTGCTTTTTTGGGAGGTGGCCGCAAAAGCGCAGGATGGCTTCAGGCCCTGTTCTGGTTCCGGGGTGCAGGCTGAGCCTGTGGTTAATTCTTCTTCCTGATGGGAAAATAGAGTGACCTGTGCCTGTCCCAACACCAAGAGCTAGTCTCTCATTGGTTCCCCGTCTTCCCGTTCATCCTCAGGACAAATTGCAAGCTGTACGGAACAGGAGGTTAAAGGTGCTGATGCTCCAAGTAGGGAGATTGCTAGTAAAGTGGCTGGAATGGCGAACCCGAGCACAAGGAGATGAGAAATGAGGTGCGTTTTAGAAACCTTTCCCCATCACACGGTGTACCATCTTCTGGGTTTCTCATTCATGTTTTCGATGTAGGAAGATGCCCTTGAACCTGGAGATTTGGGACCCATGCGATGGGTAACACGCAGTACTACTCTAAAGGGTCTGCGTTTGCTCAACCAACCTCACCAAACCTCTCAGCCCCAAGAGTGTCCACCCTTATGTCTCATCCAGCTGTGGGTCTAGATATGGTCAATCCAGGTTGCATCACAGCCCCTGAACGAATTGGGTAAGAATTTCTCTCTCTTTCCCTGTCTTTGTTTCATGGGTTTTTAAAAGTAATTTATTTTTATAATGGGGTTTAGCTGCTTTTCACGGCTGTGTTTATGCCGCTTTACACCCACTTGACACACTAACAGAGATGTATGTATTGATATACATAGGTTTTAAGATTATTACTAGTCAGATATATTCTTGTGTGGTGAATCGGGCGTGTTGAGTCCAGTTCTCTGAGCAAGGAGTAGGTCTTGTCTATTACATATTGGGTTTATGGAACGGTATCTGAGCTAATTTGAAACTCTTGTTTTATGTATCACCCCACCTCACCTTTCCCGTTAAGCAGCCATAGTGTGTTTTCTGCATGTGTGACTCTGTTCTGTTTTGTAATTCAGTTCAAGTGTAACGGTTTTTACATTCCCTCTATAAGTGACACCTTATGAGAAGTGTCCTTTTCTGTGTGACTTATTTCACTTAGAATCATCGTACCTAAATCCACTCATCATGCTGCTACTAGCCTTATGACATTGATTTCATGGCTGAGTGATATTCCATTGTACATAAGGACCACAACTTCTTTATCCATTTTTCTCCTTCCTGGGATATTTAAGGTGGAATGTAGTGGAGTTCCTTGTCAACAGAGCAGCCCTAAACTTTGGGGTGCTTGTGTCTTGCTGATTTTCAATTTTCCCACTTTATACCCCCATGCGTGGAAGTGCCCTATGCTCTCTAAGCTGTGTTTTTTAGATGTTTCAGGACACACCGTACACTTCTCCAGAGTGGCTGTTGGCAATTTACATCCCGCCCATCAGTGTAGCAAGGCTCCCATTTCTCCATGGCCTGTCCTGCATTTCTGGTTTTGACACTTTTTTCAGCATGGCCCTTTTGACCGATGGGAAGCGAGACTTCTTTGTAGCGCTGATTTGCCTTTCCAGGTTGCTTGGTTGGCCAAAAAGGGCGTATGCGTTTTTTCCTGAATATATTCAGGAAAAAACGCATACGCCCTTTTTGGCCAAGGGCATCATTGTCAACGTTTTGCCGCTTTTCATGTGCTTTAAAGGCGATTCGAATCTACCTCTTGAAATCTGTTTCCTGCAATTCTGCTTTGATTTCAATTCCTCGTCTTTGCCTTCCCTCAATATATTTGTGGACGAGAGTTATCATTTATAACTCTGCAGGTTTGTGAATTGCAGTGCCCTGTAGCTCCATTTTACAACTTGCTTTTTTGGGAGGTGGCCGCAAAAGCGCAGGATGGCTTCAGGCCCTGATCTGGTTATGGGGTGCAGGCTGAGCCTGTGGTTAATTCTTCTTCCTGATGGGAAAATAGAGTGACCTGTGCCTGTCCCAACACCAAGAGCTAGTCTCTCATTGGTTCCCCGTCTTCCCATTCATCCTCAGGACAAATTGCAAACTGTACGGAACAGGAGGTTAACGGTGCTGATGCTCCAAGTAGGGAGATTGCTAGTAAAGTGGCTGGAATGGCGAACCCGAGCACAAGGAGATGAGAAATGAGGTGCGTTTTAGAAACCTTTCCCCATCACACGGTGTACCATCTTCTGGGTTTCTCATTCATGTTTTCGATGTAGGAAGATGCCCTTGAACCTGGAGATTTGGGACCCATGCGATGGGTAGCACGCAGTATTACTTTAAAGGGTCTGCGTTTGCTCACCCAACCTCACCAAACCTCTCAGCCCCAAGAGTGTCCACCCTTATGACTCATCCAGCTGTGGGTCTAGATATGGTCAATTCAGGTTGCATCACAGCCCCTGAACGAATTGTGTAAGAATTTCTCTCTCTTTCCCTGTCTTTGTTTCATGGGTTTTTAAAAGTAATTTATTTTTATAATGGGGTTTAGCTGCTTTTCACGGCTGTGTTTATGCCGCTTTACACCCACTTGACACACTAACAGGGATGTATGTATTGATATAAATAGGTTTTAAGATTATTACTAGTCAGATATATTCTTGTGTGGTGAATCGGGCGTGTTGAGTCCAGTTCTCTGAGCAAGGAGTAGGTCTTGTCTATTACATATTGGGTTTATAGAACGGTATCTGAGCTAATTTGAAACTCTTGTTTTATGTATCACCCCACCTCACCTTTCCCGTTAAGCAGCCATAGTGTGTTTTCTGCATGTGTGACTCTGTTCTGTTTTGTAATTCAGTTCAAGTGTAACGGTTTTTACATTCCCTCTATAAGTGACACCTTATGAGAAGTGTCCTTTTCTGTGTGACTTATTTCACTTAGAATCGTCGTACCTAAATCCACTCATCATGCTGCTACTAGCCTTATGACATTGATTTCATGGCTGAGTGATATTCCTTTGTACATAAGGACCACAACTTCTTTATCCATTTTTCTCCTTCCTGGGATATTTAAGGTGGAATGTAGTGGAGTTCCTTGTCAACAGAGCAGCCCTAAACTTTGGGGTGCTTGTGTCTTGCTGATTTTCAATTTTCCCACTTTAAACCCCCATGCGTGGAAGTGCCCTATGCTCTCTAAGCTGTGTTTTTTAGATGTTTCAGGACACACCGTACACTTCTCCAGAGTGGCTGTTGGCAATTTACATCCCGCCCATCAGTGTAGCAAGGCTCCCATTTCTCCATGGCCTGTCCTGCATTTCTGGTTTTGACACTTTTTTCAGCATGGCCCTTTTGACCGATGGGAAGCGAGACTTCTTTGTAGCGCTGATTTGCCTTTCCAGGTTGCTTGGTTGGCCAAAAAGGGCGTATGCGTTTTTTCCTGAATATATTCAGGAAAAAACGCATACGCCCTTTTTGGCCAAGGGCATCATTGTCAACATTTTGCCGCTTTTCATGTGCTTTAAAGGCGATTCGAATCTACCTCTTGAAATCTGTTTCCTGCAATTCTGCTTTGATTTCAATTCCTCGTCTTTGCCTTCCCTCAATATATTTGTGGACGAGAGTTATCATTTATATCTCTGCAGGTTTGTGAATTGCAGTGCCCTGTAGCTCCATTTTACAACTTGCTTTTTTGGGAGGTGGCCGCAAAAGCGCAGGATGGCTTCAGGCCCTGATCTGGTTCCGGGGTGCAGGCTGAGCCTGTGGTTAATTCTTCTTCCTGATGGGAAAATAGAGTGACCTGTGCCTGTCCCAACACCAAGAGCTAGTCTCTCATTGGTTCCCCGTCTTCCCGTTCATCCTCAGGACAAATTGCAAGCTGTACGGAACAGGAGGTTAAAGGTGCTGATGCTCCAAGTAGGGAGATTGCTAGTAAAGTGGCTGGAATGGCGAACCCGAGCACAAGGAGATGAGAAATGAGGTGCGTTTTAGAAACCTTTCCCCATCACACGGTGTACCATCTTCTGGGTTTCTCATTCATGTTTTCGATGTAGGAAGATGCCCTTGAACCTGGAGATTTGGGACCCATGCGATGGGTACCACGCAGTAGTACTCTAAAGGGTCTGCGTTTGCTCACCCAACCTCACCAAACCTCTCAGCCCCAAGAGTGTCCACCCTTATGTCTCATCCAGCTGTGGGTCTAGATATGGTCAATCCAGATTGCATCACAGCCCCTGAACGAATTGGGTAAGAATTTCTCTCTCTTTCCCTGTCTTTGTTTCATGGGTTTTTAAAAGTAATTTATTTTTATAATGGGGTTTAGCTGCTTTTCACGGCTGTGTTTATGCCGCTTTACACCCACTTGACACACTAACAGAGAGATATCAATACATAGGTTTTAAGATTATTACTAGTCAGATATATTCTTGTGTGGTGAATCGGGCGTGTTGAGTCCAGTTCTCTGAGCAAGGAGTAGGTCTTGTCTATTACATATTGGGTTTATGGAACGGTATCTGAGCTAATTTGAAACTCTTGTTTTATGTATCACCCCACCTCACCTTTCCCGTTAAGCAGCCATAGTGTGTTTTCTGCATGTGTGACTCTGTTCTGTTTTGTAATTCAGTTCAAGTGTAACGGTTTTTACATTCCCTCTATAAGTGACACCTTATGAGAAGTGTCCTTTTCTGTGCGACTTATTTCACTTAGAATCGTCGTACCTAAATCCACTCATCATGCTGCTACTAGCCTTATGACATTGATTTCATGGCTGAGTGATATTCCATTGTACATAAGGACCACAACTTCTTTATCCGTTTTTCTCCTTCCTGGGATATTTAAGGTGGAATGTAGTGGAGTTCCTTGTCAACAGAGCAGCCCTAAACTTTGGGGTGCTTGTGTCTTGCTGATTTTCAATTTTCCCACTTTATACCCCCATGCGTGGAAGTGCCCTATGCTCTCTAAGCTGTGTTTTTTAGATGTTTCAGGACACACCGTACACTTCTCCAGAGTGGCTGTTGGCAATTTACATCCCGCCCATCAGTGTAGCAAGGCTCCCATTTCTCCATGGCCTGTCCTGCATTTCTGGTTTTGACACTTTTTTCAGCATGGCCCTTTTGACCGATGGGAAGCGAGACTTCTTTGTAGCGCTGATTTGCCTTTCCAGGTTGCTTGGTTGGCCAAAAAGGGCGTATGCGTTTTTTCCTGAATATATTCAGGAAAAAACGCATACGCCCTTTTTGGCCAAGGGCATCATTGTCAACGTTTTGCCGCTTTTCATGTGCTTTAAAGGCGATTCGAATCTACCTCTTGAAATCTGTTTCCTGTAATTCTGCTTTGGTTTCAATTCCTCGTCTTTGCCTTCCCTCAATATATTTGTGGACGAGAGTTATCATTTATAACTCTGCAGGTTTGTGAATTGCAGTGCCCTGTAGCTCCATTTTACAACTTGCTTTTTTGGGAGGTGGCCGCAAAAGCACAGGATGGCTTCAGGCCCTGATCTGGTTCCGGGGTGCAGGCTGAGCCTGTGGTTAATTCTTCTTCCTGATGGGAAAATAGAGTGACCTGTGCCTGTCCCAACACCAAGAGCTAGTCTCTCATTGGTTCCCCGTCTTCCCGTTCATCCTCAGGACAAATTGCAAGCTGTACGGAACAGGAGGTTAAAGGTGCTGATGCTCCAAGTAGGGAGATTGCTAGTAAAGTGGCTGGAATGGCGAACCCGAGCACAAGGAGATGAGAAATGAGGTGCGTTTTAGAAACCTTTCCCCATCACACGGTGTACCATCTTCTGGGTTTCTCATTCATGTTTTCGATGTAGGAAGATGCCTTTGAACCTGGAGATTTGGGACCCATGCGATGGGTACCACGCAGTAGTACTCTAAAGGGTCTGCGTTTGCTCACCCAACCTCACCAAACCTCTCAGCCCCAAGAGTGTCCACCCTTATGTCTCATCCAGCTGTGGGTCTAGATATGGTCAATCCAGGTTGCATCACAGCCCCTGAACGAATTGGGTAAGAATTTCTCTCTCTTTCCCTGTCTTTGTTTCATGGGTTTTTAAAAGTAATTTATTTTTATAATGGGGTTTAGCTGCTTTTCACGGCTGTGTTTATGCCGCTTTACACCCACTTGACACACTAACAGAGAGATATCAATACATAGGTTTTAAGATTATTACTAGTCAGATATATTCTTGTGTGGTGAATCTGGCGTGTTGAGCCCAGTTCTCTGAGCAAGGAGTAGGTCTTGTCTATTACATATTGGGTTTATGGAACGGTATCTGAGCTAATTTGAAACTCTTGTTTTATGTATCACCCCACCTCACCTTTCCCGTTAAGCAGCCATAGTGTGTTTTCTGCATGTGTGACTCTGTTCTGTTTTGTAATTCAGTTCAAGTGTAACGGTTTTTACATTCCCTCTATAAGTGACACCTTATGAGAAGTGTCCTTTTCTGTGTGACTTATTTCACTTAGAATCGTCGTACCTAAATCCACTCATCATGCTGCTACTAGCCTTATGACATTGATTTCATGGCTGAGTGATATTCCATTGTACATAAGGACCACACCTTCTTTATCCATTTTTCTCCTTCCTGGGATATTTAAGATGGAATGTAGTGGAGTTCCTTGTCAACAGAGCAGCCCTAAACTTTGGGGTGCTTGTGTCTTGCTGATTTTCAATTTTCCCACTTTATACCCCCATGCGTGGAAGTGCCCTATGCTCTCTAAGCTGTGTTTTTTAGATGTTTCAGGACACACCGTACACTTCTCCAGAGTGGCTGTTGGCAATTTACATCCCGCCCATCAGTGTAGCAAGGCTCCCATTTCTCCATGGCCTGTCCTGCATTTCTGGTTTTGACACTTTTTTCAGCATGGCCCTTTTGACCGATGGGAAGCGAGACTTCTTTGTATCGCTGATTTGCCTTTCCAGGTTGCTTGGTTGGCCAAAAAGGGCGTATGCGTTTTTTCCTGAATATATTCAGGAAAAAACGCATACGCCCTTTTTGGCCAAGGGCATCATTGTCAACATTTTGCCGCTTTTCATGTGCTTTAAAGGCGATTCGAATCTACCTCTTGAAATCTGTTTCCTGCAATTCTGCTTTGATTTCAATTCCTCGTCTTTGCCTTCCCTCAATATATTTGTGGACGAGAGTTATCATTTATATCTCTGCAGGTTTGTGAATTGCAGTGCCCTGTAGCTCCATTTTACAACTTGCTTTTTTGGGAGGTGGCCGCAAAAGCGCAGGATGGCTTCAGGCCCTGATCTGGTTCCGGGGTGCAGGCTGAGCCTGTGGTTAATTCTTCTTCCTGATGGGAAAATAGAGTGACCTGTGCCTGTCCCAACACCAAGAGCTAGTCTCTCATTGGTTCCCCGTCTTCCCGTTCATCCTCAGGACAAATTGCAAGCTGTACGGAACAGGAGGTTAAAGGTGCTGATGCTCCAAGTAGGGAGATTGCTAGTAAAGTGGCTGGAATGGCGAACCCGAGCACAAGGAGATGAGAAATGAGGTGCGTTTTAGAAACCTTTCCCCATCACACGGTGTACCATCTTCTGGGTTTCTCATTCATGTTTTCGATGTAGGAAGATGCCCTTGAACCTGGAGATTTGGGACCCATGCGATGGGTACCACGCAGTAGTACTCTAAAGGGTCTGCGTTTGCTCACCCAACCTCACCAAACCTCTCAGCCCCAAGAGTGTCCACCCTTATGTCTCATCCAGCTGTGGGTCTAGATATGGTCAATCCAGGTTGCATCACAGCCCCTGAACGAATTGGGTAAGAATTTCTCTCTCTTTCCCTGTCTTTGTTTCATGGGTTTTTAAAAGTAATTTATTTTTATAATGGGGTTTAGCTGCTTTTCACGGCTGTGTTTATGCCGCTTTACACCCAGTTGACACACTAACAGAGAGATATCAATACATAGGTTTTAAGATTATTACTAGTCAGATATATTCTTGTGTGGTGAATCGGGCGTGTTGAGTCCAGTTCTCTGAGCAAGGAGTAGGTCTTGTCTATTACATATTGGGTTTATGGAACGGTATCTGAGCTAATTTGAAACTCTTGTTTTATGTATCACCCCACCTCACCTTTCCCGTTAAGCAGCCATAGTGTGTTTTCTGCATGTGTGACTCTGTTCTGTTTTGTAATTCAGTTCAAGTGTAACGGTTTTTACATTCCCTCTATAAGTGACACCTTATGAGAAGTGTCCTTTTCTGTGTGACTTATTTCACTTAGAATCGTCGTACCTAAATCCACTCATCATGCTGCTACTAGCCTTATGACATTGATTTCATGGCTGAGTGATATTCCATTGTACATAAGGACCACAACTTCTTTATCCGTTTTTCTCCTTCCTGGGATATTTAAGGTGGAATGTAGTGGAGTTCCTTGTCAACAGAGCAGCCCTAAACTTTGGGGTGCTTGTGTCTTGCTGATTTTCAATTTTCCCACTTTATACCCCCATGCGTGGAAGTGCCCTATGCTCTCTAAGCTGTGTTTTTTAGATGTTTCAGGACACACCGTACACTTCTCCAGAGTGGCTGTTGGCAATTTACATCCCGCCCATCAGTGTAGCAAGGCTCCCATTTCTCCATGGCCTGTCCTGCATTTCTGGTTTTGACACTTTTTTCAGCATGGCCCTTTTGACCGATGGGAAGCGAGACTTCTTTGTAGCGCTGATTTGCCTTTCCAGGTTGCTTGGTTGGCCAAAAAGGGCGTATGCGTTTTTTCCTGAATATATTCAGGAAAAAACGCATACGCCCTTTTTGGCCAAGGGCATCATTGTCAACGTTTTGCCGCTTTTCATGTGCTTTAAAGGCGATTCGAATCTATCTCTTGAAATCTGTTTCCTGTAATTCTGCTTTGGTTTCAATTCCTCGTCTTTGCCTTCCCTCAATATATTTGTGGACGAGAGTTATCATTTATAACTCTGCAGGTTTGTGAATTGCAGTGCCCTGTAGCTCCATTTTACAACTTGCTTTTTTGGGAGGTGGCCGCAAAAGCACAGGATGGCTTCAGGCCCTGATCTGGTTCCGGGGTGCAGGCTGAGCCTGTGGTTAATTCTTCTTCCTGATGGGAAAATAGAGTGACCTGTGCCTGTCCCAACACCAAGAGCTAGTCTCTCATTGGTTCCCCGTCTTCCCGTTCATCCTCAGGACAAATTGCAAGCTGTACGGAACAGGAGGTTAAAGGTGCTGATGCTCCAAGTAGGGAGATTGCTAGTAAAATGGCTGGAATGGCGAACCCGAGCACAAGGAGATGAGAAATGAGGTGCGTTTTAGAAACCTTTCCCCATCACACGGTGTACCATCTTCTGGGTTTCTCATTCATGTTTTCGATGTAGGAAGATGCCTTTGAACCTGGAGATTTGGGACCCATGCGATGGGTACCACGCAGTAGTACTCTAAAGGGTCTGCGTTTGCTCACCCAACCTCACCAAACCTCTCAGCCCCAAGAGTGTCCACCCTTATGTCTCATCCAGCTGTGGGTCTAGATATGGTCAATCCAGGTTGCATCACAGCCCCTGAACGAATTGGGTAAGAATTTCTCTCTCTTTCCCTGTCTTTGTTTCATGGGTTTTTAAAAGTAATTTATTTTTATAATGGGGTTTAGCTGCTTTTCACGGCTGTGTTTATGCCGCTTTACACCCACTTGACACACTAACAGAGAGATATCAATACATAGGTTTTAAGATTATTACTAGTCAGATATATTCTTGTGTGGTGAATCTGGCGTGTTGAGCCCAGTTCTCTGAGCAAGGAGTAGGTCTTGTCTATTACATATTGGGTTTATGGAACGGTATCTGAGCTAATTTGAAACTCTTGTTTTATGTATCACCCCACCTCACCTTTCCCGTTAAGCAGCCATAGTGTGTTTTCTGCATGTGTGACTCTGTTCTGTTTTGTAATTCAGTTCAAGTGTAACGGTTTTTACATTCCCTCTATAAGTGACACCTTATGAGAAGTGTCCTTTTCTGTGTGACTTATTTCACTTAGAATCGTTGTACCTAAATCCACTCATCATGCTGCTACTAGCCTTATGACATTGATTTCATGGCTGAGTGATATTCCATTGTACATAAGGACCACACCTTCTTTATCCATTTTTCTCCTTCCTGGGATATTTAAGGTGGAATGTAGTGGAGTTCCTTGTCAACAGAGCAGCCCTAAACTTTGGGGTGCTTGTGTCTTGCTGATTTTCAATTTTCCCACTTTAAACCCCCATGCGTGGAAGTGCCCTATGCTCTCTAAGCTGTGTTTTTTAGATGTTTCAGGACACACCGTACACTTCTCCAGAGTGGCTGTTGGCAATTTACATCCCGCCCATCAGTGTAGCAAGGCTCCCATTTCTCCATGGCCTGTCCTGCATTTCTGGTTTTGACACTTTTTTCAGCATGGCCCTTTTGACCGATGGGAAGCGAGACTTCTTTGTAGCGCTGATTTGCCTTTCCAGGTTGCTTGGTTGGCCAAAAAGGGCGTATGCGTTTTTTCCTGAATATATTCAGGAAAAAACGCATACGCCCTTTTTGGCCAAGGGCATCATTGTCAACGTTTTGCCGCTTTTCATGTGCTTTAAAGGCGATTCGAATCTACCTCTTGAAATCTGTTTCCTGCAATTCTGCTTTGATTTCAATTCCTCGTCTTTGCCTTCCCTCAATATATTTGTGGACGAGAGTTATCATTTATATCTCTGCAGGTTTGTGAATTGCAGTGCCCTGTAGCTCCATTTTACAACTTGCTTTTTTGGGAGGTGGCCGCAAAAGCGCAGGATGGCTTCAGGCCCTGATCTGGTTCCGGGGTGCAGGCTGAGCCTGTGGTTAATTCTTCTTCCTGATGGGAAAATAGAGTGACCTGTGCCTGTCCCAACACCAAGAGCTAGTCTCTCATTGGTTCCCCGTCTTCCCGTTCATCCTCAGGACAAATTGCAAGCTGTACGGAACAGGAGGTTAAAGGTGCTGATGCTCCAAGTAGGGAGATTGCTAGTAAAGTGGCTGGAATGGCGAACCCGAGCACAAGGAGATGAGAAATGAGGTGCGTTTTAGAAACCTTTCCCCATCACACGGTGTACCATCTTCTGGGTTTCTCATTCATGTTTTCGATGTAGGAAGATGCCCTTGAACCTGGAGATTTGGGACCCATGCGATGGGTACCACGCAGTAGTACTCTAAAGGGTCTGCGTTTGCTCACCCAACCTCACCAAACCTCTCAGCCCCAAGAGTGTCCACCCTTATGTCTCATCCAGCTGTGGGTCTAGATATGGTCAATCCAGGTTGCATCACAGCCCCTGAACGAATTGGGTAAGAATTTCTCTCTCTTTCCCTGTCTTTGTTTCATGGGTTTTTAAAAGTAATTTATTTTTATAATGGGGTTTAGCTGCTTTTCACGGCTGTGTTTATGCCGCTTTACACCCACTTGACACACTAACAGAGAGCTATCAATACATAGGTTTTAAGATTATTACTAGTCAGATATATTCTTGTGTGGTGAATCGGGCGTGTTGAGTCCAGTTCTCTGAGCAAGGAGTAGGTCTTGTCTATTACATATTGGGTTTATGGAACGGTATCTGAGCTAATTTGAAACTCTTGTTTTATGTATCACCCCACCTCACCTTTCCCTTTAAGCAGCCATAGTGTGTTTTCTGCATGTGTGACTCTGTTCTGTTTTGTAATTCAGTTCACGTGTAACGGATTTTACATTCCCTCTATAAGTGACACCTTATGAGAAGTGTCCTTTTCTGTGTGACTTATTTCACTTAGAATCGTCGTACCTAAATCCACTCATCATGCTGCTACTAGCCTTATGACATTGATTTCATGGCTGAGTGATATTCCATTGTACATAAGGACCACAACTTCTTTATCCATTTTTCTCCTTCCTGGGATATTTAAGGTGGAATGTAGTGGAGTTCCTTGTCAACAGAGCAGCCCTAAACTTTGGGGTGCTTGTGTCTTGCTGATTTTCAATTTTCCCACTTTAAACCCCCATGCGTGGAAGTGCCCTATGCTCTCTAAGCTGTGTTTTTTAGATGTTTCAGGACACACCGTACACTTCTCCAGAGTGGCTGTTGGCAATTTACATCCCGCCCATCAGTGTAGCAAGGCTCCCATTTCTCCATGGCCTGTCCTGCATTTCTGGTTTTGACACATTTTTCAGCATGGCCCTTTTGACCGATGGGAAGCGAGACTTCTTTGTAGCGCTGATTTGCCTTTCCAGGTTGCTTGGTTGGCCAAAAAGGGCGTATGCGTTTTTTCCTGAATATATTCAGGAAAAAACGCATACGCCCTTTTTGGCCAAGGGCATCATTGTCAACGTTTTGCCGCTTTTCATGTGCTTTAAAGGCGATTCGAATCTACCTCTTGAAATCTGTTTCCTGCAATTCTGCTTTGGTTTCAATTCCTCGTCTTTGCCTTCCCTCAATATATTTGTGGACGAGAGTTATCATTTATAACTCTGCAGGTTTGTGAATTGCAGTGCCCTGTAGCTCCATTTTACAACTTGCTTTTTTGGGAGGTGGCCGCAAAAGCGCAGGATGGCTTCAGGCCCTGATATGGTTCCGGGGTGCAGGCTGAGCCTGTGGTTAATTCTTCTTCCTGATGGGAAAATAGAGTGACCTGTGCCTGTCCCAACACCAAGAGCTAGTCTCTCATTGGTTCCCTGTCTTCCCGTTCATCCTCAGGACAAATTGCAAGCTGTACGGAACAGGAGGTTAAAGGTGCTGATGCTCCAAGTAGGGAGATTGCTAGTAAAGTGGCTGGAATGGCGAACCCGAGCACAAGGAGATGAGAAATGAGGTGCGTTTTAGAAACCTTTCCCCATCACACGGTGTACCATCTTCTGGGTTTCTCATTCATGTTTTCGATGTAGGAAGATGCCCTTGAACCTGGAGATTTGGGACCCATGCGATGGGTACCACGCAGTGTTACTTTAAAGGGTCTGCGTTTGCTCACCCAACCTCACCAAACCTCTCAGCCCCAAGAGTGTCCACCCTTATGTCTCATCCAGCTGTGGGTCTAGATATGGTCAATCCAGGTTGCATCACAGCCCCTGAACGAATTGTGTAAGAATTTCTCTCTCTTTCCCTGTCTTTGTTTCATGGGTTTTTAAAAGTAATTTATTTTTATAATGGGGTTTAGCTGCTTTTCACGGCTGTGTTTATGCCGCTTTACACCCACTTGACACACTAACAGGGATGTATGTATTGATATAAATAGGTTTTAAGATTATTACTAGTCAGATATATTCTTGTGTGGTGAATCGGGCGTGTTGAGTCCAGTTCTCTGAGCAAGGAGTAGGTCTTGTCTATTACATATTGGGTTTATAGAACGGTATCTGAGCTAATTTGAAACTCTTGTTTTATGTATCACCCCACCTCACCTTTCCCGTTAAGCAGCCATAGTGTGTTTTCTGCATGTGTGACTCTGTTCTGTTTTGTAATTCAGTTCAAGTGTAACGGTTTTTACATTCCCTCTATAAGTGACACCTTATGAGAAGTGTCCTTTTCTGTGTGACTTATTTCACTTAGAATCGTCGTACCTAAATCCACTCATCATGCTGCTACTAGCCTTATGACATTGATTTCATGGCTGAGTGATATTCCATTGTACATAAGGACCACAACTTCTTTATCCATTTTTCTCCTTCCTGGGATATTTAAGGTGGAATGTAGTGGAGTTCCTTGTCAACAGAGCAGCCCTAAACTTTGGGGTGCTTGTGTCTTGCTGATTTTCAATTTTCCCACTTTAAACCCCCATGCGTGGAAGTGCCCTATGCTCTCTAAGCTGTGTTTTTTAGATGTTTCAGGACACACCGTACACTTCTCCAGAGTGGCTGTTGGCAATTTACATCCCGCCCATCAGTGTAGCAAGGCTCCCATTTCTCCATGGCCTGTCCTGCATTTCTGGTTTTGACACTTTTTTCAGCATGGCCCTTTTGACCGATGGGAAGCGAGACTTCTTTGTAGCGCTGATTTGCCTTTCCAGGTTGCTTGGTTGGCCAAAAAGGGCGTATGCGTTTTTTCCTGAATATATTCAGGAAAAAACGCATACGCCCTTTTTGGCCAAGGGCATCATTGTCAACATTTTGCCGCTTTTCATGTGCTTTAAAGGCGATTCGAATCTACCTCTTGAAATCTGTTTCCTGCAATTCTGCTTTGATTTCAATTCCTCGTCTTTGCCTTCCCTCAATATATTTGTGGACGAGAGTTATCATTTATATCTCTGCAGGTTTGTGAATTGCAGTGCCCTGTAGCTCCATTTTACAACTTGCTTTTTTGGGAGGTGGCCGCAAAAGCGCAGGATGGCTTCAGGCCCTGATCTGGTTCCGGGGTGCAGGCTGAGCCTGTGGTTAATTCTTCTTCCTGATGGGAAAATAGAGTGACCTGTGCCTGTCCCAACACCAAGAGCTAGTCTCTCATTGGTTCCCCGTCTTCCCGTTCATCCTCAGGACAAATTGCAAGCTGTACGGAACAGGAGGTTAAAGGTGCTGATGCTCCAAGTAGGGAGATTGCTAGTAAAGTGGCTGGAATGGCGAACCCGAGCACAAGGAGATGAGAAATGAGGTGCGTTTTAGAAACCTTTCCCCATCACACGGTGTACCATCTTCTGGGTTTCTCATTCATGTTTTCGATGTAGGAAGATGCCTTTGAACCTGGAGATTTGGGACCCATGCGATGGGTACCACGCAGTAGTACTCTAAAGGGTCTGCGTTTGCTCACCCAACCTCACCAAACCTCTCAGCCCCAAGAGTGTCCACCCTTATGTCTCATCCAGCTGTGGGTCTAGATATGGTCAATCCAGGTTGCATCACAGCCCCTGAACGAATTGGGTAAGAATTTCTCTCTCTTTCCCTGTCTTTGTTTCATGGGTTTTTAAAAGTAATTTATTTTTATAATGGGGTTTAGCTGCTTTTCACGGCTGTGTTTATGCCGCTTTACACCCACTTGACACACTAACAGAGAGATATCAATACATAGGTTTTAAGATTATTACTAGTCAGATATATTCTTGTGTGGTGAATCTGGCGTGTTGAGCCCAGTTCTCTGAGCAAGGAGTAGGTCTTGTCTATTACATATTGGGTTTATGGAACGGTATCTGAGCTAATTTGAAACTCTTGTTTTATGTATCACCCCACCTCACCTTTCCCGTTAAGCAGCCATAGTGTGTTTTCTGCATGTGTGACTCTGTTCTGTTTTGTAATTCAGTTCAAGTGTAACGGTTTTTACATTCCCTCTATAAGTGACACCTTATGAGAAGTGTCCTTTTCTGTGTGACTTATTTCACTTAGAATCGTCGTACCTAAATCCACTCATCATGCTGCTACTAGCCTTATGACATTGATTTCATGGCTGAGTGATATTCCATTGTACATAAGGACCACACCTTCTTTATCCATTTTTCTCCTTCCTGGGATATTTAAGGTGGAATGTAGTGGAGTTCCTTGTCAACAGAGCAGCCCTAAACTTGGGGTGCTTGTGTCTTGCTGATTTTCAATTTTCCCACTTTAAACCCCCATCCGTGGAAGTGCCCTATGCTCTCTAAGCTGTGTTTTTTAGATGTTTCAGGACACACCGTATACTTCTCCAGAGTGGCTGTTGGCAATTTACATCCCGCCCATCAGTGTAGCAAGGCTCCCATTTCTCCATGGCCTGTCCTGCATTTCTGGTTTTGACACTTTTTTCAGCATGGCCCTTTTGACCGATGGGAAGCGAGACTTCTTTGTAGCGCTGATTTGCCTTTCCAGGTTGCTTGGTTGGCCAAAAAGGGCGTATGCGTTTTTTCCTGAATATATTCAGGAAAAAACGCATACGCCCTTTTTGGCCAAGGGCATCATTGTCAACGTTTTGCCGCTTTTCATGTGCTTTAAAGGCGATTCGAATCTACCTCTTGAAATCTGTTTCCTGCAATTCTGCTTTGATTTCAATTCCTCGTCTTTGTCTTCCCTCAATATATTTGTGGACGAGAGTTATCATTTATATCTCTGCAGGTTTGTGAATTGCAGTGCCCTGCAGCTCCATTTTACAACTTGCTTTTTTGGGAGGTGGCCGCAAAAGCGCAGGATGGCTTCAGGCCCTGATCTGGTTCCGGGGTGCAGGCTGAGCCTGTGGTTAATTCTTCTTCCTGATGGGAAAATAGAGTGACCTGTGCCTGTCCCAACACCAAGAGCTAGTCTCTCATTGGTTCCCCGTCTTCCCGTTCATCCTCAGGACAAATTGCAAGCTGTACGGAACAGGAGGTTAAAGGTGCTGATGCTCCAAGTAGGGAGATTGCTAGTAAAATGGCTGGAATGGCGAACCCGAGCACAAGGAGATGAGAAATGAGGTGCGTTTTAGAAACCTTTCCCCATCACACGGTGTACCATCTTCTGGGTTTCTCATTCATGTTTTCGATGTAGGAAGATGCCTTTGAACCTGGAGATTTGGGACCCATGCGATGGGTACCACGCAGTAGTACTCTAAAGGGTCTGCGTTTGCTCACCCAACCTCACCAAACCTCTCAGCCCCAAGAGTGTCCACCCTTATGTCTCATCCAGCTGTGGGTCTAGATATGGTCAATCCAGGTTGCATCACAGCCCCTGAACGAATTGGGTAAGAATTTCTCTCTCTTTCCCTGTCTTTGTTTCATGGGTTTTTAAAAGTAATTTATTTTTATAATGGGGTTTAGCTGCTTTTCACGGCTGTGTTTATGCCGCTTTACACCCACTTGACACACTAACAGAGAGATATCAATACATAGGTTTTAAGATTATTACTAGTCAGATATATTCTTGTGTGGTGAATCTGGCGTGTTGAGCCCAGTTCTCTGAGCAAGGAGTAGGTCTTGTCTATTACATATTGGGTTTATGGAACGGTATCTGAGCTAATTTGAAACTCTTGTTTTATGTATCACCCCACCTCACCTTTCCCGTTAAGCAGCCATAGTGTGTTTTCTGCATGTGTGACTCTGTTCTGTTTTGTAATTCAGTTCAAGTGTAACGGTTTTTACATTCCCTCTATAAGTGACACCTTATGAGAAGTGTCCTTTTCTGTGTGACTTATTTCACTTAGAATCGTCGTACCTAAATCCACTCATCATGCTGCTACTAGCCTTATGACATTGATTTCATGGCTGAGTGATATTCCATTGTACATAAGGACCACACCTTCTTTATCCATTTTTCTCCTTCCTGGGATATTTAAGGTGGAATGTAGTGGAGTTCCTTGTCAACAGAGCAGCCCTAAACTTGGGGTGCTTGTGTCTTGCTGATTTTCAATTTTCCCACTTTAAACCCCCATCCGTGGAAGTGCCCTATGCTCTCTAAGCTGTGTTTTTTAGATGTTTCAGGACACACCGTATACTTCTCCAGAGTGGCTGTTGGCAATTTACATCCCGCCCATCAGTGTAGCAAGGCTCCCATTTCTCCATGGCCTGTCCTGCATTTCTGGTTTTGACACTTTTTTCAGCATGGCCCTTTTGACCGATGGGAAGCGAGACTTCTTTGTAGCGCTGATTTGCCTTTCCAGGTTGCTTGGTTGGCCAAAAAGGGCGTATGCGTTTTTTCCTGAATATATTCAGGAAAAAACGCATACGCCCTTTTTGGCCAAGGGCATCATTGTCAACGTTTTGCCGCTTTTCATGTGCTTTAAAGGCGATTCGAATCTACCTCTTGAAATCTGTTTCCTGCAATTCTGCTTTGATTTCAATTCCTCGTCTTTGCCTTCCCTCAATATATTTGTGGACGAGAGTTATCATTTATATCTCTGCAGGTTTGTGAATTGCAGTGCCCTGTAGCTCCATTTTACAACTTGCTTTTTTGGGAGGTGGCCACAAAAGCGCAGGATGGCTTCAGGCCCTGATCTGGTTCCGGGGTGCAGGCTGAGCCTGTGGTTAATTCTTCTTCCTGATGGGAAAATAGAGTGACCTGTGCCTGTCCCAACACCAAGAGCTAGTCTCTCATTGGTTCCCCGTCTTCCCGTTCATCCTCAGGACAAATTGCAAGCTGTACGGAACAGGAGGTTAAAGGTGCTGATGCTCCAAGTAGGGAGATTGCTAGTAAAGTGGCTGGAATGGCGAACCCGAGCACAAGGAGATGAGAAATGAGGTGCGTTTTAGAAACCTTTCCCCATCACACGGTGTACCATCTTCTGGGTTTCTCATTCATGTTTTCGATGTAGGAAGATGCCCTTGAACCTGGAGATTTGGGACCCATGCGATGGGTACCACGCAGTAGTACTCTAAAGGGTCTGCGTTTGCTCACCCAACCTCACCAAACCTCTCAGCCCCAAGAGTGTCCACCCTTATGTCTCATCCAGCTGTGGGTCTAGATATGGTCAATCCAGGTTGCATCACAGCCCCTGAACGAATTGGGTAAGAATTTCTCTCTCTTTCCCTGTCTTTGTTTCATGGGTTTTTAAAAGTAATTTATTTTTATAATGGGGTTTAGCTGCTTTTCACGGCTGTGTTTATGCCGCTTTACACCCACTTGACACACTAACAGGGATGTATGTATTGATATAAATAGGTTTTAAGATTATTACTAGTCAGATATATTCTTGTGTGGTGAATCGGGCGTGTTGAGTCCAGTTCTCTGAGCAAGGAGTAGGTCTTGTCTATTACATATTGGGTTTATAGAACGGTATCTGAGCTAATTTGAAACTCTTGTTTTATGTATCACCCCACCTCACCTTTCCCGTTAAGCAGCCATAGTGTGTTTTCTGCATGTGTGACTCTGTTCTGTTTTGTAATTCAGTTCAAGTGTAACGGTTTTTACATTCCCTCTATAAGTGACACCTTATGAGAAGTGTCCTTTTCTGTGTGACTTATTTCACTTAGAATCGTCGTACCTAAATCCACTCATCATGCTGCTACTAGCCTTATGACATTGATTTCATGGCTGAGTGATATTCCATTGTACATAAGGACCACAACTTCTTTATCCATTTTTCTCCTTCCTGGGATATTTAAGGTGGAATGTAGTGGAGTTCCTTGTCAACAGAGCAGCCCTAAACTTTGGGGTGCTTGTGTCTTGCTGATTTTCAATTTTCCCACTTTAAACCCCCATGCGTGGAAGTGCCCTATGCTCTCTAAGCTGTGTTTTTTAGATGTTTCAGGACACACCGTACACTTCTCCAGAGTGGCTGTTGGCAATTTACATCCCGCCCATCAGTGTAGCAAGGCTCCCATTTCTCCATGGCCTGTCCTGCATTTCTGGTTTTGACACTTTTTTCAGCATGGCCCTTTTGACCGATGGGAAGCGAGACTTCTTTGTAGCGCTGATTTGCCTTTCCAGGTTGCTTGGTTGGCCAAAAAGGGCGTATGCGTTTTTTCCTGAATATATTCAGGAAAAAACGCATACGCCCTTTTTGGCCAAGGGCATCATTGTCAACGTTTTGCCGCTTTTCATGTGCTTTAAAGGCGATTCGAATCTACCTCTTGAAATCTGTTTCCTGCAATTCTGCTTTGATTTCAATTCCTCGTCTTTGTCTTCCCTCAATATATTTGTGGACGAGAGTTATCATTTATATCTCTGCAGGTTTGTGAATTGCAGTGCCCTGCAGCTCCATTTTACAACTTGCTTTTTTGGGAGGTGGCCGCAAAAGCGCAGGATGGCTTCAGGCCCTGATCTGGTTCCGGGGTGCAGGCTGAGCCTGTGGTTAATTCTTCTTCCTGATGGGAAAATAGAGTGACCTGTGCCTGTCCCAACACCAAGAGCTAGTCTC
Source organism: Balaenoptera physalus (assembly GCF_965194825.1). Classification (NCBI taxonomy): domain Eukaryota; kingdom Metazoa; phylum Chordata; class Mammalia; order Artiodactyla; family Balaenopteridae; genus Balaenoptera; species Balaenoptera physalus. Next base: position 416,423 of record NW_028126334.1, read on the forward strand.
TCATTGGTTCCCCGTCTTCCCGTTCATCCTCAGGACAAATTGCAAGCTGTACGGAACAGGAGGTTAAAGGTGCTGATGCTCCAAGTAGGGAGATTGCTAGTAAAGTGGCTGGAATGGCGAACCCGAGCACAAGGAGATGAGAAATGAGGTGCGTTTTAGAAACGTTTCCCCATCACATGGTGTACCATCTTCTGGGTTTCTCATTCATGTTTTCGATGTAGGAAGATGCCCTTGAACCTGGAGATTTGGGACCCATGCGATGGGTACCACGCAGTAGTACTCTAAAGGGTCTGCGTTTGCTCACCCAACCTCACCAAACCTCTCAGCCCCAAGAGTGTCCACCCTTATGTCTCATCCAGCTGTGGGTCTAGATATGGTCAATCCAGGTTGCATCACAGCCCCTGAACGAATTGGGTAAGAATTTCTCTCTCTTTCCCTGTCTTTGTTTCATGGGTTTTTAAAAGTAATTTATTTTTATAATGGGGTTTAGCTGCTTTTCACGGCTGTGTTTATGCCGCTTTACACCCACTTGACACACTAACAGGGTTGTATGTATTGATATAAATAGGTTTTAAGATTATTACTAGTCAGATATATTCTTGTGTGGTGAATCGGGCGTGTTGAGTCCAGTTCTCTGAGCAAGGATTAGGTCTTGTCTATTACATATTGGGTTTATGGAACGGTATCTGAGCTAATTTGAAACTCTTGTTTTATGTATCACCCCACCTCACCTTTCCCGTTAAGCAGCCATAGTGTGTTTTCTGCATGTGTGACTCTGTTCTGTTTTGTAATTCAGTTCAAGTGTAACGGTTTTTACATTCCCTCTATAAGTGACACCTTATGAGAAGTGTCCTTTTCTGTGTGACTTATTTCACTTAGAATCGTCGTACCTAAATCCACTCATCATGCTGCTACTAGCCTTATGACATTGATTTCATGGCTGAGTGATATTCCATTGTACATAAGGACCACAACTTCTTTATCCATTTTTCTCCTTCCTGGGATATTTAAGGTGGAATGTAGTGGAGTTCCTTGTCAACAGAGCAGCCCTAAACTTTGGGGTGCTTGTGTCTTGCTGATTTTCAATTTTCCCACTTTAAACCCCCATGCGTGGAAGTGCCCTATGCTCTCTAAGCTGTGTTTTTTAGATGTTTCAGGACACACCGTACACTTCTCCAGAGTGGCTGTTGGCAATTTACATCCCGCCCATCAGTGTAGCAAGGCTCCCATTTCTCCATGGCCTGTCCTGCATTTCTGGTTTTGACACTTTTTTCAGCATGGCCCTTTTGACCGATGGGAAGCGAGACTTCTTTGTAGCGCTGATTTGCCTTTCCAGGTTGCTTGGTTGGCCAAAAAGGGCGTATGCGTTTTTTCCTGAATATATTCAGGAAAAAACGCATACGCCCTTTTTGGCCAAGGGCATCATTGTCAACGTTTTGCCGCTTTTCATGTGCTTTAAAGGCGATTCGAATCTACCTCTTGAAATCTGTTTCCTGCAATTCTGCTTTGATTTCAATTCCTCGTCTTTGCCTTCCCTCAATATATTTGTGGACGAGAGTTATCATTTATATCTCTGCAGGTTTGTGAATTGCAGTGCCCTGTAGCTCCATTTTACAACTTGCTTTTTTGGGAGGTGGCCGCAAAAGCGCAGGATGGCTTCAGGCCCTGATCTGGTTCCGGGGTGCAGGCTGAGCCTGTGGTTAATTCTTCTTCCTGATGGGAAAATAGAGTGACCTGTGCCTGTCCCAACACCAAGAGCTAGTCTCTCATTGGTTCCCCGTCTTCCCGTTCATCCTCAGGACAAATTGCAAGCTGTACGGAACAGGAGGTTAAAGGTGCTGATGCTCCAAGTAGGGAGATTGCTAGTAAAGTGGCTGGAATGGCGAACCCGAGCACAAGGAGATGAGAAATGAGGTGCGTTTTAGAAACCTTTCCCCATCACACGGTGTACCATCTTCTGGGTTTCTCATTCATGTTTTTGATGTAGGAAGATGCCCTTGAACCTGGAGATTTGGGACCCATGCGATGGGTACCACGCAGTAGTACTCTAAAGGGTCTGCGTTTGCTCACCCAACCTCACCAAACCTCTCAGCCCGAAGAGTGTCCACCCTTATGTCTCATCCAGCTGTGGGTCTAGATATGGTCAATCCAGGTTGCATCACAGCCCCTGAACGAATTGTGTAAGAATTTCTCTCTCTTTCCCTGTCTTTGTTTCATGGGTTTTTAAAAGTAATTTATTTTTATAATGGGGTTTAGCTGCTTTTCACGGCTGTGTTTATGCCGCTTTACACCCACTTGACACACTAACAGGGATGTATGTATTGATATAAAAAGGTTTTAAGATTATTACTAGTCAGATATATTCTTGTGTGGTGAATCGGGCGTGTTGAGTCCAGTTCTCTGAGCAAGGAGTAGGTCTTGTCTATTACATATTGGGTTTATAGAACGGTATCTGAGCAAATTTGAAACTCTTGTTTTATGTATCACCCCACCTTACCTTTCCCGTTAAGCAGCCATAGTGTGTTTTCTGCATGTGTGACTCTGTTCTGTTTTGTAATTCAGTTCAAGTGTAACGGTTTTTACATTCCCTCTATAAGTGACACCTTATGAGAAGTGTCCTTTTCTGTGTGACTTATTTCACTTAGAATCGTCGTACCTAAATCCACTCATCATGCTGCTACTAGCCTTATGACATTGATTTCATGGCTGAGTGATATTCCATTGTACATAAGGACCACAACTTCTTTATCCATTTTTCTCCTTCCTGGGATATTTAAGGTGGAATGTAGTGGAGTTCCTTGTCAACAGAGCAGCCCTAAACTTTGGGGTGCTTGTGTCTTGCTGATTTTCAATTTTCCCACTTTATCCCCCCATGCGTGGAAGTGCCCTATGCTCTCTAAGCTGTGTTTTTTAGATGTTTCAGGACACACCGTACACTTCTCCAGAGTGGCTGTTGGCAATTTACATCCCGCCCATCAGTGTAGCAAGGCTCCCATTTCTCCATGGCCTGTCCTGCATTTCTGGTTTTGACACTTTTTTCAGCATGGCCCTTTTGACCGATGGGAAGCGAGACTTCTTTGTAGCGCTGATTTGCCTTTCCAGGTTGCTTGGTTGGCCAAAAAGGGCGTATGCGTTTTTTCCTGAATATATTCAGGAAAAAACGCATACGCCCTTTTTGGCCAAGGGCATCATTGTCAACATTTTGCCGCTTTTCATGTGCTTTAAAGGCGATTCGAATCTACCTCTTGAAATCTGTTTCCTGCAATTCTGCTTTGATTTCAATTCCTCGTCTTTGCCTTCCCTCAATATATTTGTGGACGAGAGTTATCATTTATATCTCTGCAGGTTTGTGAATTGCAGTGCCCTGCAGCTCCATTTTACAACTTGCTTTTTTGGGAGGTGGCCGCAAAAGCGCAGGATGGCTTCAGGCCCTGATCTGGTTCCGGGGTGCAGGCTGAGCCTGTGGTTAATTCTTCTTCCTGATGGGAAAATAGAGTGACCTGTGCCTGTCCCAACACCAAGAGCTAGTCTCTCATTGGTTCCCCGTCTTCCCGTTCATCCTCAGGACAAATTGCAAGCTGTACGGAACAGGAGGTTAAAGGTGCTGATGCTCCAAGTAGGGAGATTGCTAGTAAAGTGGCTGGAATGGCGAACCCGAGCACAAGGAGATGAGAAATGAGGTGCGTTTTAGAAACCTTTCCCCATCACACGGTGTACCATCTTCTGGGTTTCTCATTCATGTTTTCGATGTAGGAAGATGCCCTTGAACCTGGAGATTTGGGACCCATGCGATGGGTACCACGCAGTATTACTTTAAAGGGTCTGCGTTTGCTCACCCAACCTCACCAAACCTCTCAGCCCCAAGAGTGTCCACCCTTATGTCTCATCCAGCTGTGAGTCTAGATATGGTCAATCCAGGTTGCATCACAGCCCCTGAACGAATTGTGTAAGAATTTCTCTCTCTTTCCCTGTCTTTGTTTCATGGGTTTTTAAAAGTAATTTATTTTTATAATGGGGTTTAGCTGCTTTTCACGGCTGTGTTTATGCCGCTTTACACCCACTTGACACACTAAGAGGGATGTATGTATTGATATAAATAGGTTTTAAGATTATTACTAGTCAGATATATTCTTGTGTGGTGAATCGGGCGTGTTGAGTCCAGTTCTCTGAGCAAGGAGTAGGTCTTGTCTATTACATATTGGGTTTATAGAACGGTATCTGAGCTAATTTGAAACTCTTGTTTTATGTATCACCCCACCTCACCTTTCCCGTTAAGCAGCCATAGTGTGTTTTCTGCATGTGTGACTCTGTTCTGTTTTGTAATTCAGTTCAAGTGTAACGGTTTTTACATTCCCTCTATAAGTGACACCTTATGAGAAGTGTCCTTTTCTGTGTGACTTATTTCACTTAGAATCGTCGTACCTAAATCCACTCATCATGCTGCTACTAGCCTTATGACATTGATTTCATGGCTGAGTGATATTCCATTGTACATAAGGACCACAACTTCTTTATCCATTTTTCTCCTTCCTGGGATATTTAAGGTGGAATGTAGTGGAGTTCCTTGTCAACAGAGCAGCCCTAAACTTTGGGGTGCTTGTGTCTTGCTGATTTTCAATTTTCCCACTTTAAAACCCCATGCGTGGAAGTGCCCTATGCTCTCTAAGCTGTGTTTTTTAGATGTTTCAGGACACACCGTACACTTCTCCAGAGTGGCTGTTGGCAATTTACATCCCGCCCATCAGTGTAGCAAGGCTCCCATTTCTCCATGGCCTGTCCTGCATTTCTGGTTTTGACACTTTTTTCAGCATGGCCCTTTTGACCGATGGGAAGCGAGACTCCTTTGTAGCGCTGATTTGCCTTTCCAGGTTGCTTGGTTGGCCAAAAAGGGCGTATGCGTTTTTTCCTGAATATATTCAGGAAAAAACGCATACGCCCTTTTTGGCCAAGGGCATCATTGTCAACATTTTGCCGCTTTTCATGTGCTTTAAAGGCGATTCGAATCTACCTCTTGAAATCTGTTTCCTGCAATTCTGCTTTGATTTCAATTCCTCGTCTTTGCCTTCCCTCAATATATTTGTGGACGAGAGTTATCATTTATATCTCTGCAGGTTTGTGAATTGCAGTGCCCTGTAGCTCCATTTTACAACTTGCTTTTTTGGGAGGTGGCCGCAAAAGCGCAGGATGGCTTCAGGCCCTGATCTGGTTCCGGGGTGCAGGCTGAGCCTGTGGTTAATTCTTCTTCCTGATGGGAAAATAGAGTGACCTGTGCCTGTCCCAACACCAAGAGCTAGTCTCTCATTGGTTCCCCGTCTTCCCGTTCATCCTCAGGACAAATTGCAACCTGTACGGAACAGGAGGTTAAAGGTGCTGATGCTCCAAGTAGGGAGATTGCTAGTAAAGTGGCTGGAATGGCGAACCCGAGCACAAGGAGATGAGAAATGAGGTGCGTTTTAGAAACCTTTCCCCATCACACGGTGTACCATCTTCTGGGTTTCTCATTCATGTTTTCGATGTAGGAAGATGCCCTTGAACCTGGAGATTTGGGACCCATGCGATGGGTACCACGCAGTAGTACTCTAAAGGGTCTGCGTTTGCTCACCCCACCTCACCAAACCTCTCAGCCCCAAGAGTGTCCACCCTTATGTCTCATCCAGCTGTGGGTCTAGATATGGTCAATCCAGGTTGCATCACAGCCCCTGAACGAATTGGGTAAGAATTTCTCTCTCTTTCCCTGTCTTTGTTTCATGGGTTTTTAAAAGTAATTTATTTTTATAATGGGGTTTAGCTGCTTTTCACGGCTGTGTTTATGCCGCTTTACACCCACTTGACACACTAACAGGGATGTAGGTATTGATATAAATAGGTTTTAAGATTATTACTAGTCAGATATATTCTTGTGTGGTGAATCGGGCGTGTTGAGTCCAGTTCTCTGAGCAAGGATTAGGTCTTGTCTATTACATATTGGGTTTATGGAACGGTATCTGAGCTAATTTGAAACTCTTGTTTTATGTATCACCCCACCTCACCTTTCCCGTTAAGCAGCCATAGTGTGTTTTCTGCATGTGTGACTCTGTTCTGTTTTGTAATTCAGTTCAAGTGTAACGGTTTTTACATTCCCTCTATAAGTGACACCTTATGAGAAGTGTCCTTTTCTGTGTGACTTATTTCACTTAGAATCGTCGTACCTAAATCCACTCATCATGCTGCTACTAGCCTTATGACATTGATTTCATGGCTGAGTGATATTCCATTGTACATAAGGACCACAACTTCTTTATCCATTTTTCTCCTTCCTGGGATATTTAAGGTGGAATGTAGTGGAGTTCCTTGTCAACAGAGCAGCCCTAAAGTTTGGGGTGCTTGTGTCTTGCTGATTTTCAATTTTCCCACTTTAAACCCCCATGCGTGGAAGTGCCCTATGCTCTCTAAGCTGTGTTTTTTAGATGTTTCAGGACACACCGTACACTTCTCCAGAGTGGCTGTTGGCAATTTACATCCCGCCCATCAGTGTAGCAAGGCTCCCATTTCTCCATGGCCTGTCCTGCATTTCTGGTTTTGACACTTTTTTCAGCATGGCCCTTTTGACCGATGGGAAGCGAGACTTCTTTGTAGCGCTGATTTGCCTTTCCAGGTTGCTTGGTTGGCCAAAAAGGGCGTATGCGTTTTTTCCTGAATATATTCAGGAAAAAACGCATACGCCCTTTTTGGCCAAGGGCATCATTGTCAACGTTTTGCCGCTTTTCATGTGCTTTAAAGGCGATTCGAATCTACCTCTTGAAATCTGTTTCCTGCAATTCTGCTTTGGTTTCAATTCCTCGTCTTTGCCTTCCCTCAATATATTTCTGGACGAGAGTTATCATTTATAACTCTGCAGGTTTGTGAATTGCAGTGCCCTGTAGCTCCATTTTACAACTTGCTTTTTTGGGAGGTGGCCGCAAAAGCGCAGGATGGCTTCAGGCCCTGATCTGGTTCCAGGGTGCAGGCTGAGCCTGTGGTTAATTCTTCTTCCTGATGGGAAAATAGAGTGACCTGTGCCTGTCCCAACACCAAGAGCTAGTCTCTCATTGGTTCCCCGTCTTCCCGTTCATCCTCAGGACAAATTGCAAGCTGTACGGAACAGGAGGTTAAAGGTGCTGATGCTCCAAGTAGGGAGATTGCTAGTAAAGTGGCTGGAATGGCGAACCCGAGCACAAGGAGATGAGAAATGAGGTGCGTTTTAGAAACCTTTCCCCATCACACGGTGTACCATCTTCTGGGTTTCTCATTCATGTTTTCGATGTAGGAAGATGCCCTTGAACCTGGAGATTTGGGACCCATGCGATGGGTACCACGCAGTATTACTTTAAAGGGTCTGCGTTTGCTCACCCAACCTCACCAAACCTCTCAGCCCCAAGAGTGTCCACCCTTATGTCTCATCCAGCTGTGAGTCTAGATATGGTCAATCCAGGTTGCATCACAGCCCCTGAACGAATTGTGTAAGAATTTCTCTCTCTTTCCCTGTCTTTGTTTCATGGGTTTTTAAAAGTAATTTATTTTTATAATGGGGTTTAGCTGCTTTTCACGGCTGTGTTTATGCCGCTTTACACCCACTTGACACACTAAGAGGGATGTATGTATTGATATAAATAGGTTTTAAGATTATTACTAGTCAGATATATTCTTGTGTGGTGAATCGGGCGTGTTGAGTCCAGTTCTCTGAGCAAGGAGTAGGTCTTGTCTATTACATATTGGGTTTATAGAACGGTATCTGAGCTAATTTGAAACTCTTGTTTTATGTATCACCCCACCTCACCTTTCCCGTTAAGCAGCCATAGTGTGTTTTCTGCATGTGTGACTCTGTTCTGTTTTGTAATTCAGTTCAAGTGTAACGGTTTTTACATTCCCTCTATAAGTGACACCTTATGAGAAGTGTCCTTTTCTGTGTGACTTATTTCACTTAGAATCGTCGTACCTAAATCCACTCATCATGCTGCTACTAGCCTTATGACATTGATTTCATGGCTGAGTGATATTCCATTGTACATAAGGACCACAACTTCTTTATCCATTTTTCTCCTTCCTGGGATATTTAAGGTGGAATGTAGTGGAGTTCCTTGTCAACAGAGCAGCCCTAAACTTTGGGGTGCTTGTGTCTTGCTGATTTTCAATTTTCCCACTTTAAAACCCCATGCGTGGAAGTGCCCTATGCTCTCTAAGCTGTGTTTTTTAGATGTTTCAGGACACACCGTACACTTCTCCAGAGTGGCTGTTGGCAATTTACATCCCGCCCATCAGTGTAGCAAGGCTCCCATTTCTCCATGGCCTGTCCTGCATTTCTGGTTTTGACACTTTTTTCAGCATGGCCCTTTTGACCGATGGGAAGCGAGACTCCTTTGTAGCGCTGATTTGCCTTTCCAGGTTGCTTGGTTGGCCAAAAAGGGCGTATGCGTTTTTTCCTGAATATATTCAGGAAAAAACGCATACGCCCTTTTTGGCCAAGGGCATCATTGTCAACATTTTGCCGCTTTTCATGTGCTTTAAAGGCGATTCGAATCTACCTCTTGAAATCTGTTTCCTGCAATTCTGCTTTGATTTCAATTCCTCGTCTTTGCCTTCCCTCAATATATTTGTGGACGAGAGTTATCATTTATATCTCTGCAGGTTTGTGAATTGCAGTGCCCTGTAGCTCCATTTTACAACTTGCTTTTTTGGGAGGTGGCCGCAAAAGCGCAGGATGGCTTCAGGCCCTGATCTGGTTCCGGGGTGCAGGCTGAGCCTGTGGTTAATTCTTCTTCCTGATGGGAAAATAGAGTGACCTGTGCCTGTCCCAACACCAAGAGCTAGTCTCTCATTGGTTCCCCGTCTTCCCGTTCATCCTCAGGACAAATTGCAACCTGTACGGAACAGGAGGTTAAAGGTGCTGATGCTCCAAGTAGGGAGATTGCTAGTAAAGTGGCTGGAATGGCGAACCCGAGCACAAGGAGATGAGAAATGAGGTGCGTTTTAGAAACCTTTCCCCATCACACGGTGTACCATCTTCTGGGTTTCTCATTCATGTTTTCGATGTAGGAAGATGCCCTTGAACCTGGAGATTTGGGACCCATGCGATGGGTACCACGCAGTAGTACTCTAAAGGGTCTGCGTTTGCTCACCCCACCTCACCAAACCTCTCAGCCCCAAGAGTGTCCACCCTTATGTCTCATCCAGCTGTGGGTCTAGATATGGTCAATCCAGGTTGCATCACAGCCCCTGAACGAATTGGGTAAGAATTTCTCTCTCTTTCCCTGTCTTTGTTTCATGGGTTTTTAAAAGTAATTTATTTTTATAATGGGGTTTAGCTGCTTTTCACGGCTGTGTTTATGCCGCTTTACACCCACTTGACACACTAACAGAGAGATATCAATACATAGGTTTTAAGATTATTACTAGTCAGATATATTCTTGTGTGGTGAATCTGGCGTGTTGAGCCCAGTTCTCTGAGCAAGGAGTAGGTCTTGTCTATTACATATTGGGTTTATGGAACGGTATCTGAGCTAATTTGAAACTCTTGTTTTATCTATCACCCCACCTCACCTTTCCCGTTAAGCAGCCATAGTGTGTTTTCTGCATGTGTGACTCTGTTCTGTTTTGTAATTCAGTTCAAGTGTAACGGTTTTTACATTCCCTCTATAAGTGACACCTTATGAGAAGTGTCCTTTTCTGTGTGACTTATTTCACTTAGAATCGTCGTACCTAAATCCACTCATCATGCTGCTACTAGCCTTATGACATTGATTTCATGGCTGAGTGATATTCCATTGTACATAAGGACCACAACTTCTTTATCCATTTTTCTCCTTCCTGGGATATTTAAGGTGGAATGTAGTGGAGTTCCTTGTCAACAGAGCAGCCCTAAACTTTGGGGTGCTTGTGTCTTGCTGATTTTCAATTTTCCCACTTTAAACCCCCATGCGTGGAAGTGCCCTATGCTCTCTAAGCTGTGTTTTTTAGATGTTTCAGGACACACCGTACACTTCTCCAGAGTGGCTCTTGGCAATTTACATCCCGCCCATCAGTGTAGCAAGGCTCCCATTTCTCCATGGCCTGTCCTGCATTTCTGGTTTTGACACTTTTTTCAGCATGGCCCTTTTGACCGATGGGAAGCGAGACTCCTTTGTAGCGCTGATTTGCCTTTCCAGGTTGCTTGGTTGGCCAAAAAGGGCGTATGCGTTTTTTCCTGAATATATTCAGGAAAAAACGCATACGCCCTTTTTGGCCAAGGGCATCATTGTCAACATTTTGCCGCTTTTCATGTGCTTTAAAGGCGATTCGAATCTACCTCTTGAAATCTGTTTCCTGCAATTCTGCTTTGATTTCAATTCCTCGTCTTTGCCTTCCCTCAATATATTTGTGGATGAGAGTTATCATTTATATCTCTGCAGGTTTGTGAATTGCAGTGCCCTGTAGCTCCATTTTACAACTTGCTTTTTTGGGAGGTGGCCGCAACAGCGCAGGATGGCTTCAGGCCCTGATCTGGTTCCGGGGTGCAGGCTGAGCCTGTGGTTAATTCTTCTTCCTGATGGGAAAATAGAGTGACCTGTGCCTGTCCCAACACCAAGAGCTAGTCTCTCATTGGTTCCCCGTCTTCCCGTTCATCCTCAGGACAAATTGCAAGCTGTACGGAACAGGAGGTTAAAGGTGCTGATGCTCCAAGTAGGGAGATTGCTAGTAAAGTGGCTGGAATGGCGAACCCGAGCACAAGGAGATGAGAAATGAGGTGCGTTTTAGAAACCTTTCCCCATCACACGGTGTACCATCTTCTGGGTTTCTCATTCATGTTTTTGATGTAGGAAGATGCCCTTGAACCTGGAGATTTGGGACCCATGCGATGGGTACCACGCAGTAGTACTCTAAAGGGTCTGCGTTTGCTCACCCCACCTCACCAAACCTCTCAGCCCCAAGAGTGTCCACCCTTATGTCTCATCCAGCTGTGGGTCTAGATATGGTCAATCCAGGTTGCATCACAGCCCCTGAACGAATTGGGTAAGAATTTCTCTCTCTTTCCCTGTCTTTGTTTCATGGGTTTTTAAAAGTAATTTATTTTTATAATGGGGTTTAGCTGCTTTTCACGGCTGTGTTTATGCCGCTTTACACCCACTTGACACACTAACAGAGAGATATCAATACATAGGTTTTAAGATTATTACTAGTCAGATATATTCTTGTGTGGTGAATCTGGCGTGTTGAGCCCAGTTCTCTGAGCAAGGAGTAGGTCTTGTCTATTACATATTGGGTTTATGGAACGGTATCTGAGCTAATTTGAAACTCTTGTTTTATCTATCACCCCACCTCACCTTTCCCGTTAAGCAGCCATAGTGTGTTTTCTGCATGTGTGACTCTGTTCTGTTTTGTAATTCAGTTCAAGTGTAACGGTTTTTACATTCCCTCTATAAGTGACACCTTATGAGAAGTGTCCTTTTCTGTGTGACTTATTTCACTTAGAATCGTCGTACCTAAATCCACTCATCATGCTGCTACTAGCCTTATGACATTGATTTCATGGCTGAGTGATATTCCATTGTACATAAGGACCACAACTTCTTTATCCATTTTTCTCCTTCCTGGGATATTTAAGGTGGAATGTAGTGGAGTTCCTTGTCAACAGAGCAGCCCTAAACTTTGGGGTGCTTGTGTCTTGCTGATTTTCAATTTTCCCACTTTAAACCCCCATGCGTGGAAGTGCCCTATGCTCTCTAAGCTGTGTTTTTTAGATGTTTCAGGACACACCGTACACTTCTCCAGAGTGGCTGTTGGCAATTTACATCCCGCCCATCAGTGTAGCAAGGCTCCCATTTCTCCATGGGCTGTCCTGCATTTCTGGTTTTGACACTTTTTTCAGCATGGCCCTTTTGACCGATGGGAAGCGAGACTCCTTTGTAGCGCTGATTTGCCTTTCCAGGTTGCTTGGTTGGCCAAAAAGGGCGTATGCGTTTTTTCCTGAATATATTCAGGAAAAAACGCATACGCCCTTTTTGGCCAAGGGCATCATTGTCAACATTTTGCCGCTTTTCATGTGCTTTAAAGGCGATTCGAATCTACCTCTTGAAATCTGTTTCCTGCAATTCTGCTTTGATTTCAATTCCTCGTCTTTGCCTTCCCTCAATATATTTGTGGACGTGAGTTATCATTTATAACTCTGCAGGTTTGTGAATTGCAGTGCCCTGTAGCTCCATTTTACAACTTGCTTTTTTGGGAGGTGGCCGCAAAAGCGCAGGATGGCTTCAGGCCCTGATCTGGTTCCGGGGTGCAGGCTGAGCCTGTGGTTAATTCTTCTTCCTGATGGGAAAATAGAGTGACCTGTGCCTGTCCCAACACCAAGAGCTAGTCTCTCATTGGTTCCCCGTCTTCCCGTTCATCCTCAGGACAAATTGCAAGCTGTACGGAACAGGAGGTTAAAGGTGCTGATGCTCCAAGTAGGGAGATTGCTAGTAAAGTGGCTGGAATGGCGAACCCGAGCACAAGGAGATGAGAAATGAGGTGCGTTTTAGAAACCTTTCCCCATCACACGGTGTACCATCTTCTGGGTTTCTCATTCATGTTTTCGATGTAGGAAGATGCCCTTGAACCTGGAGATTTGGGACCCATGCGATGGGTACCACGCAGTAGTACTCTAAAGGGTCTGCGTTTGCTCACCCAACCTCACCAAACCTCTCAGCCCCAAGAGTGTCCACCCTTATGTCTCATCCAGCTGTGGGTCTAGATATGGTCAATCCAGGTTGCATCACAGCCCCTGAACGAATTGGGTAAGAATTTCTCTCTCTTTCCCTGTCTTTGTTTCATGGGTTTTTAAAAGTAATTTATTTTTATAATGGGGTTTAGCTGCTTTTCACGGCTGTGTTTATGCCGCTTTACACCCACTTGACACACTAACAGAGAGATATCAATACATAGGTTTTAAGATTATTACTAGTCAGATATATTCTTGTGTGGTGAATCGGGCGTGTTGAGTCCAGTTCTCTGAGCAAGGAGTAGGTCTTGTCTATTACATATTGGGTTTATGGAACGGTATCTGAGCTAATTTGAAACTCTTGTTTTATGTATCACCCCACCTCACCTTTCCCGTTAAGCAGCCATAGTGTGTTTTCTGCATGTGTGACTCTGTTCTGTTTTGTAATTCAGTTCAAGTGTAACGGTTTTTACATTCCCTCTATAAGTGACACCATATGAGAAGTGTCCTTTTCTGTGTGACTTATTTCACTTAGAATCGTCGTACCTAAATCCACTCATCATGCTGCTACTAGCCTTATGACATTGATTTCATGGCTGAGTGATATTCCATTGTACATAAGGACCACAACTTATTTATCCATTTTTCTCCTTCCTGGGATATTTAAGGTGGAATGTAGTGGAGTTCCTTGTCAACAGAGCAGCCCTAAACTTTGGGGTGCTTGTGTCTTGCTGATTTTCAATTTTCCCACTTTATACCCCCATGTGTGGAAGTGCCCTATGCTCTCTAAGCTGTGTTTTTTAGATATTTCAGGACACACCGTACACTTCTCCAGAGTGGCTGTTGGCAATTTACATCCCGCCCATCAGTGTAGCAAGGCTCCCATTTCTCCATGGCCTGTCCTGCATTTCTGGTTTTGACACTTTTTTCAGCATGGCCCTTTTGACCGATGGGAAGCGAGACTTCTTTGTAGCGCTGATTTGCCTTTCCAGGTTGCTTGGTTGGCCAAAAAGGGCGTATGCGTTTTTTCCTGAATATATTCAGGAAAAAACGCATACGCCCTTTTTGGCCAAGGGCATCATTGTCAACGTTTTGCCGCTTTTCATGTGCTTTAAAGGCAATTCGAATCTACCTCTTGAAATCTGTTTCCTGCAATTCTGCTTTGATTTCAATTCCTCGTCTTTGCCTTCCCTCAATATATTTGTGGACGAGAGTTATCATTTATATCTCTGCAGGTTTGTGAATTGCAGTGCCCTGTAGCTCCATTTTACAACTTGCTTTTTTGGGAGGTGGCCGCAAAAGCGCAGGATGGCTTCAGGCCCTGATCTTGTTCCGGGGTGCAGGCTGAGCCTGTGGTTAATTCTTCTTCCTGATGGGAAAAGAGTGACCTGTGCCTGTCCCAACAACAAGAGCTAGTCTCTCATTGGTTCCCCGTCTTCCCGTTCATCCTCAGGACAAATTGCAAGCTGTACGGAACAGGAGGTTAAAGGTGCTGATGCTCCAAGTAGGGAGATTGCTAGTAAAGTGGCTGGAATGGCGAACCCGAGCACAAGGAGATGAGAAATGAGGTGCGTTTTAGAAACCTTTCCCCATCACACGGTGTACCATCTTCTGGGTTTCTCATTCATGTTTTCGATGTAGGAAGATGCCCTTGAACCTGGAGATTTGGGACCCATGCGATGGGTACCACGCAGTAGTACTCTAAAGGGTCTGCGTTTGCTCACCCCACCTCACCAAACCTCTCAGCCCCAAGAGTGTCCACCCTTATGTCTCATCCAGCTGTGGGTCTAGATATGGTCAATCCAGGTTGCATCACAGCCCCTGAACGAATTGGGTAAGAATTTCTCTCTCTTTCCCTGTCTTTGTTTCATGGGTTTTTAAAAGTAATTTATTTTTATAATGGGGTTTAGCTGCTTTTCACGGCTGTGTTTATGCCGCTTTACACCCACTTGACACACTAACAGAGAGATATCAATACATAGGTTTTAAGATTATTACTAGTCAGATATATTCTTGTGTGGTGAATCTGGCGTGTTGAGCCCAGTTCTCTGAGCAAGGAGTAGGTCTTGTCTATTACATATTGGGTTTATGGAACGGTATCTGAGCTAATTTGAAACTCTTGTTTTATCTATCACCCCACCTCACCTTTCCCGTTAAGCAGCCATAGTGTGTTTTCTGCATGTGTGACTCTGTTCTGTTTTGTAATTCAGTTCAAGTGTAACGGTTTTTACATTCCCTCTATAAGTGACACCTTATGAGAAGTGTCCTTTTCTGTGTGACTTATTTCACTTAGAATCGTCGTACCTAAATCCACTCATCATGCTGCTACTAGCCTTATGACATTGATTTCATGGCTGAGTGATATTCCATTGTACATAAGGACCACAACTTCTTTATCCATTTTTCTCCTTCCTGGGATATTTAAGGTGGAATGTAGTGGAGTTCCTTGTCAACAGAGCAGCCCTAAACTTTGGGGTGCTTGTGTCTTGCTGATTTTCAATTTTCCCACTTTAAACCCCCATGCGTGGAAGTGCCCTATGCTCTCTAAGCTGTGTTTTTTAGATGTTTCAGGACACACCGTACACTTCTCCAGAGTGGCTGTTGGCAATTTACATCCCGCCCATCAGTGTAGCAAGGCTCCCATTTCTCCATGGGCTGTCCTGCATTTCTGGTTTTGACACTTTTTTCAGCATGGCCCTTTTGACCGATGGGAAGCGAGACTCCTTTGTAGCGCTGATTTGCCTTTCCAGGTTGCTTGGTTGGCCAAAAAGGGCGTATGCGTTTTTTCCTGAATATATTCAGGAAAAAACGCATACGCCCTTTTTGGCCAAGGGCATCATTGTCAACATTTTGCCGCTTTTCATGTGCTTTAAAGGCGATTCGAATCTACCTCTTGAAATCTGTTTCCTGCAATTCTGCTTTGATTTCAATTCCTCGTCTTTGCCTTCCCTCAATATATTTGTGGACGTGAGTTATCATTTATAACTCTGCAGGTTTGTGAATTGCAGTGCCCTGTAGCTCCATTTTACAACTTGCTTTTTTGGGAGGTGGCCGCAAAAGCGCAGGATGGCTTCAGGCCCTGATCTGGTTCCGGGGTGCAGGCTGAGCCTGTGGTTAATTCTTCTTCCTGATGGGAAAATAGAGTGACCTGTGCCTGTCCCAACACCAAGAGCTAGTCTCTCATTGGTTCCCCGTCTTCCCGTTCATCCTCAGGACAAATTGCAAGCTGTACGGAACAGGAGGTTAAAGGTGCTGATGCTCCAAGTAGGGAGATTGCTAGTAAAGTGGCTGGAATGGCGAACCCGAGCACAAGGAGATGAGAAATGAGGTGCGTTTTAGAAACCTTTCCCCATCACACGGTGTACCATCTTCTGGGTTTCTCATTCATGTTTTCGATGTAGGAAGATGCCCTTGAACCTGGAGATTTGGGACCCATGCGATGGGTACCACGCAGTAGTACTCTAAAGGGTCTGCGTTTGCTCACCCAACCTCACCAAACCTCTCAGCCCCAAGAGTGTCCACCCTTATGTCTCATCCAGCTGTGGGTCTAGATATGGTCAATCCAGGTTGCATCACAGCCCCTGAACGAATTGGGTAAGAATTTCTCTCTCTTTCCCTGTCTTTGTTTCATGGGTTTTTAAAAGTAATTTATTTTTATAATGGGGTTTAGCTGCTTTTCACGGCTGTGTTTATGCCGCTTTACACCCACTTGACACACTAACAGAGAGATATCAATACATAGGTTTTAAGATTATTACTAGTCAGATATATTCTTGTGTGGTGAATCGGGCGTGTTGAGTCCAGTTCTCTGAGCAAGGAGTAGGTCTTGTCTATTACATATTGGGTTTATGGAACGGTATCTGAGCTAATTTGAAACTCTTGTTTTATGTATCACCCCACCTCACCTTTCCCGTTAAGCAGCCATAGTGTGTTTTCTGCATGTGTGACTCTGTTCTGTTTTGTAATTCAGTTCAAGTGTAACGGTTTTTACATTCCCTCTATAAGTGACACCATATGAGAAGTGTCCTTTTCTGTGTGACTTATTTCACTTAGAATCGTCGTACCTAAATCCACTCATCATGCTGCTACTAGCCTTATGACATTGATTTCATGGCTGAGTGATATTCCATTGTACATAAGGACCACAACTTCTTTATCCATTTTTCTCCTTCCTGGGATATTTAAGGTGGAATGTAGTGGAGTTCCTTGTCAACAGAGCAGCCCTAAACTTTGGGGTGCTTGTGTCTTGCTGATTTTCAATTTTCCCACTTTATACCCCCATGTGTGGAAGTGCCCTATGCTCTCTAAGCTGTGTTTTTTAGATATTTCAGGACACACCGTACACTTCTCCAGAGTGGCTGTTGGCAATTTACATCCCGCCCATCAGTGTAGCAAGGCTCCCATTTCTCCATGGCCTGTCCTGCATTTCTGGTTTTGACACTTTTTTCAGCATGGCCCTTTTGACCGATGGGAAGCGAGACTTCTTTGTAGCGCTGATTTGCCTTTCCAGGTTGCTTGGTTGGCCAAAAAGGGCGTATGCGTTTTTTCCTGAATATATTCAGGAAAAAACGCATACGCCCTTTTTGGCCAAGGGCATCATTGTCAACGTTTTGCCGCTTTTCATGTGCT
The DNA here is from genome assembly GCF_965194825.1 of Balaenoptera physalus. NCBI lineage: Eukaryota > Metazoa > Chordata > Mammalia > Artiodactyla > Balaenopteridae > Balaenoptera > Balaenoptera physalus. The sequence goes on from NW_028126334.1 coordinate 433,740, forward strand.
TTAAAGGCAATTCGAATCTACCTCTTGAAATCTGTTTCCTGCAATTCTGCTTTGATTTCAATTCCTCGTCTTTGCCTTCCCTCAATATATTTGTGGACGAGAGTTATCATTTATATCTCTGCAGGTTTGTGAATTGCAGTGCCCTGTAGCTCCATTTTACAACTTGCTTTTTTGGGAGGTGGCCGCAAAAGCGCAGGATGGCTTCAGGCCCTGATCTTGTTCCGGGGTGCAGGCTGAGCCTGTGGTTAATTCTTCTTCCTGATGGGAAAATAGAGTGACCTGTGCCTGTCCCAACAACAAGAGCTAGTCTCTCATTGGTTCCCCGTCTTCCCGTTCATCCTCAGGACAAATTGCAAGCTGTACGGAACAGGAGGTTAAAGGTGCTGATGCTCCAAGTAGGGAGATTGCTAGTAAAGTGGCTGGAATGGCGAACCCGAGCACAAGGAGATGAGAAATGAGGTGCGTTTTAGAAACCTTTCCCCATCACACGGTGTACCATCTTCTGGGTTTCTCATTCATGTTTTCGATGTAGGAAGATGCCCTTGAACCTGGAGATTTGGGACCCATGCGATGGGTACCACGCAGTAGTACTCTAAAGGGTCTGCGTTTGCTCACCCAACCTCACCAAACCTCTCAGCCCCAAGAGTGTCCACCCTTATGTCTCATCCAGCTGTGGGTCTAGATATGGTCAATCCAGGTTGCATCACAGCCCCTGAACGAATTGGGTAAGAATTTCTCTCTCTTTCCCTGTCTTTGTTTCATGGGTTTTTAAAAGTAATTTATTTTTATAATGGGGTTTAGCTGCTTTTCACGGCTGTGTTTATGCCGCTTTACACCCACTTGACACACTAACAGAGAGATATCAATACATAGGTTTTAAGATTATTACTAGTCAGATATATTCTTGTGTGGTGAATCGGGCGTGTTGAGTCCAGTTCTCTGAGCAAGGAGTAGGTCTTGTCTATTACATATTGGGTTTATGGAACGGTATCTGAGCTAATTTGAAACTCTTGTTTTATGTATCACCCCACCTCACCTTTCCCGTTAAGCAGCCATAGTGTGTTTTCTGCATGTGTGACTCTGTTCTGTTTTGTAATTCAGTTCAAGTGTAACGGTTTTTACATTCCCTCTATAAGTGACACCATATGAGAAGTGTCCTTTTCTGTGTGACTTATTTCACTTAGAATCGTCGTACCTAAATCCACTCATCATGCTGCTACTAGCCTTATGACATTGATTTCATGGCTGAGTGATATTCCATTGTACATAAGGACCACAACTTCTTTATCCATTTTTCTCCTTCCTGGGATATTTAAGGTGGAATGTAGTGGAGTTCCTTGTCAACAGAGCAGCCCTAAACTTTGGGGTGCTTGTGTCTTGCTGATTTTCAATTTTCCCACTTTATACCCCCATGTGTGGAAGTGCCCTATGCTCTCTAAGCTGTGTTTTTTAGATATTTCAGGACACACCGTACACTTCTCCAGAGTGGCTGTTGGCAATTTACATCCCGCCCATCAGTGTAGCAAGGCTCCCATTTCTCCATGGCCTGTCCTGCATTTCTGGTTTTGACACTTTTTTCAGCATGGCCCTTTTGACCGATGGGAAGCGAGACTTCTTTGTAGCGCTGATTTGCCTTTCCAGGTTGCTTGGTTGGCCAAAAAGGGCGTATGCGTTTTTTCCTGAATATATTCAGGAAAAAACGCATACGCCCTTTTTGGCCAAGGGCATCATTGTCAACGTTTTGCCGCTTTTCATGTGCTTTAAAGGCAATTCGAATCTACCTCTTGAAATCTGTTTCCTGCAATTCTGCTTTGATTTCAATTCCTCGTCTTTGCCTTCCCTCAATATATTTGTGGACGAGAGTTATCATTTATATCTCTGCAGGTTTGTGAATTGCAGTGCCCTGTAGCTCCATTTTACAACTTGCTTTTTTGGGAGGTGGCCGCAAAAGCGCAGGATGGCTTCAGGCCCTGATCTTGTTCCGGGGTGCAGGCTGAGCCTGTGGTTAATTCTTCTTCCTGATGGGAAAATAGAGTGACCTGTGCCTGTCCCAACAACAAGAGCTAGTCTCTCATTGGTTCCCCGTCTTCCCGTTCATCCTCAGGACAAATTGCAAGCTGTACGGAACAGGAGGTTAAAGGTGCTGATGCTCCAAGTAGGGAGATTGCTAGTAAAGTGGCTGGAATGGCGAACCCGAGCACAAGGAGATGAGAAATGAGGTGCGTTTTAGAAACCTTTCCCCATCACACGGTGTACCATCTTCTGGGTTTCTCATTCATGTTTTCGATGTAGGAAGATGCCCTTGAACCTGGAGATTTGGGACCCATGCGATGGGTACCACGCAGTAGTACTCTAAAGGGTCTGCGTTTGCTCACCCAACCTCACCAAACCTCTCAGCCCGAAGAGTGTCCATCCTTATGTCTCATCCAGCTGTGGGTCTAGATATGGTCAATCCAGGTTGCATCACAGCCCCTGAACGAATTGGGTAAGAATTTCTCTCTCTTTCCCTGTCTTTGTTTCATGGGTTTATAAAAGTAATTTATTTTTATAATGGGGTTTAGCTGCTTTTCACGGCTGTGTTTATGCCGCTTTACACCCACTTGACACACTAACAGAGATGTATGTATTGATATACATAGGTTTTAAGATTATTACTAGTCAGATATATTCTTGTGTGGTGAATCGGGCGTGTTGAGTCCAGTTCTCTGAGCACGGAGTAGGTCTTGTCTATTACATATTGGGTTTATGGAACGGTATCTGAGCTAATTTGAAACTCTTGTTTTATGTATCACCCCACCTCACCTTTCCCGTTAAGCAGCCATAGTGTGTTTTCTTCATGTGTGACTCTGTTCTGTTTTGTAATTCAGTTCAAGTGTAACGGTTTTTACATTCCCTCTATAAGTGACACCTTATGAGAAGTGTCCTTTTCTGTGTGACTTATTTCACTTAGAATCGTCGTACCTAAATCCACTCATCATGCTGCTACTAGCCTTATGACATTGATTTCATGGCTGAGTGATATTCCATTGTACATAAGGACCACAACTTCTTTATCCATTTTTCTCCTTCCTGGGATATTTAAGGTGGAATGTAGTGGAGTTCCTTGTCAACAGAGCAGCCCTAAACTTTGGGGTGCTTGTGTCTTGCTGATTTTCAATTTTCCCACTTTATCCCCCCATGCGTGGAAGTGCCCTATGCTCTCTAAGCTGTGTTTTTTAGATGTTTCAGGACACACCGTACACTTCTCCAGAGTGGCTGTTGGCAATTTACATCCCGCCCATCAGTGTAGCAAGGCTCCCATTTCTCCATGGCCTGTCCTGCATTTCTGGTTTTGACACTTTTTTCAGCATGGCCCTTTTGACCGATGGGAAGCGAGACTTCTTTGTAGCGCTGATTTGCCTTTCCGGGTTGCTTGGTTGGCCAAAAAGGGCGTATGCGTTTTTTCCTGAATATATTCAGGAAAAAACGCATACGCCCTTTTTGGCCAAGGGCATCATTGTCAACGTTTTGCCGCTTTTCATGTGCTTTAAAGGTGATTCGAATCTACCTCTTGAAATCTGTTTCCTGCAATTCTGCTTTGATTTCAATTCCTCGTCTTTGCCTTCCCTCAATATATTTCTGGACGAGAGTTATCATTTATAACTCTGCAGGTTTGTGAATTGCAGTGCCCTGTAGCTCCATTTTACAACTTGCTTTTTTGGGAGGTGGCCGCAAAAGCGCAGGATGGCTTCAGGCCCTGTTCTGGTTCCGGGGGGCAGGCTGAGCCTGTGGTTAATTCTTCTTCCTGATGGGAAAATAAAGTGACCTGTGCCTGTCCCAACACCAAGAGCTAGTCTCTCATTGGTTCCCCGTCTTCCCGTTCATCCTCAGGACAAATTGCAAGCTGTACGGAACAGGAGGTTAAAGGTGCTGATGCTCCAAGTAGGGAGATTGCTAGTAAAGTGGCTGGAATGGCGAACCCGAGCACAAGGAGATGAGAAATGAGGTGCGTTTTAGAAACCTTTCCCCATCACACGGTGTACCATCTTCTGGGTTTCTCATTCATGTTTTCGATGTAGGAAGATGCTCTTGAACCTGGAGATTTGGGACCCATGCGATGGGTACCACGCAGTATTACTTTAAAGGGTCTGCGTTTGCTCACCCAACCTCACCAAACCTCTCAGCCCCAAGAGTGTCCACCCTTATGTCTCATCCAGCTGTGGGTCTAGATATGGTCAATCCAGGTTGCATCACAGCCCCTGAACGAATTGTGTAAGAATTTCTCTCTCTTTCCCTATCTTTGTTTCATGGGTTTTTAAAAGTAATTTATTTTTATAATGGGGTTTAGCTGCTTTTCACGGCTGTGTTTATGCCGCTTTACACCCACTTGACACACTAACAGGGATGTATGTATTGATATAAATAGGTTTTAAGATTATTACTAGTCAGATATATTCTTGTGTGGTGAATCGGGCGTGTTGAGTCCAGTTCTCTGAGCAAGGAGTAGGTCTTGTCTATTACATATTGGGTTTATAGAAAGGTATCTGAGCTAATTTGAAACTCTTGTTTTATGTATCACCCCACATCACCTTTCCCGTTAAGCAGCCATAGTGTGTTTTCTGCATGTGTGACTCTGTTCTGTTTTGTAATTCAGTTCAAGTGTAACGGTTTTTACATTCCCTCTATAAGTGACACCTTATGAGAAGTGTCCTTTTCTGTGTGACTTATTTCACTTAGAATCGTCGTACCTAAATCCACTCATCATGCTGCTATTAGCCTTATGACATTGATTTCATGGCTGAGTGATATTCCATTGTACATAAGGACCACAACTTCTTTATCCGTTTTTCTCCTTCCTGGGATATTTAAGGTGGAATGTAGTGGAGTTCCTTGTCAACAGAGCAGTCCTAAACTTTGGGGTGCTTGTGTCTTGCTGATTTTCAATTTTCCCACTTTATACCCCCATGCGTGGAAGTGCCCTATGCTCTCTAAGCTGTGTTTTTTAGATGTTTCAGGACACACCGTACACTTCTCCAGAGTGGCTGTTGGCAATTTACATCCCGCCCATCAGTGTAGCAAGGCTCCCATTTCTCCATGGCCTTTCCTGCATTTCTGGTTTTGACACTTTTTTCAGCATGGCCCTTTTGACCGATGGGAAGCGAGACTTCTTTGTAGCGCTGATTTGCCTTTCCAGGTTGCTTGGTTGGCCAAAAAGGGCGTATGCGTTTTTTCCTGAATATATTCACGAAAAAACGCATACGCACTTTTTGGCCAAGGGCATCATTGTCAACGTTTTGCCGCTTTTCATGTGCTTTAAAGGCGATTCGAATCTACCTCTTGAAATCTGTTTCCTGCAATTCTGCTTTGGTTTCAATTCCTCGTCTTTGCCTTCCCTCAATATATTTGTGGACGAGAGTTATCATTTATAACTCTGCAGGTTTGTGAATTGCAGTGCCCTGTAGCTCCATTTTACAACTTGCTTTTTTGGGAGGTGGCCGCAAAAGCGCAGGATGGCTTCAGGCCCTGATCTGGTTCCGGGGTGCAGGCTGAGCCTGTGGTTAATTCTTCTTCCTGATGGGAAAATAGAGTGACCTGTGCCTGTCCCAACACCAAGAGCTAGTCTCTCATTGGTTCCCCGTCTTCCCGTTCATCCTCAGGACAAATTGCAAGCTGTACGGAACAGGAGGTTAAAGGTGCTGATGCTCCAAGTAGGGAGATTGCTAGTAAAGTGGCTGGAATGGCGAACCCGAGCACAAGGAGATGAGAAATGAGGTGTGTTTTAGAAACCTTTCCCCATCACACGGTGTACCATCTTCTGGGTTTCTCATTCATGTTTTCGATGTAGGAAGATGCCCTTGAACCTGGAGATTTGGGACCCATGCGATGGGTACCACGCAGTATTACTTTAAAGGGTCTGCGTTTGCTCACCCAACCTCACCAAACCTCTCAGCCCCAAGAGTGTCCACCCTTATGTCTCATCCAGCTGTGGGTCTAGATATGGTCAATCCAGGTTGCATCACAGCCCCTGAACGAATTGGGTAAGAATTTCTCTCTCTTTCCCTGTCTTTGTTTCATGGGTTTATAAAAGTAATTTATTTTTATAATGGGGTTTAGCTGCTTTTCACGGCTGTGTATATGCCGCTTTACACCCACTTGACACAATAACAGAGATGTATGTATTGATATACATAGGTTTTAAGATTATTACTAGTCAGATATATTCTTGTGTGGTGAATCGGGCGTGTTGAGTCCAGTTCTCTGAGCAAGGAGTAGGTCTTGTCTATTACATATTGGGTTTATGGAACGGTATCTGAGCTAATTTGAAACTCTTGTTTTATGTATCACCCCACCTCACCTTTCCCGTTAAGCAGCCATAGTGTGTTTTCTGCATGTGTGACTCTGTTCTGTTTTGTAATTCAGTTCAAGTGTAACGGTTTTTACATTCCCTCTATAAGTGACACCTTATGAGAAGTGTCCTTTTCTGTGTGACTTATTTCACTTAGAATCGTCGTACCTAAATCCACTCATCATGCTGCTACTAGCCTTATGACATTGATTTCATGGCTGAGTGATATTCCATTGTACATAAGGACCACAACTTCTTTATCCATTTTTCTCCTTCCTGGGATATTTAAGGTGGAATGTAGTGGAGTTCCTTGTCAACAGAGCAGCCCTAAACTTTGGGGTGCTTGTGTCTTGCTGATTTTCAATTTTCCCACTTTATCCCCCCATGCGTGGAAGTGCCCTATGCTCTCTAAGCTGTGTTTTTTAGATGTTTCAGGACACACTGTACACTTCTCCAGAGTGGCTGTTGGCAATTTACATCCCGCCCATCAGTGTAGCAAGGCTCCCATTTCTCCATGGCCTGTCCTGCATTTCTGGTTTTGACACTGTTTTCAGCATGGCCCTTTTGACCGATGGGAAGCGAGACTTCTTTGTAGCGCTGATTTGCCTTTCCGGGTTGCTTGGTTGGCCAAAAAGGGCGTATGCGTTTTTTCCTGAATATATTCAGGAAAAAACGCATACGCCCTTTTTGGCCAAGGGCATCATTGTCAACGTTTTGCCGCTTTTCATGTGCTTTAAAGGCGATTCGAATCTACCTCTTGAAATCTGTTTCCTGCAATTCTGCTTTGATTTCAATTCCTCGTCTTTGCCTTCCCTCAATATATTTCTGGACGAGAGTTATCATTTATAACTCTGCAGGTTTGTGAATTGCAGTGCCCTGTAGCTCCATTTTACAACTTGCTTTTTTGGGAGGTGGCCGCAAAAGCGCAGGATGGCTTCAGGCCCTGTTCTGGTTCCGGGGGGCAGGCTGAGCCTGTGGTTAATTCTTCTTCCTGATGGGAAAATAGAGTGACCTGTGCCTGTCCCAACACCAAGAGCTAGTCTCTCATTGGTTCCCCGTCTTCCCGTTCATCCTCAGGACAAATTGCAAGCTGTACGGAACAGGAGGTTAAAGGTGCTGATGCTCCAAGTAGGGAGATTGCTAGTAAAGTGGCTGGAATGGCGAACCCGAGCACAAGGAGATGAGAAATGAGGTGCGTTTTAGAAACCTTTCCCCATCACACGGTGTACCATCTTCTGGGTTTCTCATTCTTGTTTTCGATGTAGGAAGATGCCCTTGAACCTGGAGATTTGGGACCCATGCGATGGGTACCACGCAGTATTACTTTAAAGGGTCTGCGTTTGCTCACCCAACCTCACCAAACCTCTCAGCCCCAAGAGTGTCCACCCTTATGTCTCATCCAGCTGTGGGTCTAGATATGGTCAATCCAGGTTGCATCACAGCCCCTGAACGAATTGTGTAAGAATTTCTCTCTCTTTCCCTGTCTTTGTTTCATGGGTTTTTAAAAGTAATTTATTTTTATAATGGGGTTTAGCTGCTTTTCACGGCTGTGTTTATGCCGCTTTACACCCACTTGACACACTAACAGGGATGTATGTATTGATATAAATAGGTTTTAAGATTATTACTAGTCAGATATATTCTTGTGTGGTGAATCGGGCGTGTTGAGTCCAGTTCTCTGAGCAAGGAGTAGGTCTTGTCTATTACATATTGGGTTTATAGAACGGTATCTGAGCTAATTTGAAACTCTTGTTTTATGTATCACCCCACATCACCTTTCCCGTTAAGCAGCCATAGTGTGTTTTCTGCATGTGTGACTCTGTTCTGTTTTGTAATTCAGTTCAAGTGTAACGGTTTTTACATTCCCTCTATAAGTGACACCTTATGAGAAGTGTCCTTTTCTGTGTGACTTATTTCACTTAGAATCGTCGTACCTAAATCCACTCATCATGCTGCTATTAGCCTTATGACATTGATTTCATGGCTGAGTGATATTCCATTGTACATAAGGACCACAACTTCTTTATCCGTTTTTCTCCTTCCTGGGATATTTAAGGTGGAATGTAGTGGAGTTCCTTGTCAACAGAGCAGTCCTAAACTTTGGGGTGCTTGTGTCTTGCTGATTTTCAATTTTCCCACTTTATACCCCCATGCGTGGAAGTGCCCTATGCTCTCTAAGCTGTGTTTTTTAGATGTTTCAGGACACACCGTACACTTCTCCAGAGTGACTGTTGGCAATTTACATCCGGCCCATCAGTGTAGCAAGGCTCCCATTTCTCCATGGCCTGTCCTGCATTTCTGGTTTTGACACTTTTTTCAGCATGGCCCTTCTGACCGATGGGAAGCGAGACTTCTTTGTAGCGCTGATTTGCCTTTCCAGGTTGCTTGGTTGGCCAAAAAGGGCGTATGCGATTTTTCCTGAATATATTCAGGAAAAAACGCATACGCACTTTTTGGCCAAGGATATCATTGTCAACGTTTTGCCGCTTTTCATGTGCTTTAAAGGCGATTCGAATCTACCTCTTGAAATCTGTTTCCTGTAATTCTGCTTTGGTTTCAATTCCTCGTCTTTGCCTTCCCTCAATATATTTGTGGACGAGAGTTATCATTTATAACTCTGCAGGTTTGTGAATTGCAGTGCCCTGTAGCTCCATTTTACAACTTGGTTTTTTGGGAGGTGGCCGCAAAAGCACAGGATGGCTTCAGGCCCTGATCTGGTTCCGGGGTGCAGGCTGAGCCTGTGGTTAATTCTTCTTCCTGATGGGAAAATAGAGTGACCTGTGCCTGTCCCAACACCAAGAGCTAGTCTCTCATTGGTTCCCCGTCTTCCCGTTCATCCTCAGGACAAATTGCAAGCTGTACGGAACAGGAGGTTAAAGGTGCTGATGCTCCAAGTAGGGAGATTGCTAGTAAAGTGGCTGGAATGGCGAACCCGAGCACAGGGAGATGAGAAATGAGGTGCGTTTTAGAAACCTTTCCCCATCACACGGTGTACCATTTTCTGGGTTTCTCATTCATGTTTTCGATGTAGGAAAATGCCCTTGAACCTGGAGATTTGGGACCCATGTGATGGGTACCACGCAGTATTACTTTAAAGGGTCTGCGTTTGCTCACCCAACCTCACCAAACCTCTCAGCCCCAAGAGTGTCCACCCTTATGTCTCATCCAGCTGTGGGTCTAGATATGGTCAATCCAGGTTGCATCACAGCCCCTGAACGAATTGTGTAAGAATTTCTCTCTCTTTCTCTGTCTTTGTTTCATGGGTTTTTAAAAGTAATTTATTTTTATAATGGGGTTTAGCTGCTTTACTCGGCTGTGTTTATGCGGCTTTACACCCACTTGACTCACTTCCAGAGAGATATCAATACATAGGTTTTAAGATTCTTACTAGTCAGACATATTCTTGTGCGGTGTATAGGGTTTGTTGAGTCTAGTTCACTGAGCAAGGCGTAGGTTTTGTCTATTACATATTGGGTTTATGGAACGTATCTGAGCTAATTTGAAACCTTTGTTTTATGCATCACCCCGCCTCAGCTTTCCCGTTAAGCAGCCATAGTGTGTTTTCTAATCGTGTGACTCTGTTCTGTTTTGTAATTCAGTTCAAGTGTAGTGCTTTTTACATTCCCTCTATAAGTGATAGCTTATGATAAGTGTCTTTTTCTGTGTGACTTATTTCACTTAGAATCTTCGTACCTAAATACACTCATCATGCTGCTACATGCCTTATGACAATGATTTCATGGCTGAGTGATATTCCATTGTACATAAGGACCACCACTTCTTTATCCATTTTTCTCTTGCCTGGGATATATAAGGTGTCATGAAGTGGAGGATCTTGTCAACAGAGCAGCCGTAAACTTTGGGGTGCCTGTGTCTTGCTGATTTTTAATTTTCCCAATTTATATGCCCATGAGTGGAAGTGACCTATGCTCCCTTAGCTGTGTTTTTTCGATGTTTCAGGACACACTGTACACCTCTAAAGAATGGCTGTTGGCAATTTATATCCCGCCCATCAGTGTAGCAAGGCTTCCATTTCTCCATGGCCTGTCCTGCATTTCTGGTTTTGACACTTTTTTCAGCATGGCCCTTTTGACCGATGGGAAGCAAGACTTCTTTGTAGCGCTGATTTGCCTTTCCAGGTTGCTTGGTTGGCCAAAAAGTGCGTATGCGTTTTTTCCGGAATATATTCAGGAAAAAACGCATACGCCCTTTATGGCCAAGGGCATCATTGTCGACGTTTTGGCGCTTTTCATATGCTTTAAAGGCGATTCCAATCTACGTCCTAAAATCTGTTTCCTGCAATTCTGCCTTGCTTTCAAATCCTGTTTGTTGCTTTCCCTCAATATATTTGTGGACGAGAGTTATCATTTATAACTATGCAGGTTTGTGAATTGCAGTGCCCGTGAGCTCCATTTTTCAACTCGATTTTTTGGGAGCTGGCCGCAAAAGCGCAGGATTGCCTCAGGCCCTCTTCTGGTTCCTGGCTGCAGGCTGAACCTGTGGTTAATTCTTCTTCCTCATGGGAAAATAGAGTGACCTGTGCCTGTCCCAACACCTAGAGCTTGTCTCTCATTGGCTCCCCCTCTTCCCGTTCATCCTCAGGACAAATTGCAAGCTGTACAGAACAGGAGGTTAAAGGTGCTGATTCTCCAAGGAGGGAGATTGCTAGTAAAGTGGCTGGAATGCCGAACTGAAGCACAAGGCGATGAGAAATGAGGTGCGTGTTAGAAAGCTTTCCCGATCACACGGTCTACCACCTTCTGGGTTCCTCATGCATGTTTTCGATGTAGGAAGATGCCCTTGATCGTGGAGATTTGGGACCCATGGGATGTGTAACAGGCAGTATTACTTTAAAGGCTCTGCGTTTGCTACCCCAAACTCACCAAGCCTCTCAGCCCCGAGAGTGTCCACCCTTATGTCTCATCCAGCTGTGGGTCTAGATATGGTCAATCCAGGTGGTATCACAGCCCCTGAAAGAATTTTGTAACAATTTCTCTCTCTTTCACTCTCTTTGTTTCACGGGTTTTCGAAAGTAATTTATTTTTATAATGGCGTTTAGCTGCTTTTCACGGCTGTGTTTATGCCGCTTTACACCCACTTGACTCACTTCCAGAGAGATATCAATACATAGGTTTTAAGATTCTTACTAGTCAGATATATTCCTGTGCGTTGAATAGGGGGTGTGGATTCCAGTTCACTGAGCAAGGAGTAGGTCTTTCTATTACATATTGGGTTTATGGAACGTTATCTGAGCTAATTTGAAACCCTTATTTTATGCATCACCCCACCTTACCTTTCCTGTTAAGCAGCCATAGTGTGTTTTCTAAACGTGTGACTCTGTTCTGATTGTAATTCAGTTCAATTGTAGCGGTTTTTACATTCCCTCTATAAGTGATAGCTTATGATAAGTGTCTTTTTCTGTGTGACTTATTTCACTTAGAAACGTCGTACCTAAATCCACTCATCATGCTGCTACTAGCCTTATGACATTGATTTCATGGCTGAGGGATATTCCATTGTACATAAGGACCACCACTTCTTTATCCATTTTTCTTTTTCCTGGGATATTTAAGGTGGCATGAAGTCGAGGTTCTTGTCAACAGACCAGCCCTAAACTTTGGGGTGCCTGTGTCTTGCTGATTTTTAGTTTTCCCAATTTATACGCCCATGAGTGGAAGTGCCCTATGAGCTCCAAGTGTGTTTTTTCGATGTTTCAGGACACACCGTACCCTTCTCCAGAGTGGCTGTTGGCAATTTACATCCCGCCCATCAGCGTAGCAAGGCTCCCATTTCTCCATGGCCTGTCCTGCATTTCTGGTTTTGACACTTTTTTCAGCATGGCCCTTTTGACCGATGAGAAGCGAGACTGCTTTGTAGCGCTGATTTGCCTTTGCAGGTCGCTTGGTTGGACAAAAACGGCGTATGCGTTTTTTCCTGAATGTATTCTGGAAAAAACGCATATGCCCTTTTTTGCCAAGGGCATCATTGTCGATGTTTTGCCGCTTTATATGTGATTTAAAGGCGATTCGAAACTACCTCCTGAAATCACTTTCCTGCAATTCTGCCTTGCTTTCAAATCCTCTTCGTTGCCTTCCCTCAATATGTTTGTGGACGAGAGTTATCATTTATAATTCTGCAGGTTTGTGAATTGCAGTGCCCGTGAGCTCCATTTTTCAACTCACTTTTTTGGGAGCTGGCCGCAAAAGCGCAGGATTGCCTCAGGCCCTATTCTTGTTCTGGGCGGCAGGCTGAGCCTTTGGTTAATTCTTCTCCCTGATGGGAAAATAAAGTGACCTGTGCCTGTCCCAACACATAGAGTTAGTCTCTCATTGGCTCCCCCTCTTCCCGTTCATCCTCAGGACAAATTGCAAGCTGTAGGGAATAGGAGGTTAAAGGTGCTGATCCTCCAAGGAGGGAGATTGCTAGTAAAGTGGCTGTAATGGCGAACCCAAGCACAAGGAGATGAGAAATGAGGTGCGTTTTAGAAACCTTTCCCGATCACACGGTCTACCACCTTCTTGGTTTCTCATACATGTTTTAGATGTAGGAAGATACCCTTGAACCTGGAGATTTGGGACCCATGGGATGGGTAAGTGGCATTATTACTTTAAAGGGTCTGCGTTTGCTCCCCCAACCTCACCAAAACTCTCAGCCCCGAGCGTGTCCACCCTTATGTCTCATCCAGCTGTGGGTCTAGATATGGTCAATACAGGTTGCGTCACAGCCCCTGAACGAATTTTGTAATAATTTGTCTCTCTTTCACTGTGTTTGTTTCACGGGTTTTTAAAAGTAATTTATTTTTATAATGGGGTTTAGCTGCTTTTCACGGCTGTGTTTATGCGGCTTTACACCAACTTGACTCACTTCCAGAGAGATATCAATACATAGGTTTTAAGATTCTTACTAGTCAGATATAGTCTTGTGCCGTGAATAGGGGGTGTTGAGTCCAGTTCACTGAGTAAGGAGTAGGTCTTTCTATTACATATTGGGTTTATGGAACGGTATCTGAGCTAATTTGAAACCCTTGTTTTATGCATCATCCGACCTCACCTTTGCCGTTAAGCAGCCATAGTGTGTTTTCTTAACGTGTGACTCTGTTCTCTTTTGTAATTCAGTTCAAGTGTAGCGCATTTTACATTCCCTCTATAAGTGATAGCTTATGATAAGTGTCTTTTTCTGTGTGACTTATTTCACTTAGAATCGTCGTACCTAAATCCACTCATCATGCTGCTACTTGACTTATGACATTGATTTCATGTCTGAATGATATTCCATTGTACATAAGGACCACCACTTCTTTATCCATTTTTCTCTTTCCTGGGATATTTAAGGTGTCATGAAGTGGAGGTTCTTGTCAACAGAGCAGCCCTAAACATTTGAGTGCCTGTGTCTTGCTGATTTTTAGTTTTCCCAATTTATTTGCCCATGAGTGGAAGTGCCCTATGCTCTCTAAGCTGTGTTTTTTCGATGTTTCAGGACACACCGTACACTTCTCCAGAGTGGCTGTTGGCAATTTACATCCCGCCCATCAGCGTAGCAACGCTCCCATTTTTCCATGGCCTGTCCTGCATTTCTGGTGTTGAAACTTTTTTCAGCATGGCCCTATTGACCGATGGGAATCGAGACTGCTTTGTAGCGCTGATTTGCCTTTCCAGGTTGTTTGGTTGGCCAAAAAGGGCGTATGCGTTTTTTCCTGAATATATTCAGGAAAAAACGCATACGCCCTTTTTGGCCAAAGGCATCATTGTCGACGTTTTGCCGCTTTTCATGTGCTTTAAAGGCGATTCGTATCTACCTCCTGAAGTCTGTTTCCTGCAATTCTGCCTTGCTTTCAAATCCTCTTCGTTGCCTTCCCTCAGTATATTTGTGGACGACAGTTATCATTTATAACTCTGCAGGTGTGTGAATTACAGTGCCCCTGAGCTCCATTTTTCAACTCGATTTTTTGGGAGCTGGCCACAAATGTGCAGAATGGCCTCAGGCCCTATTCTTGTTCCAGGTGGCAGGCTGAGCCTGTGGTTAATTCTTCTTCCTGATGGGAAAATAGTGTGACCTGTGCCTATCCCAACACCTAGAGCTAGTCTCTCACTGGATACCCCTCTTCCCGTTCATCCTCAGGACAAATTGCAAGCTATACGGAACAGGAGGTGAAAGGTGCTGATTCTCCAAGGAGGGAGATTGCTTGTAAAGAGGCTGGAATGGAGAACCCTAGCACAAGGAGATGAGAAATGAGGTGCGTTTTAGAAACCTTTCCCGATCACACGGTCTACCACCTTCTGGGTTTCTCATGCATGTTTTCGATGTAGGAAGATTCCCTTGAACCTGAGATTTGGGACCCATGGGATGGGTAACAGGCAGTATTATTTTAAAGGCTCTGCGTTTGCTCCCAAAACCTCACCAAGCCTCTCAGCCCCGAGAGTGTCCACCCTTATGTCTCATCCAGCTATTGGTCTAGATATGGTCAATCCAGGTGGCATCACAGCCCCTGAAAGAATTTTGTAAGAATTTCTCTCTCTTTCACTGTCTTTGTTTCACGGGTTTTTGAAAGTAATTTCTTTTTATAATGGCATTTAGCTGCTTTTCACGGCTGTGTTTATGCCGCTTTACACCAACTTGACTCACTTCCAGAGAGATATCAATACATAGGTTTTAAGATACTTACTAGTCAGATATATTCTTGTGCGTTGAATAGGGAGTGTTGAGTCCAGTTCACTGAGCAAGGAGTAGGTCTTTCTATTACATATTGGGTTTATGGAACGGTATCTGAGCTAAATTGAAACCCTTGTTTTATGCATCACCCCACATCACCTTTCTTGTTAAGCAGCCATAGTGTGTTTTCTAAACGTGTGACTCCGTTCTGTTTTGTAATTCAGTTCAAGTGTAGCGGTTTTTACATTCCCTCTATACGTGATAGCTTATGATAAGTGTCTTTTTCTGTGTGACTTATTTCGCTTAGAATCGTCGTACCTAAATCCACTCATCATGCTGCTACTAGCCTTATGACATTGATTTCATGGCTGAGTGATATTCCATTGTACATAAGGACCACCACTTCTTTATCCATTTTTCTCTTTCCTGGGATATTTAAGGTGTCATGAAGTGGAGGTTCTTGTCAACAGAGCAGCCCTAATCTTTGGGGTGCCTGTGTCTGGCTGATTTTTAGTTTTCCCAGTTTATACGCCCATGAGTGGAAGTGCCCTATGCTCCCTTAGCTGTGTTTTCTCGATGTTTCAGGACAGACCGTACACTTCTCCAGAGTGGCTGTTGGCAATTTACATCCCGCCCATTAGCGTAGCAAGGCTCCCATTTCTCCATGGCCTGTCCTGCATTTCTGGTTTTGACACTTTTTTCTGCATGGCCCTTTTGACCGATGGGGAAAGAGACTGCTTTGTAGCGCTGATTTGCCTTTCCAGGTTGCTTGGTTGGCCAAAAAGGGCGTATGCGTTTTTTCCTGAATATATTCAGGAAAAAACGCATACGCCCTTTTTGGCCAAGGGCATCATTGTCGAAGTTTTGACGCTTTTCATGTGCTTTAAAGGCAATTCGAATCTACCTACTGAAATCTGTTTCCTGCAATTCTGCTTGCTTTCAAATCATTTTCGTTGCCTTCCCTCAATTTATTTGTGGACGAGAATTATCATTTATAACTCTGCAGGTGTGTGAATTGCAGTGCCCCTGAGCTCCATTTTTCAACTCGCTTTTTTGGGAGCTGGCCGCAAAAGCGCAGGATGGCCTCAGGACCTATTCTGGTTCCGGGTGGCAGGCTGAGCCTGTGGTTAATTCTTCTTTCTGATGGGAAAATACAGTGACCTGTGCCTGTCCCAACAACTAGAGCTAGTCTCTCATTGGCTCCCCCTCTTCCCGTTCATCCTCAGGACAAATTGCAAGCTGTACGGAACAGGAGGTTAAAAGTGCTGATGCACCAAGTAAGGAGATTTCTAGTAAAGTGGCTGGAATGGCGAACCCGAACACAAGGAGAATAGAAATGAGGTGCGTTTTAGAACCCTTTCTCCATCACACGTTGTACCGTCTTCTGGGTTTCTCATGCATGTTTTTGATGTAGGAAGATGCTCTTGAACCGTGAGATTTGGGACCCATGGGATGGGTTCCATGCAGTATTACTTTAAAGGGTCTGCGTTTGCTCACACAACCTTACCAAACCTCTCTTCCCCAAGAGTGTCCAGCCTTATGTCTCATCCATCTGAGGGTCTAGAAATGATCAATCCAGGTTGCATCACAGCCCCTGAACTAATTTTGTAAGTATTTCTCTCTCTATAACTGTCCTTGTTTCATGGTTTTTTAATTTCTTTTTATAATGGGGTTTAGCTGCTTTTCACTGCTGTGTTTATGCCGCTTTACTCCCACTGGACACACTAACAGAGATATATCAATGCATAGGTTTTAAGATTCTTACTAGTCAAATATATTCTTGTGCGGTGAATAGGGTTTGTAGAGTCCAGTTCACTCAGCAAGGGGTAGGTCTTGTCTATTACATATTGGGTTTATGGAACGGTATTTGAGCTAATTTGAAACCTTTGTTTTATGCATCACCCCACCTCACCTTTCCCGTTAAGCAGCCATAGTGTGTTTTCTAAACGTGTGACTCTGTTCTGTTTTGTAATTCAGTTCAAGTGTAGCGCTTTTTACATTCCCTCTATAAGTGATAGATTATGATAAGTGTTTTTTTCGGTGTGACTTATTTCACTTAGAATCATCGTACCTTAATCCACTCATCATGCTGCTACTACCCTTATGACATTCATTTCATGGCTGAGTGATATTCCATTGTACATAAGGACCACAACTTTTTGATCCATTTTTCGCTTTCCTGGGATATTTAACGTGGAATGAAGTGGAGGTCTTTTTCAACACAGCAGCCCTAAACTTTGAGGTGCTTGTATCTTGCTGATTTTTAATTTTCCGAATTTATACCCCCATGAGTGGAAGTGCCCTACGTTCTCTACGCTGTGTTTTTTACATGTTTCAGGACACTCCGTACACTTCTCCAGAGTGACTGTTGGCAATTTACATCCCGCCCATCAGTGTAGCAAGGCTCCCATTTCTGCATGGCCTATTCTGCATTTCTGGTTTTGACACATTTTTCAGCATGGCCCTTTTGACCGATGGGAAGCGAGACTTCTTTGTAGCACTGATTTGCCTTTTCAGGTTGCTTGGTTGGCCAAAAAGGGCGTATGCGTTTTTTCCTGAATATATTCAGGAAAAAACGCATACGCCCTTTTTGGCCAAGGGCATCATTGTCAACGTTTTGCCGCTTTTCATGTGCTTTAAAGGCGATTCGAATCTACCTCCTGAAATCTGTTTCCTGCAATTCTGCCTTGCTTTCAAATCCTCTTCTTTGCCTTCCCTCAATATATTTGTGGACGAGAGTTATCATTTATAACTCTGCAGGTTTGTGAATTGCAGTGCCCTGCAGCTCCATTTTACAACTCGCTTTTTTGGGAGCTGGCCGCAAAAGCGCAGGATGGCTTCAGGCCCTGTTCTGGTTCCGGGGGGCAGGCTGAGCCTGTGGTTAATTCTTCTTCCTGATGGGAAAATAGAGTGACCTGTGCCTGTCCCAACACCAAGAGCTAGTCTCTCATTGGTTCCCCGTCTTCCCGTTCATCCTCAGGACAAATTGCAAGCTGTACGGAACAGGAGGTTAACGGTGCTGATGCTCCAAGTAGGGAGATTGCTAGTAAAGTGGCTGGAATGGCGAACCCGAGCACAAGGAGATGAGAAATGAGGTGCGTTTTAGAAACCTTTCCCCATCACACGGTGTACCATCTTCTGGGTTTCTCATTCATGTTTTCGATGTAGGAAGATGCCCTTGAACCTGGAGATTTGGGACCCATGCGATGGGTACCACGCAGTATTACTTTAAAGTGTCTGTGTTTGCTCACCCAACCTCACCAAACCTCTCAGCCCGAAGAGTGTCCACCCTTATGTCTCATCCAGCTGTGGGTGTAGATATGGTCAATCCAGGTTGCATCACAGCCCCTGAACGAATTGGGTAAGAATTTCTCTCTCTTTCCCTGTCTTTGTTTCATGGGTTTATAAAAGTAATTTATTTTTATAATGGGGTTTAGCTGCTTTTCACGGCTGTGTTTATGCCGCTTTACACCCACTTGACACACTAACAGAGATGTATGTATTGATATACATAGGTTTTAAGATTATTACTAGTCAGATATATTCTTGTGTGGTGAATCGGGCGTGTTGAGTCCAGTTCTCTGAGCAAGGAGTAGGTCTTGTCTATTACATATTGGGTTTATAGAACGGTATCTGAGCTAATTTGAAACTCTTGTTTTATGTATCACCCCACATCACCTTTCCCGTTAAGCAGCCATAGTGTGTTTTCTGCATGTGTGACTCTGTTCTGTTTTGTAATTCAGTTCAAGTGTAACGGTTTTTACATTCCCTCTATAAGTGACACCTTATGAGAAGTGTCCTTTTCTGTGTGACTTATTTCACTTAGAATCGTCGTACCTAAATCCACTCATCATGCTGCTATTAGCCTTATGACATTGATTTCATGGCTGAGTGATATTCCATTGTACATAAGGACCACAACTTCTTTATCCGTTTTTCTCCTTCCTGGGATATTTAAGGTGGAATGTAGTGGAGTTCCTTGTCAACAGAGCAGTCCTAAACTTTGGGGTGCTTGTGTCTTGCTGATTTTCAATTTTCCCACTTTATACCCCCATGCGTGGAAGTGCCCTATGCTCTCTAAGCTGTGTTTTTTAGATGTTTCAGGACACACCGTACACTTCTCCAGAGTGGCTGTTGGCAATTTACATCCCGCCCATCAGTGTAGCAAGGCTCCCATTTCTCCATGGCCTGTCCTGCATTTCTGGTTTTGACACTTTTTTCAGCATGGCCCTTTTGACCGATGGGAAGCGAGACTTCTTTGTAGCGCTGATTTGCCTTTCCAGGTTGCTTGGTTGGCCAAAAAGGGCGTATGCGTTTTTTCCTGAATATATTCAGGAAAAAACGCATACGCTCTTTTTGGCCAAGGGCATCATTGTCAACGTTTTGCCGCTTTTCATGTGCTTTAAAGGCGATTCGAATCTACCTCTTGAAATCTGTTTCCTGCAATTCTGCTTTGGTTTCAATTCCTCGTCTTTGCCTTCCCTCAATATATTTGTGGACGAGAGTTATCATTTATAACTCTGCAGGTTTGTGAATTGCAGTGCCCTGTAGCTCCATTTTACAACTTGCTTTTTTGGGAGGTGGCCGCAAAAGCACAGGATGGCTTCAGGCCCTGATCTGGTTCCGGGGTGCAGGCTGAGCCTGTGGTTAATTCTTCTTCCTGATGGGAAAATAGAGTGACCTGTGCCTGTCCCAACACCAAGATCTAGTCTCTCATTGGTTCCCCGTCTTCCCGTTCATCCTCAGGACAAATTGCAAGCTGTACGGAACAGGAGGTTAAAGGTGCTGATGCTCCAAGTAGGGAGATTGCTAGTAAAGTGGCTGGAATGGCGAACCCGAGCACAAGGAGATGAGAAATGAGGTGCGTTTTAGAAACCTTTCCCCATCACACGGTGTACCATTTTCTGGGTTTCTCATTCATGTTTTCGATGTAGGAAGATGCCCTTGAACCTGGAGATTTGGGACCCATGTGATGGGTACCACGCAGTATTACTTTAAAGGGTCTGCGTTTGCTCACCCAACCTCACCAAACCTCTCAGCCCCAAGAGTGTCCACCCTTATGTCTCATCCAGCTGTGGGTCTAGATATGGTCAATCCAGGTTGCATCACAGCCCCTGAACGAATTGTGTAAGAATTTCTCTCTCTTTCCCTGTCTTTGTTTCATGGGTTTTTAAAAGTAATTTATTTTTATAATGGGGTTTAGCTGCTTTTCACGGCTGTGTTTATGCCGCTTTACACCCACTTGACACACTAACAGAGATGTATGTATTGATATAAATAGGTTTTAAGATTATTACTAGTCAGATATATTCTTGTGTGGTGAATCGGGCGTGTTGAGTCCAGTTCTCTGAGCAAGGAGTAGGTCTTGTCTATTACATATTGGGTTTATAGAATGGTATCTGAGCTAATTTGAAACTCTTGTTTTATGTATCACCCCACCTCACCTTTCCCGTTAAGCAGCCATAGTGTGTTTTCTGCATGTGTGACTCTGTTCTGTTTTGTAATTCAGTTCAAGTGTAACGGTTTTTACATTCCCTCTATAAGTGACACCTTATGAGAAGTGTCCTTTTCTGTGTGACTTATTTCACTTAGAATCGTCGTACCTAAATCCACTCATCATGCTGCTACTAGCCTTATGACATTGATTTCATGGCTGAGTGATATTCCATTGTACATAAGGACCACAACTTCTTTATCCATTTTTCTCCTTCCTGGGATATTTAAGGTGGAATGTAGTGGAGTTCCTTGTCAACAGAGCAGCCCTAAACTTTGGGGTGCTTGTGTCTTGCTGATTTTCAATTTTCCCACTTTATACCCCCATGCGTGGAAGTGCCCTATGCTCTCTAAGCTGTGTTTTTTAGATGTTTCAGGACACACCGTACACTTCTCCAGAGTGGCTGTTGGCAATTTACATCCCGCCCATCAGTGTAGCAAGGCTCCCATTTCTCCATGGCCTGTCCTGCATTTCTGGTTTTGACACTTTTTTCAGCATGGCCCTTTTGACCGATGGGAAGCGAGACTTCTTTGTAGCGCTGATTTGCCTTTCCAGGTTGCTTGGTTGGCCAAAAAGGGCGTATGCGTTTTTTCCTGAATATATTCAGGAAAAAACGCATACGCTCTTTTTGGCCAAGGGCATCATTGTCAACGTTTTGCCGCTTTTCATGTGCTTTAAAGGCGATTCGAATCTACCTCTTGAAATCTGTTTCCTGCAATTCTGCTTTGGTTTCAATTCCTCGTCTTTGCCTTCCCTCAATATATTTGTGGACGAGAGTTATCATTTATAACTCTGCAGGTTTGTGAATTGCAGTGCCCTGTAGCTCCATTTTACAACTTGCTTTTTTGGGAGGTGGCCGCAAAAGCACAGGATGGCTTCAGGCCCTGATCTGGTTCCGGGGTGCAGGCTGAGCCTGTGGTTAATTCTTCTTCCTGATGGGAAAATAGAGTGACCTGTGCCTGTCCCAACACCAAGATCTAGTCTCTCATTGGTTCCCCGTCTTCCCGTTCATCCTCAGGACAAATTGCAAGCTGTACGGAACAGGAGGTTAAAGGTGCTGATGCTCCAAGTAGGGAGATTGCTAGTAAAGTGGCTGGAATGGCGAACCCGAGCACAAGGAGATGAGAAATGAGGTGCGTTTTAGAAACCTTTCCCCATCACACGGTGTACCATTTTCTGGGTTTCTCATTCATGTTTTCGATGTAGGAAGATGCCCTTGAACCTGGAGATTTGGGACCCATGTGATGGGTACCACGCAGTATTACTTTAAAGGGTCTGCGTTTGCTCACCCAACCTCACCAAACCTCTCAGCCCCAAGAGTGTCCACCCTTATGTCTCATCCAGCTGTGGGTCTAGATATGGTCAATCCAGGTTGCATCACAGCCCCTGAACGAATTGTGTAAGAATTTCTCTCTCTTTCCCTGTCTTTGTTTCATGGGTTTTTAAAAGTAATTTATTTTTATAATGGGGTTTAGCTGCTTTTCACGGCTGTGTTTATGCCGCTTTACACCCACTTGACACACTAACAGAGATGTATGTATTGATATAAATAGGTTTTAAGATTATTACTAGTCAGATATATTCTTGTGTGGTGAATCGGGCGTGTTGAGTCCAGTTCTCTGAGCAAGGAGTAGGTCTTGTCTATTACATATTGGGTTTATAGAATGGTATCTGAGCTAATTTGAAACTCTTGTTTTATGTATCACCCCACCTCACCTTTCCCGTTAAGCAGCCATAGTGTGTTTTCTGCATGTGTGACTCTGTTCTGTTTTGTAATTCAGTTCAAGTGTAACGGTTTTTACATTCCCTCTATAAGTGACACCTTATGAGAAGTGTCCTTTTCTGTGTGACTTATTTCACTTAGAATCGTCGTACCTAAATCCACTCATCATGCTGCTACTAGCCTTATGACATTGATTTCATGGCTGAGTGATATTCCATTGTACATAAGGACCACAACTTCTTTATCCATTTTTCTCCTTCCTGGGATATTTAAGGTGGAATGTAGTGGAGTTCCTTGTCAACAGAGCAGCCCTAAACTTTGGGGTGCTTGTGTCTTGCTGATTTTCAATTTTCCCACTTTATACCCCCATGCGTGGAAGTGCCCTATGCTCTCTACGCTGTGTTTTTTAGATGTTTCAGGACACACCGTACACTTCTCCAGAGTGGCTGTTGGCAATTTACATCCCGCCCATCAGTGTAGCAAGGCTCCCATTTCTCCATGGCCTGTCCTGCATTTCTGGTTTTGACACTTTTTTCAGCATGGCCCTTTTGACCGATGGGAAGCGAGACTTCTTTGTAGCGCTGATTTGCCTTTCCAGGTTGCTTGGTTGGCCAAAAAGGGCGTATGCGTTTTTTCCTGAATATATTCAGGAAAAAACACATACGCTCTTTTTGGCCAAGGGCATCATTGTCAACGTTTTGCCGCTTTTCATGTGCTTTAAAGGCGATTCGAATCTACCTCTTGAAATCTGTTTCCTGCAATTCTGCTTTGATTTCAATTCCTCGTCTTTGCCTTCCCTCAATATATTTCTGGACGAGAGTTATCATTTATAACTCTGCAGGTTTGTGAATTGCAGTGCCCTGTAGCTCCATTTTACAACTTGCTTTTTTGAGAGGTGGCCGCAAAAGCGCAGGATGGCTTCAGGCCCTGATCTGGTTATGGGGTGCAGGCTGAGCCTGTGGTTAATTCTTCTTCCTGATGGGAAAATAGAGTGACCTGTGCCTGTCCCAACACCAAGAGCTAGTCTCTCATTGGTTCCCCGTATTCCCGTTCATCCTCAGGACAAATTGCAAGCTGTACGGAACAGGAGGTTAACGGTGCTGATGCTCCAAGTAGGGAGATTGCTAGTAAAGTGGCTGGAATGGCGAACCCGAGCACAAGGAGATGAGAAATGAGGTGCGTTTTAGAAACCTTTCCCCATCACACGGTGTACCATCTTCTGGGTTTTTCATTCATGTTTTCGATGTAGGAAGATGCCCTTGAACCTGGAGATTTGGGACCCATGCGATGAGTACCACGCAGTATTACTTTAAAGGGTCTGCGTTTGCTCACCCAACCTCACCAAACCTCTCAGCCCCAAGAGTGTCCACCCTTATGTCTCATCCAGCTGTGGGTCTAGATATGGTCAATCCAGGTTGCATCACAGCCCCTGAACGAATTGTGTAAGAATTTCTCTCTCTTTCCCTGTCTTTGTTTCATGGGTTTTTAAAAGTAATTTATTTTTATAATGGGGTTTAGCTGCTTTTCACGGCTGTGTTTATGCCGCTTTACACCCACTTGACACACTAACAGAGATGTATGTATTGATATAAATAGGTTTTAAGATTATTACTAGTCAGATATATTCTTGTGTGGTGAATCGGGCGTGTTGAGTCCAGTTCTCTGAGCAAGGAGTAGGTCTTGTCTATTACATATTGGGTTTATAGAACGGTATCTGAGCTAATTTGAAACTCTTGTTTTATGTATCACCCCACCTCACCTTTCCCGTTAAGCAGCCATAGTGTGTTTTCTGCATGTGTGACTCTGTTCTGTTTTGTAATTCAGTTCAAGTGTAACGGTTTTTACATTCCCTCTATAAGTGACACCTTATGAGAAGTGTCCTTTTCTGTGTGACTTATTTCACTTAGAATCGTCGTACCTAAATCCACTCATCATGCTGCTATTAGCCTTATGACATTGATTTCATGGCTGAGTGATATTCCATTGTACATAAGGACCACAACTTCTTTATCCGTTTTTCTCCTTCCTGGGATATTTAAGGTGGAATGTAGTGGAGTTCCTTGTCAACAGAGCAGTCCTAAACTTTGGGGTGCTTGTGTCTTGCTGATTTTCAATTTTCCCACTTTATACCCCCATGCGTGGAAGTGTCCTATGCTCTCTAAGCTGTGTTTTTTAGATGTTTCAGGACACACCGTACACTTCTCCAGAGTGGCTGTTGGCAATTTACATCCCGCCCATCAGTGTAGCAAGGCTCCCATTTCTCCATGGCCTGTCCTGCATTTCTGGTTTTGACACTTTTTTCAGCATGGCCCTTTTGACCGATGGGAAGCGAGACTTCTTTGTAGCACTGATTTGCCTTTCCAGGTTGCTTGGTTGGCCAAAAAGGGCGTATGCGTTTTTTCCTGAATATATTCAGGAAAAAACGCATACGCCCTTTTTGGCCAAGGGCATCATTGTCAACGTTTTGCCGCTTTTCATGTGCTTTAAAGGCGATTCGAATCTACCTCTTGAAATCTGTTTCCTGCAATTCTGCTTTGGTTTCAATTCCTCGTCTTTGCCTTCCCTCAATATATTTGTGGACGAGAGTTATCATTTATAACTCTGCAGGTTTGTGAATTGCAGTGCCCTGTAGCTCCATTTTACAATTTGCTTTTTTGGGAGGTGGCCGCAAAAGCGCAGGATGGCTTCAGGCCCTGATCTGGTTCCGGGGTGCAGGCTGAGCCTGTGGTTAATTCTTCTTCCTGATGGGAAAATAGAGTGACCTGTGCCTCTCCCAACACCAAGAGCTAGTCTCTCATTGGTTCCCCGTCTTCCCGTTCATCCTCAGGACAAATTGCAAGCTGTACGGAACAGGAGGTTAAAGGTGCTGATGCTCCAAGTAGGGAGATTGCTAGTAAAGTGGCTGGAATGGCGAACCCGAGCACAAGGAGATGAGAAATGAGGTGTGTTTTAGAAACCTTTCCCCATCACACGGTGTACCATCTTCTGGGTTTCTCATTCATGTTTTCGATGTAGGAAGATGCCCTTGAACCTGGAGATTTGGGACCCATGCGATGGGTACCACGCAGTATTACTTTAAAGGGTCTGCGTTTGCTCACCCAACCTCACCAAACCTCTCAGCCCCAAGAGTGTCCACCCTTATGTCTCATCCAGCTGTGGGTCTAGATATGGTCAATCCAGGTTGCATCACAGCCCCTGAACGAATTGGGTAAGAATTTCTCTCTCTTTCCCTGTCTTTGTTTCATGGGTTTATAAAAGTAATTTATTTTTATAATGGGGTTTAGCTGCTTTTCACGGCTGTGTATATGCCGCTTTACACCCACTTGACACAATAACAGAGATGTATGTATTGATATACATAGGTTTTAAGATTATTACTAGTCAGATATATTCTTGTGTGGTGAATCGGGCGTGTTGAGTCCAGTTCTCTGAGCAAGGAGTAGGTCTTGTCTATTACATATTGGGTTTATGGAACGGTATCTGAGCTAATTTGAAACTCTTGTTTTATGTATCACCCCACCTCACCTTTCCCGTTAAGCAGCCATAGTGTGTTTTCTGCATGTGTGACTCTGTTCTGTTTTGTAATTCAGTTCAAGTGTAACGGTTTTTACATTCCCTCTATAAGTGACACCTTATGAGAAGTGTCCTTTTCTGTGTGACTTATTTCACTTAGAATCGTCGTACCTAAATCCACTCATCATGCTGCTACTAGCCTTATGACATTGATTTCATGGCTGAGTGATATTCCATTGTACATAAGGACCACAACTTCTTTATCCATTTTTCTCCTTCCTGGGATATTTAAGGTGGAATGTAGTGGAGTTCCTTGTCAACAGAGCAGCCCTAAACTTTGGGGTGCTTGTGTCTTGCTGATTTTCAATTTTCCCACTTTATCCCCCCATGCGTGGAAGTGCCCTATGCTCTCTAAGCTGTGTTTTTTAGATGTTTCAGGACACACTGTACACTTCTCCAGAGTGGCTGTTGGCAATTTACATCCCGCCCATCAGTGTAGCAAGGCTCCCATTTCTCCATGGCCTGTCCTGCATTTCTGGTTTTGACACTGTTTTCAGCATGGCCCTTTTGACCGATGGGAAGCGAGACTTCTTTGTAGCGCTGATTTGCCTTTCCGGGTTGCTTGGTTGGCCAAAAAGGGCGTATGCGTTTTTTCCTGAATATATTCAGGAAAAAACGCATACGCCCTTTTTGGCCAAGGGCATCATTGTCAACGTTTTGCCGCTTTTCATGTGCTTTAAAGGCGATTCGAATCTACCTCTTGAAATCTGTTTCCTGCAATTCTGCTTTGATTTCAATTCCTCGTCTTTGCCTTCCCTCAATATATTTCTGGACGAGAGTTATCATTTATAACTCTGCAGGTTTGTGAATTGCAGTGCCCTGTAGCTCCATTTTACAACTTGCTTTTTTGGGAGGTGGCCGCAAAAGCGCAGGATGGCTTCAGGCCCTGTTCTGGTTCCGGGGGGCAGGCTGAGCCTGTGGTTAATTCTTCTTCCTGATGGGAAAATAGAGTGACCTGTGCCTGTCCCAACACCAAGAGCTAGTCTCTCATTGGTTCCCCGTCTTCCCGTTCATCCTCAGGACAAATTGCAAGCTGTACGGAACAGGAGGTTAAAGGTGCTGATGCTCCAAGTAGGGAGATTGCTAGTAAAGTGGCTGGAATGGCGAACCCGAGCACAAGGAGATGAGAAATGAGGTGCGTTTTAGAAACCTTTCCCCATCACACGGTGTACCATCTTCTGGGTTTCTCATTCTTGTTTTCGATGTAGGAAGATGCCCTTGAACCTGGAGATTTGGGACCCATGCGATGGGTACCACGCAGTATTACTTTAAAGGGTCTGCGTTTGCTCACCCAACCTCACCAAACCTCTCAGCCCCAAGAGTGTCCACCCTTATGTCTCATCCAGCTGTGGGTCTAGATATGGTCAATCCAGGTTGCATCACAGCCCCTGAACGAATTGTGTAAGAATTTCTCTCTCTTTCCCTGTCTTTGTTTCATGGGTTTTTAAAAGTAATTTATTTTTATAATGGGGTTTAGCTGCTTTTCACGGCTGTGTTTATGCCGCTTTACACCCACTTGACACACTAACAGGGATGTATGTATTGATATAAATAGGTTTTAAGATTATTACTAGTCAGATATATTCTTGTGTGGTGAATCGGGCGTGTTGAGTCCAGTTCTCTGAGCAAGGAGTAGGTCTTGTCTATTACATATTGGGTTTATAGAACGGTATCTGAGCTAATTTGAAACTCTTGTTTTATGTATCACCCCACATCACCTTTCCCGTTAAGCAGCCATAGTGTGTTTTCTGCATGTGTGACTCTGTTCTGTTTTGTAATTCAGTTCAAGTGTAACGGTTTTTACATTCCCTCTATAAGTGACACCTTATGAGAAGTGTCCTTTTCTGTGTGACTTATTTCACTTAGAATCGTCGTACCTAAATCCACTCATCATGCTGCTATTAGCCTTATGACATTGATTTCATGGCTGAGTGATATTCCATTGTACATAAGGACCACAACTTCTTTATCCGTTTTTCTCCTTCCTGGGATATTTAAGGTGGAATGTAGTGGAGTTCCTTGTCAACAGAGCAGTCCTAAACTTTGGGGTGCTTGTGTCTTGCTGATTTTCAATTTTCCCACTTTATACCCCCATGCGTGGAAGTGCCCTATGCTCTCTAAGCTGTGTTTTTTAGATGTTTCAGGACACACCGTACACTTCTCCAGAGTGACTGTTGGCAATTTACATCCGGCCCATCAGTGTAGCAAGGCTCCCATTTCTCCATGGCCTGTCCTGCATTTCTGGTTTTGACACTTTTTTCAGCATGGCCCTTCTGACCGATGGGAAGCGAGACTTCTTTGTAGCGCTGATTTGCCTTTCCAGGTTGCTTGGTTGGCCAAAAAGGGCGTATGCGATTTTTCCTGAATATATTCAGGAAAAAACGCATACGCACTTTTTGGCCAAGGATATCATTGTCAACGTTTTGCCGCTTTTCATGTGCTTTAAAGGCGATTCGAATCTACCTCTTGAAATCTGTTTCCTGTAATTCTGCTTTGGTTTCAATTCCTCGTCTTTGCCTTCCCTCAATATATTTGTGGACGAGAGTTATCATTTATAACTCTGCAGGTTTGTGAATTGCAGTGCCCTGTAGCTCCATTTTACAACTTGGTTTTTTGGGAGGTGGCCGCAAAAGCACAGGATGGCTTCAGGCCCTGATCTGGTTCCGGGGTGCAGGCTGAGCCTGTGGTTAATTCTTCTTCCTGATGGGAAAATAGAGTGACCTGTGCCTGTCCCAACACCAAGAGCTAGTCTCTCATTGGTTCCCCGTCTTCCCGTTCATCCTCAGGACAAATTGCAAGCTGTACGGAACAGGAGGTTAAAGGTGCTGATGCTCCAAGTAGGGAGATTGCTAGTAAAGTGGCTGGAATGGCGAACCCGAGCACAGGGAGATGAGAAATGAGGTGCGTTTTAGAAACCTTTCCCCATCACACGGTGTACCATTTTCTGGGTTTCTCATTCATGTTTTCGATGTAGGAAGATGCCCTTGAACCTGGAGATTTGGGACCCATGTGATGGGTACCACGCAGTATTACTTTAAAGGGTCTGCGTTTGCTCACCCAACCTCACCAAACCTCTCAGCCCCAAGAGTGTCCACTCTTATGTCTCATCCAGCTGTGGGTCTAGATATGGTCAATCCAGGTTGCATCACAGCCCCTGAACGAATTGTGTAAGAATTTCTCTCTCTTTCCCTGTCTTTGTTTCATGGGTTTTTAAAAGTAATTTATTTTTATAATGGGGTTTAGCTGCTTTTCACGGCTGTGTTTATGCCGCTTTACACCCACTTGACACACTAACAGAGATGTATGTATTGATATAAATAGGTTTTAAGATTATTACTAGTGAGATATATTCTTGTGTGGTGAATCGGGCGTGTTGAGTCCAGTTCTCTGAGCAAGGAGTAGGTCTTGTCTATTACATATTGGGTTTATAGAATGGTATCTGAGCTAATTTGAAACTCTTGTTTTATGTATCACCCCACCTCACCTTTCCCGTTAAGCAGCCATAGTGTGTTTTCTGCATGTGTGACTCTGTTCTGTTTTGTAATTCAGTTCAAGTGTAACGGTTTTTACATTCCCTCTATAAGTGACACCTTATGAGAAGTGTCCTTTTCTGTGTGACTTATTTCACTTAGAATCATCGTACCTAAATCCACTCATCATGCTGCTACTAGCCTTATGACATTGATTTCATGGCTGAGTGATATTCCATTGTACATAAGGACCACAACTTATTTATCCATTTTTCTCCTTCCTGGGATATTTAAGGTGGAATGTAGTGGAGTTCCTTGTCAACAGAGCAGCCCTAAACTTTGGGGTGCTTGTGTCTTGCTGATTTTCAATTTTCCCACTTTATACCCCCATGCGTGGAAGTGCCCTATGCTCTCTAAGCTGTGTTTTTTAGATGTTTCAGGACACACCGTACACTTCTCCAGAGTGGCTGTTGGCAATTTACATCCCGCCCATCAGTGTAGCAAGGCTCCCATTTCTCCATGGCCTGTCCTGCATTTCTGGTTTTGACACTTTTTTCAGCATGGCCCTTTTGACCGATGGGAAGCGAGACTTCTTTGTAGCGCTGATTTGCCTTTCCAGGTTGCTTGGTTGGCCAAAAAGGGCGTATGCATTTTTTCCTGAATATATTCAGAAAAAACGCATACGCCCTTTTTGGCCAAGGGCATCATTGTCAACGTTTTGCCGCTTTTCATGTGCTTTAAAGGCGATTCGAATCTACCTCTTGAAATCTGTTTCCTGCAATTCTGCTTTGATTTCAATTCCTCGTCTTTGCCTTCCCTCAATATATTTCTGGACGAGAGTTATCATTTATAACTCTGCAGGTTTGTGAATTGCAGTGCCCTGTAGCTCCATTTTACAACTTGCTTTTTTGGGAGGTGGCCGCAAAAGCGCAGGATGGCTTCAGGCCCTGATCTGGTTATGGGGTGCAGGCTGAGCCTGTCGTTAATTCTTCTTCCTGATGGGAAAATAGAGTGACCTGTGCCTGTCCCAACACCAAGACCTAGTCTCTCATTGGTTCCCCGTCTTCCCATTCATCCTCAGGACAAATTGCAAACTGTACGGAACAGAAGGTTAACGGTGCTGATGCTCCAAGTAGGGAGATTGCTAGTAAAGTGGCTGGAATGGCGAACCCGAGCACAAGGAGATGAGAAATGAGGTGCGTTTTAGAAACCTTTCCCCATCACACGGTGTACCATCTTCTGGGTTTTTCATTCATGTTTTCGATGTAGGAAGATGCCCTTGAACCTGGAGATTTGGGACCCATGCGATGAGTACCACACAGTATTACTTTAAAGGGTCTGCGTTTGCTCACCCAACCTCACCAAACCTCTCAGCCCCAAGAGTGTCCACCCTTATGTCTCATCCAGCTGTGGGTCTAGATATGGTCAATCCAGGTTGCATCACAGCCCCTGAACGAATTGGGTAAGAATTTCTCTCTCTTTCCCTGTCTTTGTTTCATGGGTTTTTAAAAGTAATTTATTTTTATAATGGGGTTTAGCTGCTTTTCACGGCTGTGTTTATGCCGCTTTACACCCACTTGACACACTAACAGAGAGATATCAATACATAGGTTTTAAGATTATTACTAGTCAGATATATTCTTGTGTGGTGAATCGGGCGTGTTGAGTCCAGTTCTCTGAGCAAGGAGTAGGTCTTGTCTATTACATATTGGGTTTATGGAATGGTATCTGAGCTAATTTGAAATTCTTGTTTTATGTATCACCCCACCTCACCTTTCCCGTTAAGCAGCCATAGTGTGTTTTCTGCATGTGTGACTCTGTTCTGTTTTGTAATTCAGTTCAAGTGTAACGGTTTTTACATTCCCTCTATAAGTGACACCTTATGAGAAGTGTCCTTTTCTGTGTGACTTATTTCACTTAGAATCGTCGTACCTAAATCCACTCATCATGCTGCTACTAGCCTTATGACATTGATTTCATGGCTGAGTGATATTCCATTGTACATAAGGACCACAACTTCTTTATCCATTTTTCTCCTTCCTGGGATATTTAAGGTGGAATGTAGTGGAGTTCCTTGTCAACAGAGCAGCCCTAAACTTTGGGGTGCTTGTGTCTTGCTGATTTTCAATTTTCCCACTTTAAACCCCCATGCGTGGAAGTGCCCTATGCTCTCTAAGCTGTGTTTTTTAGATGTTTCAGGACACACCGTACACTTCTCCAGAGTGGCTGTTGGCAATTTACATCCCGCCCATCAGTGTAGCAAGGCTCCCATTTCTCCATGGCCTGTCCTGCATTTCTGGTTTTGACACTTTTTTCAGCATGGCCCTTTTGACCGATGGGAAGCGAGACTTCTTTGTAGCGCTGATTTGCCTTTCCAGGTTGCTTGGTTGGCCAAAAAGGGCGTATGCGTTTTTTCCTGAATATATTCAGGAAAAAACGCATACGCCCTTTTTGGCCAAGGGCATCATTGTCAACGTTTTGCCGCTTTTCATGTGCTTTAAAGGCGATTCGAATCTACCTCTTGAAATCTGTTTCCTGCAATTCTGCTTTGATTTCAATTCCTCGTCTTTGCCTTCCCTCAATATATTTGTGGACGAGAGTTATCATTTATATCTCTGCAGGTTTGTGAATTGCAGTGCCCTGTAGCTCCATTTTACAACTTGCTTTTTTGGGAGGTGGCCGCAAAAGCGCAGGATGGCTTCAGGCCCTGATCTGGTTCCGGGGTGCAGGCTGAGCCTGTGGTTAATTCTTCTTCCTGATGGGAAAATAGAGTGACCTGTGCCTGTCCCAACACCAAGAGCTAGTCTCTCATTGGTTCCCCGTCTTCCCGTTCATCCTCAGGACAAATTGCAAGCTGTACGGAACAGGAGGTTAAAGGTGCTGATGCTCCAAGTAGGGAGATTGCTAGTAAAGTGGCTGGAATGGCGAACCCGAGCACAAGGAGATGAGAAATGAGGTGCGTTTTAGAAACCTTTCCCCATCACACGGTGTACCATCTTCTGGGTTTCTCATTCATGTTTTCGATGTAGGAAGATGCCCTTGAACCTGGAGATTTGGGACCCATGCGATGGGTACCACGCAGTAGTACTCTAAAGGGTCTGCGTTTGCTCACCCAACCTCACCAAACCTCTCAGCCCCAAGAGTGTCCACCCTTATGTCTCATCCAGCTGTGGGTCTAGATATGGTCAATCCAGGTTGCATCACAGCCCCTGAACGAATTGGGTAAGAATTTCTCTCTCTTTCCCTGTCTTTGTTTCATGGGTTTTTAAAAGTAATTTATTTTTATAATGGGGTTTAGCTGCTTTTCACGGCTGTGTTTATGCCGCTTTACACCCACTTGACACACTAACAGAGAGATATCAATACATAGGTTTTAAGATTATTACTAGTCAGATATATTCTTGTGTGGTGAATCTGGCGTGTTGAGCCCAGTTCTCTGAGCAAGGAGTAGGTCTTGTCTATTACATATTGGGTTTATGGAACGGTATCTGAGCTAATTTGAAACTCTTGTTTTATGTATCACCCCACCTCACCTTTCCCGTTAAGCAGCCATAGTGTGTTTTCTGCATGTGTGACTCTGTTCTGTTTTGTAATTCAGTTCAAGTGTAACGGTTTTTACATTCCCTCTATAAGTGACACCTTATGAGAAGTGTCCTTTTCTGTGTGACTTATTTCACTTAGAATCGTCGTACCTAAATCCACTCATCATGCTGCTACTAGCCTTATGACATTGATTTCATGGCTGAGTGATATTCCATTGTACATAAGGACCACAACTTCTTTATCCATTTTTCTCCTTCCTGGGATATTTAAGGTGGAATGTAGTGGAGTTCCTTGTCAACAGAGCAGCCCTAAACTTTGGGGTGCTTGTGTCTTGCTGATTTTCAATTTTCCCACTTTTTACCCCCATGCGTGGAAGTGCCCTATCCTCTCTAAGCTGTGTTTTTTAGATGTTTCAGGACACACCGTACACTTCTCCAGAGTGGCTGTTGGCAATTTACATCCCACCCATCAGTGTAGCAAGGCTCCCATTTCTCCATGGCCTGTCCTGCATTTCTGGTTTTGACACTTTTTTCAGCATGGCCCTTTTGACCGATGGGAAGCGAGACTTCTTTGTAGCGCTGATTTGCCTTTCCAGGTTGCTTGGTTGGCCAAAAAGGGCGTATGCGTTTTTTCCTGAATATATTCAGGAAAAAACGCATACGCCCTTTTTGGCCAAGGGCATCATTGTCAACGTTTTGCCGCTTTTCATGTGCTTTAAAGGCGATTCGAATCTACCTCTTGAAATCTGTTTCCTGCAATTCTGCTTTGGTTTCAATTCCTCGTCTTTGCCTTCCCTCAATATATTTGTGGACGAGAGTTATCATTTATAACTCTGCAGGTTTGTGAATTGCAGTGCCCTGTAGCTCCATTTTACAACTTGCTTTTTTGGGAGGTGGCCGCAAA
Source organism: Balaenoptera physalus (assembly GCF_965194825.1). Taxonomy (NCBI): domain Eukaryota; kingdom Metazoa; phylum Chordata; class Mammalia; order Artiodactyla; family Balaenopteridae; genus Balaenoptera; species Balaenoptera physalus. The sequence goes on from NW_028126334.1 coordinate 467,420, forward strand.
AGCGCAGGATGGCTTCAGGCCCTGATCTGGTTCCGGGGTGCAGGCTGAGCCTGTGGTTAATTCTTCTTCCTGATGGGAAAATAGAGTGACCTGTGCCTGTCCCAACACCAAGAGCTAGTCTCTCATTGGTTCCCCGTCTTCCCGTTCATCCTCAGGACAAATTGCAAGCTGTACGGAACAGGAGGTTAAAGGTGCTGATGCTCCAAGTAGGGAGATTGCTAGTAAAGTGGCTGGAATGGCGAACCCGAGCACAAGGAGATGAGAAATGAGGTGTGTTTTAGAAACCTTTCCCCATCACACGGTGTACCATCTTCTGGGTTTCTCATTCATGTTTTCGATGTAGGAAGATGCCCTTGAACCTGGAGATTTGAGACCCATGCGATGGGTAACACGCAGTATTACTTTAAAGTGTCTGTGTTTGCTCACCCAACCTCACCAAACCTCTCAGCCCGAAGAGTGTCCACCCTTATGTCTCATCCAGCTGTGGGTCTAGATATGGTCAATCCAGGTTGCATCACAGCCCCTGAACGAATTGGGTAAGAATTTCTCTCTCTTTCCCTGTCTTTGTTTCATGGGTTTATAAAAGTAATTTATTTTTATAATGGGGTTTAGCTGCTTTTCACGGCTGTGTTTATGCCGCCTTACACCCACTTGACACACTAACAGAGATGTATGTATTGATATACATAGGTTTTAAGATTATTACTAGTCAGATATATTCTTGTGTGGTGAATCGGGCGTGTTGAGTCCAGTTCTCTGAGCAAGGAGTAGGTCTTGTCTATTACATATTGGGTTTATGGAACGGTATCTGAGCTAATTTGAAACTCTTGTTTTATGTATCACCCCACCTCACCTTTCCCGTTAAGCAGCCATAGTGTGTTTTCTGCATGTGTGACTCTGTTCTGTTTTGTAATTCAGTTCAAGTGTAACGGTTTTTACATTCCCTCTATAAGTGACACCTTATGAGAAGTGTCCTTTTCTGTGTGACTTATTTCACTTAGAATCGTCGTACCTAAATCCCCTCATCATGCTGCTACTAGCCTTATGACATTGATTTCATGGCTGAGTGATATTCCATTGTACATAAGGACCACAACTTCTTTATCCATTTTTCTCCTTCCTGGGATATTTAAGGTGGAATGTAGTGGAGTTCCTTGTCAACAGAGCAGCCCTAAACTTTGGGGTGCTTGTGTCTTGCTGATTTTCAATTTTCCCACTTTATCCCCCCATGCGTGGAAGTGCCCTATGCTCTCTAAGCTGTGTTTTTTAGATGTTTCAGGACACACCGTACACTTCTCCACAGTGGCTGTTGGCAATTTACATCCCGCCCATCAGTGTAGCAAGGCTCCCATTTCTCCATGGCCTGTCCTGCATTTCTGGTTTTGACACTTTTTTCAGCATGGCCCTTTTGACCGATGGGAAGCGAGACTTCTTTGTAGCGCTGATTTGCGTTTCCGGGTTGCTTGGTTGGCCAAAAAGGGCGTATGCGTTTTTTCCTGAATATATTCAGGAAAAAACGCATACGCCCTTTTTGGCCAAGGGCATCATTGTCAACGTTTTGCCGCTTTTCATGTGCTTTAAAGGCGATTCGAATCTACCTCTTGAAATCTGTTTCCTGCAATTCTGCTTTGATTTCAATTCCTCGTCTTTGCCTTCCCTCAATATATTTCTGGACGAGAGTTATCATTTATAACTCTGCAGGTTTGTGAATTGCAGTGCCCTGTAGCTCCATTTTACAACTTGCTTTTATGGGAGGTGGCCGCAAAAGCGCAGGATGGCTTCAGGCCCTGTTCTGGTTCCAGGGGGCAGGCTGAGCCTGTGGTTAATTCTTCTTCCTGATGGGAAAATAGAGTGACCTGTGCCTGTCCCAACACCAAGAGCTAGTCTCTCATTGGTTCCCCGTCTTCCCGTTCATCCTCAGGACAAATTGCAAGCTGTACGGAACAGGAGGTTAAAGGTGCTGATGCTCCAAGTAGGGAGATTGCTAGTAAAGTGGCTGGAATGGCGAACCCGAGCACAAGGAGATGAGAAATGAGGTGTGTTTTAGAAACCTTTCCCCATCACACGGTGTACCATCTTCTGGGTTTCTCATTCATGTTTTCGATGTAGGAAGATGCCCTTGAACCTGGAGATTTGGGACCCATGCGATGGGTACCACGCAGTATTACTTTAAAGTGTCTGTGTTTGCTCACCCAACCTCACCAAACCTCTCAGCCCGAAGAGTGTCCATCCTTATGTCTCATCCAGCTGTGGGTCTAGATATGGTCAATCCAGGTTGCATCACAGCCCCTGAACGAATTGGGTAAGAATTTCTCTCTCTTTCCCTGTCTTTGTTTCATGGGTTTATAAAAGTAATTTATTTTTATAATGGGGTTTAGCTGCTTTTCACGGCTGTGTTTATGCCGCTTTACACCCACTTGACACACTAACAGAGATGTATGTATTGATATACATAGGTTTTAAGATTATTACTAGTCAGATATATTCTTGTGTGGTGAATCGGGCGTGTTGAGTCCAGTTCTCTGAGCACGGAGTAGGTCTTGTCTATTACATATTGGGTTTATGGAACGGTATCTGAGCTAATTTGAAACTCTTGTTTTATGTATCACCCCACCTCACCTTTCCCGTTAAGCAGCCATAGTGTGTTTTCTGCATGTGTGACTCTGTTCTGTTTTGTAATTCAGTTCAAGTGTAACGGTTTTTACATTCCCTCTATAAGTGACACCTTATGAGAAGTGTCCTTTTCTGTGTGACTTATTTCACTTAGAATCGTCGTACCTAAATCCACTCATCATGCTGCTACTAGCCTTATGACATTGATTTCATGGCTGAGTGATATTCCATTGTACATAAGGACCACAACTTCTTTATCCATTTTTCTCCTTCCTGGGATATTTAAGGTGGAATGTAGTGGAGTTCCTTGTCAACAGAGCAGCCCTAAACTTTGGGGTGCTTGTGTCTTGCTGATTTTCAATTTTCCCACTTTATCCCCCCATGCGTGGAAGTGCCCTATGCTCTCTAAGCTGTGTTTTTTAGATGTTTCAGGACACACCGTACACTTCTCCAGAGTGGCTGTTGGCAATTTACATCACGCCCATCAGTGTAGCAAGGCTCCCATTTCTCCATGGCCTGTCCTGCATTTCTGGTTTTGACACTTTTTTCAGCATGGCCCTTTTGACCGATGGGAAGCGAGACTTCTTTGTAGCGCTGATTTGCGTTTCCGGGTTGCTTGGTTGGCCAAAAAGGGCGTATGCGTTTTTTCCTGAATATATTCAGGAAAAAACGCATACGCCCTTTTTGGCCAAGGGCATCATTGTCAACGTTTTGCCGCTTTTCATGTGCTTTAAAGGCGATTCGAATCTACCTCTTGAAATCTGTTTCCTGCAATTCTGCTTTGATTTCAATTCCTCGTCTTTGCCTTCCCTCAATATATTTCTGGACGAGAGTTATCATTTATAACTCTGCAGGTTTGTGAATTGCAGTGCCCTGTAGCTCCATTTTACAACTTGCTTTTATGGGAGGTGGCCGCAAAAGCGCAGGATGGCTTCAGGCCCTGTTCTGGTTCCAGGGGGCAGGCTGAGCCTGTGGTTAATTCTTCTTCCTGATGGGAAAATAGAGTGACCTGTGCCTGTCCCAACACCAAGAGCTAGTCTCTCATTGGTTCCCCGTCTTCCCGTTCATCCTCAGGACAAATTGCAAGCTGTACGGAACAGGAGGTTAAAGGTGCTGATGCTCCAAGTAGGGAGATTGCTAGTAAAGTGGCTGGAATGGCGAACCCGAGCACAAGGAGATGAGAAATGAGGTGTGTTTTAGAAACCTTTCCCCATCACACGGTGTACCATCTTCTGGGTTTCTCATTCATGTTTTCGATGTAGGAAGATGCCCTTGAACCTGGAGATTTGGGACCCATGCGATGGGTACCACGCAGTATTACTTTAAAGTGTCTGTGTTTGCTCACCCAACCTCACCAAACCTCTCAGCCCGAAGAGTGTCCATCCTTATGTCTCATCCAGCTGTGGGTCTAGATATGGTCAATCCAGGTTGCATCACAGCCCCTGAACGAATTGGGTAAGAATTTCTCTCTCTTTCCCTGTCTTTGTTTCATGGGTTTATAAAAGTAATTTATTTTTATAATGGGGTTTAGCTGCTTTTCACGGCTGTGTTTATGCCGCTTTACACCCACTTGACACACTAACAGAGATGTATGTATTGATATACATAGGTTTTAAGATTATTACTAGTCAGATATATTCTTGTGTGGTGAATCGGGCGTGTTGAGTCCAGTTCTCTGAGCACGGAGTAGGTCTTGTCTATTACATATTGGGTTTATGGAACGGTATCTGAGCTAATTTGAAACTCTTGTTTTATGTATCACCCCACCTCACCTTTCCCGTTAAGCAGCCATAGTGTGTTTTCTGCATGTGTGACTCTGTTCTGTTTTGTAATTCAGTTCAAGTGTAACGGTTTTTACATTCCCTCTATAAGTGACACCTTATGAGAAGTGTCCTTTTCTGTGTGACTTATTTCACTTAGAATCGTCGTACCTAAATCCACTCATCATGCTGCTACTAGCCTTATGACATTGATTTCATGGCTGAGTGATATTCCATTGTACATAAGGACCACAACTTCTTTATCCATTTTTCTCCTTCCTGGGATATTTAAGGTGGAATGTAGTGGAGTTCCTTGTCAACAGAGCAGCCCTAAACTTTGGGGTGCTTGTGTCTTGCTGATTTTCAATTTTCCCACTTTATCCCCCCATGCGTGGAAGTGCCCTATGCTCTCTAAGCTGTGTTTTTTAGATGTTTCAGGACACACCGTACACTTCTCCAGAGTGGCTGTTGGCAATTTACATCACGCCCATCAGTGTAGCAAGGCTCCCATTTCTCCATGGCCTGTCCTGCATTTCTGGTTTTGACACTTTTTTCAGCATGGCCCTTTTGACCGATGGGAAGCGAGACTTCTTTGTAGCGCTGATTTGCCTTTCCGGGTTGCTTGGTTGGCCAAAAAGGGCGTATGCGTTTTTTCCTGAATATATTCAGGAAAAAACGCATACGCCCTTTTTGGCCAAGGGCATCATTGTCAACGTTTTGCCGCTTTTCATGTGCTTTAAAGGTGATTCGAATCTACCTCTTGAAATCTGTTTCCTGCAATTCTGCTTTGATTTCAATTCCTCGTCTTTGCCTTCCCTCAATATATTTCTGGACGAGAGTTATCATTTATAACTCTGCAGGTTTGTGAATTGCAGTGCCCTGTAGCTCCATTTTACAACTTGCTTTTTTGGGAGGTGGCCGCAAAAGCGCAGGATGGCTTCAGGCCCTGTTCTGGTTCCGGGGGGCAGGCTGAGCCTGTGGTTAATTCTTCTTCCTGATGGGAAAATAGAGTGACCTGTGCCTGTCCCAACACCAAGAGCTAGTCTCTCATTGGTTCCCCGTCTTCCCGTTCATCCTCAGGACAAATTGCAAGCTGTACGGAACAGGAGGTTAAAGGTGCTGATGCTCCAAGTAGGGAGATTGCTAGTAAAGTGGCTGGAATGGCGAACCCGAGCACAAGGAGATGAGAAATGAGGTGCGTTTTAGAAACCTTTCTTCATCACACGGTGTACCATCTTCTGGGTTTCTCATTCATGTTTTCGATGTAGGAAGATGCTCTTGAACCTGGAGATTTGGGACCCATGCGATGGGTACCACGCAGTATTACTTTAAAGGGTCTGCGTTTGCTCACCCAACCTCACCAAACCTCTCAGCCCCAAGAGTGTCCACCCTTATGTCTCATCCAGCTGTGGGTCTAGATATGGTCAATCCAGGTTGCATCACAGCCCCTGAACGAATTGTGTAAGAATTTCTCTCTCTTTCCCTATCTTTGTTTCATGGGTTTTTAAAAGTAATTTATTTTTATAATGGGGTTTAGCTGCTTTTCACGGCTGTGTTTATGCCGCTTTACACCCACTTGACACACTAACAGGGATGTATGTATTGATATAAATAGGTTTTAAGATTATTACTAGTCAGATATATTCTTGTGTGGTGAATCGGGCGTGTTGAGTCCAGTTCTCTGAGCAAGGAGTAGGTCTTGTCTATTACATATTGGGTTTATAGAACGGTATCTGAGCTAATTTGAAACTCTTGTTTTATGTATCACCCCACATCACCTTTCCCGTTAAGCAGCCATAGTGTGTTTTCTGCATGTGTGACTCTGTTCTGTTTTGTAATTCAGTTCAAGTGTAACGGTTTTTACATTCCCTCTATAAGTGACACCTTATGAGAAGTGTCCTTTTCTGTGTGACTTATTTCACTTAGAATCGTCGTACCTAAATCCACTCATCATGCTGCTATTAGCCTTATGACATTGATTTCATGGCTGAGTGATATTCCATTGTACATAAGGACCACAACTTCTTTATCCGTTTTTCTCCTTCCTGGGATATTTAAGGTGGAATGTAGTGGAGTTCCTTGTCAACAGAGCAGTCCTAAACTTTGGGGTGCTTGTGTCTTGCTGATTTTCAATTTTCCCACTTTATACCCCCATGCGTGGAAGTGCCCTATGCTCTCTAAGCTGTGTTTTTTAGATGTTTCAGGACACACCGTACACTTCTCCAGAGTGGCTGTTGGCAATTTACATCCCGCCCATCAGTGTAGCAAGGCTCCCATTTCTCCATGGCCTGTCCTGCATTTCTGGTTTTGACACTTTTTTCAGCATGGCCCTTTTGACCGATGGGAAGCGAGACTTCTTTGTAGCACTGATTTGCCTTTCCAGGTTGCTTGGTTGGCCAAAAAGGGCGTATGCGTTTTTTCCTGAATATATTCAGGAAAAAACGCATACGCACTTTTTGGCCAAGGGCATCATTGTCAACGTTTTGCCGCTTTTCATGTGCTTTAAAGGCGATTCGAATCTACCTCTTGAAATCTGTTTCCTGCAATTCTGCTTTGGTTTCAATTCCTCGTCTTTGCCTTCCCTCAATATATTTGTGGACGAGAGTTATCATTTATAACTCTGCAGGTTTGTGAATTGCAGTGCCCTGTAGCTCCATTTTACAACTTGCTTTTTTGGGAGGTGGCCGCAAAAGCGCAGGATGGCTTCAGGCCCTGATCTGGTTCCGGGGTGCAGGCTGAGCCTGTGGTTAATTCTTCTTCCTGATGGGAAAATAGAGTGACCTGTGCCTGTCCCAACACCAAGAGCTAGTCTCTCATTGGTTCCCCGTCTTCCCGTTCATCCTCAGGACAAATTGCAAGCTGTACGGAACAGGAGGTTAAAGGTGCTGATGCTCCAAGTAGGGAGATTGCTAGTAAAGTGGCTGGAATGGCGAACCCGAGCACAAGGAGATGAGAAATGAGGTGTGTTTTAGAAACCTTTCCCCATCACACGGTGTACCATCTTCTGGGTTTCTCATTCATGTTTTCGATGTAGGAAGATGCCCTTGAACCTGGAGATTTGGGACCCATGCGATGGGTACCACGCAGTATTACTTTAAAGGGTCTGCGTTTGCTCACCCAACCTCACCAAACCTCTCAGCCCCAAGAGTGTCCACCCTTATGTCTCATCCAGCTGTGGGTCTAGATATGGTCAATCCAGGTTGCATCACAGCCCCTGAACGAATTGTGTAAGAATTTCTCTCTCTTTCCCTGTCTTTGTTTCATGGGTTTTTAAAAGTAATTTATTTTTATAATGGGGTTTAGCTGCTTTTCACGGCTGTGTTTATGCCGCTTTACACCCACTTGACACACTAACAGAGATGTATGTATTGATATAAATAGGTTTTAAGATTATTACTAGTGAGATATATTCTTGTGTGGTGAATCGGGCGTGTTGAGTCCAGTTCTCTGAGCAAGGAGTAGGTCTTGTCTATTACATATTGGGTTTATAGAATGGTATCTGAGCTAATTTGAAACTCTTGTTTTATGTATCACCCCACCTCACCTTTCCCGTTAAGCAGCCATAGTGTGTTTTCTGCATGTGTGACTCTGTTCTGTTTTGTAATTCAGTTCAAGTGTAACGGTTTTTACATTCCCTCTATAAGTGACACCTTATGAGAAGTGTCCTTTTCTGTGTGACTTATTTCACTTAGAATCATCGTACCTAAATCCACTCATCATGCTGCTACTAGCCTTATGACATTGATTTCATGGCTGAGTGATATTCCATTGTACATAAGGACCACAACTTATTTATCCATTTTTCTCCTTCCTGGGATATTTAAGGTGGAATGTAGTGGAGTTCCTTGTCAACAGAGCAGCCCTAAACTTTGGGGTGCTTGTGTCTTGCTGATTTTCAATTTTCCCACTTTATACCCCCATGCGTGGAAGTGCCCTATGCTCTCTAAGCTGTGTTTTTTAGATGTTTCAGGACACACCGTACACTTCTCCAGAGTGGCTGTTGGCAATTTACATCCCGCCCATCAGTGTAGCAAGGCTCCCATTTCTCCATGGCCTGTCCTGCATTTCTGGTTTTGACACTTTTTTCAGCATGGCCCTTTTGACCGATGGGAAGCGAGACTTCTTTGTAGCGCTGATTTGCCTTTCCAGGTTGCTTGGTTGGCCAAAAAGGGCGTATGCATTTTTTCCTGAATATATTCAGAAAAAACGCATACGCCCTTTTTGGCCAAGGGCATCATTGTCAACGTTTTGCCGCTTTTCATGTGCTTTAAAGGCGATTCGAATCTACCTCTTGAAATCTGTTTCCTGCAATTCTGCTTTGATTTCAATTCCTCGTCTTTGCCTTCCCTCAATATATTTCTGGACGAGAGTTATCATTTATAACTCTGCAGGTTTGTGAATTGCAGTGCCCTGTAGCTCCATTTTACAACTTGCTTTTTTGGGAGGTGGCCGCAAAAGCGCAGGATGGCTTCAGGCCCTGATCTGGTTATGGGGTGCAGGCTGAGCCTGTCGTTAATTCTTCTTCCTGATGGGAAAATAGAGTGACCTGTGCCTGTCCCAACACCAAGACCTAGTCTCTCATTGGTTCCCCGTCTTCCCATTCATCCTCAGGACAAATTGCAAACTGTACGGAACAGAAGGTTAACGGTGCTGATGCTCCAAGTAGGGAGATTGCTAGTAAAGTGGCTGGAATGGCGAACCCGAGCACAAGGAGATGAGAAATGAGGTGCGTTTTAGAAACCTTTCCCCATCACACGGTGTACCATCTTCTGGGTTTTTCATTCATGTTTTCGATGTAGGAAGATGCCCTTGAACCTGGAGATTTGGGACCCATGCGATGAGTACCACACAGTATTACTTTAAAGGGTCTGCGTTTGCTCAACCAACCTCACCAAAACTCTCAGCCCCAAGAGTGTCCACCCTTATGTCTCATCCAGCTGTGGGTCTAGATATGGTCAATCCAGGTTGCATCACAGCCCCTGAACGAATTGGGTAAGAATTTCTCTCTCTTTCCCTGTCTTTGTTTCATGGGTTTTTAAAAGTAATTTATTTTTATAATGGGGTTTAGCTGCTTTTCACGGCTGTGTTTATGCCGCTTTACACCCACTTGACACACTAACAGAGAGATATCAATACATAGGTTTTAAGATTATTACTAGTCAGATATATTCTTGTGTGGTGAATCGGGCGTGTTGAGTCCAGTTCTCTGAGCAAGGAGTAGGTCTTCTCTATTACATATTGGGTTTATGGAATGGTATCTGAGCTAATTTGAAATTCTTGTTTTATGTATCACCCCACCTCACCTTTCCCGTTAAGCAGCCATAGTGTGTTTTCTGCATGTGTGACTCTGTTCTGTTTTGTAATTCAGTTCAAGTGTAACGGTTTTTACATTCCCTCTATAAGTGACACCTTATGAGAAGTGTCCTTTTCTGTGTGACTTATTTCACTTAGAATCGTCGTACCTAAATCCACTCATCATGCTGCTACTAGCCTTATGACATTGATTTCATGGCTGAGTGATATTCCATTGTACATAAGGACCACAACTTCTTTATCCATTTTTCTCCTTCCTGGGATATTTAAGGTGGAATGTAGTGGAGTTCCTTGTCAACAGAGCAGCCCTAAACTTTGGAGTGCTTGTGTCTTGCTGATTTTCAATTTTCCCACTTTAAACCCCCATGCGTGGAAGTGCCCTATGCTCTCTAAGCTGTGTTTTTTAGATGTTTCAGGACACACCGTACACTTCTCCAGAGTGGCTGTTGGCAATTTACATCCCGCCCATCAGTGTAGCAAGGCTCCCATTTCTCCATGGCCTGTCCTGCATTTCTGGTTTTGACACTTTTTTCAGCATGGCCCTTTTGACCGATGGGAAGCGAGACTTCTTTGTAGCGCTGATTTGCCTTTCCAGGTTGCTTGGTTGGCCAAAAAGGGCGTATGCGTTTTTTCCTGAATATATTCAGGAAAAAACGCATACGCCCTTTTTGGCCAAGGGCATCATTGTCAACGTTTTGCCGCTTTTCATGTGCTTTAAAGGCGATTCGAATCTACCTCTTGAAATCTGTTTCCTGCAATTCTGCTTTGATTTCAATTCCTCGTCTTTGCCTTCCCTCAATATATTTGTGGACGAGAGTTATCATTTATATCTCTGCAGGTTTGTGAATTGCAGTGCCCTGTAGCTTCATTTTACAACTTGCTTTTTTGGGAGGTGGCCGCAAAAGCGCAGGATGGCTTCAGGCCCTGATCTGGTTCCGGGGTGCAGGCTGAGCCTGTGGTTAATTCTTCTTCCTGATGGGAAAATAGAGTGACCTGTGCCTGTCCCAACACCAAGAGCTAGTCTCTCATTGGTTCCCCGTCTTCCCGTTCATCCTCAGGACAAATTGCAAGCTGTACGGAACAGGAGGTTAAAGGTGCTGATGCTCCAAGTAGGGAGATTGCTAGTAAAGTGGCTGGAATGGCGAACCCGAGCACAAGGAGATGAGAAATGAGGTGCGTTTTAGAAACCTTTCCCCATCACACGGTGTACCATCTTCTGGGTTTCTCATTCATGTTTTCGATGTAGGAAGATGCCCTTGAACCTGGAGATTTGGGACCCATGCGATGGGTACCACGCAGTAGTACTCTAAAGGGTCTGCGTTTGCTCACCCAACCTCACCAAACCTCTCAGCCCCAAGAGTGTCCACCCTTATGTCTCATCCAGCTGTGGGTCTAGATATGGTCAATCCAGGTTGCATCACAGCCCCTGAACGAATTGGGTAAGAATTTCTCTCTCTTTCCCTGTCTTTGTTTCATGGGTTTTTAAAAGTAATTTATTTTTATAATGGGGTTTAGCTGCTTTTCACGGCTGTGTTTATGCCGCTTTACACCCACTTGACACACTAACAGAGAGATATCAATACATAGGTTTTAAGATTATTACTAGTCAGATATATTCTTGTGTGGTGAATCTGGCGTGTTGAGCCCAGTTCTCTGAGCAAGGAGTAGGTCTTGTCTATTACATATTGGGTTTATGGAACGGTATCTGAGCTAATTTGAAACTCTTGTTTTATGTATCACCCCACCTCACCTTTCCCGTTAAGCAGCCATAGTGTGTTTTCTGCATGTGTGACTCTGTTCTGTTTTGTAATTCAGTTCAAGTGTAACGGTTTTTACATTCCCTCTATAAGTGACACCTTATGAGAAGTGTCCTTTTCTGTGTGACTTATTTCACTTAGAATCGTCGTACCTAAATCCACTCATCATGCTGCTACTAGCCTTATGACATTGATTTCATGGCTGAGTGATATTCCATTGTACATAAGGACCACAACTTCTTTATCCATTTTTCTCCTTCCTGGGATATTTAAGGAGGAATGTAGTGGAGTTCCTTGTCAACAGAGCAGCCCTAAACTTTGGGGTGCTTGTGTCTTGCTGATTTTCAATTTTCCCACTTTAAACCCCCATGCGTGGAAGTGCCCTACGCTCTCTAAGCTGTGTTTTTTAGATGTTTCAGGACACACCGTACACTTCTCCAGAGTGGCTGTTGGCAATTTACATCCCGCCCATCAGTGTAGCAAGGCTCCCATTTCTCCATGGCCTGTCCTGCATTTCTGGTTTTGACACTTTTTTCAGCATGGCCCTTTTGACCGATGGGAAGCGAGACTTCTTTGTAGCGCTGATTTGCCTTTCCAGGTTGCTTGGTTGGCCAAAAAGGGCGTATGCGTTTTTTCCTGAATATATTCAGGAAAAAACGCATACGCCCTTTTTGGCCAAGGGCATCATTGTCAACGTTTTGCCGCTTTTCATGTGCTTTAAAGGCGATTCGAATCTACCTCTTGAAATCTGTTTCCTGCAATTCTGCTTTGATTTCAATTCCTCGTCTTTGCCTTCCCTCAATATATTTGTGGACGAGAGTTATCATTTATATCTCTGCAGGTTTGTGAATTGCAGTGCCCTGTAGCTCCATTTTACAACTTGCTTTTTTGGGAGGTGGCCGCAAAAGCGCAGGATGGCTTCAGGCCCTGATCTGGTTCCGGGGTGCAGGCTGAGCCTGTGGTTAATTCTTCTTCCTGATGGGAAAATAGAGTGACCTGTGCCTGTCCCAACACCAAGAGCTAGTCTCTCATTGGTTCCCCGTCTTCCCGTTCATCCTCAGGACAAATTGCAAGCTGTACGGAACAGGAGGTTAAAGGTGCTGATGCTCCAAGTAGGGAGATTGCTAGTAAAGTGGCTGGAATGGCGAACCCGAGCACAAGGAGATGAGATATGAGGTGCGTTTTAGAAACCTTTCCCCATCACACGGTGTACCATCTTCTGGGTTTCTCATTCATGTTTTCGATGTAGGAAGATGCCCTTGAACCTGGAGATTTGGGACCCATGCGATGGGTACCACGCAGTAGTACTCTAAAGGGTCTGCGTTTGCTCACCCAACCTCACCAAACCTCTCAGCCCCAAGAGTGTCCACCCTTATGTCTCATCCAGCTGTGGGTCTAGATATGGTCAATCCAGGTTGCATCACAGCCCCTGAACGAATTGGGTAAGAATTTCTCTCTCTTTCCCTGTCTTTGTTTCATGGGTTTTTAAAAGTAATTTATTTTTATAATGGGGTTTAGCTGCTTTTCACGGCTGTGTTTATGCCACTTTACACCCACTTGACACACTAACAGAGAGATATCAATACATAGGTTTTAAGATTATTACTAGTCAGATATATTCTTGTGTGGTGAATCGGGCGTGTTGAGTCCAGTTCTCTGAGCAAGGAGTAGGTCTTGTCTATTACATATTGGGTTTATAGAACGGTATCTGAGCTAATTTGAAACTCTTGTTTTATGTATCACCCCACATCACCTTTCCCGTTAAGCAGCCATAGTGTGTTTTCTGCATGTGTGACTCTGTTCTGTTTTGTAATTCAGTTCAAGTGTAACGGTTTTTACATTCCCTCTATAAGTGACACCTTATGAGAAGTGTCCTTTTCTGTGTGACTTATTTCACTTAGAATCGTCGTACCTAAATCCACTCATCATGCTGCTATTAGCCTTATGACATTGATTTCATGGCTGAGTGATATTCCATTGTACATAAGGACCACAACTTCTTTATCCGTTTTTCTCCTTCCTGGGATATTTAAGGTGGAATGTAGTGGAGTTCCTTGTCAACAGAGCAGTCCTAAACTTTGGGGTGCTTGTGTCTTGCTGATTTTCAATTTTCCCACTTTATACCCCCATGCGTGGAAGTGCCCTATGCTCTCTAAGCTGTGTTTTTTAGATGTTTCAGGACACACCGTACACTTCTCCAGAGTGACTGTTGGCAATTTACATCCGGCCCATCAGTGTAGCAAGGCTCCCATTTCTCCATGGCCTGTCCTGCATTTCTGGTTTTGACACTTTTTTCAGCATGGCCCTTCTGACCGATGGGAAGCGAGACTTCTTTGTAGCGCTGATTTGCCTTTCCAGGTTGCTTGGTTGGCCAAAAAGGGCGTATGCGATTTTTCCTGAATATATTCAGGAAAAAACGCATACGCACTTTTTGGCCAAGGATATCATTGTCAACGTTTTGCCGCTTTTCATGTGCTTTAAAGGCGATTCGAATCTACCTCTTGAAATCTGTTTCCTGTAATTCTGCTTTGGTTTCAATTCCTCGTCTTTGCCTTCCCTCAATATATTTGTGGACGAGAGTTATCATTTATAACTCTGCAGGTTTGTGAATTGCAGTGCCCTGTAGCTCCATTTTACAACTTGGTTTTTTGGGAGGTGGCCGCAAAAGCACAGGATGGCTTCAGGCCCTGATCTGGTTCCGGGGTGCAGGCTGAGCCTGTGGTTAATTCTTCTTCCTGATGGGAAAATAGAGTGACCTGTGCCTGTCCCAACACCAAGAGCTAGTCTCTCATTGGTTCCCCGTCTTCCCGTTCATCCTCAGGACAAATTGCAAGCTGTACGGAACAGGAGGTTAAAGGTGCTGATGCTCCAAGTAGGGAGATTGCTAGTAAAGTGGCTGGAATGGCGAACCCGAGCACAGGGAGATGAGAAATGAGGTGCGTTTTAGAAACCTTTCCCCATCACACGGTGTACCATTTTCTGGGTTTCTCATTCATGTTTTCGATGTAGGAAGATGCCCTTGAACCTGGAGATTTGGGACCCATGTGATGGGTACCACGCAGTATTACTTTAAAGGGTCTGCGTTTGCTCACCCAACCTCACCAAACCTCTCAGCCCCAAGAGTGTCCACCCTTATGTCTCATCCAGCTGTGGGTCTAGATATGGTCAATCCAGGTTGCATCACAGCCCCTGAACGAATTGTGTAAGAATTTCTCTCTCTTTCCCTGTCTTTGTTTCATGGGTTTTTAAAAGTAATTTATTTTTATAATGGGGTTTAGCTGCTTTTCACGGCTGTGTTTATGCCGCTTTACACCCACTTGACACACTAACAGAGATGTATGTATTGATATAAATAGGTTTTAAGATTATTACTAGTGAGATATATTCTTGTGTGGTGAATCGGGCGTGTTGAGTCCAGTTCTCTGAGCAAGGAGTAGGTCTTGTCTATTACATATTGGGTTTATAGAATGGTATCTGAGCTAATTTGAAACTCTTGTTTTATGTATCACCCCACCTCACCTTTCCCGTTAAGCAGCCATAGTGTGTTTTCTGCATGTGTGACTCTGTTCTGTTTTGTAATTCAGTTCAAGTGTAACGGTTTTTACATTCCCTCTATAAGTGACACCTTATGAGAAGTGTCCTTTTCTGTGTGACTTATTTCACTTAGAATCATCGTACCTAAATCCACTCATCATGCTGCTACTAGCCTTATGACATTGATTTCATGGCTGAGTGATATTCCATTGTACATAAGGACCACAACTTATTTATCCATTTTTCTCCTTCCTGGGATATTTAAGGTGGAATGTAGTGGAGTTCCTTGTCAACAGAGCAGCCCTAAACTTTGGGGTGCTTGTGTCTTGCTGATTTTCAATTTTCCCACTTTATACCCCCATGCGTGGAAGTGCCCTATGCTCTCTAAGCTGTGTTTTTTAGATGTTTCAGGACACACCGTACACTTCTCCAGAGTGGCTGTTGGCAATTTACATCCCGCCCATCAGTGTAGCAAGGCTCCCATTTCTCCATGGCCTGTCCTGCATTTCTGGTTTTGACACTTTTTTCAGCATGGCCCTTTTGACCGATGGGAAGCGAGACTTCTTTGTAGCGCTGATTTGCCTTTCCAGGTTGCTTGGTTGGCCAAAAAGGGCGTATGCATTTTTTCCTGAATATATTCAGAAAAAACGCATACGCCCTTTTTGGCCAAGGGCATCATTGTCAACGTTTTGCCGCTTTTCATGTGCTTTAAAGGCGATTCGAATCTACCTCTTGAAATCTGTTTCCTGCAATTCTGCTTTGATTTCAATTCCTCGTCTTTGCCTTCCCTCAATATATTTCTGGACGAGAGTTATCATTTATAACTCTGCAGGTTTGTGAATTGCAGTGCCCTGTAGCTCCATTTTACAACTTGCTTTTTTGGGAGGTGGCCGCAAAAGCGCAGGATGGCTTCAGGCCCTGATCTGGTTATGGGGTGCAGGCTGAGCCTGTCGTTAATTCTTCTTCCTGATGGGAAAATAGAGTGACCTGTGCCTGTCCCAACACCAAGACCTAGTCTCTCATTGGTTCCCCGTCTTCCCATTCATCCTCAGGACAAATTGCAAACTGTACGGAACAGAAGGTTAACGGTGCTGATGCTCCAAGTAGGGAGATTGCTAGTAAAGTGGCTGGAATGGCGAACCCGAGCACAAGGAGATGAGAAATGAGGTGCGTTTTAGAAACCTTTCCCCATCACACGGTGTACCATCTTCTGGGTTTTTCATTCATGTTTTCGATGTAGGAAGATGCCCTTGAACCTGGAGATTTGGGACCCATGCGATGAGTACCACACAGTATTACTTTAAAGGGTCTGCGTTTGCTCACCCAACCTCACCAAACCTCTCAGCCCCAAGAGTGTCCACCCTTATGTCTCATCCAGCTGTGGGTCTAGATATGGTCAATCCAGGTTGCATCACAGCCCCTGAACGAATTGGGTAAGAATTTCTCTCTCTTTCCCTGTCTTTGTTTCATGGGTTTTTAAAAGTAATTTATTTTTATAATGGGGTTTAGCTGCTTTTCACGGCTGTGTTTATGCCGCTTTACACCCACTTGACACACTAACAGAGAGATATCAATACATAGGTTTTAAGATTATTACTAGTCAGATATATTCTTGTGTGGTGAATCGGGCGTGTTGAGTCCAGTTCTCTGAGCAAGGAGTAGGTCTTCTCTATTACATATTGGGTTTATGGAATGGTATCTGAGCTAATTTGAAATTCTTGTTTTATGTATCACCCCACCTCACCTTTCCCGTTAAGCAGCCATAGTGTGTTTTCTGCATGTGTGACTCTGTTCTGTTTTGTAATTCAGTTCAAGTGTAACGGTTTTTACATTCCCTCTATAAGTGACACCTTATGAGAAGTGTCCTTTTCTGTGTGACTTATTTCACTTAGAATCGTCGTACCTAAATCCACTCATCATGAAGCTACTAGCCTTATGACATTGATTTCATGGCTGAGTGATATTCCATTGTACATAAGGACCACAACTTCTTTATCCATTTTTCTCCTTCCTGGGATATTTAAGGTGGAATGTAGTGGAGTTCCTTGTCAACAGAGCAGCCCTAAACTTTGGAGTGCTTGTGTCTTGCTGATTTTCAATTTTCCCACTTTAAACCCCCATGCGTGGAAGTGCCCTATGCTCTCTAAGCTGTGTTTTTTAGATGTTTCAGGACACACCGTACACTTCTCCAGAGTGGCTGTTGGCAATTTACATCCCGCCCATCAGTGTAGCAAGGCTCCCATTTCTCCATGGCCTGTCCTGCATTTCTGGTTTTGACACTTTTTTCAGCATGGCCCTTTTGACCGATGGGAAGCGAGACTTCTTTGTAGCGCTGATTTGCCTTTCCAGGTTGCTTGGTTGGCCAAAAAGGGCGTATGCGTTTTTTCCTGAATATATTCAGGAAAAAACGCATACGCCCTTTTTGGCCAAGGGCATCATTGTCAACGTTTTGCCGCTTTTCATGTGCTTTAAAGGCGATTCGAATCTACCTCTTGAAATCTGTTTCCTGCAATTCTGCTTTGATTTCAATTCCTCGTCTTTGCCTTCCCTCAATATATTTGTGGACGAGAGTTATCATTTATATCTCTGCAGGTTTGTGAATTGCAGTGCCCTGTAGCTTCATTTTACAACTTGCTTTTTTGGGAGGTGGCCGCAAAAGCGCAGGATGGCTTCAGGCCCTGATCTGGTTCCGGGGTGCAGGCTGAGCCTGTGGTTAATTCTTCTTCCTGATGGGAAAATAGAGTGACCTGTGCCTGTCCCAACACCAAGAGCTAGTCTCTCATTGGTTCCCCGTCTTCCCGTTCATCCTCAGGACAAATTGCAAGCTGTACGGAACAGGAGGTTAAAGGTGCTGATGCTCCAAGTAGGGAGATTGCTAGTAAAGTGGCTGGAATGGCGAACCCGAGCACAAGGAGATGAGAAATGAGGTGCGTTTTAGAAACCTTTCCCCATCACACGGTGTACCATCTTCTGGGTTTCTCATTCATGTTTTCGATGTAGGAAGATGCCCTTGAACCTGGAGATTTGGGACCCATGCGATGGGTACCACGCAGTAGTACTCTAAAGGGTCTGCGTTTGCTCACCCAACCTCACCAAACCTCTCAGCCCCAAGAGTGTCCACCCTTATGTCTCATCCAGCTGTGGGTCTAGATATGGTCAATCCAGGTTGCATCACAGCCCCTGAACGAATTGGGTAAGAATTTCTCTCTCTTTCCCTGTCTTTGTTTCATGGGTTTTTAAAAGTAATTTATTTTTATAATGGGGTTTAGCTGCTTTTCACGGCTGTGTTTATGCCGCTTTACACCCACTTGACACACTAACAGAGAGATATCAATACATAGGTTTTAAGATTATTACTAGTCAGATATATTCTTGTGTGGTGAATCTGGCGTGTTGAGCCCAGTTCTCTGAGCAAGGAGTAGGTCTTGTCTATTACATATTGGGTTTATGGAACGGTATCTGAGCTAATTTGAAACTCTTGTTTTATGTATCACCCCACCTCACCTTTCCCGTTAAGCAGCCATAGTGTGTTTTCTGCATGTGTGACTCTGTTCTGTTTTGTAATTCAGTTCAAGTGTAACGGTTTTTACATTCCCTCTATAAGTGACACCTTATGAGAAGTGTCCTTTTCTGTGTGACTTATTTCACTTAGAATCGTCGTACCTAAATCCACTCATCATGCTGCTACTAGCCTTATGACATTGATTTCATGGCTGAGTGATATTCCATTGTACATAAGGACCACAACTTCTTTATCCATTTTTCTCCTTCCTGGGATATTTAAGGAGGAATGTAGTGGAGTTCCTTGTCAACAGAGCAGCCCTAAACTTTGGGGTGCTTGTGTCTTGCTGATTTTCAATTTTCCCACTTTAAACCCCCATGCGTGGAAGTGCCCTACGCTCTCTAAGCTGTGTTTTTTAGATGTTTCAGGACACACCGTACACTTCTCCAGAGTGGCTGTTGGCAATTTACATCCCGCCCATCAGTGTAGCAAGGCTCCCATTTCTCCATGGCCTGTCCTGCATTTCTGGTTTTGACACTTTTTTCAGCATGGCCCTTTTGACCGATGGGAAGCGAGACTTCTTTGTAGCGCTGATTTGCCTTTCCAGGTTGCTTGGTTGGCCAAAAAGGGCGTATGCGTTTTTTCCTGAATATATTCAGGAAAAAACGCATACGCCCTTTTTGGCCAAGGGCATCATTGTCAACGTTTTGCCGCTTTTCATGTGCTTTAAAGGCGATTCGAATCTACCTCTTGAAATCTGTTTCCTGCAATTCTGCTTTGATTTCAATTCCTCGTCTTTGCCTTCCCTCAATATATTTGTGGACGAGAGTTATCATTTATATCTCTGCAGGTTTGTGAATTGCAGTGCCCTGTAGCTCCATTTTACAACTTGCTTTTTTGGGAGGTGGCCGCAAAAGCGCAGGATGGCTTCAGGCCCTGATCTGGTTCCGGGGTGCAGGCTGAGCCTGTGGTTAATTCTTCTTCCTGATGGGAAAATAGAGTGACCTGTGCCTGTCCCAACACCAAGAGCTAGTCTCTCATTGGTTCCCCGTCTTCCCGTTCATCCTCAGGACAAATTGCAAGCTGTACGGAACAGGAGGTTAAAGGTGCTGATGCTCCAAGTAGGGAGATTGCTAGTAAAGTGGCTGGAATGGCGAACCCGAGCACAAGGAGATGAGATATGAGGTGCGTTTTAGAAACCTTTCCCCATCACACGGTGTACCATCTTCTGGGTTTCTCATTCATGTTTTCGATGTAGGAAGATGCCCTTGAACCTGGAGATTTGGGACCCATGCGATGGGTACCACGCAGTAGTACTCTAAAGGGTCTGCGTTTGCTCACCCAACCTCACCAAACCTCTCAGCCCCAAGAGTGTCCACCCTTATGTCTCATCCAGCTGTGGGTCTAGATATGGTCAATCCAGGTTGCATCACAGCCCCTGAACGAATTGGGTAAGAATTTCTCTCTCTTTCCCTGTCTTTGTTTCATGGGTTTTTAAAAGTAATTTATTTTTATAATGGGGTTTAGCTGCTTTTCACGGCTGTGTTTATGCCACTTTACACCCACTTGACACACTAACAGAGAGATATCAATACATAGGTTTTAAGATTATTACTAGTCAGATATATTCTTGTGTGGTGAATCTGGCGTGTTGAGCCCAGTTCTCTGAGCAAGGAGTAGGTCTTGTCTATTACATATTGGGTTTATGGAACGGTATCTGAGCTAATTTGAAACTCTTGTTTTATGTATCACCCCACCTCACCTTTCCCGTTAAGCAGCCATAGTGTGTTTTCTGCATGTGTGACTCTGTTCTGTTTTGTAATTCAGTTCAAGTGTAACGGTTTTTACATTCCCTCTATAAGTGACACCTTATGAGAAGTGTCCTTTTCTGTGTGACTTATTTCACTTAGAATCGTCGTACCTAAATCCACTCATCATGCTGCTACTAGCCTTATGACATTGATTTCATGGCTGAGTGATATTCCATTGTACATAAGGACCACAACTTCTTTATCCATTTTTCTCCTTCCTGGGATATTTAAGGTGGAATGTAGTGGAGTTCCTTGTCAACAGAGCAGCCCTAAACTTTGGGGTGCTTGTGTCTTGCTGATTTTCAATTTTCCCACTTTAAACCCCCATGCGTGGAAGTGCCCTATGCTCTCTAAGCTGTGTTTTTTAGATGTTTCAGGACACACCGTACACTTCTCCAGAGTGGCTGTTGGCAATTTACATCCCGCCCATCAGTGTAGCAAGGCTCCCATTTCTCCATGGCCTGTCCTGCATTTCTGGTTTTGACACTTTTTTCAGCATGGCCCTTTTGACCGATGGGAAGCGAGACTTCTTTGTAGCGCTGATTTGCCTTTCCAGGTTGCTTGGTTGGCCAAAAAGGGCGTATGCGTTTTTTCCTGAATATATTCAGGAAAAAACGCATACGCCCTTTTTGGCCAAGGGCATCATTGTCAACGTTTTGCCGCTTTTCATGTGCTTTAAAGGCGATTCGAATCTACCTCTTGAAATCTGTTTCCTGCAATTCTGCTTTGATTTCAATTCCTCGTCTTTGCCTTCCCTCAATATATTTGTGGACGAGAGTTATCATTTATATCTCTGCAGGTTTGTGAATTGCAGTGCCCTGTAGCTCCATTTTACAACTTGCTTTTTTGGGAGGTGGCCGCAAAAGCGCAGGATGGCTTCAGGCCCTGATCTGGTTCCGGGGTGCAGGCTGAGCCTGTGGTTAATTCTTCTTCCTGATGGGAAAATAGAGTGACCTGTGCCTGTCCCAACACCAAGAGCTAGTCTCTCATTGGTTCCCCGTCTTCCCGTTCATCCTCAGGACAAATTGCAAGCTGTACGGAACAGGAGGTTAAAGGTGCTGATGCTCCAAGTAGGGAGATTGCTAGTAAAGTGGCTGGAATGGCGAACCCGAGCACAAGGAGATGAGAAATGAGGTGTGTTTTAGAAACCTTTCCCCATCACACGGTGTACCATCTTCTGGGTTTCTCATTCATGTTTTCGATGTAGGAAGATGCCCTTGAACCTGGAGATTTGGGACCCATGCGATGGGTAGCACGCAGTATTACTTTAAAGGGTCTGCGTTTGCTCACCCAACCTCACCAAACCTCTCAGCCCCAAGAGTGTCCACCCTTATGTCTCATCCAGCTGTGGGTCTAGATATGGTCAATCCAGGTTGCATCACAGCCCCTGAACGAATTGGGTAAGAATTTCTCTCTCTTTCCCTGTCTTTGTTTCATGGGTTTTTAAAAGTAATTTATTTTTATAATGGGGTTTAGCTGCTTTTCACGGCTGTGTTTATGCCGCTTTACACCCACTTGACACACTAACAGAGAGATATCAATACATAGGTTTTAAGATTATTACTAGTCAGATATATTCTTGTGTGGTGAATCGGGCGTGTTGAGTCCATTTCTCTGAGCAAGGAGTAGGTCTTGTCTATTACATATTGGGTTTATGGAACGGTATCTGAGCTAATTTGAAACTCTTGTTTTATGTATCACCCCACCTCACCTTTCCCGTTAAGCAGCCATAGTGTGTTTTCTGCATGTGTGACTCTGTTCTGTTTTGTAATTCAGTTCAAGTGTAACGGTTTTTACATTCCCTCTATAAGTGACACCTTATGAGAAGTGTCCTTTTCTGTGTGACTTATTTCACTTAGAATCGTCGTACCTAAATCCACTCATCATGCTGCTACTAGCCTTATGACATTGATTTCATGGCTGAGTGATATTCCATTGTACATAAGGACCACAACTTCTTTATCCATTTTTCTCCTTCCTGGGATATTTAAGGTGGAATGTAGTGGAGTTCCTTGTCAACAGAGCAGCCCTAAACTTTGGGGTGCTTGTGTCTTGCTGATTTTCAATTTTCCCACTTTAAACCCCCATGCGTGGAAGTGCCCTATGCTCTCTAAGCTGTGTTTTTTAGATGTTTCAGGACACACCGTACACTTCTCCAGAGTGGCTGTTGGCAATTTACATCCCGCCCATCAGTGTAGCAAGGCTCCCATTTCTCCATGGCCTGTCCTGCATTTCTGGTTTTGACACTTTTTTCAGCATGGCCCTTTTGACCGATGGGAAGCGAGACTTCTTTGTAGCGCTGATTTGCCTTTCCAGGTTGCTTGGTTGGCCAAAAAGGGCGTATGCGTTTTTTCCTGAATATATTCAGGAAAAAACGCATACGCCCTTTTTGGCCAAGGGCATCATTGTCAACGTTTTGCCGCTTTTCATGTGCTTTAAAGGCGATTCGAATCTACCTCTTGAAATCTGTTTCCTGCAATTCTGCTTTGATTTCAATTCCTCGTCTTTGCCTTCCCTCAATATATTTGTGGACGAGAGTTATCATTTATATCTCTGCAGGTTTGTGAATTGCAGTGCCCTGTAGCTCCATTTTACAACTTGCTTTTTTGGGAGGTGGCCGCAAAAGCGCAGGATGGCTTCAGGCCCTGATCTGGTTCCGGGGTGCAGGCTGAGCCTGTGGTTAATTCTTCTTCCTGATGGGAAAATAGAGTGACCTGTGCCTGTCCCAACACCAAGAGCTAGTCTCTCATTGGTTCCCCGTCTTCCCGTTCATCCTCAGGACAAATTGCAAGCTGTACGGAACAGGAGGTTAAAGGTGCTGATGCTCCAAGTAGGGAGATTGCTAGTAAAGTGGCTGGAATGGCGAACCCGAGCACAAGGAGATGAGAAATGAGGTGCGTTTTAGAAACCTTTCCCCATCACACGGTGTACCATCTTCTGGGTTTCTCATTCATGTTTTCGATGTAGGAAGATGCCCTTGAACCTGGAGATTTGGGACCCATGCGATGGGTAGCACGCAGTATTACTTTAAAGGGTCTGCGTTTGCTCACCCAACCTCACCAAACCTCTCAGCCCCAAGAGTGTCCACCCTTATGTCTCATCCAGCTGTGGGTCTAGATATGGTCAATCCAGGTTGCATCACAGCCCCTGAACGAATTGGGTAAGAATTTCTCTCTCTTTCCCTGTCTTTGTTTCATGGGTTTTTAAAAGTAATTTATTTTTATAATGGGGTTTAGCTGCTTTTCACGGCTGTGTTTATGCCGCTTTACACCCACTTGACACACTAACAGAGAGATATCAATACATAGGTTTTAAGATTATTACTAGTCAGATATATTCTTGTGTGGTGAATCGGGCGTGTTGAGTCCAGTTCTCTGAGCAAGGAGTAGGTCTTGTCTATTACATATTGGGTTTATGGAACGGTATCTGAGCTAATTTGAAACTCTTGTTTTATGTATCACCCCACCTCACCTTTCCCGTTAAGCAGCCATAGTGTGTTTTCTGCATGTGTGACTCTGTTCTGTTTTGTAATTCAGTTCAAGTGTAACGGTTTTTACATTCCCTCTATAAGTGACACCTTATGAGAAGTGTCCTTTTCTGTGTGACTTATTTCACTTAGAATCGTCGTACCTAAATCCACTCATCATGCTGCTACTAGCCTTATGACATTGATTTCATGGCTGAGTGATATTCCATTGTACATAAGGACCACAACTTCTTTATCCATTTTTCTCCTTCCTGGGATATTTAAGGTGGAATGTAGTGGAGTTCCTTGTCAACAGAGCAGCCCTAAACTTTGGGGTGCTTGTGTCTTGCTGATTTTCAATTTTCCCACTTTAAACCCCCATGCGTGGAAGTGCCCTATGCTCTCTAAGCTGTGTTTTTTAGATGTTTCAGGACACACCGTACACTTCTCCAGAGTGGCTGTTGGCAATTTACATCCCGCCCATCAGTGTAGCAAGGCTCCCATTTCTCCATGGCCTGTCCTGCATTTCTGGTTTTGACACTTTTTTCAGCATGGCCCTTTTGACCGATGGGAAGCGAGACTTCTTTGTAGCGCTGATTTGCCTTTCCAGGTTGCTTGGTTGGCCAAAAAGGGCGTATGCGTTTTTTCCTGAATATATTCAGGAAAAAACGCATACGCCCTTTTTGGCCAAGGGCATCATTGTCAACGTTTTGCCGCTTTTCATGTGCTTTAAAGGCGATTCGAATCTACCTCTTGAAATCTGTTTCCTGCAATTCTGCTTTGATTTCAATTCCTCGTCTTTGCCTTCCCTCAATATATTTGTGGACGAGAGTTATCATTTATATCTCTGCAGGTTTGTGAATTGCAGTGCCCTGTAGCTCCATTTTACAACTTGCTTTTTTGGGAGGTGGCCGCAAAAGCGCAGGATGGCTTCAGGCCCTGATCTGGTTCCGGGGTGCAGGCTGAGCCTGTGGTTAATTCTTCTTCCTGATGGGAAAATAGAGTGACCTGTGCCTGTCCCAACACCAAGAGCTAGTCTCTCATTGGTTCCCCATCTTCCCGTTCATCCTCAGGACAAATTGCAAGCTGTACGGAACAGGAGGTTAAAGGTGCTGATGCTCCAAGTAGGGAGATTGCTAGTAAAGTGGCTGGAATGGCGAACCCGAGCACAAGGAGATGAGATATGAGGTGCGTTTTAGAAACCTTTCCCCATCACACGGTGTACCATCTTCTGGGTTTCTCATTCATGTTTTCGATGTAGGAAGATGCCCTTGAACCTGGAGATTTGGGACCCATGCGATGGGTACCACGCAGTAGTACTCTAAAGGGTCTGCGTTTGCTCACCCAACCTCACCAAACCTCTCAGCCCCAAGAGTGTCCACCCTTATGTCTCATCCAGCTGTGGGTCTAGATATGGTCAATCCAGGTTGCATCACAGCCCCTGAACGAATTGGGTAAGAATTTCTCTCTCTTTCCCTGTCTTTGTTTCATGGGTTTTTAAAAGTAATTTATTTTTATAATGGGGTTTAGCTGCTTTTCACGGCTGTGTTTATGCCGCTTTACACCCACTTGACACAGTAACAGAGAGATATCAATACATAGGTTTTAAGATTATTACTAGTCAGATATATTCTTGTGTGGTGAATCTGGCGTGTTGAGCCCAGTTCTCTGAGCAAGGAGTAGGTCTTGTCTATTACATATTGGGTTTATGGAACGGTATCTGAGCTAATTTGAAACTCTTGTTTTATGTATCACCCCACCTCACCTTTCCCGTTAAGCAGCCATAGTGTGTTTTCTGCATGTGTGACTCTGTTCTGTTTTGTAATTCAGTTCAAGTGTAACGGTTTTTACATTCCCTCTATAAGTGACACCTTATGAGAAGTGTCCTTTTCTGTGTGACTTATTTCACTTAGAATCGTCGTACCTAAATCCACTCATCATGCTGCTACTAGCCTTATGACATTGATTTCATGGCTGAGTGATATTCCATTGTACATAAGGACCACAACTTCTTTATCCATTTTTCTCCTTCCTGGGATATTTAAGGTGGAATGTAGTGGAGTTCCTTGTCAACAGAGCAGCCCTAAACTTTGGGGTGCTTGTGTCTTGCTGATTTTCAATTTTCCCACTTTAAACCCCCATGCGTGGAAGTGCCCTATGCTCTCTAAGCTGTGTTTTTTAGATGTTTCAGGACACACCGTACACTTCTCCAGAGTGGCTGTTGGCAATTTACATCCCGCCCATCAGTGTAGCAAGGCTCCCATTTCTCCATGGCCTGTCCTGCATTTCTGGTTTTGACACTTTTTTCAGCATGGCCCTTTTGACCGATGGGAAGCGAGACTTCTTTGTAGCGCTGATTTGCCTTTCCAGGTTGCTTGGTTGGCCAAAAAGGGCGTATGCGTTTTTTCCTGAATATATTCAGGAAAAAACGCATACGCCCTTTTTGGCCAAGGGCATCATTGTCAACGTTTTGCCGCTTTTCATGTGCTTTAAAGGCGATTCGAATCTACCTCTTGAAATCTGTTTCCTGCAATTCTGCTTTGATTTCAATTCCTCGTCTTTGCCTTCCCTCAATATATTTGTGGACGAGAGTTATCATTTATATCTCTGCAGGTTTGTGAATTGCAGTGCCCTGTAGCTCCATTTTACAACTTGCTTTTTTGGGAGGTGGCCGCAAAAGCGCAGGATGGCTTCAGGCCCTGATCTGGTTCCGGGGTGCAGGCTGAGCCTGTGGTTAATTCTTCTTCCTGATGGGAAAATAGAGTGACCTGTGCCTGTCCCAACACCAAGAGCTAGTCTCTCATTGGTTCCCCGTCTTCCCGTTCATCCTCAGGACAAATTGCAAGCTGTACGGAACAGGAGGTTAAAGGTGCTGATGCTCCAAGTAGGGAGATTGCTAGTAAAGTGGCTGGAATGGCGAACCCGAGCACAAGGAGATGAGAAATGAGGTGCGTTTTAGAAACCTTTCCCCATCACACGGTGTACCATCTTCTGGGTTTCTCATTCATGTTTTCGATGTAGGAAGATGCCCTTGAACCTGGAGATTTGGGACCCATGCGATGGGTAGCACGCAGTATTACTTTAAAGGGTCTGCGTTTGCTCACCCAACCTCACCAAACCTCTCAGCCCCAAGAGTGTCCACCCTTATGTCTCATCCAGCTGTGGGTCTAGATATGGTCAATCCAGGTTGCATCACAGCCCCTGAACGAATTGGGTAAGAATTTCTCTCTCTTTCCCTGTCTTTGTTTCATGGGTTTTTAAAAGTAATTTATTTTTATAATGGGGTTTAGCTGCTTTTCACGGCTGTGTTTATGCCGCTTTACACCCACTTGACACACTAACAGAGAGATATCAATACATAGGTTTTAAGATTATTACTAGTCAGATATATTCTTGTGTGGTGAATCGGGCGTGTTGAGTCCAGTTCTCTGAGCAAGGAGTAGGTCTTGTCTATTACATATTGGGTTTATGGAACGGTATCTGAGCTAATTTGAAACTCTTGTTTTATGTATCACCCCACCTCACCTTTCCCGTTAAGCAGCCATAGTGTGTTTTCTGCATGTGTGACTCTGTTCTGTTTTGTAATTCAGTTCAAGTGTAACGGTTTTTACATTCCCTCTATAAGTGACACCTTATGAGAAGTGTCCTTTTCTGTGTGACTTATTTCACTTAGAATCGTCGTACCTAAATCCACTCATCATGCTGCTACTAGCCTTATGACATTGATTTCATGGCTGAGTGATATTCCATTGTACATAAGGACCACAACTTCTTTATCCATTTTTCTCCTTCCTGGGATATTTAAGGTGGAATGTAGTGGAGTTCCTTGTCAACAGAGCAGCCCTAAACTTTGGGGTGCTTGTGTCTTGCTGATTTTCAATTTTCCCACTTTAAACCCCCATGCGTGGAAGTGCCCTATGCTCTCTAAGCTGTGTTTTTTAGATGTTTCAGGACACACCGTACACTTCTCCAGAGTGGCTGTTGGCAATTTACATCCCGCCCATCAGTGTAGCAAGGCTCCCATTTCTCCATGGCCTGTCCTGCATTTCTGGTTTTGACACTTTTTTCAGCATGGCCCTTTTGACCGATGGGAAGCGAGACTTCTTTGTAGCGCTGATTTGCCTTTCCAGGTTGCTTGGTTGGCCAAAAAGGGCGTATGCGTTTTTTCCTGAATATATTCAGGAAAAAACGCATACGCCCTTTTTGGCCAAGGGCATCATTGTCAACGTTTTGCCGCTTTTCATGTGCTTTAAAGGCGATTCGAATCTACCTCTTGAAATCTGTTTCCTGCAATTCTGCTTTGATTTCAATTCCTCGTCTTTGCCTTCCCTCAATATATTTGTGGACGAGAGTTATCATTTATATCTCTGCAGGTTTGTGAATTGCAGTGCCCTGTAGCTCCATTTTACAACTTGCTTTTTTGGGAGGTGGCCGCAAAAGCGCAGGATGGCTTCAGGCCCTGATCTGGTTCCGGGGTGCAGGCTGAGCCTGTGGTTAATTCTTCTTCCTGATGGGAAAATAGAGTGACCTGTGCCTGTCCCAACACCAAGAGCTAGTCTCTCATTGGTTCCCCATCTTCCCGTTCATCCTCAGGACAAATTGCAAGCTGTACGGAACAGGAGGTTAAAGGTGCTGATGCTCCAAGTAGGGAGATTGCTAGTAAAGTGGCTGGAATGGCGAACCCGAGCACAAGGAGATGAGATATGAGGTGCGTTTTAGAAACCTTTCCCCATCACACGGTGTACCATCTTCTGGGTTTCTCATTCATGTTTTCGATGTAGGAAGATGCCCTTGAACCTGGAGATTTGGGACCCATGCGATGGGTACCACGCAGTAGTACTCTAAAGGGTCTGCGTTTGCTCACCCAACCTCACCAAACCTCTCAGCCCCAAGAGTGTCCACCCTTATGTCTCATCCAGCTGTGGGTCTAGATATGGTCAATCCAGGTTGCATCACAGCCCCTGAACGAATTGGGTAAGAATTTCTCTCTCTTTCCCTGTCTTTGTTTCATGGGTTTTTAAAAGTAATTTATTTTTATAATGGGGTTTAGCTGCTTTTCACGGCTGTGTTTATGCCGCTTTACACCCACTTGACACACTAACAGGGATGTATGTATTGATATAAATAGGTTTTAAGATTATTACTAGTCAGATATATTCTTCTGTGGTGAATCGGGCGTGTTGAGTCCAGTTCTCTGAGCAAGGAGTAGGTCTTGTCTATTACATATTGGGTTTATAGAACGGTATCTGAGCTAATTTGAAACTCTTGTTTTATGTATCACCCCACATCACCTTTCCCGTTAAGCAGCCAGAATGTGTTTTCTGCATGTGTGACTCTGTTCTGTTTTGTAATTCAGTTCAAGTGTAACGGATTTTACATTCCCTCTATAAGTGACACCTTATGAGAAGTGTCCTTTTCTGTGTGACTTATTTCACTTAGAATCGTCGTACCTAAATCCACTCATCATGCTGCTATTAGCCTTATGACATTGATTTCATGGCTGAGTGATATTCCATTGTACATAAGGACCACAACTTCTTTATCCGTTTTTCTCCTTCCTGGGATATTTAAGGTGGAATGTAGTGGAGTTCCTTGTCAACAGAGCAGTCCTAAACTTTGGGGTGCTTGTGTCTTGCTGATTTTCAATTTTCCCACTTTATACCCCCATGCGTGGAAGTGCCCTATGCTCTCTAAGCTGTGTTTTTTAGATGTTTCAGGACACACCGTACACTTCTCCAGAGTGGCTGTTGGCAATTTACATCCCGCCCATCAGTGTAGCAAGGCTCCCATTTCTCCATGGCCTGTCCTGCATTTCTGGTTTTGACACTTTTTTCAGCATGGCCCTTTTGACCGATGGGAAGCGAGACTTCTTTGTAGCGCTGATTTGCCTTTCCAGGTTGCTTGGTTGGCCAAAAAGGGCGTATGCGTTTTTTCCTGAATATATTCAGGAAAAAACGCATACGCCCTTTTTGGCCAAGGGCATCATTGTCAACGTTTTGCCGCTTTTCATGTGCTTTAAAGGCGATTCGAATCTACCTCTTGAAATCTGTTTCCTGCAATTCTGCTTTGGTTTCAATTCCTCGTCTTTGCCTTCCCTCAATATATTTGTGGACGAGAGTTATCATTTATAACTCTGCAGGTTTGTGAATTGCAGTGCCCTGTAGCTCCATTTTACAACTTGCTTTTTTGGGAGGTGGCCGCAAAAGCGCAGAATGGCTTCAGGCCCTGATCTGGTTCCGGGGTGCAGGCTGAGCCTGTGGTTAATTCTTCTTCCTGATGGGAAAATAGAGTGACCTGTGCCTGTCCCAACACCAAGAGCTAGTCTCTCATTGGTTCCCCGTCTTCCCGTTCATCCTCAGGACAAATTGCAAGCTGTACGGAACAGGAGGTTAAAGGTGCTGATGCTCCAAGTAGGGAGATTGCTAGTAAAGTGGCTGGAATGGCGAACCCGAGCACAAGGAGATGAGAAATGAGGTGTGTTTTAGAAACCTTTCCCCATCACACGGTGTACCATCTTCTGGGTTTCTCATTCATGTTTTCGATGTAGGAAGATGCCCTTGAACCTGGAGATTTGGGACCCATGCGATGGGTACCACGCAGTATTACTTTAAAGTGTCTGTGTTTGCTCACCCAACCTCACCAAACCTCTCAGCCCGAAGAGTGTCCACCCTTATGTCTCATCCAGCTGTGGGTCTAGATATGGTCAATCCAGGTTGCATCACAGCCCCTGAACGAATTGTGTAAGAATTTCTCTCTCTTTCCCTGTCTTTGTTTCATGGGTTTTTAAAAGTAATTTATTTTTATAATGGGGTTTAGCTGCTTTTCACGGCTGTGTTTATGCCGCTTTACACCCACTTGACACACTAACAGGGATGTATGTATTGATATAAATAGGTTTTAAGATTATTACTAGTCAGATATATTCTTGTGTGGTGAATCGGGCGTGTTGAGTCCAGTTCTCTGAGCAAGGAGTAGGTCTTGTCTATTACATATTGGGTTTATAGAACGGTATCTGAGCTAATTTGAAACTCTTGTTTTATGTATCACCCCACATCACCTTTCCCGTTAAGCAGCCATAGTGTGTTTTCTGCATGTGTGACTCTGTTCTGTTTTGTAATTCAGTTCAAGTGTAACGGTTTTTACATTCCCTCTATAAGTGACACCTTATGAGAAGTGTACTTTTCTGTGTGACTTATTTCACTTAGAATCGTCGTACCTAAATCCACTCATCATGCTGCTATTAGCCTTATGACATTGATTTCATGGCTGAGTGATATTCCATTGTACATAAGGACCACAACTTCTTTATCCATTTTTCTCCTTCCTGGGATATTTAAGGTGGAATGTAGTGGAGTTCCTTGTCAACAGAGCAGCCCTAAACTTTGGGGTGCTTGTGTCTTGCTGATTTTCAATTTTCCCACTTTAAACCCCCATGCGTGGAAGTGCCCTATGCTCTCTAAGCTGTGTTTTTTAGATGTTTCAGGACACACCGTACACTTCTCCAGAGTGGCTGTTGGCAATTTACATCCCGCCCATCAGTGTAGCAAGGCTCCCATTTCTCCATGGCCTGTCCTGCATTTCTGGTTTTGACACTTTTTTCAGCATGGCCCTTTTGACCGATGGGAAGCGAGACTTCTTTGTAGCGCTGATTTGCCTTTCCAGGTTGCTTGGTTGGCCAAAAAGGGCGTATGCGTTTTTTCCTGAATATATTCAGGAAAAAACGCATACGCCCTTTTTGGCCAAGGGCATCATTGTCAACGTTTTGCCGCTTTTCATGTGCTTTAAAGGCGATTCGAATCTACCTCTTGAAATCTGTTTCCTGCAATTCTGCTTTGATTTCAATTCCTCGTCTTTGCCTTCCCTCAATATATTTGTGGACGAGAGTTATCATTTATATCTCTGCAGGTTTGTGAATTGCAGTGCCCTGTAGCTCCATTTTACAACTTGCTTTTTTGGGAGGTGGCCGCAACAGCGCAGGATGGCTTCAGGCCCTGATCTGGTTCCGGGGTGCAGGCTGAGCCTGTGGTTAATTCTTCTTCCTGATGGGAAAATAGAGTGACCTGTGCCTGTCCCAACACCAAGAGCTAGTCTCTCATTGGTTCCCCGTCTTCCCGTTCATCCTCAGGACAAATTGCAAGCTGTACGGAACAGGAGGTTAAAGGTGCTGATGCTCCAAGTAGGGAGATTGCTAGTAAAGTGGCTGGAATGGCGAACCCGAGCACAAAGAGATGAGAAATGAGGTGCGTTTTAGAAACCTTTCCCCATCACACGGTGTACCATCTTCTGGGTTTCTCATTCATGTTTTCGATGTGGGAAGATGCCCTTGAACCTGGAGATTTGGGACCCATGCGATGGGTACCACGCAGTATTACTTTAAAGGGTCTGCGTTTGCTCACCCAACCTCACCAAACCTCTCAGCCCCAAGAGTGTCCACCCTTATGTCTCATCCAGCTGTGGGTCTAGATATGGTCAATCCAGGTTGCATCACAGCCCCTGAACGAATTGTGTAAGAATTTCTCTCTCTTTCCCTGTCTTTGTTTCATGGGTTTTTAAAAGTAATTTATTTTTATAATGGGGTTTAGCTGCTTTTCACGGCTGTGTTTATGCCGCTTTACACCCACTTGACACACTAACAGGGATGTATGTATTGATATAAATAGGTTTTAAGATTATTACTAGTCAGATATATTCTTGTGTGGTGAATCGGGCGTGTTGAGTCCAGTTCTCTGAGCAAGGAGTAGGTCTTGTCTATTACATATTGGGTTTATAGAACGGTATCTGAGCTAATTTGAAACTCTTGTTTTATGTATCACCCCACATCACCTTTCCCGTTAAGCAGCCATAGTGTGTTTTCTGCATGTGTGACTCTGTTCTGTTTTGTAATTCAGTTCAAGTGTAACGGTTTTTACATTCCCTCTATAAGTGACACCTTATGAGAAGTGTCCTTTTCTGTGTGACTTATTTCACTTAGAATCGTCGTACCTAAATCCACTCATCATGCTGCTACTAGCCTTATGACATTGATTTCATGGCTGAGTGATATTCCATTGTACATAAGGACCACAACTTCTTTATCCATTTTTCTCCTTCCTGGGATATTTAAGGTGGAATGTAGTGGAGTTCCTTGTCAACAGAGCAGCCCTAAACTTTGGGGTGCTTGTGTCTTGCTGATTTTCAATTTTCCCACTTTAAACCCCCATGCGTGGAAGTGCCCTATGCTCTCTAAGCTGTGTTTTTTAGATGTTTCAGGACACACCGTACACTTCTCCAGAGTGGCTGTTGGCAATTTACATCCCGCCCATCAGTGTAGCAAGGCTCCCATTTCTCCATGGCCTGTCCTGCATTTCTGGTTTTGACACTTTTTTCAGCATGGCCCTTTTGACCGATGGGAAGCGAGACTTCTTTGTAGCGCTGATTTGCCTTTCCAGGTTGCTTGGTTGGCCAAAAAGGGCGTATGCGTTTTTTCCTGAATATATTCAGGAAAAAACGCATACGCCCTTTTTGGCCAAGGGCATCATTGTCAACGTTTTGCCGCTTTTCATGTGCTTTAAAGGCGATTCGAATCTACCTCTTGAAATCTGTTTCCTGCAATTCTGCTTTGATTTCAATTCCTCGTCTTTGCCTTCCCTCAATATATTTGTGGACGAGAGTTATCATTTATATCTCTGCAGGTTTGTGAATTGCAGTGCCCTGTAGCTCCATTTTACAACTTGCTTTTTTGGGAGGTGGCCGCAAAAGCGCAGGATGGCTTCAGGCCCTGATCTGGTTCCGGGGTGCAGGCTGAGCCTGTGGTTAATTCTTCTTCCTGATGGGAAAATAGAGTGACCTGTGCCTGTCCCAACACCAAGAGCTAGTCTCTCATTGGTTCCCCGTCTTCCCGTTCATCCTCAGGACAAATTGCAACCTGTACGGAACAGGAGGTTAAAGGTGCTGATGCTCCAAGTAGGGAGATTGCTAGTAAAGTGGCTCGAATGGCGAACCCGAGCACAAGGAGATGAGAAATGAGGTGTGTTTTAGAAACCTTTCCCCATCACACGGTGTACCATCTTCTGGGTTTCTCATTCATGTTTTCGATGTAGGAAGATGCCCTTGAACCTGGAGATTTGGGACCCATGCGATGGGTACCACGCAGTATTACTTTAAAGTGTCTGTGTTTGCTCACCCAACCTCACCAAACCTCTCAGCCCGAAGAGTGTCCACCCTTATGTCTCATCCAGCTGTGGGTCTAGATATGGTCAATCCAGGTTGCATCACAGCCCCTGAACGAATTGGGTAAGAATTTCTCTCTCTTTCCCTGTCTTTGTTTCATGGGTTTTTAAAAGTAATTTATTTTTATAATGGGGTTTAGCTGCTTTTCACGGCTGTGTTTATGCCGCTTTACACCCACTTGACACACTAACAGAGAGATATCAATACATAGGTTTTAAGATTATTACTAGTCAGATATATTCTTGTGTGGTGAATCGGGCGTGTTGAGTCCAGTTCTCTGAGCAAGGAGTAGGTCTTGTCTATTACATATTGGGTTTATGGAACGGTATCTGAGCTAATTTGAAACTCTTGTTATATGTATCACCCCACCTCACCTTTCCCGTTAAGCAGCCATAGTGTGTTTTCTGCATGTGTGACTCTGTTCTGTTTTGTAATTCAGTTCAAGTGTAACGGTTTTTACATTCCCTCTATAAGTGACACCTTATGAGAAGTGTCCTTTTCTGTGTGACTTATTTCACTTAGAATCGTCGTACCTAAATCCACTCATCATGCTGCTACTAGCCTTATGACATTGATTTCATGGCTGAGTGATATTCCATTGTACATAAGGACCACAACTTCTTTATCCATTTTTCTCCTTCCTGGGATATTTAAGGTGGAATGTAGTGGAGTTCCTTGTCAACAGAGCAGCCCTAAACTTTGGGGTGCTTGTGTCTTGCTGATTTTCAATTTTCCCACTTTAAACCCCCATGCGTGGAAGTGCCCTATGCTCTCTAAGCTGTGTTTTTTAGATGTTTCAGGACACACCGTACACTTCTCCAGAGTGGCTGTTGGCAATTTACATCCCGCCCATCAGTGTAGCAAGGCTCCCATTTCTCCATGGCCTGTCCTGCATTTCTGGTTTTGACACTTTTTTCAGCATGGCCCTTTTGACCGATGGGAAGC
This sequence comes from Balaenoptera physalus, assembly GCF_965194825.1. NCBI lineage: Eukaryota > Metazoa > Chordata > Mammalia > Artiodactyla > Balaenopteridae > Balaenoptera > Balaenoptera physalus. Next base: position 502,330 of record NW_028126334.1, read on the forward strand.
GAGACTTCTTTGTAGCGCTGATTTGCCTTTCCAGGTTGCTTGGTTGGCCAAAAAGGGCGTATGCGTTTTTTCCTGAATATATTCAGGAAAAAACGCATACGCCCTTTTTGGCCAAGGGCATCATTGTCAACGTTTTGCCGCTTTTCATGTGCTTTAAAGGCGATTCGAATCTACCTCTTGAAATCTGTTTCCTGCAATTCTGCTTTGATTTCAATTCCTCGTCTTTGCCTTCCCTCAATATATTTGTGGACGAGAGTTATCATTTATATCTCTGCAGGTTTGTGAATTGCAGTGCCCTGTAGCTCCATTTTACAACTTGCTTTTTTGGGAGGTGGCCGCAAAAGCGCAGGATGGCTTCAGGCCCTGATCTGGTTCCGGGGTGCAGGCTGAGCCTGTGGTTAATTCTTCTTCCTGATGGGAAAATAGAGTGACCTGTGCCTGTCCCAACACCAAGAGCTAGTCTCTCATTGGTTCCCTGTCTTCCCGTTCATCCTCAGGACAAATTGCAAGCTGTACGGAACAGGAGGTTAAAGGTGCTGATGCTCCAAGTAGGGAGATTGCTAGTAAAGTGGCTGGAATGGCGAACCCGAGCACAAGGAGATGAGAAATGAGGTGCGTTTTAGAAACCTTTCCCCATCACACGGTGTACCATCTTCTGGGTTTCTCATTCATGTTTTCGATGTAGGAAGATGCCCTTGAACCTGGAGATTTGGGACCCATGCGATGGGTACCACGCAGTATTACTTTAAAGGGTCTGCGTTTGCTCACCCAACCTCACCAAACCTCTCAGCCCCAAGAGTGTCCACCCTTATGTCTCATCCAGCTGTGGGTCTAGATATGGTCAATCCAGGTTGCATCACAGCCCCTGAACGAATTGGGTAAGAATTTCTCTCTCTTTCCCTGTCTTTGTTTCATGGGTTTTTAAAAGTAATTTATTTTTATAATGGGGTTTAGCTGCTTTTCACGGCTGTGTTTATGCCGCTTTACACCCACTTGACACACTAACAGAGAGATATCAATACATAGGTTTTAAGATTATTACTAGTCAGATATATTCTTGTGTGGTGAATCGGGCGTGTTGAGTCCAGTTCTCTGAGCAAGGAGTAGGTCTTGTCTATTACATATTGGGTTTATGGAACGGTATCTGAGCTAATTTGAAACTCTTGTTTTATGTATCACCCCACCTCACCTTTCCCGTTAAGCAGCCATAGTGTGTTTTCTGCATGTGTGACTCTGTTCTGTTTTGTAATTCAGTTCAAGTGTAACGGTTTTTACATTCCCTCTATAAGTGACACCTTATGAGAAGTGTCCTTTTCTGTGTGACTTATTTCACTTAGAATCGTCGTACCTAAATCCACTCATCATGCTGCTACTAGCCTTATGACATTGATTTCATGGCTGAGTGATATTCCATTGTACATAAGGACCACAACTTCTTTATCCATTTTTCTCCTTCCTGGGATATTTAAGGTGGAATGTAGTGGAGTTCCTTGTCAACAGAGCAGCCCTAAACTTTGGGGTGCTTGTGTCTTGCTGATTTTCAATTTTCCCACTTTAAACCCCCATGCGTGGAAGTGCCCTATGCTCTCTAAGCTGTGTTTTTTAGATGTTTCAGGACACACCGTACACTTCTCCAGAGTGGCTGTTGGCAATTTACATCCCGCCCATCAGTGTAGCAAGGCTCCCATTTCTCCATGGCCTGTCCTGCATTTCTGGTTTTGACACTTTTTTCAGCATGGCCCTTTTGACCGATGGGAAGCGAGACTTCTTTGTAGCGCTGATTTGCCTTTCCAGGTTGCTTGGTTGGCCAAAAAGGGCGTATGCGTTTTTTCCTGAATATATTCAGGAAAAAACGCATACGCCCTTTTTGGCCAAGGGCATCATTGTCAACGTTTTGCCGCTTTTCATGTGCTTTAAAGGCGATTCGAATCTACCTCTTGAAATCTGTTTCCTGCAATTCTGCTTTGATTTCAATTCCTCGTCTTTGCCTTCCCTCAATATATTTGTGGACGAGAGTTATCATTTATATCTCTGCAGGTTTGTGAATTGCAGTGCCCTGTAGCTCCATTTTACAACTTGCTTTTTTGGGAGGTGGCCGCAACAGCGCAGGATGGCTTCAGGCCCTGATCTGGTTCCGGGGTGCAGGCTGAGCCTGTGGTTAATTCTTCTTCCTGATGGGAAAATAGAGTGACCTGTGCCTGTCCCAACACCAAGAGCTAGTCTCTCATTGGTTCCCCGTCTTCCCGTTCATCCTCAGGACAAATTGCAAGCTGTACGGAACAGGAGGTTAAAGGTGCTGATGCTCCAAGTAGGGAGATTGCTAGTAAAGTGGCTGGAATGGCGAACCCGAGCTCAAAGAGATGAGAAATGAGGTGCGTTTTAGAAACCTTTCCCCATCACACGGTGTACCATCTTCTGGGTTTCTCATTCATGTTTTCGATGTGGGAAGATGCCCTTGAACCTGGAGATTTGGGACCCATGCGATGGGTACCACGCAGTATTACTTTAAAGGGTCTGCGTTTGCTCACCCAACCTCACCAAACCTCTCAGCCCCAAGAGTGTCCACCCTTATGTCTCATCCAGCTGTGGGTCTAGATATGGTCAATCCAGGTTGCATCACAGCCCCTGAACGAATTGTGTAAGAATTTCTCTCTCTTTCCCTGTCTTTGTTTCATGGGTTTTTAAAAGTAATTTATTTTTATAATGGGGTTTAGCTGCTTTTCACGGCTGTGTTTATGCCGCTTTACACCCACTTGACACACTAACAGGGATGTATGTATTGATATAAATAGGTTTTAAGATTATTACTAGTCAGATATATTCTTGTGTGGTGAATCGGGCGTGTTGAGTCCAGTTCTCTGAGCAAGGAGTAGGTCTTGTCTATTACATATTGGGTTTATAGAACGGTATCTGAGCTAATTTGAAACTCTTGTTTTATGTATCACCCCACATCACCTTTCCCGTTAAGCAGCCATAGTGTGTTTTCTGCATGTGTGACTCTGTTCTGTTTTGTAATTCAGTTCAAGTGTAACGGTTTTTACATTCCCTCTATAAGTGACACCTTATGAGAAGTGTACTTTTCTGTGTGACTTATTTCACTTAGAATCGTCGTACCTAAATCCACTCATCATGCTGCTATTAGCCTTATGACATTGATTTCATGGCTGAGTGATATTCCATTGTACATAAGGACCACAACTTCTTTATCCATTTTTCTCCTTCCTGGGATATTTAAGGTGGAATGTAGTGGAGTTCCTTGTCAACAGAGCAGCCCTAAACTTTGGGGTGCTTGTGTCTTGCTGATTTTCAATTTTCCCACTTTAAACCCCCATGCGTGGAAGTGCCCTATGCTCTCTAAGCTGTGTTTTTTAGATGTTTCAGGACACACCGTACACTTCTCCAGAGTGGCTGTTGGCAATTTACATCCCGCCCATCAGTGTAGCAAGGCTCCCATTTCTCCATGGCCTGTCCTGCATTTCTGGTTTTGACACTTTTTTCAGCATGGCCCTTTTGACCGATGGGAAGCGAGACTTCTTTGTAGCGCTGATTTGCCTTTCCAGGTTGCTTGGTTGGCCAAAAAGGGCGTATGCGTTTTTTCCTGAATATATTCAGGAAAAAACGCATACGCCCTTTTTGGCCAAGGGCATCATGTCAACGTTTTGCCGCTTTTCATGTGCTTTAAAGGCGATTCGAATCTACCTCTTGAAATCTGTTTCCTGCAATTCTGCTTTGATTTCAATTCCTCGTCTTTGCCTTCCCTCAATATATTTGTGGACGAGAGTTATCATTTATATCTCTGCAGGTTTGTGAATTGCAGTGCCCTGTAGCTCCATTTTACAACTTGCTTTTTTGGGAGGTGGCCGCAAAAGCGCAGGATGGCTTCAGGCCCTGATCTGGTTCCGGGGTGCAGGCTGAGCCTGTGGTTAATTCTTCTTCCTGATGGGAAAATAGAGTGACCTGTGCCTGTCCCAACACCAAGAGCTAGTCTCTCATTGGTTCCCCGTCTTCCCGTTCATCCTCAGGACAAATTGCAAGCTGTACGGAACAGGAGGTTAAAGGTGCTGATGCTCCAAGTAGGGAGATTGCTAGGAAAGTGGCTGGAATGGCGAACCCGAGCACAAGGAGATGAGAAATGAGGTGCGTTTTAGAAACCTTTCCCCATCACACGGTGTACCATCTTCTGGGTTTCTCATTCATGTTTTCGATGTAGGAAGATGCCCTTGAACCTGGAGATTTGGGACCCATGCGATGGGTACCACGCAGTAGTACTCTAAAGGGTCTGCGTTTGCTCACCCAACCTCACCAAACCTCTCAGCCCCAAGAGTGTCCACCCTTATGTCTCATCCAGCTGTGGGTCTAGATATGGTCAATCCAGGTTGCATCACAGCCCCTGAACGAATTGGGTAAGAATTTCTCTCTCTTTCCCTGTCTTTGTTTCATGGGTTTTTAAAAGTAATTTATTTTTATAATGGGGTTTAGCTGCTTTTCACGGCTGTGTTTATGCCGCTTTACACCCACTTGACACACTAACAGAGATGTATGTATTGATATAAATAGGTTTTAAGATTATTACTAGTCAGATATATTCTTGTGTGGTGAATCGGGCGTGTTGAGTCCAGTTCTCTGAGCAAGGAGTAGGTCTTGTCTATTACATATTGGGTTTATAGAACGGTATCTGAGCTAATTTGAAACTCTTGTTATATGTATCACCCCACCTCACCTTTCCCGTTAAGCAGCCATAGTGTGTTTTCTGCATGTGTGACTCTGTTCTGTTTTGTAATTCAGTTCAAGTGTAACGGTTTTTACATTCCCTCTATAAGTGACACCTTATGAGAAGTGTCCTTTTCTGTGTGACTTATTTCACTTAGAATCGTCGTACCTAAATCCACTCATCATGCTGCTACTAGCCTTATGACATTGATTTCATGGCTGAGTGATATTCCATTGTACATAAGGACCACAACTTCTTTATCCATTTTTCTCCTTCCTGGGATATTTAAGGTGGAATGTAGTGGAGTTCCTTGTCAACAGAGCAGCCCTAAACTTTGGGGTGCTTGTGTCTTGCTGATTTTCAATTTTCCCACTTTAAACCCCCATGCGTGGAAGTGCCCTATGCTCTCTAAGCTGTGTTTTTTAGATGTTTCAGGACACACCGTACACTTCTCCAGAGTGGCTGTTGGCAATTTACATCCCGCCCATCAGTGTAGCAAGGCTCCCATTTCTCCATGGCCTGTCCTGCATTTCTGGTTTTGACACTTTTTTCAGCATGGCCCTTTTGACCGATGGGAAGCGAGACTTCTTTGTAGCGCTGATTTGCCTTTCCAGGTTGCTTGGTTGGCCAAAAAGGGCGTATGCGTTTTTTCCTGAATATATTCAGGAAAAAACGCATACGCCCTTTTTGGCCAAGGGCATCATTGTCAACGTTTTGCCGCTTTTCATGTGCTTTAAAGGCGATTCGAATCTACCTCTTGAAATCTGTTTCCTGCAATTCTGCTTTGATTTCAATTCCTCGTCTTTGCCTTCCCTCAATATATTTGTGGACGAGAGTTATCATTTATATCTCTGCAGGTTTGTGAATTGCAGTGCCCTGTAGCTCCATTTTACAACTTGCTTTTTTGGGAGGTGGCCGCAAAAGCGCAGGATGGCTTCAGGCCCTGATCTGGTTCCGGGGTGCAGGCTGAGCCTGTGGTTAATTCTTCTTCCTGATGGGAAAATAGAGTGACCTGTGCCTGTCCCAACACCAAGAGCTAGTCTCTCATTGGTTCCCCGTCTTCCTGTTCATCCTCAGGACAAATTGCAAGCTGTACGGAACAGGAGGTTAAAGGTGCTGATGCTCCAAGTAGGGAGATTGCTAGTAAAGTGGCTGGAATGGCGAACCCGAGCACAAGGAGATGAGAAATGAGGTGCGTTTTAGAAACCTTTCCCCATCACACGGTGTACCATCTTCTGGGTTTCTCATTCATGTTTTCGATGTAGGAAGATGCCCTTGAACCTGGAGATTTGGGACCCATGCGATGGGTACCACGCAGTATTACTTTAAAGGGTCTGCGTTTGCTCACCCAACCTCACCAAACCTCTCAGCCCCAAGAGTGTCCACCCTTATGTCTCATCCAGCTGTGGGTCTAGATATGGTCAATCCAGGTTGCATCACAGCCCCTGAACGAATTGTGTAAGAATTTCTCTCTCTTTCCCTGTCTTTGTTTCATGGGTTTTTAAAAGTAATTTATTTTTATAATGGGGTTTAGCTGCTTTTCACGGCTGTGTTTATGCCGCTTTACACCCACTTGACACACTAACAGGGATGTATGTATTGATATAAATAGGTTTTAAGATTATTACTAGTCAGATATATTCTTGTGTGGTGAATCGGGCGTGTTGAGTCCAGTTCTCTGAGCAAGGAGTAGGTCTTGTCTATTACATATTGGGTTTATAGAACGGTATCTGAGCTAATTTGAAACTCTTGTTTTATGTATCACCCCACATCACCTTTCCCGTTAAGCAGCCATAGTGTGTTTTCTGCATGTGTGACTCTGTTCTGTTTTGTAATTCAGTTCAAGTGTAACGGTTTTTACATTCCCTCTATAAGTGACACCTTATGAGAAGTGTACTTTTCTGTGTGACTTATTTCACTTAGAATCGTCGTACCTAAATCCACTCATCATGCTGCTATTAGCCTTATGACATTGATTTCATGGCTGAGTGATATTCCATTGTACATAAGGACCACAACTTCTTTATCCGTTTTTCTCCTTCCTGGGATATTTAAGGTGGAATGTAGTGGAGTTCCTTGTCAACAGAGCAGTCCTAAACTTTGGGGTGCTTGTGTCTTGCTGATTTTCAATTTTCCCACTTTATACCCCCATGCGTGGAAGTGCCCTATGCTCTCTAAGCTGTGTTTTTTAGATGTTTCAGGACACACCGTACACTTCTCCAGAGTGGCTGTTGGCAATTTACATCCCGCCCATCAGTGTAGCAAGGCTCCCATTTCTCCATGGCCTGTCCTGCATTTCTGGTTTTGACACTTTTTTCAGCATGGCCCTTTTGACCGATGGGAAGCGAGACTTCTTTGTAGCGCTGATTTGCCTTTCCAGGTTGCTTGGTTGGCCAAAAAGGGCGTATGCGTTTTTTCCTGAATATATTCAGGAAAAAACGCATACGCCCTTTTTGGCCAAGGGCATCATTGTCAACGTTTTGCCGCTTTTCATGTGCTTTAAAGGCGATTCGAATCTACCTCTTGAAATCTGTTTCCTGCAATTCTGCTTTGGTTTCAATTCCTCGTCTTTGCCTTCCCTCAATATATTTGTGGACGAGAGTTATCATTTATAACTCTGCAGGTTTGTGAATTGCAGTGCCCTGTAGCTCCATTTTACAACTTGCTTTTTTGGGAGGTGGCTGCAAAAGCGCAGGATGGCTTCAGGCCCTGATCTGGTTCCGGGGTGCAGGCTGAGCCTGTGGTTAATTCTTCTTCCTGATGGGAAAATAGAGTGACCTGTGCCTGTCCCAACACCAAGAGCTAGTCTCTCATTGGTTCCCCGTCTTCCCGTTCATCCTCAGGACAAATTGCAACCTGTACGGAACAGGAGGTTAAAGGTGCTGATGCTCCAAGTAGGGAGATTGCTAGTAAAGTGGCTCGAATGGCGAACCCGAGCACAAGGAGATGAGAAATGAGGTGTGTTTTAGAAACCTTTCCCCATCACACGGTGTACCATCTTCTGGGTTTCTCATTCATGTTTTCGATGTAGGAAGATGCCCTTGAACCTGGAGATTTGGGACCCATGCGATGGGTACCACGCAGTATTACTTTAAAGTGTCTGTGTTTGCTCACCCAACCTCACCAAACCTCTCAGCCCGAAGAGTGTCCACCCTTATGTCTCATCCAGCTGTGGGTCTAGATATGGTCAATCCAGGTTGCATCACAGCCCCTGAACGAATTGGGTAAGAATTTCTCTCTCTTTCCCTGTCTTTGTTTCATGGGTTTTTAAAAGTAATTTATTTTTATAATGGGGTTTAGCTGCTTTTCACGGCTGTGTTTATGCCGCTTTACACCCACTTGACACACTAACAGAGAGATATCAATACATAGGTTTTAAGATTATTACTAGTCAGATATATTCTTGTGTGGTGAATCGGGCGTGTTGAGTCCAGTTCTCTGAGCAAGGAGTAGGTCTTGTCTATTACATATTGGGTTTATGGAACGGTATCTGAGCTAATTTGAAACTCTTGTTATATGTATCACCCCACCTCACCTTTCCCGTTAAGCAGCCATAGTGTGTTTTCTGCATGTGTGACTCTGTTCTGTTTTGTAATTCAGTTCAAGTGTAACGGTTTTTACATTCCCTCTATAAGTGACACCTTATGAGAAGTGTCCTTTTCTGTGTGACTTATTTCACTTAGAATCGTCGTACCTAAATCCACTCATCATGCTGCTACTAGCCTTATGACATTGATTTCATGGCTGAGTGATATTCCATTGTACATAAGGACCACAACTTCTTTATCCATTTTTCTCCTTCCTGGGATATTTAAGGTGGAATGTAGTGGAGTTCCTTGTCAACAGAGCAGCCCTAAACTTTGGGGTGCTTGTGTCTTGCTGATTTTCAATTTTCCCACTTTAAACCCCCATGCGTGGAAGTGCCCTATGCTCTCTAAGCTGTGTTTTTTAGATGTTTCAGGACACACCGTACACTTCTCCAGAGTGGCTGTTGGCAATTTACATCCCGCCCATCAGTGTAGCAAGGCTCCCATTTCTCCATGGCCTGTCCTGCATTTCTGGTTTTGACACTTTTTTCAGCATGGCCCTTTTGACCGATGGGAAGCGAGACTTCTTTGTAGCGCTGATTTGCCTTTCCAGGTTGCTTGGTTGGCCAAAAAGGGCGTATGCGTTTTTTCCTGAATATATTCAGGAAAAAACGCATACGCCCTTTTTGGCCAAGGGCATCATTGTCAACGTTTTGCCGCTTTTCATGTGCTTTAAAGGCGATTCGAATCTACCTCTTGAAATCTGTTTCCTGCAATTCTGCTTTGATTTCAATTCCTCGTCTTTGCCTTCCCTCAATATATTTGTGGACGAGAGTTATCATTTATATCTCTGCAGGTTTGTGAATTGCAGTGCCCTGTAGCTCCATTTTACAACTTGCTTTTTTGGGAGGTGGCCGCAAAAGCGCAGGATGGCTTCAGGCCCTGATCTGGTTCCGGGGTGCAGGCTGAGCCTGTGGTTAATTCTTCTTCCTGATGGGAAAATAGAGTGACCTGTGCCTGTCCCAACACCAAGAGCTAGTCTCTCATTGGTTCCCTGTCTTCCCGTTCATCCTCAGGACAAATTGCAAGCTGTACGGAACAGGAGGTTAAAGGTGCTGATGCTCCAAGTAGGGAGATTGCTAGTAAAGTGGCTGGAATGGCGAACCCGAGCACAAGGAGATGAGAAATGAGGTGCGTTTTAGAAACCTTTCCCCATCACACGGTGTACCATCTTCTGGGTTTCTCATTCATGTTTTCGATGTAGGAAGATGCCCTTGAACCTGGAGATTTGGGACCCATGCGATGGGTACCACGCAGTATTACTTTAAAGGGTCTGCGTTTGCTCACCCAACCTCACCAAACCTCTCAGCCCCAAGAGTGTCCACCCTTATGTCTCATCCAGCTGTGGGTCTAGATATGGTCAATCCAGGTTGCATCACAGCCCCTGAACGAATTGGGTAAGAATTTCTCTCTCTTTCCCTGTCTTTGTTTCATGGGTTTTTAAAAGTAATTTATTTTTATAATGGGGTTTAGCTGCTTTTCACGGCTGTGTTTATGCCGCTTTACACCCACTTGACACACTAACAGGGATGTATGTATTGATATAAATAGGTTTTAAGATTATTACTAGTCAGATATATTCTTGTGTGGTGAATCGGGCGTGTTGAGTCCAGTTCTCTGAGCAAGGAGTAGGTCTTGTCTATTACATATTGGGTTTATAGAACGGTATCTGAGCTAATTTGAAACTCTTGTTTTATGTATCACCCCACATCACCTTTCCCGTTAAGCAGCCATAGTGTGTTTTCTGCATGTGTGACTCTGTTCTGTTTTGTAATTCAGTTCAAGTGTAACGGTTTTTACATTCCCTCTATAAGTGACACCTTATGAGAAGTGTCCTTTTCTGTGTGACTTATTTCACTTAGAATCGTCGTACCTAAATCCACTCATCATGCTGCTATTAGCCTTATGACATTGATTTCATGGCTGAGTGATATTCCATTGTACATAAGGACCACAACTTCTTTATCCGTTTTTCTCCTTCCTGGGATATTTAAGGTGGAATGTAGTGGAGTTCCTTGTCAACAGAGCAGTCCTAAACTTTGGGGTGCTTGTGTCTTGCTGATTTTCAATTTTCCCACTTTATACCCCCATGCGTGGAAGTGCCCTATGCTCTCTAAGCTGTGTTTTTTAGATGTTTCAGGACACACCGTACACTTCTCCAGAGTGGCTGTTGGCAATTTACATCCCGCCCATCAGTGTAGCAAGGCTCCCATTTCTCCATGGCCTGTCCTGCATTTCTGGTTTTGACACTTTTTTCAGCATGGCCCTTTTGACCGATGGGAAGCGAGACTTCTTTGTAGCGCTGATTTGCCTTTCCAGGTTGCTTGGTTGGCCAAAAAGGGCGTATGCGTTTTTTCCTGAATATATTCAGGAAAAAACGCATACGCCCTTTTTGGCCAAGGGCATCATTGTCAACGTTTTGCCGCTTTTCATGTGCTTTAAAGGCGATTCGAATCTACCTCTTGAAATCTGTTTCCTGCAATTCTGCTTTGATTTCAATTCCTCGTCTTTGCCTTCCCTCAATATATTTGTGGACGAGAGTTATCATTTATATCTCTGCAGGTTTGTGAATTGCAGTGCCCTGTAGCTCCATTTTACAACTTGCTTTTTTGGGAGGTGGCCGCAAAAGCGCAGGATGGCTTCAGGCCCTGATCTGGTTCCGGGGTGCAGGCTGAGCCTGTGGTTAATTCTTCTTCCTGATGGGAAAATAGAGTGACCTGTGCCTGTCCCAACACCAAGAGCTAGTCTCTCATTGGTTCCCCGTCTTCCCGTTCATCCTCAGGACAAATTGCAAGCTGTACGGAACAGGAGGTTAAAGGTGCTGATGCTCCAAGTAGGGAGATTGCTAGTAAAGTGGCTGGAATGGCGAACCCGAGCACAAGGAGATGAGAAATGAGGTGCGTTTTAGAAACCTTTCCCCATCACACGGTGTACCATCTTCTGGGTTTCTCATTCATGTTTTCGATGTAGGAAGATGCCCTTGAACCTGGAGATTTGGGACCCATGCGATGGGTACCACGCAGTATTACTTTAAAGGGTCTGCGTTTGCTCACCCAACCTCACCAAACCTCTCAGCCCCAAGAGTGTCCACCCTTATGTCTCATCCAGCTGTGGGTCTAGATATGGTCAATCCAGGTTGCATCACAGCCCCTGAACGAATTGTGTAAGAATTTCTCTCTCTTTCCCTGTCTTTGTTTCATGGGTTTTTAAAAGTAATTTATTTTTATAATGGGGTTTAGCTGCTTTTCACGGCTGTGTTTATGCCGCTTTACACCCACTTGACACACTAACAGGGATGTATGTATTGATATAAATAGGTTTTAAGATTATTACTAGTCAGATATATTCTTGTGTGGTGAATCGGGCGTGTTGAGTCCAGTTCTCTGAGCAAGGAGTAGGTCTTGTCTATTACATATTGGGTTTATAGAACGGTATCTGAGCTAATTTGAAACTCTTGTTTTATGTATCACCCCACATCACCTTTCCCGTTAAGCAGCCATAGTGTGTTTTCTGCATGTGTGACTCTGTTCTGTTTTGTAATTCAGTTCAAGTGTAACGGTTTTTACATTCCCTCTATAAGTGACACCTTATGAGAAGTGTACTTTTCTGTGTGACTTATTTCACTTAGAATCGTCGTACCTAAATCCACTCATCATGCTGCTATTAGCCTTATGACATTGATTTCATGGCTGAGTGATATTCCATTGTACATAAGGACCACAACTTCTTTATCCGTTTTTCTCCTTCCTGGGATATTTAAGGTGGAATGTAGTGGAGTTCCTTGTCAACAGAGCAGTCCTAAACTTTGGGGTGCTTGTGTCTTGCTGATTTTCAATTTTCCCACTTTATACCCCCATGCGTGGAAGTGCCCTATGCTCTCTAAGCTGTGTTTTTTAGATGTTTCAGGACACACCGTACACTTCTCCAGAGTGGCTGTTGGCAATTTACATCCCGCCCATCAGTGTAGCAAGGCTCCCATTTCTCCATGGCCTGTCCTGCATTTCTGGTTTTGACACTTTTTTCAGCATGGCCCTTTTGACCGATGGGAAGCGAGACTTCTTTGTAGCGCTGATTTGCCTTTCCAGGTTGCTTGGTTGGCCAAAAAGGGCGTATGCGTTTTTTCCTGAATATATTCAGGAAAAAACGCATACGCCCTTTTTGGCCAAGGGCATCATTGTCAACGTTTTGCCGCTTTTCATGTGCTTTAAAGGCGATTCGAATCTACCTCTTGAAATCTGTTTCCTGCAATTCTGCTTTGGTTTCAATTCCTCGTCTTTGCCTTCCCTCAATATATTTGTGGACGAGAGTTATCATTTATAACTCTGCAGGTTTGTGAATTGCAGTGCCCTGTAGCTCCATTTTACAACTTGCTTTTTTGGGAGGTGGCTGCAAAAGCGCAGGATGGCTTCAGGCCCTGATCTGGTTCCGGGGTGCAGGCTGAGCCTGTGGTTAATTCTTCTTCCTGATGGGAAAATAGAGTGACCTGTGCCTGTCCCAACACCAAGAGCTAGTCTCTCATTGGTTCCCCGTCTTCCCGTTCATCCTCAGGACAAATTGCAACCTGTACGGAACAGGAGGTTAAAGGTGCTGATGCTCCAAGTAGGGAGATTGCTAGTAAAGTGGCTCGAATGGCGAACCCGAGCACAAGGAGATGAGAAATGAGGTGTGTTTTAGAAACCTTTCCCCATCACACGGTGTACCATCTTCTGGGTTTCTCATTCATGTTTTCGATGTAGGAAGATGCCCTTGAACCTGGAGATTTGGGACCCATGCGATGGGTACCACGCAGTATTACTTTAAAGTGTCTGTGTTTGCTCACCCAACCTCACCAAACCTCTCAGCCCGAAGAGTGTCCACCCTTATGTCTCATCCAGCTGTGGGTCTAGATATGGTCAATCCAGGTTGCATCACAGCCCCTGAACGAATTGGGTAAGAATTTCTCTCTCTTTCCCTGTCTTTGTTTCATGGGTTTTTAAAAGTAATTTATTTTTATAATGGGGTTTAGCTGCTTTTCACGGCTGTGTTTATGCCGCTTTACACCCACTTGACACACTAACAGAGAGATATCAATACATAGGTTTTAAGATTATTACTAGTCAGATATATTCTTGTGTGGTGAATCGGGCGTGTTGAGTCCAGTTCTCTGAGCAAGGAGTAGGTCTTGTCTATTACATATTGGGTTTATGGAACGGTATCTGAGCTAATTTGAAACTCTTGTTATATGTATCACCCCACCTCACCTTTCCCGTTAAGCAGCCATAGTGTGTTTTCTGCATGTGTGACTCTGTTCTGTTTTGTAATTCAGTTCAAGTGTAACGGTTTTTACATTCCCTCTATAAGTGACACCTTATGAGAAGTGTCCTTTTCTGTGTGACTTATTTCACTTAGAATCGTCGTACCTAAATCCACTCATCATGCTGCTACTAGCCTTATGACATTGATTTCATGGCTGAGTGATATTCCATTGTACATAAGGACCACAACTTCTTTATCCATTTTTCTCCTTCCTGGGATATTTAAGGTGGAATGTAGTGGAGTTCCTTGTCAACAGAGCAGCCCTAAACTTTGGGGTGCTTGTGTCTTGCTGATTTTCAATTTTCCCACTTTAAACCCCCATGCGTGGAAGTGCCCTATGCTCTCTAAGCTGTGTTTTTTAGATGTTTCAGGACACACCGTACACTTCTCCAGAGTGGCTGTTGGCAATTTACATCCCGCCCATCAGTGTAGCAAGGCTCCCATTTCTCCATGGCCTGTCCTGCATTTCTGGTTTTGACACTTTTTTCAGCATGGCCCTTTTGACCGATGGGAAGCGAGACTTCTTTGTAGCGCTGATTTGCCTTTCCAGGTTGCTTGGTTGGCCAAAAAGGGCGTATGCGTTTTTTCCTGAATATATTCAGGAAAAAACGCATACGCCCTTTTTGGCCAAGGGCATCATTGTCAACGTTTTGCCGCTTTTCATGTGCTTTAAAGGCGATTCGAATCTACCTCTTGAAATCTGTTTCCTGCAATTCTGCTTTGATTTCAATTCCTCGTCTTTGCCTTCCCTCAATATATTTGTGGACGAGAGTTATCATTTATATCTCTGCAGGTTTGTGAATTGCAGTGCCCTGTAGCTCCATTTTACAACTTGCTTTTTTGGGAGGTGGCCGCAAAAGCGCAGGATGGCTTCAGGCCCTGATCTGGTTCCGGGGTGCAGGCTGAGCCTGTGGTTAATTCTTCTTCCTGATGGGAAAATAGAGTGACCTGTGCCTGTCCCAACACCAAGAGCTAGTCTCTCATTGGTTCCCTGTCTTCCCGTTCATCCTCAGGACAAATTGCAAGCTGTACGGAACAGGAGGTTAAAGGTGCTGATGCTCCAAGTAGGGAGATTGCTAGTAAAGTGGCTGGAATGGCGAACCCGAGCACAAGGAGATGAGAAATGAGGTGCGTTTTAGAAACCTTTCCCCATCACACGGTGTACCATCTTCTGGGTTTCTCATTCATGTTTTCGATGTAGGAAGATGCCCTTGAACCTGGAGATTTGGGACCCATGCGATGGGTACCACGCAGTATTACTTTAAAGGGTCTGCGTTTGCTCACCCAACCTCACCAAACCTCTCAGCCCCAAGAGTGTCCACCCTTATGTCTCATCCAGCTGTGGGTCTAGATATGGTCAATCCAGGTTGCATCACAGCCCCTGAACGAATTGGGTAAGAATTTCTCTCTCTTTCCCTGTCTTTGTTTCATGGGTTTTTAAAAGTAATTTATTTTTATAATGGGGTTTAGCTGCTTTTCACGGCTGTGTTTATGCCGCTTTACACCCACTTGACACACTAACAGAGAGATATCAATACATAGGTTTTAAGATTATTACTAGTCAGATATATTCTTGTGTGGTGAATCGGGCGTGTTGAGTCCAGTTCTCTGAGCAAGGAGTAGGTCTTGTCTATTACATATTGGGTTTATGGAACGGTATCTGAGCTAATTTGAAACTCTTGTTTTATGTATCACCCCACCTCACCTTTCCCGTTAAGCAGCCATAGTGTGTTTTCTGCATGTGTGACTCTGTTCTGTTTTGTAATTCAGTTCAAGTGTAACGGTTTTTACATTCCCTCTATAAGTGACACCTTATGAGAAGTGTCCTTTTCTGTGTGACTTATTTCACTTAGAATCGTCGTACCTAAATCCACTCATCATGCTGCTACTAGCCTTATGACATTGATTTCATGGCTGAGTGATATTCCATTGTACATAAGGACCACAACTTCTTTATCCATTTTTCTCCTTCCTGGGATATTTAAGGTGGAATGTAGTGGAGTTCCTTGTCAACAGAGCAGCCCTAAACTTTGGGGTGCTTGTGTCTTGCTGATTTTCAATTTTCCCACTTTAAACCCCCATGCGTGGAAGTGCCCTATGCTCTCTAAGCTGTGTTTTTTAGATGTTTCAGGACACACCGTACACTTCTCCAGAGTGGCTGTTGGCAATTTACATCCCGCCCATCAGTGTAGCAAGGCTCCCATTTCTCCATGGCCTGTCCTGCATTTCTGGTTTTGACACTTTTTTCAGCATGGCCCTTTTGACCGATGGGAAGCGAGACTTCTTTGTAGCGCTGATTTGCCTTTCCAGGTTGCTTGGTTGGCCAAAAAGGGCGTATGCGTTTTTTCCTGAATATATTCAGGAAAAAACGCATACGCCCTTTTTGGCCAAGGGCATCATTGTCAACGTTTTGCCGCTTTTCATGTGCTTTAAAGGCGATTCGAATCTACCTCTTGAAATCTGTTTCCTGCAATTCTGCTTTGATTTCAATTCCTCGTCTTTGCCTTCCCTCAATATATTTGTGGACGAGAGTTATCATTTATATCTCTGCAGGTTTGTGAATTGCAGTGCCCTGTAGCTCCATTTTACAACTTGCTTTTTTGGGAGGTGGCCGCAAAAGCGCAGGATGGCTTCAGGCCCTGATCTGGTTCCGGGGTGCAGGCTGAGCCTGTGGTTAATTCTTCTTCCTGATGGGAAAATAGAGTGACCTGTGCCTGTCCCAACAACAAGAGCTAGTCTCTCATTGGTTCCCCGTCTTCCCGTTCATCCTCAGGACAAATTGCAAGCTGTACGGAACAGGAGGTTAAAGGTGCTGATGCTCCAAGTAGGGAGATTGCTAGGAAAGTGGCTGGAATGGCGAACCCGAGCACAAGGAGATGAGAAATGAGGTGCGTTTTAGAAACCTTTCCCCATCACACGGTGTACCATCTTCTGGGTTTCTCATTCATGTTTTCGATGTAGGAAGATGCCCTTGAACCTGGAGATTTGGGACCCATGGAATGGGTACCATGCAGTATTACTTTAAAGGGTCTGCGTTTGCTCACCCAACCTCACCAAACCTCTCAGCCCCAAGAGTGTCCACCCTTATGTCTCATCCAGCTGTGGGTCTAGATATGGTCAATCCAGGTTGCATCACAGCCCCTGAACGAATTGTGTAAGAATTTCTCTCTCTTTCCCTGTCTTTGTTTCATGGGTTTTTAAAAGTAATTTATTTTTATAATGGGGTTTAGCTGCTTTTCACGGCTGTGTTTATGCCGCTTTACACCCACTTGACACACTAACAGGGATGTATGTATTGATATAAATAGGTTTTAAGATTATTACTAGTCAGATATATTCTTGTGTGGTGAATCGGGCGTGTTGAGTCCAGTTCTCTGAGCAAGGAGTAGGTCTTGTCTATTACATATTGGGTTTATAGAACGGTATCTGAGCTAATTTGAAACTCTTGTTTTATGTATCACCCCACATCACCTTTCCCGTTAAGCAGCCATAGTGTGTTTTCTGCATGTGTGACTCTGTTCTGTTTTGTAATTCAGTTCAAGTGTAACGGTTTTTACATTCCCTCTATAAGTGACACCTTATGAGAAGTGTCCTTTTCTGTGTGACTTATTTCACTTAGAATCGTCGTACCTAAATCCACTCATCATGCTGCTATTAGCCTTATGACATTGATTTCATGGCTGAGTGATATTCCATTGTACATAAGGACCACAACTTCTTTATCCGTTTTTCTCCTTCCTGGGATATTTAAGGTGGAATGTAGTGGAGTTCCTTGTCAACAGAGCAGTCCTAAACTTTGGGGTGCTTGTGTCTTGCTGATTTTCAATTTTCCCACTTTATACCCCCATGCGTGGAAGTGCCCTATGCTCTCTAAGCTGTGTTTTTTAGATGTTTCAGGACACACCGTACACTTCTCCAGAGTGGCTGTTGGCAATTTACATCCCGCCCATCAGTGTAGCAAGGCTCCCATTTCTCCATGGCCTGTCCTGCATTTCTGGTTTTGACACTTTTTTCAGCATGGCCCTTTTGACCGATGGGAAGCGAGACTTCTTTGTAGCGCTGATTTGCCTTTCCAGGTTGCTTGGTTGGCCAAAAATGGCGTATGCGTTTTTTCCTGAATATATTCAGGAAAAAACGCATACGCCCTTTTTGGCCAAGGGCATCATTGTCAACGTTTTGCCGCTTTTCATGTGCTTTAAAGGCGATTCGAATCTACCTCTTGAAATCTGTTTCCTGCAATTCTGCTTTGGTTTCAATTCCTCGTCTTTGCCTTCCCTCAATATATTTGTGGACGAGAGTTATCATTTATAACTCTGCAGGTTTGTGAATTGCAGTGCCCTGTAGCTCCATTTTACAACTTGCTTTTTTGGGAGGTGGCTGCAAAAGCGCAGGATGGCTTCAGGCCCTGATCTGGTTCCGGGGTGCAGGCTGAGCCTGTGGTTAATTCTTCTTCCTGACGGGAAAATAGAGTGACCTGTGCCTGTCCCAACACCAAGAGCTAGTCTCTCATTGGTTCCCCGTCTTCCCGTTCATCCTCAGGACAAATTGCAAGCTGTACGGAACAGGAGGTTAAAGGTGCTGATGCTCCAAGTAGGGAGATTGCTAGTAAAGTGGCTCGAATGGCGAACCCGAGCACAAGGAGATGAGAAATGAGGTGTGTTTTAGAAACCTTTCCCCATCACACGGTGTACCATCTTCTGGGTTTCTCATTCATGTTTTCGATGTAGGAAGATGCCCTTGAACCTGGAGATTTGGGACCCATGCGATGGGTACCACGCAGTATTACTTTAAAGTGTCTGTGTTTGCTCACCCAACCTCACCAAACCTCTCAGCCCGAAGAGTGTCCACCCTTATGTCTCATCCAGCTGTGGGTCTAGATATGGTCAATCCAGGTTGCATCACAGCCCCTGAACGAATTGGGTAAGAATTTCTCTCTCTTTCCCTGTCTTTGTTTCATGGGTTTTTAAAAGTAATTTATTTTTATAATGGGGTTTAGCTGCTTTTCACGGCTGTGTTTATGCCGCTTTACACCCACTTGACACACTAACAGAGAGCTATCAATACATAGGTTTTAAGATTATTACTAGTCAGATATATTCTTGTGTGGTGAATCGGGCGTGTTGAGTCCAGTTCTCTGAGCAAGGAGTAGGTCTTGTCTATTACATATTGGGTTTATGGAACGGTATCTGAGCTAATTTGAAACTCTTGTTTTATGTATCACCCCACCTCACCTTTCCCGGTAAGCAGCCATAGTGTGTTTTCTGCATGTGTGACTCTGTTCTGTTTTGTAATTCAGTTCAAGTGTAACGGTTTTTACATTCCCTCTATAAGTGACACCTTATGAGAAGTGTCCTTTTCTGTGTGACTTATTTCACTTAGAATCGTCGTACCTAAATCCACTCATCATGCTGCTACTAGCCTTATGACATTGATTTCATGGCTGAGTGATATTCCATTGTACATAAGGACCACAACTTCTTTATCCATTTTTCTCCTTCCTGGGATATTTAAGGTGGAATGTAGTGGAGTTCCTTGTCAACAGAGCAGCCCTAAACTTTGGGGTGCTTGTGTCTTGCTGATTTTCAATTTTCCCACTTTAAACCCCCATGCGTGGAAGTGCCCTATGCTCTCTAAGCTGTGTTTTTTAGATGTTTCAGGACACACCGTACACTTCTCCAGAGTGGCTGTTGGCAATTTACATCCCGCCCATCAGTGTAGCAAGGCTCCCATTTCTCCATGGCCTGTCCTGCATTTCTGGTTTTGACACTTTTTTCAGCATGGCCCTTTTGACCGATGGGAAGCGAGACTTCTTTGTAGCGCTGATTTGCCTTTCCAGGTTGCTTGGTTGGCCAAAAAGGGCGTATGCGTTTTTTCCTGAATATATTCAGGAAAAAACGCATACGCCCTTTTTGGCCAAGGGCATCATTGTCAACGTTTTGCCGCTTTTCATGTGCTTTAAAGGCGATTCGAATCTACCTCTTGAAATCTGTTTCCTGCAATTCTGCTTTGATTTCAATTCCTCGTCTTTGCCTTCCCTCAATATATTTGTGGACGAGAGTTATCATTTATATCTCTGCAGGTTTGTGAATTGCAGTGCCCTGTAGCTCCATTTTACAACTTGCTTTTTTGGGAGGTGGCCGCAAAAGCGCAGGATGGCTTCAGGCCCTGATCTGGTTCCGGGGTGCAGGCTGAGCCTGTGGTTAATTCTTCTTCCTGATGGGAAAATAGAGTGACCTGTGCCTGTCCCAACAACAAGAGCTAGTCTCTCATTGGTTCCCCGTCTTCCCGTTCATCCTCAGGACAAATTGCAAGCTGTACGGAACAGGAGGTTAAAGGTGCTGATGCTCCAAGTAGGGAGATTGCTAGGAAAGTGGCTGGAATGGCGAACCCGAGCACAAGGAGATGAGAAATGAGGTGCGTTTTAGAAACCTTTCCCCATCACACGGTGTACCATCTTCTGGGTTTCTCATTCATGTTTTCGATGTAGGAAGATGCCCTTGAACCTGGAGATTTGGGACCCATGGAATGGGTACCATGCAGTATTACTTTAAAGGGTCTGCGTTTGCTCACCCAACCTCACCAAACCTCTCAGCCCCAAGAGTGTCCACCCTTATGTCTCATCCAGCTGTGGGTCTAGATATGGTCAATCCAGGTTGCATCACAGCCCCTGAACGAATTGTGTAAGAATTTCTCTCTCTTTCCCTGTCTTTGTTTCATGGGTTTTTAAAAGTAATTTATTTTTATAATGGGGTTTAGCTGCTTTTCACGGCTGTGTTTATGCCGCTTTACACCCACTTGACACACTAACAGGGATGTATGTATTGATATAAATAGGTTTTAAGATTATTACTAGTCAGATATATTCTTCTGTGGTGAATCGGGCGTGTTGAGTCCAGTTCTCTGAGCAAGGAGTAGGTCTTGTCTATTACATATTGGGTTTATAGAACGGTATCTGAGCTAATTTGAAACTCTTGTTTTATGTATCACCCCACATCACCTTTCCCGTTAAGCAGCCATAGTGTGTTTTCTGCATGTGTGACTCTGTTCTGTTTTGTAATTCAGTTCAAGTGTAACGGTTTTTACATTCCCTCTATAAGTGACACCTTATGAGAAGTGTCCTTTTCTGTGTGACTTATTTCAGTTAGAATCGTCGTACCTAAATCCACTCATCATGCTGCTATTAGCCTTATGACATTGATTTCATGGCTGAGTGATATTCCATTGTACATAAGGACCACAACTTCTTTATCCGTTTTTCTCCTTCCTGGGATATTTAAGGTGGAATGTAGTGGAGTTCCTTGTCAACAGAGCAGTCCTAAACTTTGGGGTGCTTGTGTCTTGCTGATTTTCAATTTTCCCACTTTATACCCCCATGCGTGGAAGTGCCCTATGCTCTCTAAGCTGTGTTTTTTAGATGTTTCAGGACACACCGTACACTTCTCCAGAGTGGCTGTTGGCAATTTACATCCCGCCCATCAGTGTAGCAAGGCTCCCATTTCTCCATGGCCTGTCCTGCATTTCTGGTTTTGACACTTTTTTCAGCATGGCCCTTTTGACCGATGGGAAGCGAGACTTCTTTGTAGCGCTGATTTGCCTTTCCAGGTTGCTTGGTTGGCCAAAAAGGGCGTATGCGTTTTTTCCTGAATATATTCAGGAAAAAACGCATACGCCCTTTTTGGCCAAGGGCATCATTGTCAACGTTTTGCCGCTTTTCATGTGCTTTAAAGGCGATTCGAATCTACCTCTTGAAATCTGTTTCCTGCAATTCTGCTTTGGTTTCAATTCCTCGTCTTTGCCTTCCCTCAATATATTTGTGGACGAGAGTTATCATTTATAACTCTGCAGGTTTGTGAATTGCAGTGCCCTGTAGCTCCATTTTACAACTTGCTTTTTTGGGAGGTGGCCGCAAAAGCGCAGAATGGCTTCAGGCCCTGATCTGGTTCCGGGGTGCAGGCTGAGCCTGTGGTTAATTCTTCTTCCTGACGGGAAAATAGAGTGACCTGTGCCTGTCCCAACACCAAGAGCTAGTCTCTCATTGGTTCCCCGTCTTCCCGTTCATCCTCAGGACAAATTGCAAGCTGTACGGAACAGGAGGTTAAAGGTGCTGATGCTCCAAGTAGGGAGATTGCTAGTAAAGTGGCTGGAATGGCGAACCCGAGCACAAGGAGATGAGAAATGAGGTGCGTTTTAGAAACCTTTCCCCATCACACGGTGTACCATCTTCTGGGTTTCTCATTCATGTTTTCGATGTAGGAAGATGCCCTTGAACCTGGAGATTTGGGACCCATGCGATGGGTACCACGCAGTATTACTTTAAAGTGTCTGTGTTTGCTCACCCAACCTCACCAAACCTCTCAGCCCGAAGAGTGTCCACCCTTATGTCTCATCCAGCTGTGGGTCTAGATATGGTCAATCCAGGTTGCATCACAGCCCCTGAACGAATTGGGTAAGAATTTCTCTCTCTTTCCCTGTCTTTGTTTCATGGGTTTTTAAAAGTAATTTATTTTTATAATGGGGTTTAGCTGCTTTTCACGGCTGTGTTTATGCCGCTTTACACCCACTTGAAACACTAACAGAGAGCTATCAATACATAGGTTTTAAGATTATTACTAGTCAGATATATTCTTGTGTGGTGAATCGGGCGTGTTGAGTCCAGTTCTCTGAGCAAGGAGTAGGTCTTGTCTATTACATATTGGGTTTATGGAACGGTATCTGAGCTAATTTGAAACTCTTGTTTTATGTATCACCCCACCTCACCTTTCCCGTTAAGCAGCCATAGTGTGTTTTCTGCATGTGTGACTCTGTTCTGTTTTGTAATTCAGTTCAAGTGTAACGGTTTTTACATTCCCTCTATAAGTGACACCTTATGAGAAGTGTCCTTTTCTGTGTGACTTATTTCACTTAGAATCGTCGTACCTAAATCCACTCATCATGCTGCTACTAGCCTTATGACATTGATTTCATGGCTGAGTGATATTCCATTGTACATAAGGACCACAACTTCTTTATCCATTTTTCTCCTTCCTGGGATATTTAAGGTGGAATGTAGTGGAGTTCCTTGTCAACAGAGCAGCCCTAAACTTTGGGGTGCTTGTGTCTTGCTGATTTTCAATTTTCCCACTTTAAACCCCCATGCGTGGAAGTGCCCTATGCTCTCTAAGCTGTGTTTTTTAGATGTTTCAGGACACACCGTACACTTCTCCAGAGTGGCTGTTGGCAATTTACATCCCGCCCATCAGTGTAGCAAGGCTCCCATTTCTCCATGGCCTGTCCTGCATTTCTGGTTTTGACACTTTTTTCAGCATGGCCCTTTTGACCGATGGGAAGCGAGACTTCTTTGTAGCGCTGATTTGCCGTTCCAGGTTGCTTGGTTGGCCAAAAAGGGCGTATGCGTTTTTTCCTGAATATATTCAGGAAAAAACGCATACGCCCTTTTTGGCCAAGGGCATCATTGTCAACATTTTGCCGCTTTTCATGTGCTTTAAAGGCGATTCGAATCTACCTCTTGAAATCTGTTTCCTGCAATTCTGCTTTGATTTCAATTCCTCGTCTTTGCCTTCCCTCAATATATTTGTGGACGAGAGTTATCATTTATAACTCTGCAGGTTTGTGAATTGCAGTGCCCTGTAGCTCCATTTTACAACTTGCTTTTTTGGGAGGTGGCCGCAAAAGCGCAGGATGGCTTCAGGCCCTGATCTGGTTCCGGGGTGCAGGCTGAGCCTGTGGTTAATTCTTCTTCCTGATGGGAAAATAGAGTGACCTGTGCCTGTCCCAACACCAAGAGCTAGTCTCTCATTGGTTCCCCGTCTTCCCGTTCATCCTCAGGACAAATTGCAAGCTGTACGGAACAGGAGGTTAAAGGTGCTGATGCTCCAAGTAGGGAGATTGCTAGTAAAGTGGCTGGAATGGCGAACCCGAGCACAAGGAGATGAGAAATGAGGTGCGTTTTAGAAACCTTTCCCCATCACACGGTGTACGATCTTCTGGGTTTCTCATTCATGTTTTCGATGTAGGAAGATGCCCTTGAACCTGGAGATTTGGGACCCATGGAATGGGTACCAGGCAGTATTACTTTAAAGGGTCTGCGTTTGCTCACCCAACCTCACCAAACCTCTCAGCCCCAAGAGTGTCCACCCTTATGTCTCATCCAGCTGTGGGTCTAGATATGGTCAATCCAGGTTGCATCACAGCCCCTGAACGAATTGGGTAAGAATTTCTCTCTCTTTCCCTGTCTTTGTTTCATGGGTTTTTAAAAGTAATTTATTTTTATAATGGGGTTTAGCTGCTTTTCACGGCTGTGTTTATGCCGCTTTACACCCACTTGACACACTAACAGAGAGATATCAATACATAGGTTTTAAGATTATTACTAGTCAGATATATTCTTGTGTGGTGAATCGGGCGTGTTGAGTCCAGTTCTCTGAGCAAGGAGTAGGTCTTGTCTATTACATATTGGGTTTATGGAACGGTATCTGAGCTAATTTGAAACTCTTGTTATATGTATCACCCCACCTCACCTTTCCCGTTAAGCAGCCATAGTGTGTTTTCTGCATGTGTGACTCTGTTCTGTTTTGTAATTCAGTTCAAGTGTAACGGTTTTTACATTCCCTCTATAAGTGACACCTTATGAGAAGTGTCCTTTTCTGTGTGACTTATTTCACTTAGAATCGTCGTACCTAAATCCACTCATCATGCTGCTACTAGCCTTATGACATTGATTTCATGGCTGAGTGATATTCCATTGTACATAAGGACCACAACTTCTTTATCCATTTTTCTCCTTCCTGGGATATTTAAGGTGGAATGTAGTGGAGTTCCTTGTCAACAGAGCAGCCCTAAACTTTGGGGTGCTTGTGTCTTGCTGATTTTCAATTTTCCCACTTTAAACCCCCATGCGTGGAAGTGCCCTATGCTCTCTAAGCTGTGTTTTTTAGATGTTTCAGGACACACCGTACACTTCTCCAGAGTGGCTGTTGGCAATTTACATCCCGCCCATCAGTGTAGCAAGGCTCCCATTTCTCCATGGCCTGTCCTGCATTTCTGGTTTTGACACTTTTTTCAGCATGGCCCTTTTGACCGATGGGAAGCGAGACTTCTTTGTAGCGCTGATTTGCCTTTCCAGGTTGCTTGGTTGGCCAAAAAGGGCGTATGCGTTTTTTCCTGAATATATTCAGGAAAAAACGCATACGCCCTTTTTGGCCAAGGGCATCATTGTCAACGTTTTGCCGCTTTTCATGTGCTTTAAAGGCGATTCGAATCTACCTCTTGAAATCTGTTTCCTGCAATTCTGCTTTGATTTCAATTCCTCGTCTTTGCCTTCCCTCAATATATTTGTGGACGAGAGTTATCATTTATATCTCTGCAGGTTTGTGAATTGCAGTGCCCTGTAGCTCCATTTTACAACTTGCTTTTTTGGGAGGTGGCCGCAAAAGCGCAGGATGGCTTCAGGCCCTGATCTGGTTCCGGGGTGCAGGCTGAGCCTGTGGTTAATTCTTCTTCCTGATGGGAAAATAGAGTGACCTGTGCCTGTCCCAACACCAAGAGCTAGTCTCTCATTGGTTCCCCGTCTTCCCGTTCATCCTCAGGACAAATTGCAAGCTGTACGGAACAGGAGGTTAAAGGTGCTGATGCTCCAAGTAGGGAGATTGCTAGTAAAGTGGCTGGAATGGCGAACCCGAGCACAAGGAGATGAGAAATGAGGTGCGTTTTAGAAACCTTTCCCCATCACACGGTGTACCATCTTCTGGGTTTCTCATTCATGTTTTCGATGTAGGAAGATGCCCTTGAACCTGGAGATTTGGGACCCATGCGATGGGTACCACGCAGTATTACTTTAAAGGGTCTGCGTTTGCTCACCCAACCTCACCAAACCTCTCAGCCCCAAGAGTGTCCACCCTTATGTCTCATCCAGCTGTGGGTCTAGATATGGTCAATCCAGGTTGCATCACAGCCCCTGAACGAATTGTGTAAGAATTTCTCTCTCTTTCCCTGTCTTTGTTTCATGGGTTTTTAAAAGTAATTTATTTTTATAATGGGGTTTAGCTGCTTTTCACGGCTGTGTTTATGCCGCTTTACACCCACTTGACACACTAACAGGGATGTATGTATTGATATAAATAGGTTTTAAGATTATTACTAGTCAGATATATTCTTGTGTGGTGAATCGGGCGTGTTGAGTCCAGTTCTCTGAGCAAGGAGTAGGTCTTGTCTATTACATATTGGGTTTATAGAACGGTATCTGAGCTAATTTGAAACTCTTGTTTTATGTATCACCCCACATCACCTTTCCCGTTAAGCAGCCATAGTGTGTTTTCTGCATGTGTGACTCTGTTCTGTTTTGTAATTCAGTTCAAGTGTAACGGTTTTTACATTCCCTCTATAAGTGACACCTTATGAGAAGTGTACTTTTCTGTGTGACTTATTTCACTTAGAATCGTCGTACCTAAATCCACTCATCATGCTGCTATTAGCCTTATGACATTGATTTCATGGCTGAGTGATATTCCATTGTACATAAGGACCACAACTTCTTTATCCGTTTTTCTCCTTCCTGGGATATTTAAGGTGGAATGTAGTGGAGTTCCTTGTCAACAGAGCAGTCCTAAACTTTGGGGTGCTTGTGTCTTGCTGATTTTCAATTTTCCCACTTTATACCCCCATGCGTGGAAGTGCCCTATGCTCTCTAAGCTGTGTTTTTTAGATGTTTCAGGACACACCGTACACTTCTCCAGAGTGGCTGTTGGCAATTTACATCCCGCCCATCAGTGTAGCAAGGCTCCCATTTCTCCATGGCCTGTCCTGCATTTCTGGTTTTGACACTTTTTTCAGCATGGCCCTTTTGACCGATGGGAAGCGAGACTTCTTTGTAGCGCTGATTTGCCTTTCCAGGTTGCTTGGTTGGCCAAAAAGGGCGTATGCGTTTTTTCCTGAATATATTCAGGAAAAAACGCATACGCCCTTTTTGGCCAAGGGCATCATTGTCAACGTTTTGCCGCTTTTCATGTGCTTTAAAGGCGATTCGAATCTACCTCTTGAAATCTGTTTCCTGCAATTCTGCTTTGGTTTCAATTCCTCGTCTTTGCCTTCCCTCAATATATTTGTGGACGAGAGTTATCATTTATAACTCTGCAGGTTTGTGAATTGCAGTGCCCTGTAGCTCCATTTTACAACTTGCTTTTTTGGGAGGTGGCTGCAAAAGCGCAGGATGGCTTCAGGCCCTGATCTGGTTCCGGGGTGCAGGCTGAGCCTGTGGTTAATTCTTCTTCCTGATGGGAAAATAGAGTGACCTGTGCCTGTCCCAACACCAAGAGCTAGTCTCTCATTGGTTCCCCGTCTTCCCGTTCATCCTCAGGACAAATTGCAACCTGTACGGAACAGGAGGTTAAAGGTGCTGATGCTCCAAGTAGGGAGATTGCTAGTAAAGTGGCTCGAATGGCGAACCCGAGCACAAGGAGATGAGAAATGAGGTGTGTTTTAGAAACCTTTCCCCATCACACGGTGTACCATCTTCTGGGTTTCTCATTCATGTTTTCGATGTAGGAAGATGCCCTTGAACCTGGAGATTTGGGACCCATGCGATGGGTACCACGCAGTATTACTTTAAAGTGTCTGTGTTTGCTCACCCAACCTCACCAAACCTCTCAGCCCGAAGAGTGTCCACCCTTATGTCTCATCCAGCTGTGGGTCTAGATATGGTCAATCCAGGTTGCATCACAGCCCCTGAACGAATTGGGTAAGAATTTCTCTCTCTTTCCCTGTCTTTGTTTCATGGGTTTTTAAAAGTAATTTATTTTTATAATGGGGTTTAGCTGCTTTTCACGGCTGTGTTTATGCCGCTTTACACCCACTTGACACACTAACAGAGAGATATCAATACATAGGTTTTAAGATTATTACTAGTCAGATATATTCTTGTGTGGTGAATCGGGCGTGTTGAGTCCAGTTCTCTGAGCAAGGAGTAGGTCTTGTCTATTACATATTGGGTTTATGGAACGGTATCTGAGCTAATTTGAAACTCTTGTTATATGTATCACCCCACCTCACCTTTCCCGTTAAGCAGCCATAGTGTGTTTTCTGCATGTGTGACTCTGTTCTGTTTTGTAATTCAGTTCAAGTGTAACGGTTTTTACATTCCCTCTATAAGTGACACCTTATGAGAAGTGTCCTTTTCTGTGTGACTTATTTCACTTAGAATCGTCGTACCTAAATCCACTCATCATGCTGCTACTAGCCTTATGACATTGATTTCATGGCTGAGTGATATTCCATTGTACATAAGGACCACAACTTCTTTATCCATTTTTCTCCTTCCTGGGATATTTAAGGTGGAATGTAGTGGAGTTCCTTGTCAACAGAGCAGCCCTAAACTTTGGGGTGCTTGTGTCTTGCTGATTTTCAATTTTCCCACTTTAAACCCCCATGCGTGGAAGTGCCCTATGCTCTCTAAGCTGTGTTTTTTAGATGTTTCAGGACACACCGTACACTTCTCCAGAGTGGCTGTTGGCAATTTACATCCCGCCCATCAGTGTAGCAAGGCTCCCATTTCTCCATGGCCTGTCCTGCATTTCTGGTTTTGACACTTTTTTCAGCATGGCCCTTTTGACCGATGGGAAGCGAGACTTCTTTGTAGCGCTGATTTGCCTTTCCAGGTTGCTTGGTTGGCCAAAAAGGGCGTATGCGTTTTTTCCTGAATATATTCAGGAAAAAACGCATACGCCCTTTTTGGCCAAGGGCATCATTGTCAACGTTTTGCCGCTTTTCATGTGCTTTAAAGGCGATTCGAATCTACCTCTTGAAATCTGTTTCCTGCAATTCTGCTTTGATTTCAATTCCTCGTCTTTGCCTTCCCTCAATATATTTGTGGACGAGAGTTATCATTTATATCTCTGCAGGTTTGTGAATTGCAGTGCCCTGTAGCTCCATTTTACAACTTGCTTTTTTGGGAGGTGGCCGCAAAAGCGCAGGATGGCTTCAGGCCCTGATCTGGTTCCGGGGTGCAGGCTGAGCCTGTGGTTAATTCTTCTTCCTGATGGGAAAATAGAGTGACCTGTGCCTGTCCCAACACCAAGAGCTAGTCTCTCATTGGTTCCCTGTCTTCCCGTTCATCCTCAGGACAAATTGCAAGCTGTACGGAACAGGAGGTTAAAGGTGCTGATGCTCCAAGTAGGGAGATTGCTAGTAAAGTGGCTGGAATGGCGAACCCGAGCACAAGGAGATGAGAAATGAGGTGCGTTTTAGAAACCTTTCCCCATCACACGGTGTACCATCTTCTGGGTTTCTCATTCATGTTTTCGATGTAGGAAGATGCCCTTGAACCTGGAGATTTGGGACCCATGCGATGGGTACCACGCAGTATTACTTTAAAGGGTCTGCGTTTGCTCACCCAACCTCACCAAACCTCTCAGCCCCAAGAGTGTCCACCCTTATGTCTCATCCAGCTGTGGGTCTAGATATGGTCAATCCAGGTTGCATCACAGCCCCTGAACGAATTGTGTAAGAATTTCTCTCTCTTTCCCTGTCTTTGTTTCATGGGTTTTTAAAAGTAATTTATTTTTATAATGGGGTTTAGCTGCTTTTCACGGCTGTGTTTATGCCGCTTTACACCCACTTGACACACTAACAGGGATGTATGTATTGATATAAATAGGTTTTAAGATTATTACTAGTCAGATATATTCTTGTGTGGTGAATCGGGCGTGTTGAGTCCAGTTCTCTGAGCAAGGAGTAGGTCTTGTCTATTACATATTGGGTTTATAGAACGGTATCTGAGCTAATTTGAAACTCTTGTTTTATGTATCACCCCACATCACCTTTCCCGTTAAGCAGCCATAGTGTGTTTTCTGCATGTGTGACTCTGTTCTGTTTTGTAATTCAGTTCAAGTGTAACGGTTTTTACATTCCCTCTATAAGTGACACCTTATGAGAAGTGTACTTTTCTGTGTGACTTATTTCACTTAGAATCGTCGTACCTAAATCCACTCATCATGCTGCTATTAGCCTTATGACATTGATTTCATGGCTGAGTGATATTCCATTGTACATAAGGACCACAACTTCTTTATCCGTTTTTCTCCTTCCTGGGATATTTAAGGTGGAATGTAGTGGAGTTCCTTGTCAACAGAGCAGTCCTAAACTTTGGGGTGCTTGTGTCTTGCTGATTTTCAATTTTCCCACTTTATACCCCCATGCGTGGAAGTGCCCTATGCTCTCTAAGCTGTGTTTTTTAGATGTTTCAGGACACACCGTACACTTCTCCAGAGTGGCTGTTGGCAATTTACATCCCGCCCATCAGTGTAGCAAGGCTCCCATTTCTCCATGGCCTGTCCTGCATTTCTGGTTTTGACACTTTTTTCAGCATGGCCCTTTTGACCGATGGGAAGCGAGACTTCTTTGTAGCGCTGATTTGCCTTTCCAGGTTGCTTGGTTGGCCAAAAAGGGCGTATGCGTTTTTTCCTGAATATATTCAGGAAAAAACGCATACGCCCTTTTTGGCCAAGGGCATCATTGTCAACGTTTTGCCGCTTTTCATGTGCTTTAAAGGCGATTCGAATCTACCTCTTGAAATCTGTTTCCTGCAATTCTGCTTTGGTTTCAATTCCTCGTCTTTGCCTTCCCTCAATATATTTGTGGACGAGAGTTATCATTTATAACTCTGCAGGTTTGTGAATTGCAGTGCCCTGTAGCTCCATTTTACAACTTGCTTTTTTGGGAGGTGGCTGCAAAAGCGCAGGATGGCTTCAGGCCCTGATCTGGTTCCGGGGTGCAGGCTGAGCCTGTGGTTAATTCTTCTTCCTGATGGGAAAATAGAGTGACCTGTGCCTGTCCCAACACCAAGAGCTAGTCTCTCATTGGTTCCCCGTCTTCCCGTTCATCCTCAGGACAAATTGCAAGCTGTACGGAACAGGAGGTTAAAGGTGCTGATGCTCCAAGTAGGGAGATTGCTAGTAAAGTGGCTCGAATGGCGAACCCGAGCACAAGGAGATGAGAAATGAGGTGTGTTTTAGAAACCTTTCCCCATCACACGGTGTACCATCTTCTGGGTTTCTCATTCATGTTTTCGATGTAGGAAGATGCCCTTGAACCTGGAGATTTGGGATCCATGCGATGGGTACCACACAGTATTACTTTAAAGTGTCTGTGTTTGCTCACCCAACCTCACCAAACCTCTCAGCCCGAAGAGTGTCCACCCTTATGTCTCATCCAGCTGTGGGTCTAGATATGGTCAATCCAGGTTGCATCACAGCCCCTGAACGAATTGGGTAAGAATTTCTCTCTCTTTCCCTGTCTTTGTTTCATGGGTTTTTAAAAGTAATTTATTTTTATAATGGGGTTTAGCTGCTTTTCACGGCTGTGTTTATGCCGCTTTACACCCACTTGACACACTAACAGAGAGATATCAATACATAGGTTTTAAGATTATTACTAGTCAGATATATTCTTGTGTGGTGAATCGGGCGTGTTGAGTCCAGTTCTCTGAGCAAGGAGTAGGTCTTGTCTATTACATATTGGGTTTATGGAACGGTATCTGAGCTAATTTGAAACTCTTGTTTTATGTATCACCCCACCTCACCTTTCCCGTTAAGCAGCCATAGTGTGTTTTCTGCATGTGTGACTCTGTTCTGTTTTGTAATTCAGTTCAAGTGTAACGGTTTTTACATTCCCTCTATAAGTGACACCTTATGAGAAGTGTCCTTTTCTGTGTGACTTATTTCACTTAGAATCGTCGTACCTAAATCCACTCATCATGCTGCTACTAGCCTTATGACATTGATTTCATGGCTGAGTGATATTCCATTGTACATAAGGACCACAACTTCTTTATCCATTTTTCTCCTTCCTGGGATATTTAAGGTGGAATGTAGTGGAGTTCCTTGTCAACAGAGCAGCCCTAAACTTTGGGGTGCTTGTGTCTTGCTGATTTTCAATTTTCCCACTTTAAACCCCCATGCGTGGAAGTGCCCTATGCTCTCTAAGCTGTGTTTTTTAGATGTTTCAGGACACACCGTACACTTCTCCAGAGTGGCTGTTGGCAATTTACATCCCGCCCATCAGTGTAGCAAGGCTCCCATTTCTCCATGGCCTGTCCTGCATTTCTGGTTTTGACACTTTTTTCAGCATGGCCCTTTTGACCGATGGGAAGCGAGACTTCTTTGTAGCGCTGATTTGCCTTTCCAGGTTGCTTGGTTGGCCAAAAAGGGCGTATGCGTTTTTTCCTGAATATATTCAGGAAAAAACGCATACGCCCTTTTTGGCCAAGGGCATCATTGTCAACGTTTTGCCGCTTTTCATGTGCTTTAAAGGCGATTCGAATCTACCTCTTGAAATCTGTTTCCTGCAATTCTGCTTTGATTTCAATTCCTCGTCTTTGCCTTCCCTCAATATATTTGTGGACGAGAGTTATCATTTATATCTCTGCAGGTTTGTGAATTGCAGTGCCCTGTAGCTCCATTTTACAACTTGCTTTTTTGGGAGGTGGCCGCAAAAGCGCAGGATGGCTTCAGGCCCTGATCTGGTTCCGGGGTGCAGGCTGAGCCTGTGGTTAATTCTTCTTCCTGATGGGAAAATAGAGTGACCTGTGCCTGTCCCAACACCAAGAGCTAGTCTCTCATTGGTTCCCCGTCTTCCCGTTCATCCTCAGGACAAATTGCAAGCTGTACGGAACAGGAGGTTAAAGGTGCTGATGCTCCAAGTAGGGAGATTGCTAGGAAAGTGGCTGGAATGGCGAACCCGAGCACAAGGAGATGAGAAATGAGGTGCGTTTTAGAAACCTTTCCCCATCACACGGTGTACCATCTTCTGGGTTTCTCATTCATGTTTTCGATGTAGGAAGATGCCCTTGAACCTGGAGATTTGGGACCCATGGAATGGGTACCATGCAGTATTACTTTAAAGGGTCTGCGTTTGCTCACCCAACCTCACCAAACCTCTCAGCCCCAAGAGTGTCCACCCTTATGTCTCATCCAGCTGTGGGTCTAGATATGGTCAATCCAGGTTGCATCACAGCCCCTGAACGAATTGTGTAAGAATTTCTCTCTCTTTCCCTGTCTTTGTTTCATGGGTTTTTAAAAGTAATTTATTTTTATAATGGGGTTTAGCTGCTTTTCACGGCTGTGTTTATGCCGCTTTACACCCACTTGACACACTAACAGGGATGTATGTATTGATATAAATAGGTTTTAAGATTATTACTAGTCAGATATATTCTTGTGTGGTGAATCGGGCGTGTTGAGTCCAGTTCTCTGAGCAAGGAGTAGGTCTTGTCTATTACATATTGGGTTTATAGAACGGTATCTGAGCTAATTTGAAACTCTTGTTTTATGTATCACCCCACATCACCTTTCCCGTTAAGCAGCCATAGTGTGTTTTCTGCATGTGTGACTCTGTTCTGTTTTGTAATTCAGTTCAAGTGTAACGGTTTTTACATTCCCTCTATAAGTGACACCTTATGAGAAGTGTCCTTTTCTGTGTGACTTATTTCACTTAGAATCGTCGTACCTAAATCCACTCATCATGCTGCTATTAGCCTTATGACATTGATTTCATGGCTGAGTGATATTCCATTGTACATAAGGACCACAACTTCTTTATCCGTTTTTCTCCTTCCTGGGATATTTAAGGTGGAATGTAGTGGAGTTCCTTGTCAACAGAGCAGTCCTAAACTTTGGGGTGCTTGTGTCTTGCTGATTTTCAATTTTCCCACTTTATACCCCCATGCGTGGAAGTGCCCTATGCTCTCTAAGCTGTGTTTTTTAGATGTTTCAGGACACACCGTACACTTCTCCAGAGTGGCTGTTGGCAATTTACATCCCGCCCATCAGTGTAGCAAGGCTCCCATTTCTCCATGGCCTGTCCTGCATTTCTGGTTTTGACACTTTTTTCAGCATGGCCCTTTTGACCGATGGGAAGCGAGACTTCTTTGTAGCGCTGATTTGCCTTTCCAGGTTGCTTGGTTGGCCAAAAAGGGCGTATGCGTTTTTTCCTGAATATATTCAGGAAAAAACGCATACGCCCTTTTTGGCCAAGGGCATCATTGTCAACGTTTTGCCGCTTTTCATGTGCTTTAAAGGCGATTCGAATCTACCTCTTGAAATCTGTTTCCTGCAATTCTGCTTTGGTTTCAATTCCTCGTCTTTGCCTTCCCTCAATATATTTGTGGACGAGAGTTATCATTTATAACTCTGCAGGTTTGTGAATTGCAGTGCCCTGTAGCTCCATTTTACAACTTGCTTTTTTGGGAGGTGGCTGCAAAAGCGCAGGATGGCTTCAGGCCCTGATCTGGTTCCGGGGTGCAGGCTGAGCCTGTGGTTAATTCTTCTTCCTGACGGGAAAATAGAGTGACCTGTGCCTGTCCCAACACCAAGAGCTAGTCTCTCATTGGTTCCCCGTCTTCCCGTTCATCCTCAGGACAAATTGCAAGCTGTACGGAACAGGAGGTTAAAGGTGCTGATGCTCCAAGTAGGGAGATTGCTATTAAAGTGGCTCGAATGGCGAACCCGAGCACAAGGAGATGAGAAATGAGGTGTGTTTT
This sequence comes from Balaenoptera physalus, assembly GCF_965194825.1. Taxonomy (NCBI): domain Eukaryota; kingdom Metazoa; phylum Chordata; class Mammalia; order Artiodactyla; family Balaenopteridae; genus Balaenoptera; species Balaenoptera physalus. The sequence continues at coordinate 536,450 of NW_028126334.1, forward strand.
AGAAACCTTTCCCCATCACACGGTGTACCATCTTCTGGGTTTCTCATTCATGTTTTCGATGTAGGAAGATGCCCTTGAACCTGGAGATTTGGGACCCATGCGATGGGTACCACGCAGTATTACTTTAAAGTGTCTGTGTTTGCTCACCCAACCTCACCAAACCTCTCAGCCCGAAGAGTGTCCACCCTTATGTCTCATCCAGCTGTGGGTCTAGATATGGTCAATCCAGGTTGCATCACAGCCCCTGAACGAATTGGGTAAGAATTTCTCTCTCTTTCCCTGTCTTTGTTTCATGGGTTTTTAAAAGTAATTTATTTTTATAATGGGGTTTAGCTGCTTTTCACGGCTGTGTTTATGCCGCTTTACACCCACTTGACACACTAACAGAGAGCTATCAATACATAGGTTTTAAGATTATTACTAGTCAGATATATTCTTGTGTGGTGAATCGGGCGTGTTGAGTCCAGTTCTCTGAGCAAGGAGTAGGTCTTGTCTATTACATATTGGGTTTATGGAACGGTATCTGAGCTAATTTGAAACTCTTGTTTTATGTATCACCCCACCTCACCTTTCCCGGTAAGCAGCCATAGTGTGTTTTCTGCATGTGTGACTCTGTTCTGTTTTGTAATTCAGTTCAAGTGTAACGGTTTTTACATTCCCTCTATAAGTGACACCTTATGAGAAGTGTCCTTTTCTGTGTGACTTATTTCACTTAGAATCGTCGTACCTAAATCCACTCATCATGCTGCTACTAGCCTTATGACATTGATTTCATGGCTGAGTGATATTCCATTGTACATAAGGACCACAACTTCTTTATCCATTTTTCTCCTTCCTGGGATATTTAAGGTGGAATGTAGTGGAGTTCCTTGTCAACAGAGCAGCCCTAAACTTTGGGGTGCTTGTGTCTTGCTGATTTTCAATTTTCCCACTTTAAACCCCCATGCGTGGAAGTGCCCTATGCTCTCTAAGCTGTGTTTTTTAGATGTTTCAGGACACACCGTACACTTCTCCAGAGTGGCTGTTGGCAATTTACATCCCGCCCATCAGTGTAGCAAGGCTCCCATTTCTCCATGGCCTGTCCTGCATTTCTGGTTTTGACACTTTTTTCAGCATGGCCCTTTTGACCGATGGGAAGCGAGACTTCTTTGTAGCGCTGATTTGCCTTTCCAGGTTGCTTGGTTGGCCAAAAAGGGCGTATGCGTTTTTTCCTGAATATATTCAGGAAAAAACGCATACGCCCTTTTTGGCCAAGGGCATCATTGTCAACGTTTTGCCGCTTTTCATGTGCTTTAAAGGCGATTCGAATCTACCTCTTGAAATCTGTTTCCTGCAATTCTGCTTTGATTTCAATTCCTCGTCTTTGCCTTCCCTCAATATATTTGTGGACGAGAGTTATCATTTATATCTCTGCAGGTTTGTGAATTGCAGTGCCCTGTAGCTCCATTTTACAACTTGCTTCTTTGGGAGGTGGCCGCAAAAGCGCAGGATGGCTTCAGGCCCTGATCTGGTTCCGGGGTGCAGGCTGAGCCTGTGGTTAATTCTTCTTCCTGATGGGAAAATAGAGTGACCTGTGCCTGTCCCAACAACAAGAGCTAGTCTCTCATTGGTTCCCCGTCTTCCCGTTCATCCTCAGGACAAATTGCAAGCTGTACGGAACAGGAGGTTAAAGGTGCTGATGCTCCAAGTAGGGAGATTGCTAGGAAAGTGGCTGGAATGGCGAACCCGAGCACAAGGAGATGAGAAATGAGGTGCGTTTTAGAAACCTTTCCCCATCACACGGTGTACCATCTTCTGGGTTTCTCATTCATGTTTTCGATGTAGGAAGATGCCCTTGAACCTGGAGATTTGGGACCCATGGAATGGGTACCATGCAGTATTACTTTAAAGGGTCTGCGTTTGCTCACCCAACCTCACCAAACCTCTCAGCCCCAAGAGTGTCCACCCTTATGTCTCATCCAGCTGTGGGTCTAGATATGGTCAATCCAGGTTGCATCACAGCCCCTGAACGAATTGTGTAAGAATTTCTCTCTCTTTCCCTGTCTTTGTTTCATGGGTTTTTAAAAGTAATTTATTTTTATAATGGGGTTTAGCTGCTTTTCACGGCTGTGTTTATGCCGCTTTACACCCACTTGACACACTAACAGGGATGTATGTATTGATATAAATAGGTTTTAAGATTATTACTAGTCAGATATATTCTTCTGTGGTGAATCGGGCGTGTTGAGTCCAGTTCTCTGAGCAAGGAGTAGGTCTTGTCTATTACATATTGGGTTTATAGAACGGTATCTGAGCTAATTTGAAACTCTTGTTTTATGTATCACCCCACATCACCTTTCCCGTTAAGCAGCCATAGTGTGTTTTCTGCATGTGTGACTCTGTTCTGTTTTGTAATTCAGTTCAAGTGTAACGGTTTTTACATTCCCTCTATAAGTGACACCTTATGAGAAGTGTCCTTTTCTGTGTGACTTATTTCAGTTAGAATCGTCGTACCTAAATCCACTCATCATGCTGCTATTAGCCTTATGACATTGATTTCATGGCTGAGTGATATTCCATTGTACATAAGGACCACAACTTCTTTATCCGTTTTTCTCCTTCCTGGGATATTTAAGGTGGAATGTAGTGGAGTTCCTTGTCAACAGAGCAGTCCTAAACTTTGGGGTGCTTGTGTCTTGCTGATTTTCAATTTTCCCACTTTATACCCCCATGCGTGGAAGTGCCCTATGCTCTCTAAGCTGTGTTTTTTAGATGTTTCAGGACACACCGTACACTTCTCCAGAGTGGCTGTTGGCAATTTACATCCCGCCCATCAGTGTAGCAAGGCTCCCATTTCTCCATGGCCTGTCCTGCATTTCTGGTTTTGACACTTTTTTCAGCATGGCCCTTTTGACCGATGGGAAGCGAGACTTCTTTGTAGCGCTGATTTGCCTTTCCAGGTTGCTTGGTTGGCCAAAAAGGGCGTATGCGTTTTTTCCTGAATATATTCAGGAAAAAACGCATACGCCCTTTTTGGCCAAGGGCATCATTGTCAACGTTTTGCCGCTTTTCATGTGCTTTAAAGGCGATTCGAATCTACCTCTTGAAATCTGTTTCCTGCAATTCTGCTTTGGTTTCAATTCCTCGTCTTTGCCTTCCCTCAATATATTTGTGGACGAGAGTTATCATTTATAACTCTGCAGGTTTGTGAATTGCAGTGCCCTGTAGCTCCATTTTACAACTTGCTTTTTTGGGAGGTGGCCGCAAAAGCGCAGAATGGCTTCAGGCCCTGATCTGGTTCCGGGGTGCAGGCTGAGCCTGTGGTTAATTCTTCTTCCTGACGGGAAAATAGAGTGACCTGTGCCTGTCCCAACACCAAGAGCTAGTCTCTCATTGGTTCCCCGTCTTCCCGTTCATCCTCAGGACAAATTGCAAGCTGTACGGAACAGGAGGTTAAAGGTGCTGATGCTCCAAGTAGGGAGATTGCTAGTAAAGTGGCTGGAATGGCGAACCCGAGCACAAGGAGATGAGAAATGAGGTGCGTTTTAGAAACCTTTCCCCATCACACGGTGTACCATCTTCTGGGTTTCTCATTCATGTTTTCGATGTAGGAAGATGCCCTTGAACCTGGAGATTTGGGACCCATGCGATGGGTACCACCCAGTATTACTTTAAAGTGTCTGTGTTTGCTCACCCAACCTCACCAAACCTCTCAGCCCGAAGAGTGTCCACCCTTATGTCTCATCCAGCTGTGGGTCTAGATATGGTCAATCCAGGTTGCATCACAGCCCCTGAACGAATTGGGTAAGAATTTCTCTCTCTTTCCCTGTCTTTGTTTCATGGGTTTTTAAAAGTAATTTATTTTTATAATGGGGTTTAGCTGCTTTTCACGGCTGTGTTTATGCCGCTTTACACCCACTTGAAACACTAACAGAGAGCTATCAATACATAGGTTTTAAGATTATTACTAGTCAGATATATTCTTGTGTGGTGAATCGGGCGTGTTGAGTCCAGTTCTCTGAGCAAGGAGTAGGTCTTGTCTATTACATATTGGGTTTATGGAACGGTATCTGAGCTAATTTGAAACTCTTGTTTTATGTATCACCCCACCTCACCTTTCCCGTTAAGCAGCCATAGTGTGTTTTCTGCATGTGTGACTCTGTTCTGTTTTGTAATTCAGTTCAAGTGTAACGGTTTTTACATTCCCTCTATAAGTGACACCTTATGAGAAGTGTCCTTTTCTGTGTGACTTATTTCACTTAGAATCGTCGTACCTAAATCCACTCATCATGCTGCTACTAGCCTTATGACATTGATTTCATGGCTGAGTGATATTCCATTGTACATAAGGACCACAACTTCTTTATCCATTTTTCTCCTTCCTGGGATATTTAAGGTGGAATGTAGTGGAGTTCCTTGTCAACAGAGCAGCCCTAAACTTTGGGGTGCTTGTGTCTTGCTGATTTTCAATTTTCCCACTTTAAACCCCCATGCGTGGAAGTGCCCTATGCTCTCTAAGCTGTGTTTTTTAGATGTTTCAGGACACACCGTACACTTCTCCAGAGTGGCTGTTGGCAATTTACATCCCGCCCATCAGTGTAGCAAGGCTCCCATTTCTCCATGGCCTGTCCTGCATTTCTGGTTTTGACACTTTTTTCAGCATGGCCCTTTTGACCGATGGGAAGCGAGACTTCTTTGTAGCGCTGATTTGCCTTTCCAGGTTGCTTGGTTGGCCAAAAAGGGCGTATGCGTTTTTTCCTGAATATATTCAGGAAAAAACGCATACGCCCTTTTTGGCCAAGGGCATCATTGTCAACATTTTGCCGCTTTTCATGTGCTTTAAAGGCGATTCGAATCTACCTCTTGAAATCTGTTTCCTGCAATTCTGCTTTGATTTCAATTCCTCGTCTTTGCCTTCCCTCAATATATTTGTGGACGAGAGTTATCATTTATAACTCTGCAGGTTTGTGAATTGCAGTGCCCTGTAGCTCCATTTTACAACTTGCTTTTTTGGGAGGTGGCCGCAAAAGCGCAGGATGGCTTCAGGCCCTGATCTGGTTCCGGGGTGCAGGCTGAGCCTGTGGTTAATTCTTCTTCCTGATGGGAAAATAGAGTGACCTGTGCCTGTCCCAACACCAAGAGCTAGTCTCTCATTGGTTCCCCGTCTTCCCGTTCATCCTCAGGACAAATTGCAAGCTGTACGGAACAGGAGGTTAAAGGTGCTGATGCTCCAAGTAGGGAGATTGCTAGTAAAGTGGCTGGAATGGCGAACCCGAGCACAAGGAGATGAGAAATGAGGTGCGTTTTAGAAACCTTTCCCCATCACGCAGTGTACCATCTTCTGGGTTTCTCATTCATGTTTTCGATGTAGGAAGATGCCCTTGAACCTGGAGATTTGGGACCCATGGAATGGGTACCAGGCAGTATTACTTTAAAGGGTCTGCGTTTGCTCACCCAACCTCACCAAACCTCTCAGCCCCAAGAGTGTCCACCCTTATGTCTCATCCAGCTGTGGGTCTAGATATGGTCAATCCAGGTTGCATCACAGCCCCTGAACGAATTGTGTAAGAATTTCTCTCTCTTTCCCTGTCTTTGTTTCATGGGTTTTAAAAGTAATTTAGTTTTATAATGGGGTTTAGCTGCTTTTCACGGCTGTGTTTATGCCGCTTTACACCCACTTGACACACTAACAGAGATGTATGTATTGATATAAATAGGTTTTAAGATTATTACTAGTCAGATATATTCTTGTGTGGTGAATCGGGCGTGTTGAGTCCAGTTCTCTGAGCAAGGAGTAGGTCTTGTCTATTACATATTTGGTTTATGGAACGGTATCTGAGCTAATTTGAAACTCTTGTTTTATGTATCACCCCACCTCACCTTTCCCGTTAAGCAGCCATAGTGTGTTTTCTGCATGTGTGACTCTGTTCTGTTTTGTAATTCAGTTCAAGTGTAACGGTTTTTACATTCCCTCTATAAGTGACACCTTATGAGAAGTGTCCTTTTCTGTGTGACTTATTTCACTTAGAATCGTCGTACCTAAATCCACTCATCATGCTGCTACTAGCCTTATGACATTGATTTCATGGCTGAGTGATATTCCATTGTACATAAGGACCACAACTTCTTTATCCATTTTTCTCCTTCCTGGGATATTTAAGGTGGAATGTAGTGGAGTTCCTTGTCAACAGAGCAGCCCTAAACTTTGGGGTGCTTGTGTCTTGCTGATTTTCAATTTTCCCACTTTATACCCCCATGCGTGGAAGTGCCCTATGCTCTCTAAGCTGTGTTTTTTAGATGTTTCAGGACACACCGTACACTTCTCCAGAGTGGCTGTTGGCAATTTACATCCCGCCCATCAGTGTAGCAAGGCTCCCATTTCTCCATGGCCTGTCCTGCATTTCTGGTTTTGACACTTTTTTCAGCATGGCCCTTTTGACCGATGGGAAGCGAGACTTCTTTGTAGCGCTGATTTGCCTTTCCAGGTTGCTTGGTTGGCCAAAAAGGGCGTATGCGTTTTTTCCTGAATATATTCAGGAAAAAACGCATACGCCCTTTTTGGCCAAGGGCATCATTGTCAACGTTTTGCCGCTTTTCATGTGCTTTAAAGGCGATTCGAATCTACCTCTTGAAATCTGTTTCCTGCAATTCTGCTTTGATTTCAGTTCCTCGTCTTTGCCTTCCCTAAATATATTTGTGGACGAGAGTTATCATTTATAACTCTGCAGGTTTGTGAATTGCAGTGCCCTGTAGCTCCATTTTACAACTTGCTTTTTTGGGAGGTGGCCGCAAAAGCGCAGGATGGCTTCAGGCCCTGATCTGGTTCCGGGGTGCAGGCTGAGCCTGTGGTTAATTCTTCTTCCTGATGGGAAAATAGAGTGACCTGTGCCTGTCCCAACACCAAGAGCTAGTCTCTCATTGGTTCCCCGTCTTCCCGTTCATCCTCAGGACAAATTGCAAGCTGTACGGAACAGGAGGTTAAAGGTGCTGATGCTCCAACTAGGGAGATTGCTAGTAAAGTGGCTGGAATGGCGAACCCGAGCACAAGGAGATGAGAAATGAGGTGTGTTTTAGAAACCTTTCCCCATCACACGGTGTACCATCTTCTGGGTTTCTCATTCATGTTTTCGATGTAGGAAGATGCCCTTGAACCTGGAGATTTGGGACCCATGCGATGGGTAACACGCAGTATTACTCTAAAGGGTCTGCGTTTGCTCAACCAACCTCACCAAAACTCTCAGCCCCAAGAGTGTCCACCCTTATGTCTCATCCAGCTGTGGGTCTAGATATGGTCAATCCAGGTTGCATCACAGCCCCTGAACGAATTGGGTAAGAATTTCTCTCTCTTTCCCTGTCTTTGTTTCATGGGTTTTTAAAAGTAATTTATTTTTATAATGGGGTTTAGCTGCTTTTCACGGCTGTGTTTATGCCGCTTTACACCCACTTGACACACTAACAGAGATGTATGTATTGATATACATAGGTTTTAAGATTATTACTAGTCAGATATATTCTTGTGTGGTGAATCGGGCGTGTTGAGTCCAGTTCTCTGAGCAAGGAGTAGGTCTTGTCTATTACATATTGGGTTTATGGAACGGTATCTGAGCTAATTTGAAACTCTTGTTTTATGTATCACCCCACCTCATCTTTCCCGTTAAGCAGCCATAGTGTGTTTTCTGCATGTGTGACTGTGTTCTGTTTTGTAATTCAGTTCAAGTGTAACGGTTTTTACATTCCCTCTATAAGTGACACCTTATGAGAAGTGTCCTTTTCTGTGTGACTTATTTCACTTAGAATCGTCGTACCTAAATCCACTCATCATGCTGCTACTAGCCTTATGACATTGATTTCATGGCTGAGTGATATTCCATTGTACATAAGGACCACAACTTCTTTATCCATTTTTCTCCTTCCTGGGATATTTAAGGTGGAATGTAGTGGAGTTCCTTGTCAACAGAGCAGCCCTAAACTTTGGGGTGCTTGTGTCTTGCTGATTTTCAATTTTCCCACTTTATCCCCCCATGCGTGGAAGTGCCCTATGCTCTCTAAGCTGTGTTTTTTAGATGTTTCAGGACACACCGTACACTTCTCCAGAGTGGCTGTTGGCAATTTACATCCCGCCCATCAGTGTAGCAAGGCTCCCATTTCTCCATGGCCTGTCCTGCATTTCTGGTTTTGACACTTTTTTCAGCATGGCCCTTTTGACCGATGGGAAGCGAGACTTCTTTGTAGCGCTGATTTGCCTTTCCGGGTTGCTTGGTTGGCCAAAAAGGGCGTATGCGTTTTTTCCTGAATATATTCAGGAAAAAACGCATACGCCCTTTTTGGCCAAGGGCATCATTGTCAACGTTTTGCCGCTTTTCATGTGCTTTAAAGGCGATTCGAATCTACCTCTTGAAATCTGTTTCCTGCAATTCTGCTTTGATTTCAGTTCCTCGTCTTTGCCTTCCCTAAATATATTTCTGGACGAGAGTTATCATTTATAACTCTGCAGGTTTGTGAATTGCAGTGCCCTGTAGCTCCATTTTACAACTTGCTTTTTTGGGAGGTGGCCGCAAAAGAGCAGGATGGCTTCAGGCCCTGATCTGGTTCCGGGGTGCAGGCTGAGCCTGTGGTTAATTCTTCTTCCTGATGGGAAAATAGAGTGACCTGTGCCTGTCCCAACAACAAGAGCTAGTCTCTCATTGGTTCCCCGTCTTCCCGTTCATCCTCAGGACAAATTGCAAGCTGTACGGAACAGGAGGTTAAAGGTGCTGATGCTCCAACTAGGGAGATTGCTAGTAAAGTGGCTGGAATGGCGAACCCGAGCACAAGGAGATGAGAAATGAGGTGTGTTTTAGAAACCTTTCCCCATCACACGGTGTACCATCTTCTGGGTTTCTCATTCATGTTTTCGATGTAGGAAGATGCCCTTGAACCTGGAGATTTGGGACCCATGCGATGGGTAACACGCAGTATTACTCTAAAGGGTCTGCGTTTGCTCAACCAACCTCACCAAAACTCTCAGCCCCAAGAGTGTCCACCCTTATGTCTCATCCAGCTGTGGGTCTAGATATGGTCAATCCAGGTTGCATCACAGCCCCTGAACGAATTGGGTAAGAATTTCTCTCTCTTTCCCTGTCTTTGTTTCATGGGTTTTTAAAAGTAATTTATTTTTATAATGGGGTTTAGCTGCTTTTCACGGCTGTGTTTATGCCGCTTTACACCCACTTGACACACTAACAGAGATGTATGTATTGATATACATAGGTTTTAAGATTATTACTAGTCAGATATATTCTTGTGTGGTGAATCGGGCGTGTTGAGTCCAGTTCTCTGAGCAAGGAGTAGGTCTTGTCTATTACATATTGGGTTTATGGAACGGTATCTGAGCTAATTTGAAACTCTTGTTTTATGTATCACCCCACCTCATCTTTCCCGTTAAGCAGCCATAGTGTGTTTTCTGCATGTGTGACTGTGTTCTGTTTTGTAATTCAGTTCAAGTGTAACGGTTTTTACATTCCCTCTATAAGTGACACCTTATGAGAAGTGTCCTTTTCTGTGTGACTTATTTCACTTAGAATCGTCGTACCTAAATCCACTCATCATGCTGCTACTAGCCTTATGACATTGATTTCATGGCTGAGTGATATTCCATTGTACATAAGGACCACAACTTCTTTATCCATTTTTCTCCTTCCTGGGATATTTAAGGTGGAATGTAGTGGAGTTCCTTGTCAACAGAGCAGCCCTAAACTTTGGGGTGCTTGTGTCTTGCTGATTTTCAATTTTCCCACTTTATCCCCCCATGCGTGGAAGTGCCCTATGCTCTCTAAGCTGTGTTTTTTAGATGTTTCAGGACACACCGTACACTTCTCCAGAGTGGCTGTTGGCAATTTACATCCCGCCCATCAGTGTAGCAAGGCTCCCATTTCTCCATGGCCTGTCCTGCATTTCTGGTTTTGACACTTTTTTCAGCATGGCCCTTTTGACCGATGGGAAGCGAGACTTCTTTGTAGCGCTGATTTGCCTTTCCGGGTTGCTTGGTTGGCCAAAAAGGGCGTATGCGTTTTTTCCTGAATATATTCAGGAAAAAACGCATACGCCCTTTTTGGCCAAGGGCATCATTGTCAACGTTTTGCCGCTTTTCATGTGCTTTAAAGGCGATTCGAATATACCTCTTGAAATCTGTTTCCTGCAATTCTGCTTTGATTTCAGTTCCTCGTCTTTGCCTTCCCTAAATATATTTCTGGACGAGAGTTATCATTTATAACTCTGCAGGTTTGTGAATTGCAGTGCCCTGTAGCTCCATTTTACAACTTGCTTTTTTGGGAGGTGGCCGCAAAAGCGCAGGATGGCTTCAGGCCCTGATCTGGTTCCGGGGTGCAGGCTGAGCCTGTGGTTAATTCTTCTTCCTGATGGGAAAATAGAGTGACCTGTGCCTGTCCCAACACCAAGAGCTAGTCTCTCATTGGTTCCCCGTCTTCCCGTTCATCCTCAGGACAAATTGCAAGCTGTACGGAACAGGAGGTTAAAGGTGCTGATGCTCCAACTAGGGAGATTGCTAGGAAAGTGGCTGGAATGGCGAACCCGAGCACAAGGAGATGAGAAATGAGGTGCGTTTTAGAAACCTTTCCCCATCACACGGTGTACCATCTTCTGGGTTTCTCATTCATGTTTTCGATGTAGGAAGATGCCCTTGAACCTGGAGATTTGGGACCCATGCGATGGGTAACACGCAGTATTACTCTAAAGGGTCTACGTTTGCTCAACCAACCTCACCAAACCTCTCAGCCCCAAGAGTGTCCACCCTTATGTCTCATCCAGCTGTGGGTCTAGATATGGTCAATCCAGGTTGCATCACAGCCCCTGAACGAATTGGGTAAGAATTTCTCTCTCTTTCTCTGTCTTTGTTTCATGGGTTTTTAAAAGAAATTTATTTTTATAATGGGGTTTAGCTGCTTTTCACGGCTGTGTTTATGCCGCTTTACACCCACTTGACACACTAACAGAGATGTATGTATTGATATACATAGGTTTTAAGATTATTACTAGTCAGATATATTCTTGTGTGGTGAATCGGGCGTGTTGAGTCCAGTTCTCTGAGCAAGGAGTAGGTCTTGTCTATTACATATTGGGTTTATGGAACGGTATCTGAGCTAATTTGAAACTCTTGTTTTATGTATCACCCCACCTCACCTTTCCCGTTAAGCAGCCATAGTGTGTTTTCTGCATGTGTGACTCTGTTCTGTTTTGTAATTCAGTTCAAGTGTAACGGTTTTTACATTCCCTCTATAAGTGACACCTTATGAGAAGTGTCCTTTTCTGTGTGACTTATTTCACTTAGAATCGTCGTACCTAAATCCACTCATCATGCTGCTACTAGCCTTATGACATTGATTTCATGGCTGAGTGATATTCCATTGTACATAAGGACCACAACTTCTTTATCCATTTTTCTCCTTCCTGGGATATTTAAGGTGGAATGTAGTGGAGTTCCTTGTCAACAGAGCAGCCCTAAACTTTGGGGTGCTTGTGTCTTGCTGATTTTCAATTTTCCCACTTTATACCCCCATGCGTGGAAGTGCCCTATGCTCTCTAAGCTGTGTTTTTTAGATGTTTCAGGACACACCGTACACTTCTCCAGAGTGGCTGTTGGCAATTTACATCCCGCCCATCAGTGTAGCAAGGCTCCCATTTCTCCATGGCCTGTCCTGCATTTCTGGTTTTGACACTTTTTTCAGCATGGCCCTTTTGACCGATGGGAAGCGAGACTTCTTTGTAGCGCTGATTTGCCTTTCCAGGTTGCTTGGTTGGCCAAAAAGGGCGTATGCGTTTTTTCCTGAATATATTCAGGAAAAAACGCATACGCCCTTTTTGGCCAAGGGCATCATTGTCAACGTTTTGCCGCTTTTCATGTGCTTTAAAGGCGATTCGAATCTACCTCTTGAAATCTCTTTCCTGCAATTCTGCTTTGGTTTCAGTTCCTCGTCTTTGCCTTCCCTAAATATATTTGTGGACGAGAGTTATCATTTATAACTCTGCAGGTTTGTGAATTGCAGTGCCCTGTAGCTCCATTTTACAACTTGCTTTTTTGGGAGGTGGCCGCAAAAGCGCAGGATGGCTTCAGGCCCTGATCTGGTTCCGGGGTGCAGGCTGAGCCTGTGGTTAATTCTTCTTCCTGATGGGAAAATAGAGTGACCTGTGCCTGTCCCAACACCAAGAGCTAGTCTCTCATTGGTTCCCCGTCTTCCCGTTCATCCTCAGGACAAATTGCAAGCTGTACGGAACAGGAGGTTAAAGGTGCTGATGCTCCAAGTAGGGAGATTGCTAGTAAAGTGGCTGGAATGGCGAACCCGAGCACAAGGAGATGAGAAATGAGGTGCGTTTTAGAACCCTTTCCCCATCACACGGTGTACCATCTTCTGGGTTTCTCATTCATGTTTTCGATGTAGGAAGATGCCCTTGAACCTGGAGATTTGGGACCCATGCGATGGGTACCATGCAGTATTACTCTAAAGGGTCTGCGTTTGCTCACCCAACCTCACCAAACCTCTCAGCCCCAAGAGTGTCCACCCTTATGTCTCATCCAGCTGTGGGTCTAGATATGGTCAATCCAGGTTGCATCACAGCCCCTGAACGAATTGGGTAAGAATTTCTCTCTCTTTCCCTGTCTTTGTTTCATGGGTTTTTAAAAGTAATTTATTTTTATAATGGGGTTTAGCTGCTTTTCACGGCTGTGTTTATGCCGCTTTACACCCACTTGACACACTAACAGAGATGTATGTATTGATATACATAGGTTTTAAGATTATTACTAGTCAGATATATTATTGTGTGGTGAATCGGGCGTGTTGAGTCCAGTTCTCTGAGCAAGGAGTAGGTCTTGTCTATTACATATTGGGTTTATGGAACGGTATCTGAGCTAATTTGAAACTCTTGTTTTATGTATCACCCCACCTCATCTTTCCCGTTAAGCAGCCATAGTGTGTTTTCTGCATGTGTGACTCTGTTCTGTTTTGTAATTCAGTTCAAGTGTAACGGTTTTTACATTCCCTCTATAAGTGACACCTTATGAGAAGTGTCCTTTTCTGTGTGACTTATTTCACTTAGAATCGTCGTACCTAAATCCACTCATCATGCTGCTACTAGCCTTATGACATTGATTTCATGGCTGAGTGATATTCCATTGTACATAAGGACCACAACTTCTTTATCCATTTTTCTCCTTCCTGGGATATTTAAGGTGGAATGTAGTGGAGTTCCTTGTCAACAGAGCAGCCCTAAACTTTGGGGTGCTTGTGTCTTGCTGATTTTCAATTTTCCCACTTTATCCCCCCATGCGTGGAAGTGCCCTATGCTCTCTAAGCTGTGTTTTTTAGATGTTTCAGGACACACCGTACACTTCTCCAGAGTGGCTGTTGGCAATTTACATCCCGCCCATCAGTGTAGCAAGGCTCCCATTTCTCCATGGCCTGTCCTGCATTTCTGGTTTTGACACTTTTTTCAGCATGGCCCTTTTGACCGATGGGAAGCGAGACTTCTTTGTAGCGCTGATTTGCCTTTCCGGGTTGCTTGGTTGGCCAAAAAGGGCGTATGCGTTTTTTCCTGAATATATTCAGGAAAAAACGCATACGCCCTTTTTGGCCAAGGGCATCATTGTCAACGTTTTGCCGCTTTTCATGTGCTTTAAAGGCGATTCGAATCTACCTCTTGAAATCTGTTTCCTGCAATTCTGCTTTGATTTCAATTCCTCGTCTTTGCCTTCCCTCAATATATTTCTGGACGAGAGTTATCATTTATAACTCTGCAGGTTTGTGAATTGCAGTGCCCTGTAGCTCCATTTTACAACTTGCTTTTTTGGGAGGTGGCCGCAAAAGCGCAGGATGGCTTCAGGCCCTGTTCTGGTTCCGGGGTGCAGGCTGAGCCTGTGGTTAATTCTTCTTCCTGATGGGAAAATAGAGTGACCTGTGCCTGTCCCAACACCAAGAGCTAGTCTCTCATTGGTTCCCCGTCTTCCCGTTCATCCTCAGGACAAATTGCAAGCTGTACGGAACAGGAGGTTAAAGGTGCTGATGCTCCAAGTAGGGAGATTGCTAGTAAAGTGGCTGGAATGGCGAACCCGATCACAAGGAGATGAGAAATGAGGTGCGTTTTAGAAACCTTTCCCCATCACACGGTGTACCATCTTCTGGGTTTCTCATTCATGTTTTCGATGTAGGAAGATGCCCTTGAACCTGGAGATTTGGGACCCATGCGATGGGTACCACGCAGTAGTACTCTAAAGGGTCTGCGTTTGCTCACCCAACCTCACCAAACCTCTCAGCCCCAAGAGTGTCCACCCTTATGTCTCATCCAGCTGTGGGTCTAGATATGGTCAATCCAGGTTGCATCACAGCCCCTGAACGAATTGGGTAAGAATTTCTCTCTCTTTCCCTGTCTTTGTTTCATGGGTTTTTAAAAGTAATTTATTTTTATAATGGGGTTTAGCTGCTTTTCACGGCTGTGTTTATGCCGCTTTACACCCACTTGACACACTAACAGAGATGTATGTATTGATATACATAGGTTTTAAGATTATTACTAGTCAGATATATTCTTGTGTGGTGAATCGGGCGTGTTGAGTCCAGTTCTCTGAGCAAGGAGTAGGTCTTGTCTATTACATATTGGGTTTATGGAACGGTATCTGAGCTAATTTGAAACTCTTGTTTTATGTATCACCCCACCTCATCTTTCCCGTTAAGCAGCCATAGTGTGTTTTCTGCATGTGTGACTCTGTTCTGTTTTGTAATTCAGTTCAAGTGTAACGGTTTTTACATTCCCTCTATAAGTGACACCTTATGAGAAGTGTCCTTTTCTGTGTGACTTATTTCACTTAGAATCGTCGTACCTAAATCCACTCATCATGCTGCTACTAGCCTTATGACATTGATTTCATGGCTGAGTGATATTCCATTGTACATAAGGACCACAACTTCTTTATCCATTTTTCTCCTTCCTGGGATATTTAAGGTGGAATGTAGTGGAGTTCCTTGTCAACAGAGCAGCCCTAAACTTTGGGGTGCTTGTGTCTTGCTGATTTTCAATTTTCCCACTTTATCCCCCCATGCGTGGAAGTGCCCTATGCTCTCTAAGCTGTGTTTTTTAGATGTTTCAGGACACACCGTACACTTCTCCAGAGTGGCTGTTGGCAATTTACATCCCGCCCATCAGTGTAGCAAGGCTCCCATTTCTCCATGGCCTGTCCTGCATTTCTGGTTTTGACACTTTTTTCAGCATGGCCCTTTTGACCGATGGGAAGCGAGACTTCTTTGTAGCGCTGATTTGCCTTTCCGGGTTGCTTGGTTGGCCAAAAAGGGCGTATGCGTTTTTTCCTGAATATATTCAGGAAAAAACGCATACGCCCTTTTTGGCCAAGGGCATCATTGTCAACGTTTTGCCGCTTTTCATGTGCTTTAAAGGCGATTCGAATCTACCTCTTGAAATCTGTTTCCTGCAATTCTGCTTTGATTTCAATTCCTCGTCTTTGCCTTCCCTCAATATATTTCTGGACAAGAGTTATCATTTATAACTCTGCAGGTTTGTGAATTGCAGTGCCCTGTAGCTCCATTTTACAACTTGCTTTTTTGGGAGGTGGCCGCAAAAGCGCAGGATGGCTTCAGGCCCTGTTCTGGTTCCGGGGTGCAGGCTGAGCCTGTGGTTAATTCTTCTTCCTGATGGGAAAATAGAGTGACCTGTGCCTGTCCCAACACCAAGAGCTAGTCTCTCATTGGTTCCCCGTCTTCCCGTTCATCCTCAGGACAAATTGCAAGCTGTACGGAACAGGAGGTTAAAGGTGCTGATGCTCCAAGTAGGGAGATTGCTAGTAAAGTGGCTGGAATGGCGAACCCGATCACAAGGAGATGAGAAATGAGGTGCGTTTTAGAAACCTTTCCCCATCACACGGTGTACCATCTTCTGGGTTTCTCATTCATGTTTTCGATGTAGGAAGATGCCCTTGAACCTGGAGATTTGGGACCCATGCGATGGGTACCACGCAGTAGTACTCTAAAGGGTCTGCGTTTGCTCACCCAACCTCACCAAACCTCTCAGCCCCAAGAGTGTCCACCCTTATGTCTCATCCAGCTGTGGGTCTAGATATGGTCAATCCAGGTTGCATCACAGCCCCTGAACGAATTGGGTAAGAATTTCTCTCTCTTTCCCTGTCTTTGTTTCATGGGTTTTTAAAAGTAATTTATTTTTATAATGGGGTTTAGCTGCTTTTCACGGCTGTGTTTATGCCGCTTTACACCCACTTGACACACTAACAGAGATGTATGTATTGATATACATAGGTTTTAAGATTATTACTAGTCAGATATATTCTTGTGTGGTGAATCGGGCGTGTTGAGTCCAGTTCTCTGAGCAAGGAGTAGGTCTTGTCTATTACATATTGGGTTTATGGAACGGTATCTGAGCTAATTTGAAACTCTTGTTTTATGTATCACCCCACCTCACCTTTCCCGTTAAGCAGCCATAGTGTGTTTTCTGCATGTGTGACTGTGTTCTGTTTTGTAATTCAGTTCAAGTGTAACGGTTTTTACATTCCCTCTATAAGTGACACCTTATGAGAAGTGTCCTTTTCTGTGTGACTTATTTCACTTAGAATCGTCGTACCTAAATCCACTCATCATGCTGCTACTAGCCTTATGACATTGATTTCATGGCTGAGTGATATTCCATTGTACATAAGGACCACAACTTCTTTATCCATTTTTCTCCTTCCTGGGATATTTAAAGTGGAATGTAGTGGAGTTCCTTGTCAACAGAGCAGCCCTAAACTTTGGGGTGCTTGTGTCTTGCTGATTTTCAATTTTCCCACTTTATCCCCCCATGCGTGGAAGTGCCCTATGCTCTCTAAGCTGTGTTTTTTAGATGTTTCAGGACACACCGTACACTTCTCCAGAGTGGCTGTTGGCAATTTACATCCCGCCCATCAGTGTAGCAAGGCTCCCATTTCTCCATGGCCTGTCCTGCATTTCTGGTTTTGACACTTTTTTCAGCATGGCCCTTTTGACCGATGGGAAGCGAGACTTCTTTGTAGCGCTGATTTGCATTCCGGGTTGCTTGGTTGGCCAAAAAGGGCGTATGCGTTTTTTCCTGAATATATTCAGGAAAAAACGCATACGCCCTTTTTGGCCAAGGGCATCATTGTCAACGTTTTGCCGCTTTTCATGTGCTTTAAAGGCGATTCGAATCTACCTCTTGAAATCTGTTTCCTGCAATTCTGCTTTGATTTCAGTTCCTCGTCTTTGCCTTCCCTAAATATATTTCTGGACGAGAGTTATCATTTATAACTCTGCAGGTTTGTGAATTGCAGTGCCCTGTAGCTCCATTTTACAACTTGCTTTTTTGGGAGGTGGCCGCAAAAGCGCAGGATGGCTTCAGGCCCTGATCTGGTTCCGGGGTGCAGGCTGAGCCTGTGGTTAATTCTTCTTCCTGATGGGAAAATAGAGTGACCTGTGCCTGTCCCAACACCAAGAGCTAGTCTCTCATTGGTTCCCCGTCTTCCCGTTCATCCTCAGGACAAATTGCAAGCTGTACGGAACAGGAGGTTAAAGGTGCTGATGCTCCAACTAGGGAGATTGCTAGTAAAGTGGTTGGAATGGCGAACCCGAGCACAAGGAGATGAGAAATGAGGTGCGTTTTAGAAACCTTTCCCCATCACACGGTGTACCATCTTCTGGGTTTCTCATTCATGTTTTCGATGTAGGAAGATGCCCTTGAACCTGGAGATTTGGGACCCATGCGATGGGTAACACGCAGTATTACTCTAAAGGGTCTACGTTTGCTCAACCAACCTCACCAAACCTCTCAGCCCCAAGAGTGTCCACCCTTATGTCTCATCCAGCTGTGGGTCTAGATATGGTCAATCCAGGTTGCATCACAGCCCCTGAACCAATTGGGTAAGAATTTCTCTCTCTTTCTCTGTCTTTGTTTCATGGGTTTTTAAAAGAAATTTATTTTTATAATGGGGTTTAGCTGCTTTTCACGGCTGTGTTTATGCCGCTTTACACCCACTTGACACACTAACAGAGATGTATGTATTGATATACATAGGTTTTAAGATTATTACTAGTCAGATATATTCTTGTGTGGTGAATCGGGCGTGTTGAGTCCAGTTCTCTGAGCAAGGAGTAGGTCTTGTCTATTACATATTGGGTTTATGGAACGGTATCTGAGCTAATTTGAAACTCTTGTTTTATGTATCACCCCACCTCACCTTTCCCGTTAAGCAGCCATAGTGTGTTTTCTGCATGTGTGACTCTGTTCTGTTTTGTAATTCAGTTCAAGTGTAACGGTTTTTACATTCCCTCTATAAGTGACACCTTATGAGAAGTGTCCTTTTCTGTGCGACTTATTTCACTTAGAATCGTCGTACCTAAATCCACTCATCATGCTGCTACTAGCCTTATGACATTGATTTCATGGCTGAGTGATATTCCATTGTACATAAGGACCACAACTTCTTTATCCGTTTTTCTCCTTCCTGGGATATTTAAGGTGGAATGTAGTGGAGTTCCTTGTCAACAGAGCAGCCCTAAACTTTGGGGTGCTTGTGTCTTGCTGATTTTCAATTTTCCCACTTTATACCCCCATGCGTGGAAGTGCCCTATGCTCTCTAAGCTGTGTTTTTTAGATGTTTCAGGACACACCGTACACTTCTCCAGAGTGGCTGTTGGCAATTTACATCCCGCCCATCAGTGTAGCAAGGCTCCCATTTCTCCATGGCCTGTCCTGCATTTCTGGTTTTGACACTTTTTTCAGCATGGCCCTTTTGACCGATGGGAAGCGAGACTTCTTTGTAGCGCTGATTTGCCTTTCCAGGTTGCTTGGTTGGCCAAAAAGGGCGTATGCGTTTTTTCCTGAATATATTCAGGAAAAAACGCATACGCCCTTTTTGGCCAAGGGCATCATTGTCAACGTTTTGCCGCTTTTCATGTGCTTTAAAGGCGATTCGAATCTACCTCTTGAAATCTGTTTCCTGTAATTCTGCTTTGGTTTCAATTCCTCGTCTTTGCCTTCCCTCAATATATTTGTGGACGAGAGTTATCATTTATAACTCTGCAGGTTTGTGAATTGCAGTGCCCTGTAGCTCCATTTTACAACTTGCTTTTTTGGGAGGTGGCCGCAAAAGCACAGGATGGCTTCAGGCCCTGATCTGGTTCCGGGGTGCAGGCTGAGCCTGTGGTTAATTCTTCTTCCTGATGGGAAAATAGAGTGACCTGTGCCTGTCCCAACACCAAGAGCTAGTCTCTCATTGGTTCCCCGTCTTCCCGTTCATCCTCAGGACAAATTGCAAGCTGTACGGAACAGGAGGTTAAAGGTGCTGATGCTCCAAGTAGGGAGATTGCTAGTAAAGTGGCTGGAATGGCGAACCCGAGCACAAGGAGATGAGAAATGAGGTGCGTTTTAGAAACCTTTCCCCATCACACGGTGTACCATCTTCTGGGTTTCTCATTCATGTTTTCGATGTAGGAAGATGCCCTTGAACCTGGAGATTTGGGACCCATGCGATGGGTACCACGCAGTAGTACTCTAAAGGGTCTGCGTTTGCTCACCCAACCTCACCAAACCTCTCAGCCCCAAGAGTGTCCACCCTTATGTCTCATCCAGCTGTGGGTCTAGATATGGTCAATCCAGGTTGCATCACAGCCCCTGAACGAATTGGGTAAGAATTTCTCTCTCTTTCCCTGTCTTTGTTTCATGGGTTTTTAAAAGTAATTTATTTTTATAATGGGGTTTAGCTGCTTTTCACGGCTGTGTTTATGCCGCTTTACACCCACTTGACACAGTAACAGAGAGATATCAATACATAGGTTTTAAGATTATTACTAGTCAGATATATTCTTGTGTGGTGAATCGGGCGTGTTGAGTCCAGTTCTCTGAGCAAGGAGTAGGTCTTGTCTATTACATATTGGGTTTATGGAACGGTATCTGAGCTAATTTGAAACTCTTGTTTTATGTATCACCCCACCTCACCTTTCCCGTTAAGCAGCCATAGTGTGTTTTCTGCATGTGTGACTCTGTTCTGTTTTGTAATTCAGTTCAAGTGTAACGGTTTTTACATTCCCTCTATAAGTGACACCTTATGAGAAGTGTCCTTTTCTGTGTGACTTATTTCACTTAGAATCGTCGTACCTAAATCCACTCATCATGCTGCTACTAGCCTTATGACATTGATTTCATGGCTGAGTGATATTCCATTGTACATAAGGACCACAACTTCTTTATCCGTTTTTCTCCTTCCTGGGATATTTAAGGTGGAATGTAGTGGAGTTCCTTGTCAACAGAGCAGCCCTAAACTTTGGGGTGCTTGTGTCTTGCTGATTTTCAATTTTCCCACTTTATACCCCCATGCGTGGAAGTGCCCTATGCTCTCTAAGCTGTGTTTTTTAGATGTTTCAGGACACACCGTACACTTCTCCAGAGTGGCTGTTGGCAATTTACATCCCGCCCATCAGTGTAGCAAGGCTCCCATTTCTCCATGGCCTGTCCTGCATTTCTGGTTTTGACACTTTTTTCAGCATGGCCCTTTTGACCGATGGGAAGCGAGACTTCTTTGTAGCGCTGATTTGCCTTTCCAGGTTGCTTGGTTGGCCAAAAAGGGCATATGCGTTTTTTCCTGAATATATTCAGGAAAAAACGCATACGCCCTTTTTGGCCAAGGGCATCATTGTCAACGTTTTGCCGCTTTTCATGTGCTTTAAAGGCGATTCGAATCTACCTCTTGAAATCTGTTTCCTGTAATTCTGCTTTGGTTTCAATTCCTCGTCTTTGCCTTCCCTCAATATATTTGTGGACGAGAGTTATCATTTATAACTCTGCAGGTTTGTGAATTGCAGTGCCCTGTAGCTCCATTTTACAACTTGCTTTTTTGGGAGGTGGCCGCAAAAGCACAGGATGGCTTCAGGCCCTGATCTGGTTCCGGGGTGCAGGCTGAGCCTGTGGTTAATTCTTCTTCCTGATGGGAAAATAGAGTGACCTGTGCCTGTCCCAACACCAAGAGCTAGTCTCTCATTGGTTCCCCGTCTTCCCGTTCATCCTCAGGACAAATTGCAAGCTGTACGGAACAGGAGGTTAAAGGTGCTGATGCTCCAAGTAGGGAGATTGCTAGTAAAATGGCTGGAATGGCGAACCCGAGCACAAGGAGATGAGAAATGAGGTGCGTTTTAGAAACCTTTCCCCATCACACGGTGTACCATCTTCTGGGTTTCTCATTCATGTTTTCGATGTAGGAAGATGCCTTTGAACCTGGAGATTTGGGACCCATGCGATGGGTACCACGCAGTAGTACTCTAAAGGGTCTGCGTTTGCTCACCCAACCTCACCAAACCTCTCAGCCCCAAGAGTGTCCACCCTTATGTCTCATCCAGCTGTGGGTCTAGATATGGTCAATCCAGGTTGCATCACAGCCCCTGAACGAATTGGGTAAGAATTTCTCTCTCTTTCCCTGTCTTTGTTTCATGGGTTTTTAAAAGTAATTTATTTTTATAATGGGGTTTAGCTGCTTTTCACGGCTGTGTTTATGCCGCTTTACACCCACTTGACACACTAACAGAGATGTATGTATTGATATACATAGGTTTTAAGATTATTACTAGTCAGATATATTCTTGTGTGGTGAATCGGGCGTGTTGAGTCCAGTTCTCTGAGCAAGGAGTAGGTCTTGTCTATTACATATTGGGTTTATGGAACGGTATCTGAGCTAATTTGAAACTCTTGTTTTATGTATCACCCCACCTCACCTTTCCCGTTAAGCAGCCATAGTGTGTTTTCTGCATGTGTGACTCTGTTCTGTTTTGTAATTCAGTTCAAGTGTAACGGTTTTTACATTCCCTCTATAAGTGACACCTTATGAGAAGTGTCCTTTTCTGTGTGACTTATTTCACTTAGAATCGTCGTACCTAAATCCACTCATCATGCTGCTACTAGCCTTATGACATTGATTTCATGGCTGAGTGATATTCCATTGTACATAAGGACCACAACTTCTTTATCCATTTTTCTCCTTCCTGGGATATTTAAGGTGGAATGTAGTGGAGTTCCTTGTCAACAGAGCAGCCCTAAACTTTGGGGTGCTTGTGTCTTGCTGATTTTCAATTTTCCCACTTTATCCCCCCATGCGTGGAAGTGCCCTATGCTCTCTAAGCTGTGTTTTTTAGATGTTTCAGGACACACCGTACACTTCTCCAGAGTGGCTGTTGGCAATTTACATCCCGCCCATCAGTGTAGCAAGGCTCCCATTTCTCCATGGCCTGTCCTGCATTTCTGGTTTTGACACTTTTTTCAGCATGGCCCTTTTGACCGATGGGAAGCGAGACTTCTTTGTAGCGCTGATTTGCCTTTCCGGGTTGCTTGGTTGGCCAAAAAGGGCGTATGCGTTTTTTCCTGAATATATTCAGGAAAAAACGCATACGCCCTTTTTGGCCAAGGGCATCATTGTCAACGTTTTGCCGCTTTTCATGTGCTTTAAAGGCGATTCGAATCTACCTCTTGAAATCTGTTTCCTGCAATTCTGCTTTGATTTCAATTCCTCGTCTTTGCCTTCCCTCAATATATTTGTGGACGAGAGTTATCATTTATAACTCTGCAGGTTTGTGAATTGCAGTGCCCTGTAGCTCCATTTTACAACTTGCTTTTTTGGGAGGTGGCCGCAAAAGCGCAGGATGGCTTCAGGCCCTGATCTGGTTATGGGGTGCAGGCTGAGCCTGTGGTTAATTCTTCTTCCTGATGGGAAAATAGAGTGACCTGTGCCTGTCCCAACACCAAGAGCTAGTCTCTCATTGGTTCCCCGTCTTCCCATTCATCCTCAGGACAAATTGCAAACTGTACGGAACAGGAGGTTAACGGTGCTGATGCTCCAAGTAGGGAGATTGCTAGTAAAGTGGCTGGAATGGCGAACCCGAGCACAAGGAGATGAGAAATGAGGTGCGTTTTAGAAACCTTTCCCCATCACACGGTGTACCATCTTCTGGGTTTCTCATTCATGTTTTCGATGTAGGAAGATGCCCTTGAACCTGGAGATTTGGGACCCATGCGATGGGTAGCACGCAGTATTACTTTAAAGGGTCTGCGTTTGCTCACCCAACCTCACCAAACCTCTCAGCCCCAAGAGTGTCCACCCTTATGACTCATCCAGCTGTGGGTCTAGATATGGTCAATTCAGGTTGCATCACAGCCCCTGAACGAATTGTGTAAGAATTTCTCTCTCTTTCCCTGTCTTTGTTTCATGGGTTTTTAAAAGTAATTTATTTTTATAATGGGGTTTAGCTGCTTTTCACGGCTGTGTTTATGCCGCTTTACACCCACTTGACACACTAACAGGGATGTATGTATTGATATAAATAGGTTTTAAGATTATTACTAGTCAGATATATTCTTGTGTGGTGAATCGGGCGTGTTGAGTCCAGTTCTCTGAGCAAGGAGTAGGTCTTGTCTATTACATATTGGGTTTATAGAACGGTATCTGAGCTAATTTGAAACTCTTGTTTTATGTATCACCCCACCTCACCTTTCCCGTTAAGCAGCCATAGTGTGTTTTCTGCATGTGTGACTCTGTTCTGTTTTGTAATTCAGTTCAAGTGTAACGGTTTTTACATTCCCTCTATAAGTGACACCTTATGAGAAGTGTCCTTTTCTGTGTGACTTATTTCACTTAGAATCGTCGTACCTAAATCCACTCATCATGCTGCTACTAGCCTTATGACATTGATTTCATGGCTGAGTGATATTCCATTGTACATAAGGACCACAACTTCTTTATCCATTTTTCTCCTTCCTGGGATATTTAAGGTGGAATGTAGTGGAGTTCCTTGTCAACAGAGCAGCCCTAAACTTTGGGGTGCTTGTGTCTTGCTGATTTTCAATTTTCCCACTTTAAACCCCCATGCGTGGAAGTGCCCTATGTTCTCTAAGCTGTGTTTTTTAGATGTTTCAGGACACACCGTACACTTCTCCAGAGTGGCTGTTGGCAATTTACATCCCGCCCATCAGTGTAGCAAGGCTCCCATTTCTCCATGGCCTGTCCTGCATTTCTGGTTTTGACACTTTTTTCAGCATGGCCCTTTTGACCGATGGGAAGCGAGACTCCTTTGTAGCGCTGATTTGCCTTTCCAGGTTGCTTGGTTGGCCAAAAAGGGCGTATGCGTTTTTTCCTGAATATATTCAGGAAAAAACGCATACGCCCTTTTTGGCCAAGGGCATCATTGTCAACATTTTGCCGCTTTTCATGTGCTTTAAAGGCGATTCGAATCTACCTCTTGAAATCTGTTTCCTGCAATTCTGCTTTGATTTCAATTCCTCGTCTTTGCCTTCCCTCAATATATTTGTGGACGTGAGTTATCATTTATAACTCTGCAGGTTTGTGAATTGCAGTGCCCTGTAGCTCCATTTTACAACTTGCTTTTTTGGGAGGTGGCCGCAAAAGCGCAGGATGGCTTCAGGCCCTGATCTGGTTCCGGGGTGCAGGCTGAGCCTGTGGTTAATTCTTCTTCCTGATGGGAAAATAGAGTGACCTGTGCCTGTCCCAACACCAAGAGCTAGTCTCTCATTGGTTCCCCGTCTTCCCGTTCATCCTCAGGACAAATTGCAAGCTGTACGGAACAGGAGGTTAAAGGTGCTGATGCTCCAAGTAGGGAGATTGCTAGTAAAGTGGCTGGAATGGCGAACCCGAGCACAAGGAGATGAGAAATGAGGTGCGTTTTAGAAACCTTTCCCCATCACACGGTGTACCATCTTCTGGGTTTCTCATTCATGTTTTCGATGTAGGAAGATGCCCTTGAACCTGGAGATTTGGGACCCATGCGATGGGTACCACGCAGTAGTACTCTAAAGGGTCTGCGTTTGCTCACCCAACCTCACCAAACCTCTCAGCCCCAAGAGTGTCCACCCTTATGTCTCATCCAGCTGTGGGTCTAGATATGGTCAATCCAGGTTGCATCACAGCCCCTGAACGAATTGGGTAAGAATTTCTCTCTCTTTCCCTGTCTTTGTTTCATGGGTTTTTAAAAGTAATTTATTTTTATAATGGGGTTTAGCTGCTTTTCACGGCTGTGTTTATGCCGCTTTACACCCACTTGACACACTAACAGAGAGATATCAATACATAGGTTTTAAGATTATTACTAGTCAGATATATTCTTGTGTGGTGAATCGGGCGTGTTGAGTCCAGTTCTCTGAGCAAGGAGTAGGTCTTGTCTATTACATATTGGGTTTATGGAACGGTATCTGAGCTAATTTGAAACTCTTGTTTTATGTATCACCCCACCTCACCTTTCCCGTTAAGCAGCCATAGTGTGTTTTCTGCATGTGTGACTCTGTTCTGTTTTGTAATTCAGTTCAAGTGTAACGGTTTTTACATTCCCTCTATAAGTGACACCTTATGAGAAGTGTCCTTTTCTGTGTGACTTATTTCACTTAGAATCGTCGTACCTAAATCCACTCATCATGCTGCTACTAGCCTTATGACATTGATTTCATGGCTGAGTGATATTCCATTGTACATAAGGACCACAACTTCTTTATCCATTTTTCTCCTTCCTGGGATATTTAAGGTGGAATGTAGTGGAGTTCCTTGTCAACAGAGCAGCCCTAAACTTTGGGGTGCTTGTGTCTTGCTGATTTTCAATTTTCCCACTTTAAAACCCCATGCGTGGAAGTGCCCTATGCTCTCTAAGCTGTGTTTTTTAGATGTTTCAGGACACACCGTACACTTCTCCAGAGTGGCTGTTGGCAATTTACATCCCGCCCATCAGTGTAGCAAGGCTCCCATTTCTCCATGGCCTGTCCTGCATTTCTGGTTTTGACACTTTTTTCAGCATGGCCCTTTTGACCAATGGGAAGCGAGACTCCTTTGTAGCGCTGATTTGCCTTTCCAGGTTGCTTGGTTGGCCAAAAAGGGCGTATGCGTTTTTTCCTGAATATATTCAGGAAAAAACGCATACGCCCTTTTTGGCCAAGGGCATCATTGTCAACATTTTGCCGCTTTTCATGTGCTTTAAAGGCGATTCGAATCTACCTCTTGAAATCTGTTTCCTGCAATTCTGCTTTGATTTCAATTCCTCGTCTTTGCCTTCCCTCAATATATTTGTGGACGAGAGTTATCATTTATATCTCTGCAGGTTTGTGAATTGCAGTGCCCTGTAGCTCCATTTTACAACTTGCTTTTTTGGGAGGTGGCCGCAAAAGCGCAGGATGGCTTCAGGCCCTGATCTGGTTCCGGGGTGCAGGCTGAGCCTGTGGTTAATTCTTCTTCCTGATGGGAAAATAGAGTGACCTGTGCCTGTCCCAACACCAAGAGCTAGTCTCTCATTGGTTCCCCGTCTTCCCGTTCATCCTCAGGACAAATTGCAACCTGTACGGAACAGGAGGTTAAAGGTGCTGATGCTCCAAGTAGGGAGATTGCTAGTAAAGTGGCTGGAATGGCGAACCCGAGCACAAGGAGATGAGAAATGAGGTGCGTTTTAGAAACCTTTCCCCATCACACGGTGTACCATCTTCTGGGTTTCTCATTCATGTTTTCGATGTAGGAAGATGCCCTTGAACCTGGAGATTTGGGACCCATGCGATGGGTACCACGC
This sequence comes from Balaenoptera physalus, assembly GCF_965194825.1. Taxonomy (NCBI): domain Eukaryota; kingdom Metazoa; phylum Chordata; class Mammalia; order Artiodactyla; family Balaenopteridae; genus Balaenoptera; species Balaenoptera physalus. The sequence goes on from NW_028126334.1 coordinate 563,029, forward strand.
AGTAGTACTCTAAAGGGTCTGCGTTTGCTCACCCCACCTCACCAAACCTCTCAGCCCCAAGAGTGTCCACCCTTATGTCTCATCCAGCTGTGGGTCTAGATATGGTCAATCCAGGTTGCATCACAGCCCCTGAACGAATTGGGTAAGAATTTCTCTCTCTTTCCCTGTCTTTGTTTCATGGGTTTTTAAAAGTAATTTATTTTTATAATGGGGTTTAGCTGCTTTTCACGGCTGTGTTTATGCCGCTTTACACCCACTTGACACACTAACAGAGAGATATCAATACATAGGTTTTAAGATTATTACTAGTCAGATATATTCTTGTGTGGTGAATCTGGCGTGTTGAGCCCAGTTCTCTGAGCAAGGAGTAGGTCTTGTCTATTACATATTGGGTTTATGGAACGGTATCTGAGCTAATTTGAAACTCTTGTTTTATCTATCACCCCACCTCACCTTTCCCGTTAAGCAGCCATAGTGTGTTTTCTGCATGTGTGACTCTGTTCTGTTTTGTAATTCAGTTCAAGTGTAACGGTTTTTACATTCCCTCTATAAGTGACACCTTATGAGAAGTGTCCTTTTCTGTGTGACTTATTTCACTTAGAATCGTCGTACCTAAATCCACTCATCATGCTGCTACTAGCCTTATGACATTGATTTCATGGCTGAGTGATATTCCATTGTACATAAGGACCACACCTTCTTTATCCATTTTTCTCCTTCCTGGGATATTTAAGGTGGAATGTAGTGGAGTTCCTTGTCAACAGAGCAGCCCTAAACTTTGGGGTGCTTGTGTCTTGCTGATTTTCAATTTTCCCACTTTAAACCCCCATGCGTGGAAGTGCCCTATGCTCTCTAAGCTGTGTTTTTTAGATGTTTCAGGACACACCGTACACTTCTCCAGAGTGGCTGTTGGCAATTTACATCCCGCCCATCAGTGTAGCAAGGCTCCCATTTCTCCATGGCCTGTCCTGCATTTCTGGTTTTGACACTTTTTTCAGCATGGCCCTTTTGACCGATGGGAAGCGAGACTCCTTTGTAGCGCTGATTTGCCTTTCCAGGTTGCTTGGTTGGCCAAAAAGGGCGTATGCGTTTTTTCCTGAATATATTCAGGAAAAAACGCATACGCCCTTTTTGGCCAAGGGCATCATTGTCAACATTTTGCCGCTTTTCATGTGCTTTAAAGGCGATTCGAATCTACCTCTTGAAATCTGTTTCCTGCAATTCTGCTTTGATTTCAATTCCTCGTCTTTGCCTTCCCTCAATATATTTGTGGACGAGAGTTATCATTTATATCTCTGCAGGTTTGTGAATTGCAGTGCCCTGTAGCTCCATTTTACAACTTGCTTTTTTGGGAGGTGGCCGCAACAGCGCAGGATGGCTTCAGGCCCTGATCTGGTTCCGGGGTGCAGGCTGAGCCTGTGGTTAATTCTTCTTCCTGATGGGAAAATAGAGTGACCTGTGCCTGTCCCAACACCAAGAGCTAGTCTCTCATTGGTTCCCCGTCTTCCCGTTCATCCTCAGGACAAATTGCAAGCTGTACGGAACAGGAGGTTAAAGGTGCTGATGCTCCAAGTAGGGAGATTGCTAGTAAAGTGGCTGGAATGGCGAACCCGAGCACAAGGAGATGAGAAATGAGGTGCGTTTTAGAAACCTTTCCCCATCACACGGTGTACCATCTTCTGGGTTTCTCATTCATGTTTTTGATGTAGGAAGATGCCCTTGAACCTGGAGATTTGGGACCCATGCGATGGGTACCACGCAGTAGTACTCTAAAGGGTCTGCGTTTGCTCACCCCACCTCACCAAACCTCTCAGCCCCAAGAGTGTCCACCCTTATGTCTCATCCAGCTGTGGGTCTAGATATGGTCAATCCAGGTTGCATCACAGCCCCTGAACGAATTGGGTAAGAATTTCTCTCTCTTTCCCTGTCTTTGTTTCATGGGTTTTTAAAAGTAATTTATTTTTATAATGGGGTTTAGCTGCTTTTCACGGCTGTGTTTATGCCGCTTTACACCCACTTGACACACTAACAGAGAGATATCAATACATAGGTTTTAAGATTATTACTAGTCAGATATATTCTTGTGTGGTGAATCTGGCGTGTTGAGCCCAGTTCTCTGAGCAAGGAGTAGGTCTTGTCTATTACATATTGGGTTTATGGAACGGTATCTGAGCTAATTTGAAACTCTTGTTTTATCTATCACCCCACCTCACCTTTCCCGTTAAGCAGCCATAGTGTGTTTTCTGCATGTGTGACTCTGTTCTGTTTTGTAATTCAGTTCAAGTGTAACGGTTTTTACATTCCCTCTATAAGTGACACCTTATGAGAAGTGTCCTTTTCTGTGTGACTTATTTCACTTAGAATCGTCGTACCTAAATCCACTCATCATGCTGCTACTAGCCTTATGACATTGATTTCATGGCTGAGTGATATTCCATTGTACATAAGGACCACAACTTCTTTATCCATTTTTCTCCTTCCTGGGATATTTAAGGTGGAATGTAGTGGAGTTCCTTGTCAACAGAGCAGCCCTAAACTTTGGGGTGCTTGTGTCTTGCTGATTTTCAATTTTCCCACTTTAAACCCCCATGCGTGGAAGTGCCCTATGCTCTCTAAGCTGTGTTTTTTAGATGTTTCAGGACACACCGTACACTTCTCCAGAGTGGCTGTTGGCAATTTACATCCCGCCCATCAGTGTAGCAAGGCTCCCATTTCTCCATGGGCTGTCCTGCATTTCTGGTTTTGACACTTTTTTCAGCATGGCCCTTTTGACCGATGGGAAGCGAGACTCCTTTGTAGCGCTGATTTGCCTTTCCAGGTTGCTTGGTTGGCCAAAAAGGGCGTATGCGTTTTTTCCTGAATATATTCAGGAAAAAACGCATACGCCCTTTTTGGCCAAGGGCATCATTGTCAACATTTTGCCGCTTTTCATGTGCTTTAAAGGCGATTCGAATCTACCTCTTGAAATCTGTTTCCTGCAATTCTGCTTTGATTTCAATTCCTCGTCTTTGCCTTCCCTCAATATATTTGTGGACGTGAGTTATCATTTATAACTCTGCAGGTTTGTGAATTGCAGTGCCCTGTAGCTCCATTTTACAACTTGCTTTTTTGGGAGGTGGCCGCAAAAGCGCAGGATGGCTTCAGGCCCTGATCTGGTTCCGGGGTGCAGGCTGAGCCTGTGGTTAATTCTTCTTCCTGATGGGAAAATAGAGTGACCTGTGCCTGTCCCAACACCAAGAGCTAGTCTCTCATTGGTTCCCCGTCTTCCCGTTCATCCTCAGGACAAATTGCAAGCTGTACGGAACAGGAGGTTAAAGGTGCTGATGCTCCAAGTAGGGAGATTGCTAGTAAAGTGGCTGGAATGGCGAACCCGAGCACAAGGAGATGAGAAATGAGGTGCGTTTTAGAAACCTTTCCCCATCACACGGTGTACCATCTTCTGGGTTTCTCATTCATGTTTTCGATGTAGGAAGATGCCCTTGAACCTGGAGATTTGGGACCCATGCGATGGGTACCACGCAGTAGTACTCTAAAGGGTCTGCGTTTGCTCACCCAACCTCACCAAACCTCTCAGCCCCAAGAGTGTCCACCCTTATGTCTCATCCAGCTGTGGGTCTAGATATGGTCAATCCAGGTTGCATCACAGCCCCTGAACGAATTGGGTAAGAATTTCTCTCTCTTTCCCTGTCTTTGTTTCATGGGTTTTTAAAAGTAATTTATTTTTATAATGGGGTTTAGCTGCTTTTCACGGCTGTGTTTATGCCGCTTTACACCCACTTGACACACTAACAGAGAGATATCAATACATAGGTTTTAAGATTATTACTAGTCAGATATATTCTTGTGTGGTGAATCGGGCGTGTTGAGTCCAGTTCTCTGAGCAAGGAGTAGGTCTTGTCTATTACATATTGGGTTTATGGAACGGTATCTGAGCTAATTTGAAACTCTTGTTTTATGTATCACCCCACCTCACCTTTCCCGTTAAGCAGCCATAGTGTGTTTTCTGCATGTGTGACTCTGTTCTGTTTTGTAATTCAGTTCAAGTGTAACGGTTTTTACATTCCCTCTATAAGTGACACCATATGAGAAGTGTCCTTTTCTGTGTGACTTATTTCACTTAGAATCGTCGTACCTAAATCCACTCATCATGCTGCTACTAGCCTTATGACATTGATTTCATGGCTGAGTGATATTCCATTGTACATAAGGACCACAACTTATTTATCCATTTTTCTCCTTCCTGGGATATTTAAGGTGGAATGTAGTGGAGTTCCTTGTCAACAGAGCAGCCCTAAACTTTGGGGTGCTTGTGTCTTGCTGATTTTCAATTTTCCCACTTTATACCCCCATGTGTGGAAGTGCCCTATGCTCTCTAAGCTGTGTTTTTTAGATATTTCAGGACACACCGTACACTTCTCCAGAGTGGCTGTTGGCAATTTACATCCCGCCCATCAGTGTAGCAAGGCTCCCATTTCTCCATGGCCTGTCCTGCATTTCTGGTTTTGACACTTTTTTCAGCATGGCCCTTTTGACCGATGGGAAGCGAGACTTCTTTGTAGCGCTGATTTGCCTTTCCAGGTTGCTTGGTTGGCCAAAAAGGGCGTATGCGTTTTTTCCTGAATATATTCAGGAAAAAACGCATACGCCCTTTTTGGCCAAGGGCATCATTGTCAACGTTTTGCCGCTTTTCATGTGCTTTAAAGGCAATTCGAATCTACCTCTTGAAATCTGTTTCCTGCAATTCTGCTTTGATTTCAATTCCTCGTCTTTGCCTTCCCTCAATATATTTGTGGACGAGAGTTATCATTTATATCTCTGCAGGTTTGTGAATTGCAGTGCCCTGTAGCTCCATTTTACAACTTGCTTTTTTGGGAGGTGGCCGCAAAAGCGCAGGATGGCTTCAGGCCCTGATCTTGTTCCGGGGTGCAGGCTGAGCCTGTGGTTAATTCTTCTTCCTGATGGGAAAATAGAGTGACCTGTGCCTGTCCCAACAACAAGAGCTAGTCTCTCATTGGTTCCCCGTCTTCCCGTTCATCCTCAGGACAAATTGCAAGCTGTACGGAACAGGAGGTTAAAGGTGCTGATGCTCCAAGTAGGGAGATTGCTAGTAAAGTGGCTGGAATGGCGAACCCGAGCACAAGGAGATGAGAAATGAGGTGCGTTTTAGAAACCTTTCCCCATCACACGGTGTACCATCTTCTGGGTTTCTCATTCATGTTTTCGATGTAGGAAGATGCCCTTGAACCTGGAGATTTGGGACCCATGCGATGGGTACCACGCAGTAGTACTCTAAAGGGTCTGCGTTTGCTCACCCCACCTCACCAAACCTCTCAGCCCCAAGAGTGTCCACCCTTATGTCTCATCCAGCTGTGGGTCTAGATATGGTCAATCCAGGTTGCATCACAGCCCCTGAACGAATTGGGTAAGAATTTCTCTCTCTTTCCCTGTCTTTGTTTCATGGGTTTTTAAAAGTAATTTATTTTTATAATGGGGTTTAGCTGCTTTTCACGGCTGTGTTTATGCCGCTTTACACCCACTTGACACACTAACAGAGAGATATCAATACATAGGTTTTAAGATTATTACTAGTCAGATATATTCTTGTGTGGTGAATCTGGCGTGTTGAGCCCAGTTCTCTGAGCAAGGAGTAGGTCTTGTCTATTACATATTGGGTTTATGGAACGGTATCTGAGCTAATTTGAAACTCTTGTTTTATCTATCACCCCACCTCACCTTTCCCGTTAAGCAGCCATAGTGTGTTTTCTGCATGTGTGACTCTGTTCTGTTTTGTAATTCAGTTCAAGTGTAACGGTTTTTACATTCCCTCTATAAGTGACACCTTATGAGAAGTGTCCTTTTCTGTGTGACTTATTTCACTTAGAATCGTCGTACCTAAATCCACTCATCATGCTGCTACTAGCCTTATGACATTGATTTCATGGCTGAGTGATATTCCATTGTACATAAGGACCACAACTTCTTTATCCATTTTTCTCCTTCCTGGGATATTTAAGGTGGAATGTAGTGGAGTTCCTTGTCAACAGAGCAGCCCTAAACTTTGGGGTGCTTGTGTCTTGCTGATTTTCAATTTTCCCACTTTAAACCCCCATGCGTGGAAGTGCCCTATGCTCTCTAAGCTGTGTTTTTTAGATGTTTCAGGACACACCGTACACTTCTCCAGAGTGGCTGTTGGCAATTTACATCCCGCCCATCAGTGTAGCAAGGCTCCCATTTCTCCATGGGCTGTCCTGCATTTCTGGTTTTGACACTTTTTTCAGCATGGCCCTTTTGACCGATGGGAAGCGAGACTCCTTTGTAGCGCTGATTTGCCTTTCCAGGTTGCTTGGTTGGCCAAAAAGGGCGTATGCGTTTTTTCCTGAATATATTCAGGAAAAAACGCATACGCCCTTTTTGGCCAAGGGCATCATTGTCAACATTTTGCCGCTTTTCATGTGCTTTAAAGGCGATTCGAATCTACCTCTTGAAATCTGTTTCCTGCAATTCTGCTTTGATTTCAATTCCTCGTCTTTGCCTTCCCTCAATATATTTCTGGACGTGAGTTATCATTTATAACTCTGCAGGTTTGTGAATTGCAGTGCCCTGTAGCTCCATTTTACAACTTGCTTTTTTGGGAGGTGGCCGCAAAAGCGCAGGATGGCTTCAGGCCCTGATCTGGTTCCGGGGTGCAGGCTGAGCCTGTGGTTAATTCTTCTTCCTGATGGGAAAATAGAGTGACCTGTGCCTGTCCCAACACCAAGAGCTAGTCTCTCATTGGTTCCCCGTCTTCCCGTTCATCCTCAGGACAAATTGCAAGCTGTACGGAACAGGAGGTTAAAGGTGCTGATGCTCCAAGTAGGGAGATTGCTAGTAAAGTGGCTGGAATGGCGAACCCGAGCACAAGGAGATGAGAAATGAGGTGCGTTTTAGAAACCTTTCCCCATCACACGGTGTACCATCTTCTGGGTTTCTCATTCATGTTTTCGATGTAGGAAGATGCCCTTGAACCTGGAGATTTGGGACCCATGCGATGGGTACCACGCAGTAGTACTCTAAAGGGTCTGCGTTTGCTCACCCAACCTCACCAAACCTCTCAGCCCCAAGAGTGTCCACCCTTATGTCTCATCCAGCTGTGGGTCTAGATATGGTCAATCCAGGTTGCATCACAGCCCCTGAACGAATTGGGTAAGAATTTCTCTCTCTTTCCCTGTCTTTGTTTCATGGGTTTTTAAAAGTAATTTATTTTTATAATGGGGTTTAGCTGCTTTTCACGGCTGTGTTTATGCCGCTTTACACCCACTTGACACACTAACAGAGAGATATCAATACATAGGTTTTAAGATTATTACTAGTCAGATATATTCTTGTGTGGTGAATCGGGCGTGTTGAGTCCAGTTCTCTGAGCAAGGAGTAGGTCTTGTCTATTACATATTGGGTTTATGGAACGGTATCTGAGCTAATTTGAAACTCTTGTTTTATGTATCACCCCACCTCACCTTTCCCGTTAAGCAGCCATAGTGTGTTTTCTGCATGTGTGACTCTGTTCTGTTTTGTAATTCAGTTCAAGTGTAACGGTTTTTACATTCCCTCTATAAGTGACACCATATGAGAAGTGTCCTTTTCTGTGTGACTTATTTCACTTAGAATCGTCGTACCTAAATCCACTCATCATGCTGCTACTAGCCTTATGACATTGATTTCATGGCTGAGTGATATTCCATTGTACATAAGGACCACAACTTCTTTATCCATTTTTCTCCTTCCTGGGATATTTAAGGTGGAATGTAGTGGAGTTCCTTGTCAACAGAGCAGCCCTAAACTTTGGGGTGCTTGTGTCTTGCTGATTTTCAATTTTCCCACTTTATACCCCCATGTGTGGAAGTGCCCTATGCTCTCTAAGCTGTGTTTTTTAGATATTTCAGGACACACCGTACACTTCTCCAGAGTGGCTGTTGGCAATTTACATCCCGCCCATCAGTGTAGCAAGGCTCCCATTTCTCCATGGCCTGTCCTGCATTTCTGGTTTTGACACTTTTTTCAGCATGGCCCTTTTGACCGATGGGAAGCGAGACTTCTTTGTAGCGCTGATTTGCCTTTCCAGGTTGCTTGGTTGGCCAAAAAGGGCGTATGCGTTTTTTCCTGAATATATTCAGGAAAAAACGCATACGCCCTTTTTGGCCAAGGGCATCATTGTCAACGTTTTGCCGCTTTTCATGTGCTTTAAAGGCAATTCGAATCTACCTCTTGAAATCTGTTTCCTGCAATTCTGCTTTGATTTCAATTCCTCGTCTTTGCCTTCCCTCAATATATTTGTGGACGAGAGTTATCATTTATATCTCTGCAGGTTTGTGAATTGCAGTGCCCTGTAGCTCCATTTTACAACTTGCTTTTTTGGGAGGTGGCCGCAAAAGCGCAGGATGGCTTCAGGCCCTGATCTTGTTCCGGGGTGCAGGCTGAGCCTGTGGTTAATTCTTCTTCCTGATGGGAAAATAGAGTGACCTGTGCCTGTCCCAACAACAAGAGCTAGTCTCTCATTGGTTCCCCGTCTTCCCGTTCATCCTCAGGACAAATTGCAAGCTGTACGGAACAGGAGGTTAAAGGTGCTGATGCTCCAAGTAGGGAGATTGCTAGTAAAGTGGCTGGAATGGCGAACCCGAGCACAAGGAGATGAGAAATGAGGTGCGTTTTAGAAACCTTTCCCCATCACACGGTGTACCATCTTCTGGGTTTCTCATTCATGTTTTCGATGTAGGAAGATGCCCTTGAACCTGGAGATTTGGGACCCATGCGATGGGTACCACGCAGTAGTACTCTAAAGGGTCTGCGTTTGCTCACCCAACCTCACCAAACCTCTCAGCCCCAAGAGTGTCCACCCTTATGTCTCATCCAGCTGTGGGTCTAGATATGGTCAATCCAGGTTGCATCACAGCCCCTGAACGAATTGGGTAAGAATTTCTCTCTCTTTCCCTGTCTTTGTTTCATGGGTTTTTAAAAGTAATTTATTTTTATAATGGGGTTTAGCTGCTTTTCACGGCTGTGTTTATGCCGCTTTACACCCACTTGACACACTAACAGAGAGATATCAATACATAGGTTTTAAGATTATTACTAGTCAGATATATTCTTGTGTGGTGAATCGGGCGTGTTGAGTCCAGTTCTCTGAGCAAGGAGTAGGTCTTGTCTATTACATATTGGGTTTATGGAACGGTATCTGAGCTAATTTGAAACTCTTGTTTTATGTATCACCCCACCTCACCTTTCCCGTTAAGCAGCCATAGTGTGTTTTCTGCATGTGTGACTCTGTTCTGTTTTGTAATTCAGTTCAAGTGTAACGGTTTTTACATTCCCTCTATAAGTGACACCTTATGAGAAGTGTCCTTTTCTGTGTGACTTATTTCACTTAGAATCGTCGTACCTAAATCCACTCATCATGCTGCTACTAGCCTTATGACATTGATTTCATGGCTGAGTGATATTCCATTGTACATAAGGACCACAACTTCTTTATCCATTTTTCTCCTTCCTGGGATATTTAAGGTGGAATGTAGTGGAGTTCCTTGTCAACAGAGCAGCCCTAAACTTTGGGGTGCTTGTGTCTTGCTGATTTTCAATTTTCCCACTTTAAACCCCCATGCGTGGAAGTGCCCTATGCTCTCTAAGCTGTGTTTTTTAGATGTTTCAGGACACACCGTACACTTCTCCAGAGTGGCTGTTGGCAATTTACATCCCGCCCATCAGTGTAGCAAGGCTCCCATTTCTCCATGGCCTGTCCTGCATTTCTGGTTTTGACACTTTTTTCAGCATGGCCCTTTTGACCGATGGGAAGCGAGACTTCTTTGTAGCGCTGATTTGCCTTTCCAGGTTGCTTGGTTGGCCAAAAAGGGCGTATGCGTTTTTTCCTGAATATATTCAGGAAAAAACGCATACGCCCTTTTTGGCCAAGGGCATCATTGTCAACGTTTTGCCGCTTTTCATGTGCTTTAAAGGCGATTCGAATCTACCTCTTGAAATCTGTTTCCTGCAATTCTGCTTTGGTTTCAATTCCTCGTCTTTGCCTTCCCTCAATATATTTGTGGACGAGAGTTATCATTTATAACTCTGCAGGTTTGTGAATTGCAGTGCCCTGTAGCTCCATTTTACAACTTGCTTTTTTGGGAGGTGGCCGCAACAGCGCAGGATGGCTTCAGGCCCTGATCTGGTTCCAGGGTGCAGGCTGAGCCTGTGGTTAATTCTTCTTCCTGATGGGAAAATAGAGTGACCTGTGCCTGTCCCAACACCAAGAGCTAGTCTCTCATTGGTTCCCCGTCTTCCCGTTCATCCTCAGGACAAATTGCAAGCTGTACGGAACAGGAGGTTAAAGGTGCTGATGCTCCAAGTAGGGAGATTGCTAGTAAAGTGGCTGGAATGGCGAACCCGAGCACAAGGAGATGAGAAATGAGGTGCGTTTTAGAAACCTTTCCCCATCACACGGTGTACCATCTTCTGGGTTTCTCATTCATGTTTTCGATGTAGGAAGATGCCCTTGAACCTGGAGATTTGGGACCCATGCGATGGGTACCACGCAGTATTACTTTAAAGGGTCTGCGTTTGCTCACCCAACCTCACCAAACCTCTCAGCCCCAAGAGTGTCCACCCTTATGTCTCATCCAGCTGTGGGTCTAGATATGGTCAATTCAGGTTGCATCACAGCCCCTGAACGAATTGTGTAAGAATTTCTCTCTCTTTCCCTGTCTTTGTTTCATGGGTTTTTAAAAGTAATTTATTTTTATAATGGGGTTTAGCTGCTTTTCACGGCTGTGTTTATGCCGCTTTACACCCACTTGACACACTAACAGAGAGATATCAATACATAGGTTTTAAGATTATTACTAGTCAGATATATTCTTGTGTGGTGAATCTGGCGTGTTGAGTCCAGTTCTCTGAGCAAGGAGTAGGTCTTGTCTATTACATATTGGGTTTATGGAACGGTATCTGAGCTAATTTGAAACTCTTGTTTTATCTATCACCCCACCTCACCTTTCCCGTTAAGCAGCCATAGTGTGTTTTCTGCATGTGTGACTCTGTTCTGTTTTGTAATTCAGTTCAAGTGTAACGGTTTTTACATTCCCTCTATAAGTGACACCTTATGAGAAGTGTCCTTTTCTGTGTGACTTATTTCACTTAGAATCGTCGTACCTAAATCCACTCATCATGCTGCTACTAGCCTTATGACATTGATTTCATGGCTGAGTGATATTCCATTGTACATAAGGACCACAACTTCTTTATCCATTTTTCTCCTTCCTGGGATATTTAAGGTGGAATGTAGTGGAGTTCCTTGTCAACAGAGCAGCCCTAAACTTTGGGGTGCTTGTGTCTTGCTGATTTTCAATTTTCCCACTTTAAACCCCCATGCGTGGAAGTGCCCTATGCTCTCTAAGCTGTGTTTTTTAGATGTTTCAGGACACACCGTACACTTCTCCAGAGTGGCTGTTGGCAATTTACATCCCGCCCATCAGTGTAGCAAGGCTCCCATTTCTCCATGGGCTGTCCTGCATTTCTGGTTTTGACACTTTTTTCAGCATGGCCCTTTTGACCGATGGGAAGCGAGACTCCTTTGTAGCGCTGATTTGCCTTTCCAGGTTGCTTGGTTGGCCAAAAAGGGCGTATGCGTTTTTTCCTGAATATATTCAGGAAAAAACGCATACGCCCTTTTTGGCCAAGGGCATCATTGTCAACATTTTGCCGCTTTTCATGTGCTTTAAAGGCGATTCGAATCTACCTCTTGAAATCTGTTTCCTGCAATTCTGCTTTGATTTCAATTCCTCGTCTTTGCCTTCCCTCAATATATTTCTGGACGTGAGTTATCATTTATAACTCTGCAGGTTTGTGAATTGCAGTGCCCTGTAGCTCCATTTTACAACTTGCTTTTTTGGGAGGTGGCCGCAAAAGCGCAGGATGGCTTCAGGCCCTGATCTGGTTCCGGGGTGCAGGCTGAGCCTGTGGTTAATTCTTCTTCCTGATGGGAAAATAGAGTGACCTGTGCCTGTCCCAACACCAAGAGCTAGTCTCTCATTGGTTCCCCGTCTTCCCGTTCATCCTCAGGACAAATTGCAAGCTGTACGGAACAGGAGGTTAAAGGTGCTGATGCTCCAAGTAGGGAGATTGCTAGTAAAGTGGCTGGAATGGCGAACCCGAGCACAAGGAGATGAGAAATGAGGTGCGTTTTAGAAACCTTTCCCCATCACACGGTGTACCATCTTCTGGGTTTCTCATTCATGTTTTCGATGTAGGAAGATGCCCTTGAACCTGGAGATTTGGGACCCATGCGATGGGTACCACGCAGTAGTACTCTAAAGGGTCTGCGTTTGCTCACCCAACCTCACCAAACCTCTCAGCCCCAAGAGTGTCCACCCTTATGTCTCATCCAGCTGTGGGTCTAGATATGGTCAATCCAGGTTGCATCACAGCCCCTGAACGAATTGGGTAAGAATTTCTCTCTCTTTCCCTGTCTTTGTTTCATGGGTTTTTAAAAGTAATTTATTTTTATAATGGGGTTTAGCTGCTTTTCACGGCTGTGTTTATGCCGCTTTACACCCACTTGACACACTAACAGAGAGATATCAATACATAGGTTTTAAGATTATTACTAGTCAGATATATTCTTGTGTGGTGAATCGGGCGTGTTGAGTCCAGTTCTCTGAGCAAGGAGTAGGTCTTGTCTATTACATATTGGGTTTATGGAACGGTATCTGAGCTAATTTGAAACTCTTGTTTTATGTATCACCCCACCTCACCTTTCCCGTTAAGCAGCCATAGTGTGTTTTCTGCATGTGTGACTCTGTTCTGTTTTGTAATTCAGTTCAAGTGTAACGGTTTTTACATTCCCTCTATAAGTGACACCATATGAGAAGTGTCCTTTTCTGTGTGACTTATTTCACTTAGAATCGTCGTACCTAAATCCACTCATCATGCTGCTACTAGCCTTATGACATTGATTTCATGGCTGAGTGATATTCCATTGTACATAAGGACCACAACTTCTTTATCCATTTTTCTCCTTCCTGGGATATTTAAGGTGGAATGTAGTGGAGTTCCTTGTCAACAGAGCAGCCCTAAACTTTGGGGTGCTTGTGTCTTGCTGATTTTCAATTTTCCCACTTTATACCCCCATGTGTGGAAGTGCCCTATGCTCTCTAAGCTGTGTTTTTTAGATATTTCAGGACACACCGTACACTTCTCCAGAGTGGCTGTTGGCAATTTACATCCCGCCCATCAGTGTAGCAAGGCTCCCATTTCTCCATGGCCTGTCCTGCATTTCTGGTTTTGACACTTTTTTCAGCATGGCCCTTTTGACCGATGGGAAGCGAGACTTCTTTGTAGCGCTGATTTGCCTTTCCAGGTTGCTTGGTTGGCCAAAAAGGGCGTATGCGTTTTTTCCTGAATATATTCAGGAAAAAACGCATACGCCCTTTTTGGCCAAGGGCATCATTGTCAACGTTTTGCCGCTTTTCATGTGCTTTAAAGGCAATTCGAATCTACCTCTTGAAATCTGTTTCCTGCAATTCTGCTTTGATTTCAATTCCTCGTCTTTGCCTTCCCTCAATATATTTGTGGACGAGAGTTATCATTTATATCTCTGCAGGTTTGTGAATTGCAGTGCCCTGTAGCTCCATTTTACAACTTGCTTTTTTGGGAGGTGGCCGCAAAAGCGCAGGATGGCTTCAGGCCCTGATCTTGTTCCGGGGTGCAGGCTGAGCCTGTGGTTAATTCTTCTTCCTGATGGGAAAATAGAGTGACCTGTGCCTGTCCCAACAACAAGAGCTAGTCTCTCATTGGTTCCCCGTCTTCCCGTTCATCCTCAGGACAAATTGCAAGCTGTACGGAACAGGAGGTTAAAGGTGCTGATGCTCCAAGTAGGGAGATTGCTAGTAAAGTGGCTGGAATGGCGAACCCGAGCACAAGGAGATGAGAAATGAGGTGCGTTTTAGAAACCTTTCCCCATCACACGGTGTACCATCTTCTGGGTTTCTCATTCATGTTTTCGATGTAGGAAGATGCCCTTGAACCTGGAGATTTGGGACCCATGCGATGGGTACCACGCAGTAGTACTCTAAAGGGTCTGCGTTTGCTCACCCAACCTCACCAAACCTCTCAGCCCCAAGAGTGTCCACCCTTATGTCTCATCCAGCTGTGGGTCTAGATATGGTCAATCCAGGTTGCATCACAGCCCCTGAACGAATTGGGTAAGAATTTCTCTCTCTTTCCCTGTCTTTGTTTCATGGGTTTTTAAAAGTAATTTATTTTTATAATGGGGTTTAGCTGCTTTTCACGGCTGTGTTTATGCCGCTTTACACCCACTTGACACACTAACAGAGAGATATCAATACATAGGTTTTAAGATTATTACTAGTCAGATATATTCTTGTGTGGTGAATCGGGCGTGTTGAGTCCAGTTCTCTGAGCAAGGAGTAGGTCTTGTCTATTACATATTGGGTTTATGGAACGGTATCTGAGCTAATTTGAAACTCTTGTTTTATGTATCACCCCACCTCACCTTTCCCGTTAAGCAGCCATAGTGTGTTTTCTGCATGTGTGACTCTGTTCTGTTTTGTAATTCAGTTCAAGTGTAACGGTTTTTACATTCCCTCTATAAGTGACACCTTATGAGAAGTGTCCTTTTCTGTGTGACTTATTTCACTTAGAATCGTCGTACCTAAATCCACTCATCATGCTGCTACTAGCCTTATGACATTGATTTCATGGCTGAGTGATATTCCATTGTACATAAGGACCACAACTTCTTTATCCATTTTTCTCCTTCCTGGGATATTTAAGGTGGAATGTAGTGGAGTTCCTTGTCAACAGAGCAGCCCTAAACTTTGGGGTGCTTGTGTCTTGCTGATTTTCAATTTTCCCACTTTAAACCCCCATGCGTGGAAGTGCCCTATGCTCTCTAAGCTGTGTTTTTTAGATGTTTCAGGACACACCGTACACTTCTCCAGAGTGGCTGTTGGCAATTTACATCCCGCCCATCAGTGTAGCAAGGCTCCCATTTCTCCATGGCCTGTCCTGCATTTCTGGTTTTGACACTTTTTTCAGCATGGCCCTTTTGACCGATGGGAAGCGAGACTTCTTTGTAGCGCTGATTTGCCTTTCCAGGTTGCTTGGTTGGCCAAAAAGGGCGTATGCGTTTTTTCCTGAATATATTCAGGAAAAAACGCATACGCCCTTTTTGGCCAAGGGCATCATTGTCAACGTTTTGCCGCTTTTCATGTGCTTTAAAGGCGATTCGAATCTACCTCTTGAAATCTGTTTCCTGCAATTCTGCTTTGGTTTCAATTCCTCGTCTTTGCCTTCCCTCAATATATTTGTGGACGAGAGTTATCATTTATAACTCTGCAGGTTTGTGAATTGCAGTGCCCTGTAGCTCCATTTTACAACTTGCTTTTTTGGGAGGTGGCCGCAACAGCGCAGGATGGCTTCAGGCCCTGATCTGGTTCCAGGGTGCAGGCTGAGCCTGTGGTTAATTCTTCTTCCTGATGGGAAAATAGAGTGACCTGTGCCTGTCCCAACACCAAGAGCTAGTCTCTCATTGGTTCCCCGTCTTCCCGTTCATCCTCAGGACAAATTGCAAGCTGTACGGAACAGGAGGTTAAAGGTGCTGATGCTCCAAGTAGGGAGATTGCTAGTAAAGTGGCTGGAATGGCGAACCCGAGCACAAGGAGATGAGAAATGAGGTGCGTTTTAGAAACCTTTCCCCATCACACGGTGTACCATCTTCTGGGTTTCTCATTCATGTTTTCGATGTAGGAAGATGCCCTTGAACCTGGAGATTTGGGACCCATGCGATGGGTACCACGCAGTATTACTTTAAAGGGTCTGCGTTTGCTCACCCAACCTCACCAAACCTCTCAGCCCCAAGAGTGTCCACCCTTATGTCTCATCCAGCTGTGGGTCTAGATATGGTCAATTCAGGTTGCATCACAGCCCCTGAACGAATTGTGTAAGAATTTCTCTCTCTTTCCCTGTCTTTGTTTCATGGGTTTTTAAAAGTAATTTATTTTTATAATGGGGTTTAGCTGCTTTTCACGGCTGTGTTTATGCCGCTTTACACCCACTTGACACACTAACAGAGAGATATCAATACATAGGTTTTAAGATTATTACTAGTCAGATATATTCTTGTGTGGTGAATCTGGCGTGTTGAGTCCAGTTCTCTGAGCAAGGAGTAGGTCTTGTCTATTACATATTGGGTTTATGGAACGGTATCTGAGCTAATTTGAAACTCTTGTTTTATCTATCACCCCACCTCACCTTTCCCGTTAAGCAGCCATAGTGTGTTTTCTGCATGTGTGACTCTGTTCTGTTTTGTAATTCAGTTCAAGTGTAACGGTTTTTACATTCCCTCTATAAGTGACACCTTATGAGAAGTGTCCTTTTCTGTGTGACTTATTTCACTTAGAATCGTCGTACCTAAATCCACTCATCATGCTGCTACTAGCCTTATGACATTGATTTCATGGCTGAGTGATATTCCATTGTACATAAGGACCACAACTTCTTTATCCATTTTTCTCCTTCCTGGGATATTTAAGGTGGAATGTAGTGGAGTTCCTTGTCAACAGAGCAGCCCTAAACTTTGGGGTGCTTGTGTCTTGCTGATTTTCAATTTTCCCACTTTAAACCCCCATGCGTGGAAGTGCCCTATGCTCTCTAAGCTGTGTTTTTTAGATGTTTCAGGACACACCGTACACTTCTCCAGAGTGGCTGTTGGCAATTTACATCCCGCCCATCAGTGTAGCAAGGCTCCCATTTCTCCATGGCCTGTCCTGCATTTCTGGTTTTGACACTTTTTTCAGCATGGCCCTTTTGACCGATGGGAAGCGAGACTCCTTTGTAGCGCTGATTTGCCTTTCCAGGTTGCTTGGTTGGCCAAAAAGTGCGTATGCGTTTTTTCCTGAATATATTCAGGAAAAAACGCATACGCCCTTTTTGGCCAAGGGCATCATTGTCAACATTTTGCCGCTTTTCATGTGCTTTAAAGGCGATTCGAATCTACCTCTTGAAATCTGTTTCCTGCAATTCTGCTTTGATTTCAATTCCTCATCTTTGCCTTCCCTCAATATATTTGTGGACGAGAGTTATCATTTATATCTCTGCAGGTTTGTGAATTGCAGTGCCCTGTAGCTCCATTTTACAACTTGCTTTTTTGGGAGGTGGCCGCAAAAGCGCAGGATGGCTTCAGGCCCTGATCTGGTTCCGGGGTGCAGGCTGAGCCTGTGGTTAATTCTTCTTCCTGATGGGAAAATAGAGTGACCTGTGCCTGTCCCAACACCAAGAGCTAGTCTCTCATTGGTTCCCCGTCTTCCCGTTCATCCTCAGGACAAATTGCAAGCTGTACGGAACAGGAGGTTAAAGGTGCTGATGCTCCAAGTAGGGAGATTGCTAGTAAAGTGGCTGGAATGGCGAACCCGAGCACAAGGAGATGAGAAATGAGGTGCGTTTTAGAAACCTTTCCCCATCACACGGTGTACCATCTTCTGGGTTTCTCATTCATGTTTTCGATGTAGGAAGATGCCCTTGAACCTGGAGATTTGGGACCCATGCGATGGGTACCACGCAGTAGTACTCTAAAGGGTCTGCGTTTGCTCACCCCACCTCAGCAAACCTCTCAGCCCCAAGAGTGTCCACCCTTATGTCTCATCCAGCTGTGGGTCTAGATATGGTCAATCCAGGTTGCATCACAGCCCCTGAACGAATTGGGTAAGAATTTCTCTCTCTTTCCCTGTCTTTGTTTCATGGGTTTTTAAAAGTAATTTATTTTTATAATGGGGTTTAGCTGCTTTTCACGGCTGTGTTTATGCCGCTTTACACCCACTTGACACACTAACAGAGAGATATCAATACATAGGTTTTAAGATTATTACTAGTCAGGTATATTCTTGTGTGGTGAATCTGGCGTGTTGAGCCCAGTTCTCTGAGCAAGGAGTAGGTCTTGTCTATTACATATTGGGTTTATGGAACGGTATCTGAGCTAATTTGAAACTCTTGTTTTATCTATCACCCCACCTCACCTTTCCCGATAAGCAGCCATAGTGTGTTTTCTGCATGTGTGACTCTGTTCTGTTTTGTAATTCAGTTCAAGTGTAACGGTTTTTACATTCCCTCTATAAGTGACACCTTATGAGAAGTGTCCTTTTCTGTGTGACTTATTTCACTTAGAATCGTCGTACCTAAATCCACTCATCATGCTGCTACTAGCCTTATGACATTGATTTCATGGCTGAGTGATATTCCATTGTACATAAGGACCACAACTTCTTTATCCATTTTTCTCCTTCCTGGGATATTTAAGGTGGAATGTAGTGGAGTTCCTTGTCAACAGAGCAGCCCTAAACTTTGGGGTGCTTGTGTCTTGCTGATTTTCAATTTTCCCACTTTAAACCCCCATGCGTGGAAGTGCCCTATGCTCTCTAAGCTGTGTTTTTTAGATGTTTCAGGACACACCGTACACTTCTCCAGAGTGGCTGTTGGCAATTTACATCCCGCCCATCAGTGTAGCAAGGCTCCCATTTCTCCATGGCCTGTCCTGCATTTCTGGTTTTGACACTTTTTTCAGCATGGCCCTTTTGACCGATGGGAAGCGAGACTCCTTTGTAGCGCTGATTTGCCTTTCCAGGTTGCTTGGTTGGCCAAAAAGTGCGTATGCGTTTTTTCCTGAATATATTCAGGAAAAAACGCATACGCCCTTTTTGGCCAAGGGCATCATTGTCAACATTTTGCCGCTTTTCATGTGCTTTAAAGGCGATTCGAATCTACCTCTTGAAATCTGTTTCCTGCAATTCTGCTTTGATTTCAATTCCTCATCTTTGCCTTCCCTCAATATATTTGTGGACGAGAGTTATCATTTATATCTCTGCAGGTTTGTGAATTGCAGTGCCCTGTAGCTCCATTTTACAACTTGCTTTTTTGGGAGGTGGCCGCAAAAGCGCAGGATGGCTTCAGGCCCTGATCTGGTTCCGGGGTGCAGGCTGAGCCTGTGGTTAATTCTTCTTCCTGATGGGAAAATAGAGTGACCTGTGCCTGTCCCAACACCAAGAGCTAGTCTCTCATTGGTTCCCCGTCTTCCCGTTCATCCTCAGGACAAATTGCAAGCTGTACGGAACAGGAGGTTAAAGGTGCTGATGCTCCAAGTAGGGAGATTGCTAGTAAAGTGGCTGGAATGGCGAACCCGAGCACAAGGAGATGAGAAATGAGGTGCGTTTTAGAAACCTTTCCCCATCACACGGTGTACCATCTTCTGGGTTTCTCATTCATGTTTTCGATGTAGGAAGATGCCCTTGAACCTGGAGATTTGGGACCCATGCGATGGGTACCACGCAGTAGTACTCTAAAGGGTCTGCGTTTGCTCACCCAACCTCACCAAACCTCTCAGCCCCAAGAGTGTCCACCCTTATGTCTCATCCAGCTGTGGGTCTAGATATGGTCAATCCAGGTTGCATCACAGCCCCTGAACGAATTGGGTAAGAATTTCTCTCTCTTTCCCTGTCTTTGTTTCATGGGTTTTTAAAAGTAATTTATTTTTATAATGGGGTTTAGCTGCTTTTCACGGCTGTGTTTATGCCGCTTTACACCCACTTGACACACTAACAGAGAGATATCAATACATAGGTTTTAAGATTATTACTAGTCAGATATATTCTTGTGTGGTGAATCGGGCGTGTTGAGTCCAGTTCTCTGAGCAAGGAGTTGGTCTTGTCTATTACATATTGGGTTTATGGAACGGTATCTGAGCTAATTTGAAACTCTTGTTTTATCTATCACCCCACCTCACCTTTCCCGTTAAGCAGCCATAGTGTGTTTTCTGCATGTGTGACTCTGTTCTGTTTTGTAATTCAGTTCAAGTGTAACGGTTTTTACATTCCCTCTATAAGTGACACCTTATGAGAAGTGTCCTTTTCTGTGTGATTTATTTCACTTAGAATCGTCGTACCTAAAACCACTCATCATGCTGCTACTAGCCTTATGACATTGATTTCATGGCTGAGTGATATTCCATTGTACATAAGGACCACAACTTCTTTATCCATTTTTCTCCTTCCTGGGATATTTAAGGTGGAATGTAGTGGAGTTCCTTGTCAACAGAGCAGCCCTAAACTTTGGGGTGCTTGTGTCTTGCTGATTTTCAATTTTCCCACTTTAAACCCCCATGCGTGGAAGTGCCCTATGCTCTCTAAGCTGTGTTTTTTAGATGTTTCAGGACACACCGTACACTTCTCCAGAGTGGCTGTTGGCAATTTACATCCCGCCCATCAGTGTAGCAAGGCTCCCATTTCTCCATGGCCTGTCCTGCATTTCTGGTTTTGACACTTTTTTCAGCATGGCCCTTTTGACCGATGGGAAGTGAGACTCCTTTGTAGCGCTGATTTGCCTTTCCAGGTTGCTTGGTTGGCCAAAAAGTGCGTATGCGTTTTTTCCTGAATATATTCAGGAAAAAACGCATACGCCCTTTTTGGCCAAGGGCATCATTGTCAACATTTTGCCGCTTTTCATGTGCTTTAAAGGCGATTCGAATCTACCTCTTGAAATCTGTTTCCTGCAATTCTGCTTTGATTTCAATTCCTCATCTTTGCCTTCCCTCAATATATTTGTGGACGAGAGTTATCATTTATATCTCTGCAGGTTTGTGAATTGCAGTGCCCTGTAGCTCCATTTTACAACTTGCTTTTTTGGGAGGTGGCCGCAAAAGCGCAGGATGGCTTCAGGCCCTGATCTGGTTCCGGGGTGCAGGCTGAGCCTGTGGTTAATTCTTCTTCCTGATGGGAAAATAGAGTGACCTGTGCCTGTCCCAACACCAAGAGCTAGTCTCTCATTGGTTCCCCGTCTTCCCGTTCATCCTCAGGACAAATTGCAAGCTGTACGGAACAGGAGGTTAAAGGTGCTGATGCTCCAAGTAGGGAGATTGCTAGTAAAGTGGCTGGAATGGCGAACCCGAGCACAAGGAGATGAGAAATGAGGTGCGTTTTAGAAACCTTTCCCCATCACACGGTGTACCATCTTCTGGGTTTCTCATTCATGTTTTCGATGTAGGAAGATGCCCTTGAACCTGGAGATTTGGGACCCATGCGATGGGTACCACGCAGTAGTACTCTAAAGGGTCTGCGTTTGCTCACCCCACCTCACCAAACCTCTCAGCCCCAAGAGTGTCCACCCTTATGTCTCATCCAGCTGTGGGTCTAGATATGGTCAATCCAGGTTGCATCACAGCCCCTGAACGAATTGGGTAAGAATTTCTCTCTCTTTCCCTGTCTTTGTTTCATGGGTTTTTAAAAGTAATTTATTTTTATAATGGGGTTTAGCTGCTTTTCACGGCTGTGTTTATGCCGCTTTACACCCACTTGACACACTAACAGAGAGATATCAATACATAGGTTTTAAGATTATTACTAGTCAGATATATTCTTGTGTGGTGAATCTGGCGTGTTGAGCCCAGTTCTCTGAGCAAGGAGTAGGTCTTGTCTATTACATATTGGGTTTATGGAACGGTATCTGAGCTAATTTGAAACTCTTGTTTTATCTATCACCCCACCTCACCTTTCCCGTTAAGCAGCCATAGTGTGTTTTCTGCATGTGTGACTCTGTTCTGTTTTGTAATTCAGTTCAAGTGTAACGGTTTTTACATTCCCTCTATAAGTGACACCTTATGAGAAGTGTCCTTTTCTGTGTGACTTATTTCACTTAGAATCGTCGTACCTAAATCCACTCATCATGCTGCTAATAGCCTTATGACATTGATTTCATGGCTGAGTGATATTCCATTGTACATAAGGACCACAACTTCTTTATCCATTTTTCTCCTTCCTGGGATATTTAAGGTGGAATGTAGTGGAGTTCCTTGTCAACAGAGCAGCCCTAAACTTTGGGGTGCTTGTGTCTTGCTGATTTTCAATTTTCCCACTTTAAACCCCCATGCGTGGAAGTGCCCTATGCTCTCTAAGCTGTGTTTTTTAGATGTTTCAGGACACACCGTACACTTCTCCAGAGTGGCTGTTGGCAATTTACATCCCGCCCATCAGTGTAGCAAGGCTCCCATTTCTCCATGGCCTGTCCTGCATTTCTGGTTTTGACACTTTTTTCAGCATGGCCCTTTTGACCGATGGGAAGCGAGACTCCTTTGTAGCGCTGATTTGCCTTTCCAGGTTGCTTGGTTGGCCAAAAAGGGTGTATGCGTTTTTTCCTGAATATATTCAGGAAAAAACGCATACGCCCTTTTTGGCCAAGGGCATCATTGTCAACATTTTGCCGCTTTTCATGTGCTTTAAAGGCGATTCGAATCTACCTCTTGAAATCTGTTTCCTGCAATTCTGCTTTGATTTCAATTCCTCGTCTTTGCCTTCCCTCAATATATTTGTGGACGAGAGTTATCATTTATATCTCTGCAGGTTTGTGAATTGCAGTGCCCTGTAGCTCCATTTTACAACTTGCTTTTTTGGGAGGTGGCCGCAAAAGCGCAGGATGGCTTCAGGCCCTGATCTGGTTCCGGGGTGCAGGCTGAGCCTGTGGTTAATTCTTCTTCCTGATGGGAAAATAGAGTGACCTGTGCCTGTCCCAACACCAAGAGCTAGTCTCTCATTGGTTCCCCGTCTTCCCGTTCATCCTCAGGACAAATTGCAAGCTGTACGGAACAGGAGGTTAAAGGTGCTGATGCTCCAAGTAGGGAGATTGCTAGTAAAGTGGCTGGAATGGCGAACCCGAGCACAAGGAGATGAGAAATGAGGTGCGTTTTAGAAACCTTTCCCCATCACACGGTGTACCATCTTCTGGGTTTCTCATTCATGTTTTCGATGTAGGAAGATGCCCTTGAACCTGGAGATTTGGGACCCATGCGATGGGTACCACGCAGTAGTACTCTAAAGGGTCTGCGTTTGCTCACCCCACCTCACCAAACCTCTCAGCCCCAAGAGTGTCCACCCTTATGTCTCATCCAGCTGTGGGTCTAGATATGGTCAATCCAGGTTGCATCACAGACCCTGAACGAATTGTGTAAGAATTTCTCTCTCTTTCACTGTCTTTGTTTCATGGGTTTTGAAAAGTAGTTTATTTTTATAATGGGGTTTAGCTGCTTTTCACGGCTGTGTTTATGCCGCTTTACACCCACTTGACACACTAACAGAGAGATATCAATACGTAGGTTTTAAGATTATTACTAGTCAGATATATTCTTGTGCGGTGAATCGGGCGTGTTGAGTCCAGTTCTCTGAGCAAGGAATAGGTCTTGTCTATTACATATTGGGTTTATGGAACGGTATCTGAGCTAATTTGAAACTCTTGTTTTATGGATCACCCCACCTCACCTTTCCCGTTAAGCAGCCATAGTGTGTTTTCTGCATGTGTGACTCTGTTCTGTTTTGTAATTCAGTTCAAGTGTAACGGTTTTTACATTCCCTCTATAAGTGACACCTTATGAGAAGTGTCCTTTTCTGTGTGACTTATTTCACTTAGAATCGTCTTACCTAAATCCACTCATCATGCTGCTACTAGCCTTATGACATTGATTTCATGGCTGAGTGATATTCCATTGTACATAAGGACCACAACTTTTTTATCCATTTTTCGCTTTCCTGGGATATTTAAGGTGGAATGAAGTGGAGGTCCTTGTCAACAGAGCAGCCCTAAACTTTGGGGTGCTTGTGTCTTGCTGATTTTCAATTTTCCCACTTTATCCCCCCATGCGTGGAAGTGCCCTATGCTCTCTAAGCTGTGTTTTTTAGATGTTTCAGGACACACCGTACACTTCTCCAGAGTGGCTGTTGGCAATTTACATCCCGCCCATCAGTGTAGCAAGGCTCCCATTTCTCCATGGCCTGTCCTGCATTTCTGGTTTTGACACTTTTTTCGGCATGGCCCTTTTGACCGATGGGAAGCGAGACTTCTTTGTAGCGCTGATTTGCCTTTCCAGGTTGCTTGGTTGGCCAAAAAGGGCGTATGCGTTTTTTCCTGAATATATTCAGGAAAAAACGCATACGCCCTTTTTGGCCAAGGGCCTCATTGTCAACGTTTTGCCGCTTTTCATGTGCTTTAAAGGCGATTTGAATCTACCTCCTGAAATCTGTTTCCTGCAATTCTGCCTTGATTTCAGATCCTCTTCTTGGCCTTCCCTCAGTATATTTGTGGACGAGAGTTATCATTTATAACTCTGCAGGTTTGTGAATTGCAGTGCCCTGAAGCTCCAATTTACAAGTCGCTTTTTTGGAAGCTGGCCGCAAAAGCACAGGATGGCTTCAGGCCCTGTTCTGGTTCCGGGGGGCAGGCTGAGCCTGTGGTTAATTCTTCTTCCTGATGGGAAAATAGAGTGACCTGTGCCTGTCCCAACACCAAGAGCTAGTCTCTCATTGGTTCCCCGTCTTCCCGTTCATCCTCAGGACAAACTGCAACCTGTACGGAACAGGAGGTTAAAGGTGCTGATGCTCCAAGTAGGGAGATTGCTAGTAAAGTGGCTGGAATGGCGAACCCGAGCACAAGGAGATGAGAAATGAGGTGCGTTTTAGAAACCTTTCCCCATCACACGGTGTACCATCTTCTGGGTTTCTCATGCATGTTTTCGATGTAGGAAGATGCCCTTGAACCTGGAGATTTGGGACCCATGCGATGGGTAGCACGCAGTATTACTTTAAAGGGTCTGCGTTTGCTCACCCAACCTCACCAAACCTCTCAGCCCCAAGAGTGTCCACCCTTATGTCTCATCCAGCTGTGGGTCTAGATATGGTCAATCCAGGTTGCATCACAGACCCTGAATGAATTGTGTAAGAATTTCTCTCTCTTTCCCTGTCTTTGTTTCATGGGTTTTGAAAAGTAATTTATTTTTATAATGGGGTTTAGCTGTTTTTCACGGCTGTGTTTATGCCGCTTTACACCCACTTGACACACTAACAGAGAGATATCAATACATAGGTTTTAAGATTATTACTAGTCAGATATATTCTTGTGTGGTGAATCGGGCGTGTTGAGTCCAGTTCTCTGAGCAAGGAGTAGGTCTTGTCTGTTACATATTGGGTTTCTGGAACGGTATCTGAGCTAATTTGAAACTCTTGTTTTATGGATCACCCCACCTCACCTTTCCTGTTAAGCAGCCATAGTGTATTTTCTGCATGTGTGACTCTGTTCTGTTTTGTAATTCAGTTCAAGTGTAACGGTTTTTACATTCCCTCTATAAGTGACACCTTATGAGAAGTGTCCTTTTCTGTGTGACTTATTTCACTTAGAATCGTCGTACCTAAATCCACTCATCATGCTGCTACTAGCCTTATGACATTGATTTCATGGCTGAGTGATATTCCATTGTACATATGGACCTCAAATTTTTTATCCATTTTTGGCTTTCCTGGGATATTTAAGGTGGAATGAATTGGAGGTCCTTGTCAACAGAGCAGCCCTAAACTTTGGGGTGCTTGTGTCTTGCTGATTTTTAATTTTCCCACTTTATACCCCCATGCGTGGAAGTGCCCTATGCTCTCTAAGCTGTGTTTTTTAGATGTTTCAGGACACACCGTACACTTCTCCAGAGTGGCTGTTGGCAATTTACATCCCGCCCATCAGTGTAGCCAGGCTCCCATTTCTCCATGGCCTGTCCTGCATTTCTTTTTTTGACACTTTTTTCAGCATGGCCCTTTTGACCGATGGGAAGCGAGACTTCTTTGTAGCGCTGCTTTGCCTTTCCAGGTTGCTTGGTTGGCCAAAAAGGGCGTATGCGTTTTTTCCTGAATATATTCATGAAAAAACGCATACGCCCTTTTTGGCCAAGGGCATCATTGTCAACGTTTTGCCGCTTTTCATGTGCTTTAAAGGCGATTCGAATCTACCTCCTGAAATCTGTTTCCTGCAATTCTGCCTTGATTTCAATTCCTCGTCTTTGCCTTCCCTCAATATATTTGTGGACGAGAGTTATCATTTATAACTCTGCAGATTTGTGAATTGCAGTGCCCTGAAGCTCCATTTTACAAGTCGCTTTTTGGGGAGCTGGCCGCAAAAGCGCAGGATGGCTTCAGGCCCTGTTCTGGTTCCGGGGGGCAGGCTGAGCCTGTGGTTAATTCTTCTTCCTGATGGGAAAATAGAGTGACCTGTGCCTGTCCCAACACCAAGAGCTAGTCTCTCATTGGTTCCCCGTCTTCCCGTTCATCCTCAGGACAAATTGCAACCTGTACAGAACAGGAGGTTAAAGGTGCTGATGCTCCAAGTAGGGAGATTGCTAGTAAAGTGGCTGGAATGGCGAACCCGAGCACAAGGAGATGAGAAATGAGGTGCGTTTTAGAAACCTTTCCCCATCACACGGTGTACCATCTTCTGGGTTTCTCATGCATGTTTTCGATGTAGGAAGATGCCCTTGAACCTGGAGATTTGGGACCCATGCGATGGGTAGCACGCAGTATTACTTTAAAGGGTCTGCGTTTGCTCACCCAACCTCACCAAACCTCTCAGCCCCAAGAGTGTCCACCCTTATGTCTCATCCAGCTGTGGGTCTAGATATGGTCAATCCAGGTTGCATCACAGACCCTGAACGAATTGTGTAAGAATTTCTCTCTCTTTCACTGTCTTTGTTTCATGGGTTTTGAAAAGTAGTTTATTTTTATAATGGGGTTTAGCTGCTTTTCACGGCTGTGTTTATGCCGCTTTACACCCACTTGACACACTAACAGAGAGATATCAATACATAGGTTTTAAGATTATTACTAGTCAGATATATTCTTGTGCGGTGAATCGGGCGTGTTGAGTCCAGTTCTCTGAGCAAGGAGTAGGTCTTGTCTATTACATATTGGGTTTATGGAACGGTATCTGAGCTAATTTGAAACTCTTGTTTTATGGATCACCCCACCTCACCTTTCCCGTTAAGCAGCCATAGTGTGTTTTCTGCATGTGTGACTCTGTTCTGTTTTGTAATTCAGTTCAAGTGTAACGGTTTTTACATTCCCTCTATAAGTGACACCTTATGAGAAGTGTCCTTTTCTGTGTGACTTATTTCACTTAGAATCGTCTTACCTAAATCCACTCATCATGCTGCTACTAGCCTTATGACATTGATTTCATGGCTGAGTGATATTCCATTGTACATAAGGACCACAACTTTTTTATCCATTTTTCGCTTTCCTGGGATATTTAAGGTGGAATGAAGTGGAGGTCCTTGTCAACAGAGCAGCCCTAAACTTTGGGGTGCTTGTGTCTTGCTGATTTTCAATTTTCCCACTTTATCCCCCCATGCGTGGAAGTGCCCTATGCTCTCTAAGCTGTGTTTTTTAGATGTTTCAGGACACACCGTACACTTCTCCAGAGTGGCTGTTGGCAATTTACATCCCGCCCATCAGTGTAGCAAGGCTCCCATTTCTCCATGGCCTGTCCTGCATTTCTGGTTTTGACACTTTTTTCGGCATGGCCCTTTTGACCGATGGGAAGCGAGACTTCTTTGTAGCGCTGATTTGCCTTTCCAGGTTGCTTGGTTGGCCAAAAAGGGCGTATGCGTTTTTTCCTGAATATATTCAGGAAAAAACGCATACGCCCTTTTTGGCCAAGGGCCTCATTGTCAACGTTTTGCCGCTTTTCATGTGCTTTAAAGGCGATTTGAATCTACCTCCTGAAATCTGTTTCCTGCAATTCTGCCTTGATTTCAAATCCTCTTCTTGGCCTTCCCTCAATATATTTGTGGACGAGAGTTATCATTTATAACTCTGCAGGTTTGTGAATTGCAGTGCCCTGAAGCTCCAATTTACAAGTCGCTTTTTTGGAAGCTGGCCGCAAAAGCGCAGGATGGCTTCAGGCCCTGTTCTGGTTCCGGGGGGCAGGCTGAGCCTGTGGTTAATTCTTCTTCCTGATGGGAAAATAGAGTGACCTGTGCCTGTCCCAACACCAAGAGCTAGTCTCTCATTGGTTCCCCGTCTTCCCGTTCATCCTCAGGACAAACTGCAACCTGTACGGAACAGGAGGTTAAAGGTGCTGATGCTCCAAGTAGGGAGATTGCTAGTAAAGTGGCTGGAATGGCGAACCCGAGCACAAGGAGATGAGAAATGAGGTGCGTTTTAGAAACCTTTCCCCATCACACGGTGTACCATCTTCTGGGTTTCTCATGCATGTTTTCGATGTAGGAAGATGCCCTTGAACCTGGAGATTTGGGACCCATGCGATGGGTAGCACGCAGTATTACTTTAAAGGGTCTGCGTTTGCTCACCCAACCTCACCAAACCTCTCAGCCCCAAGAGTGTCCACCCTTATGTCTCATCCAGCTGTGGGTCTAGATATGGTCAATCCAGGTTGCATCACAGACCCTGAACGAATTGTGTAAGAATTTCTCTCTCTTTCACTGTCTTTGTTTCATGGGTTTTGAAAAGTAGTTTATTTTTATAATGGGGTTTAGCTGCTTTTCACGGCTGTGTTTATGCCGCTTTACACCCACTTGACACACTAACAGAGAGATATCAATACATAGGTTTTAAGATTATTACTAGTCAGATATATTCTTGTGCGGTGAATCGGGCGTGTTGAGTCCAGTTCTCTGAGCAAGGAGTAGGTCTTGTCTGTTACATATTGGATTTATGGAACGGTATCTGAGCTAATTTGAAACTCTTGTTTTATGGATCACCCCACCTCACGTTTCCCGTTAAGCAGCCATAGTGTGTTTTCTGCATGTGTGACTCTGTTCTGTTTTGTAATTCAGTTCACGTGTAACGGATTTTACATTCCCTCTATAAGTGACACCTTATGAGAAGTGTCCTTTTCTGTGTGACTTATTTCACTTAGAATCGTCGTACCTAAATCCACTCATCATGCTGCTACTAGCCTTATGACATTGATTTCATGGCTGAGTGATATTCCATTGTACATAAGGACCACAACTTTTTTATCCATTTTTCGCTTTCCTGGGATATTTAAGGTGGAATGAAGTGGAGGTCCTTGTCAACAGAGCAGCCCTAAACTTTGGGGTGCTTGTGTCTTGCTGATTTTCAATTTTCCCACTTTATCCCACCATGCGTGGAAGTGCCCTATGCTCTCTAAGCTGTGTTTTTTAGATGTTTCAGGACACACCGTACACTTCTCCAGAGTGGCTGTTGGCAATTTACATCCCGCCCATCAGTGTAGCAAGGCTCCCATTTCTCCATGGCCTGTCCTGCATTTCTGGTTTTGACACCTTTTTCGGCATGGCCCTTTTGACCGATGGGAAGCGAGACTTCTTTGTAGCGCTGCTTTGCCTTTCCAGGTTGCTTGGTTGGCCAAAAAGGGCGTATGCGTTTTTTCCTGAATATATTCAGGAAAAAACGCATACGCCCTTTTTGGCCAAGGGCATCATTGTCAACGTTTTGCCGCTTTTCATGTGCTTTAAAGGCGATTCGAATCTACCTCCTGAAATCTGTTTCCTGCAATTCTGCCTTGATTTCAAATCCTCTTCTTGGCCTTCCCTCAATATATTTGTGGACGAGAGTTATCATTTATAACTCTGCAGGTTTGTGAATTGCAGTGCCCTGAAGCTCCAATTTACAAGTCGCTTTTTTGGAAGCTGGCCGCAAAAGCGCAGGATGGCTTCAGGCCCTGTTCTGGTTCCGGGGGGCAGGCTGAGCCTGTGGTTAATTCTTCTTCCTGATGGGAAAATAGAGTGACCTGTGCCTGTCCCAACACCAAGAGCTAGTCTCTCATTGGTTCCCCGTCTTCCCGTTCATCCTCAGGACAAATTGCAACCTGTACGGAACAGGAGGTTAAAGGTGCTGATGCTCCAAGTAGGGAGATTGCTAGTAAAGTGGCTGGAATGGCGAACCCGAGCACAAGGAGATGAGAAATGAGGTGCGTTTTAGAAACCTTTCCCCATCACACGGTGTACCATCTTCTGGGTTTCTCATGCATGTTTACGATGTAGGAAGATGCCCTTGAACCTGGAGATTTGGGACCCATGCGATGGGTAGCACGCAGTATTACTTTAAAGGGTCTGCGTTTGCTCACCCAACCTCACCAAACCTCTCAGCCCCAAGAGTGTCCACCCTTATGTCTCATCCAGCTGTGGGTCTAGATATGGTCAATCCAGGTTGCATCACAGACCCTGAATGAATTGTGTAAGAATTTCTCTCTCTTTCCCTGTCTTTGTTTCATGGGTTTTGAAAAGTAATTTATTTTTATAATGGGGTTTACCTGTTTTTCACGACTGTGTTTATGCCGCTTTACACCCACTTGACACACTAACAGAGAGATATCAATACATAGGTTTTAAGATTATTACTAGTCAGATATATTCTTGTGTGGTGAATCGGGCGTGTTGAGTCCAGTTCTCTGAGCAAGGAGTAGGTCTTGTCTGTTACATATTGGGTTTCTGGAACGGTATCTGAGCTAATTTGAAACTCTTGTTTTATGGATCACCCCACCTCACCTTTCCCGTTAAGCAGCCATAGTGTGTTTTCTGCATGTGTGACTCTGTTCTGTTTTGTAATTCAGTTCAAGTGTAACGGTTTTTACATTCCCTCTATAAGTGACACCTTATGAGAAGTGTCCTTTTCTGTGTGACTTATTTCACTTAGAATCGTCGTACCTAAATCCACTCATCATGCTGCTACTAGCCTTATGACATTGATTTCATGGCTGAGTGATATTCCATTGTACATATGGACCTCAAATTTTTTATCCATTTTTGGCTTTCCTGGGATATTTAAGGTGGAATGAATTGGAGGTCCTTATCAACAGAGCAGCCCTAAACTTTGGGGTGCTTGTGTCTTGCTGATTTTTAATTTTCCCACTTTATACCCCCATGCGTGGAAGTGCCCTATGCTCTCTAAGCTGTGTTTTTTAGATGTTTCAGGACACACCGTACACTTCTCCAGAGTGGCTGTTGGCAATTTACATCCCGCCCATCAGTGTAGCCAGGCTCCCATTTCTCCATGGCCTGTCCTGCATTTCTTTTTTTGACACTTTTTTCAGCATGGCCCTTTTGACCGATGGGAAGCGAGACTTCTTTGTAGCGCTGCTTTGCCTTTTCAGGTTGCTTGGTTGGCCAAAAAGGGCGTATGCGTTTTTTCCTGAATATATTCAGGAAAAAAAGCATACGCCCTTTTTGGCCAAGGGCATCATTGTCAACGTTTTGCCGCTTTTCATGTGCTTTAAAGGCGATTCGAATCTACCTCCTGAAATCTGTTTCCTGCAATTCTGCCTTGATTTCAATTCCTCGTCTTTGCCTTCCCTCAATATATTTGTGGACGAGAGTTATCATTTATAACTCTGCAGATTTGTGAATTGCAGTGCCCTGAAGCTCCATTTTACAAGTCGCTTTTTTGGGAGCTGGCCGCAAAAGCGCAGGATGGCTTCAGGCCCTCTTCTGGTTCCGGGGGGCAGGCTGAACCTGTGGTTCATTCTTCTTCCTGATGGGAAAATAGAGTGACCTGTGCCTGTCCCAACACCAAGAGCTAGTCTCTCATTGGTTCCCCATCTTCCCGTTCATCCTCAGGACAAATTGCAACCTGTACGGAACAGGAGGTTAAAGGTGCTGATGCTCCAAGTAGGGAGATTGCTAGTAAAGTGGCTGGAATGGCGAACCCGAGCACAAGGAGATGAGAAATGAGGTGCGTTTTAGAAACCTTTCCCCATCACACGGTGTACCATCTTCTGGGTTTCTCATGCATGTTTTCGATGTAGGAAGATGCCCTTGAACCTGGAGATTTGGGACCCATGCGATGGGTAGCACGCAGTATTACTTTAAAGGGTCTGCGTTTGCTCACCCAACCTCACCAAACCTCTCAGCCCCAAGAGTGTCCACCCTTATGTCTCATCCAGCTGTGGGTCTAGATATGGTCAATCCAGGTTGCATCACAGACCCTGAACGAATTGTGTAAGAATTTCTCTCTCTTTCACTGTCTTTGTTTCATGGGTTTTGAAAAGTAGTTTATTTTTATAATGGGGTTTAGCTGCTTTTCACGGCTGTGTTTATGCCGCTTTACACCCACTTGACACACTAACAGAGAGATATCAATACATAGGTTTTAAGATTATTACTAGTCAGATATATTCTTGTGTGGTGAATCGGGCGTGTTGAGTCCAGTTCTCTGAGCAAGGAGTAGGTCTTGTCTGTTACATATTGGGTTTCTGGAACGGTATCTGAGCTAATTTGAAACTCTTGTTTTATGGATCACCCCACCTCACCTTTCCCGTTAAGCAGCCATAGTGTGTTTTCTGCATGTGTGACTCTGTTCTGTTTTGTAATTCAGTTCAAGTGTAACGGTTTTTACATTCCCTCTATAAGTGACACCTTATGAGAAGTGTCCTTTTCTGTGTGACTTATTTCACTTAGAATCGTCGTACCTAAATCCACTCATCATGCTGCTACTAGCCTTATGACATTGATTTCATGGCTGAGTGATATTCCATTGTACATATGGACCTCAAATTTTTTATCCATTTTTGGCTTTCCTGGGATATTTAAGGTGGAATGAATTGGAGGTCCTTATCAACAGAGCAGCCCTAAACTTTGGGGTGCTTGTGTCTTGCTGATTTTTAATTTTCCCACTTTATACCCCCATGCGTGGAAGTGCCCTATGCTCTCTAAGCTGTGTTTTTTAGATGTTTCAGGACACACCGTACACTTCTCCAGAGTGGCTGTTGGCAATTTACATCCCGCCCATCAGTGTAGCCAGGCTCCCATTTCTCCATGGCCTGTCCTGCATTTCTTTTTTTGACACTTTTTTCAGCATGGCCCTTTTGACCGATGGGAAGCGAGACTTCTTTGTAGCGCTGCTTTGCCTTTTCAGGTTGCTTGGTTGGCCAAAAAGGGCGTATGCGTTTTTTCCTGAATATATTCAGGAAAAAAAGCATACGCCCTTTTTGGCCAAGGGCATCATTGTCAACGTTTTGCCGCTTTTCATGTGCTTTAAAGGCGATTCGAATCTACCTCCTGAAATCTGTTTCCTGCAATTCTGCCTTGATTTCAATTCCTCGTCTTTGCCTTCCCTCAATATATTTGTGGACGAGAGTTATCATTTATAACTCTGCAGATTTGTGAATTGCAGTGCCCTGAAGCTCCATTTTACAAGTCGCTTTTTTGGGAGCTGGCCGCAAAAGCGCAGGATGGCTTCAGGCCCTGTTCTGGTTCCGGGGGGCAGGCTGAGCCTGTGGTTAATTCTTCTTCCTGATGGGAAAATAGAGTGACCTGTGCCTGTCCCAACACCAAGAGCTAGTCTCTCATTGGTTCCCCATCTTCCCGTTCATCCTCAGGACAAATTGCAACCTGTACGGAACAGGAGGTTAAAGGTGCTGATGCTCCAAGTAGGGAGATTGCTAGTAAAGTGGCTGGAATGGCGAACCCGAGCACAAGGAGATGAGAAATGAGGTGCGTTTTAGAAACCTTTCCCCATCACACGGTGTACCATCTTCTGGGTTTCTCATGCATGTTTTCGATGTAGGAAGATGCCCTTGAACCTGGAGATTTGGGACCCATGCGATGGGTAGCACGCAGTATTACTTTAAAGGGTCTGCGTTTGCTCACCCAACCTCACCAAACCTCTCAGCCCCAAGAGTGTCCACCCTTATGTCTCATCCAGCTGTGGGTCTAGATATGGTCAATCCAGGTTGCATCACAGACCCTGAACGAATTGTGTAAGAATTTCTCTCTCTTTCACTGTCTTTGTTTCATGGGTTTTGAAAAGTAGTTTATTTTTATAATGGGGTTTAGCTGCTTTTCACGGCTGTGTTTATGCCGCTTTACACCCACTTGACACACTAACAGAGAGATATCAATACATAGGTTTTAAGATTATTACTAGTCAGATATATTCTTGTGTGGTGAATCGGGCGTGTTGAGTCCAGTTCTCTGAGCAAGGAGTAGGTCTTGTCTGTTACATATTGGGTTTCTGGAACGGTATCTGAGCTAATTTGAAACTCTTGTTTTATGGATCACCCCACCTCACCTTTCCCGTTAAGCAGCCATAGTGTGTTTTCTGCATGTGTGACTCTGTTCTGTTTTGTAATTCAGTTCAAGTGTAACGGTTTTTACATTCCCTCTATAAGTGACACCTTATGAGAAGTGTCCTTTTCTGTGTGACTTATTTCACTTAGAATCGTCGTACCTAAATCCACTCATCATGCTGCTACTAGCCTTATGACATTGATTTCATGGCTGAGTGATATTCCATTGTACATATGGACCTCAAATTTTTTATCCATTTTTGGCTTTACTGGGATATTTAAGGTGGAATGAATTGGAGGTCCTTATCAACAGAGCAGCCCTAAACTTTGGGGTGCTTGTGTCTTGCTGATTTTTAATTTTCCCACTTTATACCCCCATGCGTGGAAGTGCCCTATGCTCTCTAAGCTGTGTTTTTTAGATGTTTCAGGACACACCGTACACTTCTCCAGAGTGGCTGTTGGCAATTTACATCCCGCCCATCAGTGTAGCCAGGCTCCCATTTCTCCATGGCCTGTCCTGCATTTCTTTTTTTGACACTTTTTTCAGCATGGCCCTTTTGACCGATGGGAAGCGAGACTTCTTTGTAGCGCTGCTTTGCCTTTTCAGGTTGCTTGGTTGGCCAAAAAGGGCGTATGCGTTTTTTCCTGAATATATTCAGGAAAAAAAGCATACGCCCTTTTTGGCCAAGGGCATCATTGTCAACGTTTTGCCGCTTTTCATGTGCTTTAAAGGCGATTCGAATCTACCTCCTGAAATCTGTTTCCTGCAATTCTGCCTTGATTTCAATTCCTCTTCTTTGCCTTCCCTCAATATATTTGTGGACTAGAGTTATCATTTATAACTCTGCAGATTTGTGAATTGCAGTGCCCTGAAGCTCCATTTTACAAGTTGCTTTTTTGGGACCTGGCTGCAAAAGCGCAGGATGGCTTCAGGCCCTGTTCTGGTTCCGGGGGGCAGGCTGAGCCTGTGGTTAATTCTTCTTCCTGATGGGAAAATAGAGTGACCTGTGCCTGTCCCAACACCAAGAGCTAGTCTCTCATTGGTTCCCCGTCTTCCCGTTCATCCTCAGGACAAATTGCAACCTGTACGGAACAGGAGGTTAAAGGTGCTGATGCTCCAAGTAGGGAGATTGCTAGTAAAGTGGCTGGAATGGCGAACCCGAGCACAAGGAGATGAGAAATGAGGTGCGTTTTAGAAACCTTTCCCCATCACACGGTGTACCATCTTCTGGGTTTCTCATGCATGTTTTCGATGTAGGAAGATGCCCTTGAACCTGGAGATTTGGGACCCATGCGATGGGTAGCACGCAGTATTACTTTAAAGGGTCTGCGTTTGCTCACCCAACCTCACCAAACCTCTCAGCCCCAAGAGTGTCCACCCTTATGTCTCATCCAGCTGTGGGTCTAGATATGGTCAATCCAGGTTGCATCACATACCCTGAACGAATTGTGTAAGAATTTCTCTCTCTTTCACTGTCTTTGTTTCATGGGTTTTGAAAAGTAGTTTATTTTTATAATGGGGTTTAGCTGCTTTTCACGGCTGTGTTTATGCCGCTTTACACCCACTTGACACACTAACAGAGAGATATCAATACATAGGTTTTAAGATTATTACTAGTCAGATATATTCTTGTGCGGTGAATCGGGCGTGTTGAGTCCAGTTCTCTGAGCAAGGAGTAGGTCTTGTCTGTTACATATTGGATTTATGGAACGGTATCTGAGCTAATTTGAAACTCTTGTTTTATGGATCACCCCACCTCACCTTTCCCGTTAAGCAGCCATAGTGTGTTTTCTGCATGTGTGACTCTGTTCTGTTTTGTAATTCAGTTCAAGTGTAACGGTTTTTACATTCCCTCTATAAGTGACACCTTATGAGAAGTGTCCTTTTCTGTGTGACTTATTTCACTTAGAATCGTCGTACCTAAATCCACTCATCATGCTGCTACTAGCCTTATGACATTGATTTCATGGCTGAGTGATATTCCATTGTACATATGGACCTCAAATTTTTTATCCATTTTTGGCTTTCCTGGGATATTTAAGGTGGAATGAATTGGAGGTCCTTATCAACAGAGCAGCCCTAAACTTTGGGGTGCTTGTGTCTTGCTGATTTTTAATTTTCCCACTTTATACCCCCATGCGTGGAAGTGCCCTATGCTCTCTAAGCTGTGTTTTTTAGATGTTTCAGGACACACCGTACACTTCTCCAGAGTGGCTGTTGGCAATTTACATCCCGCCCATCAGTGTAGCCAGGCTCCCATTTCTCCATGGCCTGTCCTGCATTTCTTTTTTTGACACTTTTTTCAGCATGGCCCTTTTGACCGATGGGAAGCGAGACTTCTTTGTAGCGCTGCTTTGCCTTTTCAGGTTGCTTGGTTGGCCAAAAAGGGCGTATGCGTTTTTTCCTGAATATATTCAGGAAAAAAAGCATACGCCCTTTTTGGCCAAGGGCATCATTGTCAACGTTTTGCCGCTTTTCATGTGCTTTAAAGGTGATTCGAATCTACCTCCTGAAATCTGTTTCCTGCAATTCTGCCTTGATTTCAATTCCTCGTCTTTGCCTTCCCTCAATATATTTGTGGACGAGAGTTATCATTTATAACTCTGCAGATTTGTGAATTGCAGTGCCCTGAAGCTCCATTTTACAAGTCGCTTTTTTGGGAGCTGGCCGCAAAAGCGCAGGATGGCTTCAGGCCCTGTTCTGGTTCCGGGGGGCAGGCTGAGCCTGTGGTTAATTCTTCTTCCTGATGGGAAAATAGAGTGACCTGTGCCTGTCCCAACACCAAGAGCTAGTCTCTCATTGGTTCCCCGTCTTCCCGTTCATCCTCAGGACAAATTGCAACCTGTACGGAACAGGAGGTTAAAGGTGCTGATGCTCCAAGTAGGGAGATTGCTAGTAAAGTGGCTGGAATGGCGAACCCGAGCACAAGGAGATGAGAAATGAGGTGCGTTTTAGAAACCTTTCCCCATCACACGGTGTACCATCTTCTGGGTTTCTCATGCATGTTTTCGATGTAGGAAGATGCCCTTGAACCTGGAGATTTGGGACCCATGCGATGGGTAGCACGCAGTATTACTTTA